>NC_139226.1:65177539-65799770 GCF_055691185.1 Crinia signifera
TTGAGAGGTATGAAACTGCAAATGTCCTGCGATTACAATTTATATGCTAAAAGATGCCACTGCAATCCCACTCACAGTTAGAACCCTGTCACAGTGTGACAGTAAGTGGCAGTTTGGTGGTGTTAGCGGGAAGTGGTTGTAAAAAATGCAGGCCTGTCATGGTGAATTTCCAGGAGTGTATCTGTTGGCTGGCTGTGTAGATACCATGCGTGTGTAAATGTAAGCTGTCTACTGCTGTGGCCAGTGTGAGTATCCATTGACCAACTATTAACTTCATTGTTCTCCATAATTGTGTATAGACCATTATTGTATACTTAATTGTGAATGAGTTGCGATAGCTCCGATGGACATTAGCAGCTCTGTAGCCTAGAGAATTGCAATTTCATTTGCGTACAAACAAATTAAAGGTGCCCATACACGTCCCTTTGCGGGCGGTGCGATCTGTGCTTTGAGGTGCATGCTCCCGCGGCACCTCATCGCACAGTACAAAAAGTATGTGCTGCACATACTTTTTGTACTTGGTTTTCATCGCATTGCATCGCATTGCATGCACAACGTATGCACAAGGCATGCAATGCGATGCATGCTATTTAAGCCCAGAACACACGCCCACATCGGCATGTGTATGGGCACCTTAAGACCCACAGGGCAAAACAATGCTGCACTGCAAGCGGGGCTTATATACTGTAACATGTACATATAGATTTACATTTGGATTGGGTGTGAACAAACTGAATTGTAAATTCCAGTGCAAAAATAAAGCTGTCTAATATCTGTGGGCTACATGCAAAAGCAAGTTGCATAGAAAATAAAAAAAACATACATTTGCTCTTCTTGCAATACGGTTTGTTCCAGACAAAAAGGGCCCGATTCAGACGTGCTCACTAGACTGAGAATATTCAGTTCATAGCCTAGCGAGCAGGTTAACGCCTCCCCAGCAAATGCACCGCCACCCAAATCCCTTCGCTACACTATGAGCGGATGTGTACACTTACAATGCACCTGCACAGAGGAAAAATGATTCAATGGTTACGCACCGTCAAATTAGTTTTCCTCTGTGCTGCTGGATTTACTTTTCAGTTGAACGTTCTTCTATGAATTAGTGACGGGTGTAGTGGTGGGCCTAGTGATTTTATGGGCTCGCCCAGCATTTTGGTGGCCATCTCAGAATGCCCCTTGCCTCAAAATGTATTCCTTTGTGGGAATGCATCATAGGGTCAAATTGATTATGTTTATATCTCTGTCCCTCCCACCCTCACTGGTTGTCCAATGACTTTTGCCTCTCCTCTACTCTGGTCACTGCATCTCAGGTGTGTAGCCAGGATTTTGCCCATGCTGCTTCTTCACTGAAATAAGCTCCCTCACTTTTTTAGACTCCTCCAAACCTTGCGAAGCTCAAAATGGGCACTGAAAGTGCACCCTGCGGCATAACACTGAAAGTGCACCCTTCTGCATAACACTGAACGTGTACCCTTCTGTATAACACTGAAAGTGCACCATTCTGCATAACACTGAACGTGTACCATTCTGCATAACACTGAACGTGTACCCTTCTGCATAACACTGAAAGAGCACCATTCTGCATAACACTGGACGTGCACCATTCTGCATAACACTGAACTTGCACCATTCTGCATAACACTGAAAGTGCACCCTGCGGCATAACACTGAAAGTGCACCCTTCTGCATAACACTGAAAGTGCACCCTTCTGCATAGGCGTGCGCAGCCCATTTTATTAGGGGGTGCACCGTCAAAGGGGTGTGTCTAGCACCACCAATTGGGCGTGTCTAGCATTGCCCATTGGGTGTGTCTAACCCTGCCAATCATCATCTATTGGTACTCGCTAAAATATAAAATGTCTCTCAGCCAGAACATAATCTCCGGCCTATTTCAGTTTTAATATTCTTATTACTCTGGATAACAGTACATGCATATAAAGTTTAAAAAAAAATGGATTATGCAGGTATGTAGTGATATGACAACGGTCTAGTACAATTAACAATGCAAAACACACAATGTATTGATAGGCACTAATTTTCATGGAATACAGGTCTACAAAGCAAAAGACTTTGGTAAAAAGTATTGCTGGTATTGCTAGCAACAAGGAGTTGTCCACAGGGGTGGGCACAGCATTTGGGGGTGCCTGTGCACCCCTAACACTCAATGTGCGCACACCTATGCCCTTCTGCATAACACTGAACGTGTACCCTTCTGTATAACACTAAAATTGCACCATTCTGCATAACACTGAACGTGCACCCTTCTGCAAAACACTGAACATGCACCCTGTGGCATAACACTGAAAGTGCACCCTTCTGCATAACACTGAAAGTGCACCCTTCTGCATAACACTGAAAGTGCACCCTTCTGTATGACACTGAAAGTGCACCATTCTGCATAACACTGAACGTGTACCCTTCTGCATAACACTGAAAGAGCACCATTCTGCATAACACTGGACGTGCACCATTCTGCATAACACTGAACTTGCACCATTCTGCATAACACTGAACGTGTACCATTCTGCATAACACTGAAAGTGCACCCTGCGGCATAACACTGAAAGTGCACCCTTCTGCATAACACTGAAAGTGCACCCTTCTGCATAGGCGTGCGCAGCCCATTTTATTAGGGGGTGCACCGTCAAAGGGGTGTGTCTAGCACCACCAATTGGGCGTGTCTAGCATTGCCCATTGGGTGTGTCTAACCCTGCCAATCATCATCTATTGGTACTCGCTAAAATATAAAATGTCTCTCAGCCAGAACATAATCTCCGGCCTATTTCAGTTTTAATATTCTTATTACTCTGGATAACAGTACATGCATATAAAGTTTAAAAAAAAATGGATTATGCAGGTATGTAGTGATATGACAACGGTCTAGTACAATTAACAATGCAAAACACACAATGTATTGATAGGCACTAATTTTCATGGAATACAGGTCTACAAAGCAAAAGACTTTGGTAAAAAGTATTGCTGGTATTGCTAGCAACAAGGAGTTGTCCACAGGGGTGGGCACAGCATTTGGGGGTGCCTGTGCACCCCTAACACTCAATGTGCGCACACCTATGCCCTTCTGCATAACACTGAACGTGTACCCTTCTGTATAACACTAAAATTGCACCATTCTGCATAACACTGAACGTGCACCCTTCTGCAAAACACTGAACATGCACCCTGTGGCATAACACTGAAAGTGCACCCTTCTGCATAACACTGAAAGTGCACCCTTCTGCATAACACTGAAAGTGCACCCTTCTGCATAACACTGAAAGTGCACGCTTCTGCATAACACTGAACGTGCACCCTTCTGTATAACACTGAAAGTGCACCCTTCTGCATAACACTGAAAGTGCACCCTTCTTCATAACACTGAACGTGCACCCATCTGCATAACACTGTACGTGCACCCTTCTGCATAACACTGAACGTGCACCCTTCTGCATAACACTAAAAGTGCACCCTTCTGCATAACACTGAACGTGCACCCTTCTGCATAACACTGAACGTGCACCCTTCTGCATAACACTGAAAGTGTACCCTTCTGCATAACACTGAACGTGCACCCTTCTGCATAACACTGAAAGTGCACCATTCGGCATAACACTGGACGTGCACCCTTCGGCATAACACTGAAAGTTTACCTTTCGGCATAACACTGAAAGTGCACCCTTCTGCATAACACTGAAAGTGCACCCTTCTGCATAACACTGAAGGTGCAGCCTTCTGCATAACACTGAACGTGCACCCTTCTGCATAACACTGAACATGCACCCTTCTGCATAACACTGAACGTGCACCCTTCTGCATAACACTAAACGTGCACCCTACTGCATAACACTGAACGTGCACCCTTCTGCATAACACTGAACGTGCACCCTTCTGCATAGCACTGAACGTGCACCCTGCGGCATAACACTGAAAGTGCACCCTTCTTCATAACACTGAAAGTGCACCCTTCTGCATAACACTGAACGTGCACCCTTCTGCATAACACTGAACGTGTACCTTTCTGTATAACACTGAAAGTGCACCCTTCTGCAAAACACTGAACGTGCACCCTGCGGCATAACACTGAAAGTGCACCCTTCGGCATAACACTGAAAGTGCACCCTTCTGCATAACACTGAACGTGCACCCTTCTGCATAACACTGAAAGTGCACCCTTCTGCATAACACTGAACGTGCACCCTGCGGCATAACACTGAAAGTGCACCCTGCGGCATAACACTGAAAGTGCACCCTTCTTCATAACACTGAAAGTGCATCCTTCTTCATAACACTGAAAGTGCACCCTTCTGCATAACACTGAACGTGCACCCTTCTGCATAACACTGAACGTGTACCCTTCTGCATAACACTAAACGTGCACCCTTCTGCATAACACTAAACGTGCACCCTTCTGCATAACACTGAAAGTGCACCCTTCTGCATAACACTGAAAGCGCACCCTTCTGCATAACACTGAACGTGCACCCTTCTGCATAACACTGAACGTGCACCCTGTGGCATAACACTGAACGTGCACCCTGTGGCATAACACTGAACGTGCACCCTGTGGCATAACACTGAACGTGCACCCTGTGGCATAACACTGAACGTGCAACCTGAGGCATAACACTGAACGTGCACCCTTCTGCATAACACTGAAAGTGCACCCTTCTGCATAACACTGAACGTGCACCCTTCTGCATAACACTGAACTTGCACCCTTCTGCATAACACTGAACGTGCACCCTTCTGCATAACACTGAAAGTGCACCCTTCTGCATAACACTGAAAGTGCACCCTTCTGCATAGCACTGAAGGTGCACCCTTCTGCATAACACTGAATGTGCACCCTTCTGCATAACACTGAACGTGCACCCTTATGCATAACACTGAACGTGCACCCTTCTGCATAACACTGAACGTGCATCCTTCTGCATAACACTGAAAGTGCATCCTTCTGCATAACACTGAACGTGCACCCTCCTGCATAACACTGAACGTGCACCCTGTGGCATAACACTGAACGTGCACCCTGTGGCATAACACTGAACGTGCACCCTTCTGCAGAACACTGGACGTGCACCCTTCTGCATAACACTGAACGTGCACCCTTCTGCATAACACTGAACGTGCACCCTTCTGCATAACACTGAAAGTGCACCCTTCTGCATAACACTGAAAGTGCACCCTTCTGCATAACACTGAAAGTGCACCCTTCTGCATAACACTGAAAGTGCACCCTTCTGCATAACACTGAAAGTGCACCCTTCTGCATAGCACTGAAGGTGCACCCTTCTGCATAGCACTGAAGGTGCACCCTTCTGCATAACACTGAACGTGCACCCTTCTGCATAACACTGAACGTGCACCCTTCTGCATAACACTGAAAGTGCACCCTTCTGCATAACACTGAACGTGCACCCTTCTGCATAACACTGAACGTGCACCTTTCTGCATAACACTGAACGTGCACCCTTCTGCAGAACACTGGACGTGCACCCTTCTGCAGAACACTGAACGTGCACCCTTCTGCAGAACACTGACTGTGCACCCATCTGCAGAACACTGAAAGTGCACCCTTCTGCATAACACTGAACGTGCACGCTTCTGCATAACACTGAACGTGCACCCTTCTGCATAACACTGAACGTGCACCCTTCTGCATAACACTGAATGTGCACCCTTCTGCATAACACTGAAAGTGCACCCTTCTGCATAACACTGAAAGTGCACCCTTTTGCATAACACTGAAAGTGCAACCTTTTGCATAACACTGAAAGTGCACCCTTCTGCATAACACTGGACGTGCACCCTTCTGCATAACACTGGACGTGCACCCTTCTGCATAACACTGAACGTGCACCCTTCTGCATAACACTGAAAGTGCACCCTTCTGCAGAACACTGAACGTGCACCCTTCTGCATATCACTGAAAGTGCACCCTTCTGCACAACACTGAACGTGTACCCTTCTGCATAACACTGAAAGTGCAACCTTCTGCATAAAACTGAAAGTGCTTCCTTCTGCATAACACTGAACGTGCACCCTGTGGCATAACACTGAACGTGCACCCTTCTGCATAACACTGAAAGTGCATCCTTCTGCATAACACTGAAAGTGTACCCTTCTGCTTAACACTGAAAGAGCACCCTTCTGCATAACACTTAACGTGCACCCTTCTGCATAACACTGAACGTGCACCCTGTGGCATAACACTGAACGTGCACCCTGTGGCATAACACTGAACGTGCACCCTGTGGCATAACACTGAACGTGCACCCTTCTGCATAACACTGAACGTGCACCCTTCTGCATAACACTGAGGGTGCACCCTTCTGCATAACACTGAACATGCACCCTTCTGCATAACACTGAACGTGCACCCTTCTGCATAACACTGAACGTGCACCCTTCTGCATAACACTGAAAGTGCACCCTTCTGCATAACACTGAAAGTGCACCCTTCTGCATAGCACTGAAGGTGCACCCTTCTGCATAACACTGAATGTGCACCCTTCTGCATAACACTGAACGTGCACCCTTCTGCATAACACTGAACGTGCACCCTTCTGCATAACACTGAACGTGCATCCTTCTGCATAACACTGAAAGTGCATCCTTCTGCATAACACTGAACATGCACCCTTCTGCATAACACTGAACGTGCACCCTGTGGCATAACACTGAACGTGCACCCTGTGGCATAACACTGAACGTGCACCCTTCTGCAGAACACTGGACGTGCACCCTTCTGCATAACACAGAACGTGCACCCTTCTGCATAACACTAACCGTGCACCCTTCTGCATAACACTGAAAGTGCACGATTCTGCATAACACTGAAAGTGCACCCTTCTGCATAACACTGAAAGTGCACCCTTCTGCATAGCACTGAAGGTGCACCCTTCTGCATAGCACTAATGGTGCACCCTTCTGCATAACACTGAACGTGCACCCTTCTGCATAACACTGAACGTGCACCCTTCTGCATAACACTGAACGTGCACCCTTCTGCATAACACTGAACGTGCACCCTTCTGCATAACACTGAACGTGCACCCTTCTGCATAACACTGAACGTGCACCCTTCTGCAGAACACTGGACGTGCACCCTTCTGCAGAACACTGAACGTGCACCCTTCTGCTGAACACTGAACGTGCACCCTTCTGCAGAACACTGAAAGTGCACCCTTCTGCATAACACTGAACGTGCACCCTTCTGCATAACACTGAACTTGCACCCTTCTGCATAACACTGAACGTGCACCCTTCTGCATAACACTGAAAGTGCACCCTTCTGCATAACACTGAAAGTGCACCCTTCTGCATAGCACTGAAGGTGCACCCTTCTGCATAACACTGAATGTGCACCCTTCTGCATAACACTGAACGTGCACCCTTATGCATAACACTGAACGTGCACCCTTCTGCATAACACTGAACGTGCATCCTTCTGCATAACACTGAAAGTGCATCCTTCTGCATAACACTGAACGTGCACCCTCCTGCATAACACTGAACGTGCACCCTGTGGCATAACACTGAACGTGCACCCTGTGGCATAACACTGAACGTGCACCCTTCTGCAGA
Source organism: Crinia signifera (assembly GCF_055691185.1). NCBI lineage: Eukaryota > Metazoa > Chordata > Amphibia > Anura > Myobatrachidae > Crinia > Crinia signifera. The sequence goes on from NC_139226.1 coordinate 65,185,124, forward strand.
ACACTGGACGTGCACCCTTCTGCATAACACTGAACGTGCACCCTTCTGCATAACACTAACCGTGCACCCTTCTGCATAACACTGAAAGTGCACCCTTCTGCATAACACTGAAAGTGCACCCTTCTGCATAACACTGAAAGTGCACCATTCTGCATAACACTGAAAGTGCACCCTTCTGCATAGCACTGAAGGTGCACCCTTCTGCATAGCACTGAAGGTGCACCCTTCTGCAAAACACTGAACGTGCACCCTTCTGCATAACACTGAACGTGCACCCTTCTGCATAACACTGAACGTGCACCCTTCTGCATAACACTGAACGTGCACCCTTCTGCATAACACTGAACGTGCACCTTTCTGCATAACACTGAACGTGCACCCTTCTGCAGAACACTGGACGTGCACCCTTCTGCAGAACACTGAACGTGCACCCTTCTGCAGAACACTGAACGTGCACCCTTCTGCAGAACACTGAAAGTGCACCCTTCTGCATAACACTGAACGTGCACCCTTCTGCATAACACTGAACGTGCACCCTTCTGCATAACACTGAACGTGCACCCTTCTGCATAACACTGAACGTGCACCCTTCTGCATAACACTGAACGTGCACCCTTCTGCATAACACTGAACGTGCACCCTTCTGCAGAACACTGGACGTGCACCCTTCTGCAGAACACTGGATGTGCACCCTTCTGCGGAACACTGAACGTGCACCCTTCTGCATAACACTGGACGTGCACCCTTTTGCATAACACTGGACGTGCACCCTTCTGCAGAACACTGAACGTGCACCCTTCTGCATAACACTGAAAGTGCTTCCTTCTGCAGAACACTGAACGTGCACCCTTCTGCATATCACTGAAAGTGCACCCTTCTGCACAACACTGAACGTGTACCCTTCTGCATAACACTGAAAGTGCAACCTTCTGCATAAAACTGAAAGTGCTTCCTTCTGCATAACACTGAACGTGCACCCTGCGGCATAACACTGAATGTGCACCCTTCTGCATAACACTGAAAGTGCACCCTGTGGCATAACACTGAACGTGCACCCTTCTGCATAACACTGAAAGTGCATCCTTCTGCATAACACTGAAAGTGTACCCTTCTGCTTAACACTGAAAGAGCACCCTTCTGCATAACACTGAAAGTGCACCCTTCTGCATAACACTGAACGTGCACCCTGTGGCATAACACTGAACGTGCACCCTGTGGCATAACACTGAACGTGCACCCTGTGGCATAACACTGAACGTGCACCCTTCTGCATAACACTGAACGTGCACCCTTCTGCATAACACTGAAAGTGCACCCTTCTGCATAACACTGAACATGCACCCTTCTGCATAACACTGAACGTGCACCCTTCTGCAAAACCCTGAACGTGCACCCTTCTGCATAACACTGAAAGTGCACCCTTCTGCATAACACTGAAAGTGCACCCTTCTGCATAGCACTGAAGGTGCACCCTTCTGCATAACACTGAATGTGCACCCTTCTGCATAACACTGAACGTGCACCCTTCTGCATAACACTGAACGTGCACCCTTCTGCATAACACTGAACGTGCATCCTTCTGCATAACACTGAAAGTGCATCCTTCTGCATAACACTGAACGTGCACCCTTCTGCATAACACTGAACGTGCACCCTGTGGCATAACACTGAACGTGCACCCTGTGGCATAACACTGAACGTGCACCCTTCTGCAGAACACTGGACGTGCACCCTTCTGCATAACACTGAACGTGCACCCTTCTGCATAACACTAACCGTGCACCCTTCTGCATAACACTGAAAGTGCACCCTTCTGCATAACACTGAAAGTGCACGATTCTGCATAACACTGAAAGTGCACCCTTCTGCATAACACTGAAAGTGCACCCTTCTGCATAGCACTGAAGGTGCACCCTTCTGCATAGCACTAATGGTGCACCCTTCTGCATAACACTGAACGTGCACCCTTCTGCATAACACTGAACGTGCACCCTTCTGCATAACACTGAACGTGCACCCTTCTGCATAACACTGAACGTGCACCCTTCTGCATAACACTGAACGTGCACCCTTCTGCATAACACTGAACGTGCACCCTTCTGCAGAACACTGGACGTGCACCCTTCTGCAGAACACTGAACGTGCACCCTTCTGCAGAACACTGAAAGTGCACCCTTCTGCATAACACTGAAAGTGCACCCTTCTGCATAACACTGAACGTGCACCCTTCTGCATAACACTGAACGTGCACCCTTCTGCATAACACTGAACGTGCACCCTTCTGCATAACACTGAACGTGCACCCTTCTGCATAACACTGAACGTGCACCCTTCTGCATAACACTGAACGTGCACCCTTCTGCAGAACACTGGACGTGCACCCTTCTGCAGAACACTGGACGTGCACCCTTCTGCAGAACACTGAACGTGCACCCTTCTGCAGAACACTGAACGTGCACCCTTTTGCATAACACTGGACGTGCACCCTTTTGCAGAACACTGGACGTGCACCCTTCTGCAGAACACTGAACATGCACCCTTCTGCAGAACACTGAAAGTGCACCCTTTTGCATAACACTGAACGTGCACCCTTTTGCATAACACTGAACGTGCACCCTTCTGCATAACACTCAACGTGCACCCTTCTGCATAACACTGAACGTGCACCCTTCTGCATAACACTGAACGTGCACCCTTCTGCAGAACACTGAACGTGCACCCTTCTGCATAACACTGAAAGTGTACCCTTCTGCATAACACTGAACGTGCACCCTTCTGCATAACACTGAAAGTGCACCATTCGGCATAACACTGGACGTGCACCCTTCGGCATAACACTGAAAGTTTACCTTTCGGCATAACACTGAAAGTGCACCCTTCTGCATAACACTGAAAGTGCACCCTTCTGCATAACACTGAAGGTGCAGCCTTCTGCATAACACTGAACGTGCACCCTTCTGCATAACACTGAACATGCACCCTTCTGCATAACACTGAACGTGCACCCTTCTGCATAACACTAAACGTGCACCCTACTGCATAACACTGAACGTGCACCCTTCTGCATAACACTGAACGTGCACCCTTCTGCATAGCACTGAACGTGCACCCTGCGGCATAACACTGAAAGTGCACCCTTCTTCATAACACTGAAAGTGCACCCTTCTGCATAACACTGAACGTGCACCCTTCTGCATAACACTGAACGTGTACCTTTCTGTATAACACTGAAAGTGCACCCTTCTGCAAAACACTGAACGTGCACCCTGCGGCATAACACTGAAAGTGCACCCTTCGGCATAACACTGAAAGTGCACCCTTCTGCATAACACTGAACGTGCACCCTTCTGCATAACACTGAAAGTGCACCCTTCTGCATAACACTGAACGTGCACCCTGCGGCATAACACTGAAAGTGCACCCTGCGGCATAACACTGAAAGTGCACCCTTCTTCATAACACTGAAAGTGCATCCTTCTTCATAACACTGAAAGTGCACCCTTCTGCATAACACTGAACGTGCACCCTTCTGCATAACACTGAACGTGTACCCTTCTGCATAACACTAAACGTGCACCCTTCTGCATAACACTAAACGTGCACCCTTCTGCATAACACTGAAAGTGCACCCTTCTGCATAACACTGAAAGCGCACCCTTCTGCATAACACTGAACGTGCACCCTTCTGCATAACACTGAACGTGCACCCTGTGGCATAACACTGAACGTGCACCCTGTGGCATAACACTGAACGTGCACCCTGTGGCATAACACTGAACGTGCACCCTTCTGCATAACACTGAAAGTGCACGATTCTGCATAACACTGAAAGTGCACCCTTCTGCATAACACTGAAAGTGCACCCTTCTGCATAGCACTGAAGGTGCACCCTTCTGCATAGCACTAATGGTGCACCCTTCTGCATAACACTGAACGTGCACCCTTCTGCATAACACTGAACGTGCACCCTTCTGCATAACACTGAACGTGCACCCTTCTGCATAACACTGAACGTGCACCCTTCTGCATAACACTGAACGTGCACCCTTCTGCATAACACTGAACGTGCACCCTTCTGCAGAACACTGGACGTGCACCCTTCTGCAGAACACTGAACGTGCACCCTTCTGCAGAACACTGAAAGTGCACCCTTCTGCATAACACTGAAAGTGCACCCTTCTGCATAACACTGAACGTGCACCCTTCTGCATAACACTGAACGTGCACCCTTCTGCATAACACTGAACGTGCACCCTTCTGCATAACACTGAACGTGCACCCTTCTGCATAACACTGAACGTGCACCCTTCTGCATAACACTGAACGTGCACCCTTCTGCAGAACACTGGACGTGCACCCTTCTGCAGAACACTGAACGTGCACCCTTCTGCAGAACACTGAACGTGCACCCTTTTGCATAACACTGGACGTGCACCCTTTTGCAGAACACTGGACGTGCACCCTTCTGCAGAACACTGAACATGCACCCTTCTGCAGAACACTGAAAGTGCACCCTTTTGCATAACACTGAACGTGCACCCTTTTGCATAACACTGAACGTGCACCCTTCTGCATAACACTCAACGTGCACCCTTCTGCATAACACTGAACGTGCACCCTTCTGCATAACACTGAACGTGCACCCTTCTGCAGAACACTGAACGTGCACCCTTCTGCAGAACACTGGACGTGCACCCTTCTGCAGAACACTGGACGTGCACCCTTCTGCAGAACACTGAATGTGCACCCTTCTGCATAACACTGGACGTGCACCCTTTTGCATAACACTGGACGTGCACCCTTCTGCAGAACACTGAACGTGCACCCTTCTGCAGAACACTGAACGTGCACCCTTCTGCATAACACTGAAAGTGCACCCTTCTGCATAACACTGAAAGTGCACCCTTTTGCATAACACTGAAAGTGCACCCTTTTGCATAACACTGAAAGTGCACCCTTCTGCATAACACTGGACGTGCACCCTTCTGCATAACACGGAACGTGCACCCTTCTGCATAACACTGAAAGTGCACCCTTCTGCAGAACACTGAACGTGCACCCTGCGGCATGACACTGAAAGTGCACCCTTCTGCATATCACTGAAAGTGCACCCTTCTGCACAATACTGAACGTGTACCCTTCTGCATAACACTGAAAGTGCAACCTTCTGCATAACACTGAAAGTGCACCCTTCTGCATAACACTGAACGTGCACCCTGCGGCATAACACTGAATGTGCACCCTTCTGCATAACACTGAAAGTGCACCCTGTGGCATAACACTGAACGTGCACCCTTCTGCATAACACTGAAAGTGCATCCTTCTGCATAACACTGAAAGTGTACCCTTCTGCATATCCTACATGTAGTAAAAGCTGACTCTCTATACCTGTTGCCTCATGTCTTTGCTATCCCTGTCTTGCTTACTTCCTGCCTTCAGGCCTTGCTTGCACATGTCATCTGTCTGTCTGTCTGTCTGTCTGTCTCTCTAGATCAGTGGTTCTCAAACTGTGGGTCTTGATCCAAAGTGGGTCCTGACCTTTGCTGACCATCAGGCTGATGACTTTTCTAATCTCAGTCAGTTATTGAAGGAGTCTAAAATACCTGTTAAATTGTCTGTTACTTCAGGCTCTGTGCCTCCACAATGCTGCCATGTATGTGCTGTCTGCTGACTACACATGTGATGTGATGACCTTCTGCAGTTACTTGCTGGGGTCCCGCTATTATTTTTATTGTCTGATGGGGTCCCAGAGCAACATAGTTTGAGGACCTCTGCTCTAGTTTATACGCTCCTTTGAGCATTACCCACTCTGCTCCCGTTCTCAAAACTTTCATGGTGGCATCCGCTTGCAATGGATTGTTTTACAATCAGTTGTTGCATAAAACTATTAGAAGACTTGTTGGTCCCCTTCTGGGATCTGGATTAATCTCCAATAGCAACAACAGGCTTAGGGCTCACGGGTTCTTATGAAGAATCTTGGATAGGGGAGGAATCAGTTAGCTATAGCAAATTGGATTCAAGGGGACTACCCTTGATTAATAATGAAGATATTGATGATTGATTACTGGGTACCGACTTGCTGGAGGGAACCTGGTCCATCCCCTTTCCCCTCTGTCCCTCCCGGGCAGCAGCAGTACACTCCTCTGCAGCATGTGCTGACAGCAGACTCAGCATGAGCGTCTCACTGACAGCATGAGAGCTCATGCTGAGCCTACTTTCAGCACAGCACATTCTGTAGGTGTGTGCTGCTGCTGCTGAGGGGGGGGGGCAATAACCCCCCCCCCTCAACTTTAGAGTGTTTTTTTCACCCCCTCTAAACATTTCTGGGATATGGCCGAATCGTGTGAGGTGGCTCAGCATACCTCTCGGCGGCCCTGATGGCAGTTACCAGGATTTAAGTAAATAATAACTCCCCACATTTTAGGTGTTTTTTATTGTGTTATGCCAAGTGGTGGAACATGCAGTCAAATACCCTACAATATCTGAAGGGCAGGAATCGGTACACATTCGGGAAGGGGTGTGGCCATGTGTGAAGTAGGCGTGGCCACAGGGGAAGTGGGCGTGTTCACATCCCCTTTCCGAATGTGTACTGCTGTGCATTTTTTTTTATTCCATGCTGCTTGCCTAGCTGCCCCATCCCCGTATCCCCTGCTCAGCATGATTTTATACTCTAACCATGCCGCCCTAACCCCGGGGAGGACTCACCTGCGCTCCACTCCCCAGCACCCAGATTCGGTCACCGCACATCAGGTGCGGGGCGGCCTTCACAACCCACCAGGAAGCCGCTAGTATGCCAAGGTATCAGGGACAAGCTGGCGCAGGCATCTCATCCAGCTCTACAGCCATGTCCCGTATCCGCTTGCACAGACCGCTACACCCAGAAGAGCGGGCGCACAGTCACAGTGTGCGAGAGGCTACTGTCACCAAGTCTCACACGCGCCCACACAGCCTACAACTAGCTGCTTCATTGGCTGCAGCTCACATCACTCTTCCCAACACAGCCCTCATTGGTCAAGTCGATCACATTTTAGTGGCTCACTGTAGCATCCTCATTCTGATTGGATGTCGAGGACAGTTTACAAAACTGCAACTCCCAGAGGCGCTGGCTACAAAAAAATCGGTACATTCGGTACAGTTAGATTTAGCCGGTACAGCCCATTAAAAAACGGTACTGTACCGGCTAAATCGGTACAGTTGGAGGGTATGCAGTCATGGTCCTCCTTTTGAACATGCTTGTGGCACACCTGAGGAGTCCCCCATCTAGACTTCTTAAAGTATGATTCTATGGCTTGGGTAATCGATGGAATCAGCTGGTAGATTTGCTAGTCCGTTGGATGGTGTTAGGGATCACCTAGAATTATTTGTCTGCCACCCTGACAAATACACCAGAATGATACACTATTGTGACATTGTTGGCACCATCTTGAAGGTGGCACAAATGATGTTGCAATGTACACATTTACTATGCTTGACAAACATCTAGTGCAACAATCTACCGATTTTATTTTTTCATACACCTATGGGATGCGTCAGAATGCAGCATTCAGTACACCAATGCTGGCATCCCAACTGCCAGCAGATCACTGGTGCCAGAACTTTGAAGGAATCATGCCAATGGCGATGCCAGAATACCAACAGCCAACATCCCGAATGTAAGAATACCAGGGTTAGTTAGGTTTAACTCTTTGAGTGACAACTTTACTGTGAGCAATCCTCAATGTATCCGCTAAAAATGCCAGCATCACTCACAGCGACTGTTGAATAAATACAAATACAGCCAAGTCAATTAATTGAAGTCTAGTTAAATTTTGCACCAAAAAAAGATCAGTCGCTGTGCGCGAGGCTGGCATTTTTAGCGCATATTTTGAGGATCGCTCACAGCAATGTTGGCACTCAGAGGGTTAATAAAAGGGTTTGCTTGACAATTTTCACACCTATTTTGGCAACTTCCCTTGGCACTCAAAGGGTAAAGCACTAGTGTTGGGATTTAGGGTTAATCTGAGGGGAGGAAGGGTTAGGACTATGCACATAGAAGGGGTTAGGTTGCTACAAGGGAGTGTTAGGGTTAGGTTGCTACAAGGGAGTGTTAGGGTGACAGTGTATCGAGAAACGGTTAGGTACTTTACAGAGCCCCTGTTGGGATTCTCTGTATCGCCAAGCCAGCTTTGGTCTTTTTACTACCGGCATCCCCACTGCCAGGATATCATGTACATATGTGGGTTTTATTTAAGCATATTTTACTGTGTATATTAACATAACTAATTCTCGTTTATTCAAATTACTTAAGACATAAATAAGAATCAGAATCAGTATCAGCTTTATTGGCCAGGTATACTTGGGCATACTAGAAATTTGTTTTCGGTTTCAGAAATACTTTTCCAAATTGCATTTTTTGTGATATAGGGGCCAATTTAGGAAATAATAAATAATAAAGATCCTCTGTATGTACCATAGAAGGGCTGTTGCAGATATTGGAGAATCAGTCCCCATAGCTTCTCTGGGGGCTGCTACTGTACCTCTATCAGAGCTTAGGCCCTGCAGTTAACTCCATCTTTTAATGTTGTTAAGCCATTGTATCCTTTGGGCGTTACTTAGCAGAATTAGAAATTTAAGGGATTGGTAAAATCTTTACCCACTGCTGCCCTTTGCCACATGTACCCCAGAAATTAGCGCATGCACAGCTGGTCGAAGAACAAAGGAAAGTCTTAGCAGATGTCAATGCGATCTCTTTACCAATGACCACTTAGATAAAAAATATGCCCTAATGGTTTCTACATTTTTCAGGATTTATAAAAAAGCAATAATTATTTACACTGTCATTCTACTTACAGTGGCAGGTGCATCTTTCCCCTTTAGAACCCAGTTCCCATCTCATGACTGCAAAAGCACTCTTTTCTTTCTTATATAAATCTCCAACATATTTATTAATCATCACATCCCACTAAACCTGTCGTCAGGTTATCCTTATGCGTCTGTTAGCCATATGTCTTATTTTTACACTTTCTTCTCACATTTCATCTCACACATTTCCTTCCCACCTTTATACAACCCTGTTTCCACAGCTTAGAAGCTATACTAAGATATTTATCACCTACAGTACTGCAGCAATACCTGCATGATTACTCCTCTAAAATGCACATTCATTTTGACTAAATATATTTATCAACTACATACTCTCCAACATTTGAAGATAAGAAATGGGTACACATTCAGGAAGGGGGCGTGGCCATGAACGGTTACCCCCCGTTCACCTATGCTGATGGTGCCTCCAGTCCCATTGCCTGTGCCTGCCCCATGCGACAGCGGAAGTGCGTCCACTTCTGCTGTCGCATGGGGCAGGCATGATGCAAATTCCTTTCTGGCCCCATGCGCTGTGATTGGCCACAGTGCTTGCGCTGAGTTTGGCTGCAGAGTGTCGAGGTGGCACTACCATTGGCTGCAGTGCTGTCAGTTTAAAAGCGTAACACTGCACTGCAGCCGGACCCTCTTCTCTCAGTGCCGCCGGCGCCTTCAGTGACACCAGCGCAGGGTTGTTTACCTCCATGCTGCCTCAGCTGTGGCAGCTGATGGGGAGCCACCAGAAAACCGGTACATTCGGTACACTATGATATAGCCGGTACTGACTGTTTAAAAACGGTACTGTACTGGCTAAATCGGTACAGTTGGAGGGTATGCAACTAACATATTCTGTATTTGAAAATAGTAAACATATTATATAAAATAACAAATCTGTACCATTTGCTTTACCTACTGTATGTCTCCAGTTACAGTGAGGAGCCTGTTACATCATCCTGTGGGTGGCACAAACACAGGGCTGCTCAACTTCACATATGGCACATCTGGGAAACAGAGTGGCAGTGCAGTGGCATACACGCTGGCAGGTCAATAACATATACGACCCCTTAGAAAGCAACCAAGAATGTTTTGGTACAGGAAAATGGTGGTTAAAAATAAAAGGTACTTGTGTATTTGCAGTGTGTCCAATTAACATACGCACGCTAGCGTAGCGAAAAACGCATTGCACGGCCCGTTTTAGTGCCGTGCAATGCGATGCGATCTCAGTAGTTAATATGGTATGGACGTTTGGCAGTTAGCGTAGCTGTGCTTTCAGAATAAGCATAGGCTGTGCATATAGCGTAGTCAGTCAGAACTTGCGTAAATGTTCCTGGTCCCTGTCAGATACAGTCAGACCTGAACAACTGACAGTAATGGCTGCATCAGTGAGAGCAGAAAACGCGACAGAAATTATAGTGATGGCTAGTGAACCAGTGACCATGTTTACCTTGCCAAACATAGAGGAGAAGGCTGTTCTATTTTTCCAGCACCACAATTTGCTTCCTGTCACGCAAAATTGTGTGAAAGGGCACCCGATACAGGCCCATAGGCAAATTGGCGGTCCCGGCAAGATAGTTGAGGTCGAGGAAGCCTATTTGTCAAACGGAAAAGCAATGTAGGAAGGATGCTGCCTCAGCAGTGGATCTTTGGAGGGATTTTCAGGGAGACTGGTGACTGCTTTGTGACTCCAGTCGAGAAGCGTGATGCCACTACGTTGATGGGCGCCATCAATAAATTTGTTGATCCAGGAACAATGATTTATTCAGATTGTTGGCAGGCCTACAATACGGTGCAGCTTCAGCAGGCCGGATATGAACATACGCGTGTGAACCACAGATTTCACTTTGTCGACCCGGAGTCAGGGGTTCACACGCAGAACATTAAGCAGCTGTCGGGGGCATGTAAAATGGCTCAACAAGCACGTAACGGAAAAATTTGGAGTCCTACCTTGAAGAATTAATGTGGCAGAAGACTATGGGCACTAATAATGCATTTCTCCACATTTTCCATGCACTTACGCTGCTTCCGAAGGCCAATTCACTGTCTGAAGAGTGACTCTGTTATTCTTGTTTTTTTTTCTAAATTAATTCTCATTATTCTTGTTGTTTCACTTGATTTCTGTTTATAAATGTAATAAACTATTGTGATATCTTTATTATTAATTATTAAGTCAATTTAAAGTTAATCGTTAACTCATGTCGTCATTACTGTGTCAGATGTATGATATGGCAGGTGTGAATGTGTTCCTAAAACACCCACACTATCCACACCACCCCGAAGCGTGGCAAGCGGCAGCGGAACGCGTCCTCCCGACCTTTTCTTACCCCCACTATCCACATCGGTGTGGAGCTGATTTCATACAGTGTGGTGAGCGCAGCGAGCCACCGAGCCCGAAGCATGACGAGCGCAGCAAGCCCCACGATGGGACGTGGAATAATACATGTAAAGTAATCCGCGTCCCCTTGCGGGGCTCGCTGCGCTCGACATGCTTTGGGCTCGGTGGCTCGCTGCGCTCGCCTCACTATATAAAATCGACTCCACGCCAACGTGGATCGTGGGGGTATGAAAAGGTTGGGAGGACGCGTTCCGCCACCTCTTACGGGGATCGCCACACTTTTGCATGTCATTGCAGTGTATAGTTAAGTTAATGGCATTGCACCCTATAAAATCGCATGCGATTTTGCGTGAGGTGCGATCGCATGCGATGCGATAAGCCAGGGGCAAGAGAGCAGTGAATAAATGACTTAGGAAAATTGCACGCATCGCACGGCACTAAAACGGGAAATGAGATGCGATGCAATTTTCTTACGCAGAATAGCCCACTAAGCAAATTGCTTAGTGGGTGCCGTGGTACTACACAAGTGCCAAATAAAAAATACTATACTCTGTGAGGCCTAGGAGCTTGATTGATTGTGGTAGAGTAGACATTGGCAACTGTATGGTCCGCTAGGACAGAGAATGATGTGCCTGAATAATATTTATTCTCTCTGCAGTGAGGCCTAGCAGTAAAAAGACAATAAAAGGATAAGACCATCACCAATGCCCATCAAAACTGTAGCCTCTAATGAAAAGAAAAGAGGTGTAAGATGGAATTGTCCTCAGGACATCCTATACACTTTTATGTTAGATATATAACTTTGAAAGAATGACAATACTGTACCTTTAAGAAAAACATTGGCAAACTCTGAATGCTTTTGCTTTGATTTGCAAGAATAAAAATACTGTGAAAAACTATAACCATCTCTGAATGCTTTAGCTTTGACTTTGGAAGAATGAAGGAACTGTGACTTTAAGAATAAAATAATACCCCTTTCACATTACAGCTAAAACACGGTAAATTGCCAATTTTAAATGGCTTTAAAACGTTTGTCTTTGAGTACTTTGGGGGAAATGTACTAAGGTGAATACGTAGAAAAAAAATCGTATTTTCAAAGGAAAATACAAATTTTTGGGGCGTGTTCGTATTTTTGGCATTTACTATGCCAAAAATACGAATAAATACACCATCAATATAATACGACAGGAATCACCATTCAAAAGAATGGTGATTCCTGATTTACTAAGTGGCCGTATTGAAAATACGGTCGCTAATTGGTGTAAAATACACTTCATTTTCCTGTCGTATTTGGCTTTAGCCTGCACGGATCAGTCAGATCCGTGCAGGCTTCAGTGTGTACAAAATAGAAAAACAAATAAATAAATAAAAAAAAGGCGTCAGCCTGGCCAGGGGCTCTGGGGGAGTGGGTACCCCCCCAATAAAGCCCCCCCCCTCCCCCAGCCACCTATCTTATCCCGTAGGTAGGTCCCTGGGTCCGGTGTCCTGGGGCTCCGGGCATAGGTGCCGATTCTGTGGGTGCTCAAGGGCCCGAGCACCCACGGAAATTGATGAGCACCCACGGGCCTGAGTACTGCTGCTGGGCCGCCATATTAACTTGCTAATTTGCGGCTTCAGCACCCACATTGCCGGACCCACCACATGGGAAACAGTATGCTGGGAAGAGTGTATTCTGTCCGTGGAGTACTGCACTGTGGGGTAATTTATGTACCTGCACTGTGGGGGCATTTATGCATGTGGAACTCTGTTGCCGTAATTTGAATTTTGGAGACAACTGTGCTCTGTAATATAAATTGCTATTATTTTGTGGCTACACCCCTTCCCCATGAAGCCACTCCTCTATATTTTTGGCTTGAGAACCCACCAGCAAAAACATAAATCAGCACCTATTGCTCCGGGGTCCGGGAGAACAGTGTCCATCCCCATGGGTGGATTTATGGAAGAGGGCACCCCTAGGCACAACAATAATGGCCGCCCCCCCTTGCCTAAATGTATTATTTTTATTGTTTACTTTCAAGCCCTCATTTAATAATAGCCAATTTAATGGATTAATAGAAAATCCACTAACTGTGACATTTTTTATTTTCTATTATGTATACATATTTACTAAGATGGACAGTTTACAGGGGCAGTATCTGCATGTCCAGTCCATTCCACTCTATTCAAGATGGAATATGGTACAGTGGATATTTTGCATCCAAGTGCCGCCCCCAAACCTGTGCCACCCCTAGGCACATGCCTCACTTGCCTAATGGGAAGTTCGGCACTGTCCATCGCAATCCATAGGGGAACCTGTGGAAGGAAATTCTACTTACAACTGTCCTGCGAAGATCACGTCCTTTTCAATCCAGCAGTAGTCCAGGGGTCTTGGCAAAAAAATAAACCGGCAGATCCCAAAACCAGACGGACTGAGCAGGAGCCGCATGGTTTCTTTGTTTACACCGTGCAGCTCCATCCCCTGAATACCGCTATTGACTGGCTTGCGGCCTAGCGGCTCCTGATTGGCTGTTAGGCGCCGCAAACCTGCCAATAGTGGTATTCGGGGGGCGGACTGATACGGGACACATGGGAGCACCCATGGAATTACACAGCACACATGCAGGCACCCCTGGACTGATATGACACACTTAGCATCACCCCTGGACGGATACAGCACCCCATGATTTATACAGAAGACTTTGCAGCAACCCATGAATTATATGACACACTTGGCTCACCCCAGGAATTATGCGTCACACATGAGGGCACTCCTGACCTGATACAGCACAGATGGTGGCACCCGAGGACTGATACAGCACACATGGCGGCAGACATGGAGGGTGTGGTATATTTCCCCGACAGTCGGGATTTTAACAGTCATTACTCAGACGTCGGAATGCCGACTGCACAGCGTGGGGAGAGCAATGATGCCCCTTGTGGGCACGGTGACAAGCTGCGCTTGCCACCTATTTTATTCTCCCTCTATGGGGGTCGTAGACCCCCAGGAGGGAGCAGTCTGGATTCCGACGTAGAAGAAATGACTGTCGGAATCCCGACTGTCGGGGAGCCGTCCGGCACCGACAAGGAATTATACGGCAACACTACCTGCAGTAAAAAAAAAGAAAAACTTTTATTCTTTTAATTAAAAAAAGAGCAGCATGCCTGGAATTATACGGCTGATTTAGCAACACCCCATGAAATATACAGCACGCTTGGCTCACCCCATGAATTATACAGCACATGTAACAGCTCTTGCAATAAAAATGAAAAAACACTTTTCAGTCTTTTCAGTAAAAAAAAAAGGTCTGATAGAGGATACCCCTGGAATTACACGGCACACATGTGGGCACCCCTGTACTGATACAGGACACATGGGGGCACCCATGGAATTATATGGCACACATGCGGGCACCCCTGGACTGATACAGGACACATGCGGGCACCCCTGGACTAATATGGGACACATGCGGGCACCCCTGGACTGATATGTGACACATGAGGGCACCCTTGACTGATATGGGACACATATGGGCACCCCTGGTCTGATATGGGACACATGGGGTCACCCCTGGAATTATACGGCACACATGCGGGCACCCATGTACTGATACAGGACACATGGGAACACCCATATAATTATATGGCACACATGGGGGCACCCATGGAATTATATGGCATACATGCAGGCACCCCTGTACTGATATGGGACATATGCGGGCACAGCTGGACTGATACCGGGCAGCCCTGCATTAAAAATAAAAAACTTTTTTTTTCAGAGATCTCTGTATAACCCACAGCAGTCCCATATAGCAGCCCCCCTAGTAGTGCCACAGAATAGTACACTTAGTAGTTCTCCCTTAGTTTATTCCACAGTAGTTCTCCCTTAGTAGTTGTTCCCTGGCTGCTTAGTAGTTCCCCCTTAGTAGTTGTACCTGGCTGCTCAGTAGTTCCTCCTTAATATTTGGACCCTTGCCGTTTAGTAGTTCCCTCTTTAGTTTGTCCCCCCTCCAGCAGCCCCTATAGCCTGTTAAGTTCCCCCCGTTAGTGGAGTCTGACATTCACTTGCCGAATGAAGATGGTGCTGAAGCCGGGACTTATATAGCGATCCGGTCTCGCAAGAATCCGGTGAAGACGTTTTGGCCTAGTTTTGGACTTGGAAAGATGGTGGGATGGGGCGAACGCCTTGGATCCGGCCTCAGAATAGGTAAATTTGGGGGGGTTCGGATCTCTAGGATCCAAACCAGCTCATCCATAGGTGCCGATTTATGTTTTTGCTGGTGGGTGCTCAATCCAAAAATATAGGGGAGTGGCTTCATGGGAAATGGGCGTGGCCTCAAAATAATACTGATTGATATTATGGAGCACAGTTGTCTCCAATATCCAAATTATGGCAACAGTGCCAAATACATAAATGCCTCCACAGTGCCAAATACATAAATGCCCCCACAGTGCCAAATACATAAATGCCCCCACCGTGCAGGTACATAAATGCTCACACAGTACCTGTGCCAATGACGAGGAAGGGGGAGTGCAGTGGGACCTGGGGAGGTGGGCCGCTGCTGAGCGGTTGGGTGCTCATCAATTTCCGTGGGTGCTCGGGCACTCAAGCACCCACAGAATCGACACCTATGCGCTCATCTCTGCACAAGACTAGAATCCAACTGCAACAATCACTACAGAATAACAGTAATACACAATGACATAAATATGACCAGAAATACAGGTTGAGTATCCCTTATCCGAAATGCTCGGGACCACGAGCATTCCGGATAAGGGATTTTTCCGGATTTTGGAATAATTTTTTTAAACATACTTACCTGTCCCCTGTTGGTGCCCGATGGTCCCTCAGCATCCATGGAGTCCTCCGGCGTCCATGGCAGGCCTTCAGCTTCATCTCCGGCGTCTCCAGCGGTCCCAGGAGTGCATTGCGCGAGTTCCCAGACTGGCCGGTGACGTCACACCCGTGCAATGCACTCCTGGGACCGCTGGAGACGACGGAGAGGATGCGGAAGGCCTGCCGTGGACGTCGGGGGACTTGGTAAGTATAAAAAAAGGGTTAGGGGGGGTAAAAAAAATATTTTTTTAATTATTCCAAAAAAACACGTTTTTTGGAATAATTCGGATATGGGATGCCCGGATACAGGATACTCAACCTGTATTACAAAACACACATTATTTAAAACAATGCACCAAACAAATAAAAGTGAATGTAGAAGCCAAATAAACTATGGAACAAGTACCAATACACAAAACAGTATGGACAAAATAAACATAGCCTCAATAAAAAATGCTGTATAAGTAGACATCACTGATTTAACATTCACAAGCATTAGACAAAATACAAATATATGCAGAAGGTGATGACATGTACAAATAATAGAAGTATGGGCCTTATTCTAGTTCACTCTTTCTGACAAAACCCTTCTTAGATGGACAAAACCATGTTCACCGCAGGTGGGGCAGATGTTACTTGTGCAGAGAGAATTAGATTTGGGTGAAGTTTTACTTCAAAGTGAGATCTATATTGCAGTGTAAAAATAAAGCAGTCAGTATTTTCCCTGCACAGAAACAAAATTCCTCACCCAAATCTAATTCTCTCTGCACATTTTACATCTGCCCCCCCCCCCCCCCCCCCCTACAGTGCACATGGTTTTGTCCATCTAAGAAGGATTTTGTCAGAAAGAGTGAACTAAAATAAGGCCCTATGTGTTTTACTTACCAGCCACCCTTGGAGCATCAGAGGCCCTGATGTAAATGGCCTGCAAGTCCTGTGACATTCTCTCTGTTCTCTGCGTTGACTGCTGTCACCACCTTCTGCAAGATGGCAATCTTACAACATCAGGGGCAAACGCAGGATTTTCAGAAGGTGGTTTCCAGAGGGGCAAAGCACGGAGATGGATACTTAGGTGACCCAGTATATGCCGGGTCAGTTAAAGTATTATAGATAGACCAAATGTATATAGATAATAATAATAAAAAAAATATATAAAAAATAAATATATATATATGTATACATATATATACACACACACATATATATAAATATATATATATATATATATATATATATACATACATACATATATATATATATATATATATATATATATATATATATATATATATATATATATATATATATATATATAATACAGGAAGGTTCAGAGTGCACTAAGAATCAAACCAACAGTTAAAGAATTGGGTACTTATGTAGTATCTGGGCGTCCGATTTAGAAATCGGATCGGATCGCATCGCATCGCATGCGACCAAATCGTATGCGATGCGATGGTCAAGATTTTTCCTTAGGATTCAATGTTAAAATGGTCTGAGTCCATTTTAACATAGAATTCAATGGGAAAAAGGGGTCCTTTTCCTTTCCCCACTATCCAAGTGGGCATGGAGTTGGATATAAACCTGTGGCGAGCGTGGCGAGCGTAGCGAGCCCCGCGAGGGGACACAGAATACTTTTTAAGAAATATGCGTCCCCTCGCGGGGCTCGCTGCGCTCGCCACGCTATATAAAATCAACTCTATGCCCACTTGGATAGTGGGGAAATGAACAGGGCCTTCTTAACATTGAATCCTATGCAAAATCGCATCGCATCGCATCTGATTGTGTGCCTTAAGGTAAGGCATACAATCACAAAATCGGACGCCCAGATACTACATAAGTACCAAGAATTGACATTTAATATAATATTGTCTTAAAAAGATAAATAAAACGAATTGACTGGTAAATGGTAAATTTGACATGGTAAATTTGCACTGTAAGTAATACAAACAGTATGGTTCAATCATATGAACACTCAAAAACAGTTACATAATATAAAAGACAAATAGGATATGGAGAGGAGGACAGCGGAGAAGAACATAGGACATAAAGAGCCATAGTGTAAGGTTACAATGACTTTACATAAAGGTTTCTTTTAGAAAACCCCAGAGCTCTAAGTACGTTAGATACCCATTATTAGAAACTGAGACCAATAACCCACAGAGAAGGCTTGAGGTACACCAATAGTACATAATCACCGTGATTAGCAAAATCAGAACTTATACCTTCTTAGATGACAATTTTTCATATAGTATTGAACAGCAAAAACAATGTTTCCCAGTCATGGACAGTATAAAAGAGTAAAAACATCTATAGGAAAAAGGCATACATTTGAATCATTAAATGGTTTCCCATTAGGCTCAACCCTCACTTACACCACTTGCTTATTTGGGTGGTAGGGAGACTAACAAAAAATGTAAGCACTTACAAAGTTTCAATGCAGCCGGATAAAAGGGCAATCAGGTCTGAGACCTCAAAAATAAATTCACAGCTTTCAGGGTCAATATAGACAAAGGGCAGTATTCAATGAGAAAAATTATCGGTATTTTATGGAGAATTTGTGCTTTGTTCGCCTTGGACGGAGCATTTTGCTCTCCAAAAGCGAGCAACCCTATTCAATGTGAAATATTCTCCGTCTTTCTAAGTGATTTTCGCCGTCTCTCTCCGTGTAGAAATTCTCCATCTTTTGATGGAGATCTGGAATGTGAACTTTTAAACTAAAAGGTTTTTTTTTTTAATTTTGGTGTCAAAAAATCTTTTTTTTTTTTTTCTGTGAAGGGGCATGTTATTTTTATTCATGTGCTTATAAAAAATTTAAAAAAAAAAAAATTATTATTATTTTTTTTTTTACACAGTGCAGCCAGCAGGAGGCCGGAGCGCTCGAGCCGCTCATTAGATATTCATATATTCACTGCACCCGATCGTTAATATGCACGATCGGGTGCAGTGAATACTGGGTCCCCCGCTGGCTATAGGGGGGGCAGCCTGTGCTGCCTGGGTCCCGGGGAGCCCACCTCCCCTCCACATTCCTCTGGAGCAGCCAGGGAGACTTTAATCTCTCTGGCTGCTTCCGTCCCCCGGCTCCCTGAAAGCTCCCTGCCGCGGACGCTCGTCCGCTGCAGGGGTTAAGACTCGCCGCGAGTGGCGGCGAGCATCAGCCACATTGAATAGTGGATAAAGTGCCGTGACGGAGAATCTCCAAACATGGAGAATCTCCGCAAAAACACGGAGAGTGCATGGCGAGCGAAATAAAACGCTCTCCATGCACTGAGAATTTTCTCATTGAATACTGCCCATAGTATTTAAACTGGATATCCAAGTCAAGTCAGACCCTTTGAAAATACAACATGAAAATTTCCATTCAGTAAATCAACTAGTATGGAGCAAAGACCAAAAAGTGGAGTACCATAGGGGTGTACTTACATCTATAATGAACCGGATGTGGATAGAATAGAATAGAATCAACTTTATTGGCCATGTGTGCTTGCGCACACTAGGAATTTTTTGTGGATTACAGTGCAGCATCAAGCAGGGATGAAATGGGGAGGGGAGACATTACATACATTCCATTGAGACAATTATACACGTTACATTGAGAGCATTTTGACATTACTTGCGGGGATTCACATGCCCGCTGAGCTGCACAGCGACTAGGCAGCCATCAGCGGCGCCACTGGTCATTGCAGCAGCCAGGTAGGTAACAATATAAGCAGGGACAGTACAGTTATCGCACAGGGAACACATACCCGCCGAGCTGCACAGCGCCTAGGCAGCCATCAGCGGCGCCACTGGTCATTGCAGCAGCCGGGTAGGTAATAATAGAAGCAGAGACAGTACAGTTATCACACAGGGATCACATACCTGCCGAGCTGCACAGCGCCTAGGCAGCCATCAGCGGCGCCACTGGTCATTGCAGCAGCCGGGTAGGTAATAGTAGAAGCAGAGACAGTACAGTTATCACACAGGGAACACACACCCGCCAAGCTGCACAGCGCCTAGGATAGCTGGTGATCCAGGCACCGAATGACAGCATAGTGTCTGCTGCAGCTATTTATGCTGGGGGGGGGGGGGTGATAGAGTAACTTCCGGTATATGTAGAACACTAATAAATGCAAAATACCCCTTTAATTAATAAGCGCAGGGTCAGGATGATATTTTTTAATAGTCCCGACTCCGGGCTACTAGATACTGCGAGGCTGATTATCTGGGGATAAGTTAAACAGTGCATAAACGCTAATTAAGCTGTGGAACGCACTCTGAACCTTCCTCTATTTCTATCCACGTTTTTGGTCCCGGCTAACAGGGGACTATTAGAGTTGCTGCTATTCCTATCTTGGGGCGCAGTTAGGTACTCTTTCTGTGATAATATATATATATATATATATATATATATATATATATATACAGCATACAGGAGCTTTGATGTCCCGCGGGTGGTAGGGGGTATTATATCAACCGCTCAGCATGTAGGACCTGGAACAGTAATTTGCACTAATTACTCCTTTACTGCACAGATGGTGGGAGATGGGGTGGGATAAGGGGGCATTGGGCTGAATGAAGGGGCCCTTATACATAATTTCCAGGGTGTAAAGGATGTTTAATGCACAGAGGATGGGTGTATAGTGGAGTGGGCTTATTATTCATAATTTTCTGGTGGGAGGACAGCTTGCTTGACTGCAGATATCTCCAGTTCCCAGAAATAGATTTCTTAGATTTTAATGGAATTAAAAACTAGAGAATCCCACCTACTTTACCAAATGGTACTGGGGACTAGGGAATCAGAGTTCAGGAGGCAGAGCAATCTGCCAACGAGAATTTAAAACTACATACCAGGTGTGTGGAGCTGGAGCAGTAACCAGCTGCTGGAAGGCTGATATCTCTGGTTCTGGGAACAGTAGAGACAAGCTACTAGTGTCCATCAAAGGGGCTTTTGGAATATACCCTCAGAAAAACTTTAAGTCAGACAGAACCTGAAATATCTGACTGGGAAGAGCAATTAACACGCTTGGATGGGGACCACTGCTTTGAAGTCAGATATCTCCGGTTCCCAAGGGCCGATTTTTAAAATTCTTGTACCCTTGGAAATAGGGGACCTTCAGCTTTCAGCCTAGGTCCCTTAGACTCCTAGTGGGTTTCTGGTTACTCATAACCCCCCCCCCTGCATGTGCCACTGGACATGTTAACACTTTTGCCACCTCACACCCAAACAGCTGCTGGTGATGCTTCATTATTTCAACCACCACGGCCATATTGTCTGCAAAGTTGAATTTGACATTGTGGTTGGTCCTGGGGTGCTGCACAGGCATCTAATCACTATCATCAGATGAGTGTGACGCCTCTACTGCCACATTCCCACCTCGTTAGCCTCTACTGCCACAGACATATCACACAAAACACTTAACAAATAAAAGGAAGAGACAAACACACTTCTCCACTCCTACTACACAAACGCCACACCACCAAAGACTATAGAATTAAAATAAAAAGACACTGACAGAAAAACGAGACAAACTAATAATGAACAAGATATTTGAGACAAGACAACTTTAAGACACAATACAGCACTCAGAAATTGCAAATAAGACAGCTTATCTCAGCAACTCCACAGGATGGCAACCTCTCCAAACACCTGAAACTAAACCCATAGGTTCACATGGTTTGGGGCATATGTACAGTATACAGTATGAAGCAACTTCCATGACTTGCCAAATTCCTCTGAATGCAGCAGCACTGGTAAAATATGAACCCAGAGTAAAATCCAGTAACACATGGGTCTGGAATACAAATGAGTGCTCCATCGGAAAACACAAATTGGCCAACCACGAGATCTTAGTGAAATTTGTAATCCGACTCCAAAATCCACACCAAAATGGCCAAGATTGTTCTCAGTCCAATAATGTTTTTTTTTACATTAAAGGCTTTATTTTCAAGAGTGTTTCTTTGGAGTTAGGTCCTTATTCTAAATAATTGATGGTCATTCGGTCCTCCGAATGTCCTGACGCAGGGTGCGTGCACCCATGGGGAACATTCTGTTCGCCGGGTGCACGCACCCTACACAGTGGACGGAGGTGGAGGCAGGCATCTGATCGACCTGTCCTCGCACATTGTGCCCGCAGTTTAGATACACCATATATGTTGTCTCTGAACTGCGAGCACTGGAGAAATCATTCTTTCACAGCCTTGAGAGTCAATCAGAATAAGGTCCTTACTGTATTGAATTTTACATCTTTCAAAATCTTCATACTTATGCAAAATCATTATACAGAGAGATCCATGGTTGCATGTAAGAGAGCAAGACATCTTACATATATTACATTTTTAAAACCTTATCCAAGTGAGAATACTTGACAATGACATTCAGGGGGAATTTACTAAGATGGTTTAGTAGAAAAAATTTGTATTTTCCTACGAAAATACGAATCTTTTGGGTGTATTCATATTTTTGGCATTTACTATGCCAAAAATACAAATATTCGTATTCATATTGATGGAACATTCGTATTTGTATTTACAAATACGAATGTCTACACCATCGATAGAATACGACAGGAATCACCATTCAAAAGAATGGTGGTTCCTGATTTACTAAGCAGCCGTATTGAAAATAAAACTGCCACGAATATACGGCAGGAAAATGCACTTTATTTTCCTGTCGTATTTGGCAGAAGCCTGCACGGATCTGGCTTTAGTGTTAAAAAATTGTAAAATAATTTTTTTTTTTTTTAAAACAGCGTGGGGTCCCCCCCACAGCTGTAACCAGCACCAGGCTGACAGGGAACCCGACAAATAGGGGTTCGCCAATTTTTAACAACCAGCCCCAGGCTCCAGGTCCGGGGTTGGTTCCCAAAATACGAGGGAAAAAATGACTAGGGGTCCACCGTATTTTTAGAACCAGCCCCAGGCCAAACCAGCCAGCAGGGTAATGCCACAGCCGGGGGAAGACTTTTTATACAAGTCCCCTCGGCCAAAGCATTAACCCTCTGACCAGTCAGCCTGGCCAGGGGCCCTGGGGGAGTGGGGACCCCCCCAATAAAGGGGTCCCCCCCTCCAGGACTTACCTGACCAGGCTGAGGCCTGGTGCTGTCCCTGGTGGCCCTGAATCAGTGTAAAATAAATAGATTTAAAAAACGTTGTTTTAAACTGTGGAACTATGAGTCCCAGCAAGCCTCCCCCGCAAGCTGGGACTTGGAGAACCACAAGTCCCAGCCTGCGGGGCATTAAAGGGCCCGCTGGGTCTTGTAGTTCCACAGTTAAAAAAACACACACTGACACACCAGCAAAATAAAGCTTTAATACATACATAACACACACATACTGATACTTACCTATCTTGATCCCGTCGGTAGGTCAATGGGTCCCGGGTCCCTGGCTACGGTGCACGAGGACCGAGGGTCAGTGTCCGGTCCGAAGAAATCCATGGTGGACCTGTGGAAGGAAATCCTACTCACCCAGGTCCGCCATGTAAGTTCTTCAGTATTGATCCGCCGTAGTCCTGGGCTTCTTCCATCTTCTTCAAGCTGCCGGCGACTCCGGCATCTCCCCGCAGCGGACTGAGAGGTGCAGAGATATTTCATCTTCCGCGCCTCTCATCAGAATGATTCTATTGGCTGCTCAGCGGCCAATCAGAAGCGCCGCTGAGCGGCCAATAGAATCATTCTGATGAGAGGCGCAGAGGATGAAGGATCTCTGCGCCTCTCAGTCCGCTGCGGGGAGATGCCGGAGTCGCCGGCAGCTTGAAGAAGATGGAAGAAGCCCAGGACTACGGCGGATCAAGACTGAAGAACTTCCATGGCGGACCTGGGTGAGTAGGATTTCCTTCCACAGGTCCACCATGGATTTCTTTGGACCGGACACCGACCCCCCGGACCCTGGAGCCAGGGACCCGGGACCCAGGGACCTACCGACGGGATCAAGATAGGTAAGTATCAGTATGTGTGTGATATGTATGTATTAAAGTTTTATTTTTCTGGTGTGTCAGTGTGTATTTATTTAACTATTTTTTTAACTGTGGAACTACAAGACCCAGCAGGCCCTTTAATGCCCCGCAGGCTGGGACTTGTGGTTCTCCAAGTGTGCTGGGACTCATAGTTCCACAGTTTAAAATAGAGATGTGCAGACTCGGATTCCGGAGATCCGAGCCCCAACGGACGTCATCATTACGAGCCCGGTTCAGAGCAGCGCTCAGAGATTCCCGCCTGACTCGGGTCCGTCTGCGTGGTCAGAACGTCATCTCCCGGCGCCAGATTTCGCAAGGCTTTAAAAGCGGCTGCTGCGCCCGCCATCTTCACTCCAGTCTAGTAGTGGGTTGGGAGAGGGTGTGTTGGTGCTGCTGCTGGGGCCTAAACTTGAGCTTGAGCTTGACTTTGAACGCAATATTTTTTAATCGCTGGGACTGTCTCTCAGTGCTGCTGTGTAGTCTAACTGTGTACTTGAAGTACTACTGTATCCTCTGTGCGGTCTACCTCTGGCGTGCTGTGCTGTAATTAATTATTTTATTCGCTGGGGCTGTCTCCCTCAGTGCTGCTGTGTTCTCTGTTCTCCTCTCTGCTTCCCCCTGTCCATTGCCATGCATTGTGGGCGGCATTACCTTTTGAACCAGGAACTTGGAGCAGGAGCAGGACAGCCATCGCTGACCGGGCTTAGGCAAAATCGGGGGCGTGGCCTAATCGCGGACCCGTGGCCACTCCCCCCTTTTAAAAAATCGTGTTTTTTTTTTTTTTTGTGTGTCGGGACCCGGGCCCCCCTGGCAGGCCCGGGCCCAGGTAAAATGTACCCGCCCCCCCTGCCTCTCGGCGGCCCTGCCTAAGTGTACCTACCTAGTAGTACAACTACATACGAGGCTGCTATATCTAATTTAATTAAAAAATAATACTTGTGCTGTGTGGGACTGTAAAAAATTATTCCATGCTGCTGGTGCACTGATGTGTGCCACTGAGTGCCACTGCCAAGCAGTACCTAATAATACAATTAATTATTATAAATTCTGCTGGTGCACAACTAGTATTGCTGACGTATCTACCTGTCTTGTGCTTATCCAGCTACCTCAGTGCAACCTTTTGCCCTAAAAACAATATTGTGAGGTGTTCAGAATAGACTGGAAATGAGTGGAAATTAATGTTATTGAGGTTAATATAGCGTAGAAGCAAAAAAAAAAAAAAAAACTTAACAGTTTTTATGCTTTTTTAACAAAAAAATCAGAACCCAAGAAATCCAAACACTAAACACTTAGGAGGTGTTTTGGCAAAACCCATTAGAACCCAAAACCTCAAAGTAATCAGAACCCAAAACCCGAAAAGTGGCCGGTGCACATCCCTAGTTTAAAACAAAAGTTTTCAAATCTATTTTTTTACACTGAATCAGCCCGGTGGCCACTGCTCCAGGGCCACCGGGGACAGCACCAGGCTTCAGCCTGATCAGGTAAGTCCTGGAGGGTGGGGCCCCTTTATTTGGGGGGTTCCCCACTCCCCCAGGGCCCCTGGCCAGGCTGACTGGTCAGAGGGTTACTGCTTTGGCCGGGGGGAGTTGTATAAAAAGTCTCCCCCCCCCCCGGCTGTGGCATTACCCTGCTGGCTGGTTTGGCCTGGGGCTGGTTCTTAAAATACGGGGGACCCCTAGTCATTTTGTCCCCCGTATTTTGGGAACCAGCCCCGGACCTGGAGCCTGGGGCTGGTTGTTAAAAATCAGGTAACCCCTATTTGTCAGGTTCCCTGAATTTTAATTACCGGCCCGGCTCTGTCAGCCTGGTGCTGGTTACGGCTGTGGGGGGGACCTCACGACATTTTTTAAATTTGTATTTTTATTTTTTATACACCTTGGAGCCTGCACGGATCTGACTGATCCGTGCAGACTGCCTCCACTAATTCGTATTAGCGGCTGTATATATGGCCGCTAATACGAATTAATACGACATCTTAGGGTTACAAAGCAGTCGTATATGACTGCTTTGTAAATCCCACTCCGGAACACGACAAAGCATACGAGGTATGCTGTCGTATTCATTCGTATTAAGAATACAAATGCAACTTTTTGCACTCGTATTCTTAGTAAATTTCCCGCTCGTTGTGAGGTTAGATTGAATAAACATTGTTCCTCTCAGAAAATCTCTAGACATACAGGGGGAAATTTATTAAGATGAATTAGTGAATAAAAATCGTATTTTCATAGGAAAATACGATTTTTTTTTGGTGTATTCATATTCATATTGATGGGACATTCGTATTTGTATTTACAAATACGAATGAATACACCATCGATAAAATACGACAGGAATCACCATTCAAAAGAATGGTGATTCCTGATTTACTAAGCGGACGTATTTTCTCCGGCGAAGATTACGTCCTCTTCTTTCTGAATAAAAAACCCAACTATTCCGACAGGTACCTGCTAATCGACTGAGAGAGACGTCTCTCATGTCTCATGTTTCATGTTCAGTGCCTCTCCTAGCGGCCAATCATGAGTCGAGATGCGTCTCCCCTCAGTCCGTGAGCGGGTACCGGCCGGAATAGTCTTTTTTTTTGAAGACCTGGACTACTTCGGAAAGAAAAGGACGTGATCTTCGCCGGAGGACCTTGGTGAGGAGGATTTTCTTCAACAGGTACCCCTATGGATTTCTTCGGATCCTAGACCCCGGACCCTGGAGCCCTGGACCATGGAGCCCCGGACCCAGGAGCCTCGGACCAAGGGACCTACCTACGGGCTCAAGATAGGTAAGTATCAGTATGTATGGGCTTTGGATGTATTAAAGTTTTATTTTTCATGTGTCAGTGTTTGTGTTTATTTTACTATTTTTAATACTGTGGAACTAAAGTGCCAGCGGGCCCTTTAATGCCCCGCATGCTGGGAATTGTGGTTCTCCAAGTCCCAGCATGCGGGGGAGGCTTGCTGGGACTCATATTTCCACAGTATTAAACAATAGTTTATTTTATTTTTTACACTTTAATTAGCCCGGTGACCACAGCCCAGGATCACCGGGGACAGCACCAGGCTTCAGCCTGGTCAGGTAAGTCCTGGAGAGGGGGACCCCTTCATTGGGGCTTTTTCAGCCT
This sequence comes from Crinia signifera, assembly GCF_055691185.1. Lineage (NCBI taxonomy): Eukaryota > Metazoa > Chordata > Amphibia > Anura > Myobatrachidae > Crinia > Crinia signifera. The sequence continues at coordinate 65,212,149 of NC_139226.1, forward strand.
GCTGCTGGTTACGGCTGTGGGGAGGACACCACGCCTTTTTTTAAATGTATTTAATTTTCACATTTTTTTTACACATTGCAGACTGCACAGATCTGACTATACAAATTCGTATACGCGGCCGTATATATGGTTTACAAAGCAGTCATATTTGACTGCTTTGTAAATTAACCTCCGGAACAGTCGTATTCAGTCGTATTAAGAATACGAATACGATATATCGTATTCTTAGTAAATTTCCCCCACGTATCAAATACTTCTACATTTTTTTACCAGAAATTTAACAAGATTCTATAAAACACCTTATCACAGATTCACAACCAATTATAAGATTAGAGATGGCCAACGAAGAGTCTACCATCAGTTGTGCGATCAGGGTTTTTTTTTTATCACTGACAGGAAACCATGAATGGCTCAAACCTTGTCTGTTTCCAGAGCAGTGGATCTGACACAAAGGGAGGCAAGTGCATGAAGGTCAGAATTAAATGCAAGTTGGTAGATGCATCCCTGGTAAATGCATCCCTGGTAGATTCCGGTACCCCTGAACCTGAGGAGACACGGTAACAGCCAAAAAGGAAACTCCACTTAAGAGCCCTTAACACTACTGCATCGGGAGAAGCAAAGGAACACTCACACCTCCTGAAAAACAGGTCCCCAGGTGCTGTTAACATCAGAGCGCGAGTGAGAGACGCAGCTCCACATCACGGAGGTATCACCAGACGCCCAGTCTGAGACGACCGCAAGCCGCGGGTGAGAGACGCGGCAAGCTGGACTGACCACAACTGCCGGTACCAGGTCAGTTCTCATATTTCGGCATCCACAAGCGGGTTGTAGAAAGGAGGGCATTGGATCAAAAGCACAACAGCCCGACACTAGCCCTCCCGCCTCCCTGCTCAATCACTACTGCATGTACCTGTACCAACTTGTATTGATCATTGGAATGTGTGAGTACATATTAACAGTGGAGATAACCATCCTGTTACTTGTTATAACCATTATAGGAACTTTGGGCTGCCTTTCTACCTTGTTCAGGACACTCTTAAAATACATAGAGTAGAGGACCTTTATTCAACTTTTGGGTCGTAAATATTTATAAATTAAGATCTGAAAACTGTCCCAAATAAGGCAAATTAATTGACTTTCGGTCTAGTCTTTTTGTCTTTTTATTTTTATTGTACATGATATGCGCATAATTATTTAATTTTAATACAGTGACCACTAAAATATTGAATGCATAGTATTTTTATACTCATTGTGATACAAATAAAATCATATTTTACCACTAAAATTGCTTAATATTACAACTGGTTTTGCATTTAATTCTGACCTTCATGCACCTGAATAAATAAGCGTAGCTTTGGAATTAAAAATTTCTTTCAGTTTGAAGGGGGAGACCCTATTTAGTTATGAGTGCACAGTCACACCACAAGTCTTCTGCTAGAGGTAAAATGTGCAAAAAAGGAGATAAAACTGATCAATTAGCGCTTTTGTAGTTCTCATATAAAATAGTCACTGTGTTCTAAAAAAGACACACAAGAGAGTCATAGATTGTCACCAATGGGATTCCACAATGGGTGGGATTTCACAAAGATTTAGGATCCTCCAATGGTAACGTCCTCCCAATTAGGATATGAAATGACACAGAAGAAAAAAATAATAGTGCATAACTTTTTAAAACATAAAGTTTAATAGGGATGTGCACTTACAATTTGTAGGGATAATTAAAACTTCAATAAAACGCTCAAAGCGGGACTGGAGTGCCAAGGAAACAATCCAAGAGACAGGATACCACCAGGTCCGGAAGCTGGGGTGAGCTGGGTTCTCGAATGTCAGCACAAAAAGTCCTTAGATAAGTTAGGCAACAAACGCCAAATGCATTTCGGACACTAGGTCCTTCCTCAGTAGCGTCTGAGGAAGGACCTAGTGTACGAAATGCATTTGGCGTTTGTTGCCTAACTTATCTATGGACTTTTTGTGCTGACATTCGAGAACCCAGCTCACCCCAGCTTCCGGACCTGGTGGTATCCTGTCTCTTGGATTGTTTCCTTGGCACTCCAGTCCCGCTTTGAGCATTTTATTGAAGTTTTAATTATCCCTACAAATTGTAAGTGCACATCCCTATTAAACTTTATGTTTTAAAAAGTTATGCACTATTATTTTTTTCTTCTGTGTCATTTCATATCCTAATTGGGAGGACGTTACCATTGGAGGATCCTAAATCTTTGTGAAATCCCACCCATTGTGGAATCCCATTGGTGACAATCTATGACTCTCTTGTGTGTCTTTTTTAGAACACAGTGACTATTTTATATGAGAACTACAAAAGCGCTAATTGATCAGTTTTATCTCCTTTTTTTGCACATAATCCATACCAGGTGGTCATTGAATGTCACCTTAAACTGTTTATTTATGCATTGTGTATCGTGCGCACCCAATCACTTGGTTTCTTTCTCTGCTAGAGGTAAAATAAAAATAAACTAAAACAATTTATTTAAATATAAACAATAATTATTAATTAGACAATTAAACAATCTAATTAGCGCCGATCTTTGAGGGCAACCTCCAAAAATCTGGAATTCTTCAGGTGATGGAGCAGTCAGAGAAGAGTACAGGGATTTCCTGTCCACATCAAGGACAGAGCTAAGATCCCCTCCTCCACCTGGAGGTTCAAATAAAGCATTGCTGGGATCTCTGCCATCAATGACAGCGAACCATCAGATGTTGGTCAGGAACTGCGTAGTGACAGTGCCATTACTTGCGAGAGTTGCATGAGAGTGTTCTGGTCATGTATCTCAAGCTCTTTGCGATTCTGAGTAGGGCACACAGAGAAGGTAAGCCTGCTTCTGATGGATCTATTGCACCTGGCATGGAACTGGTGCAAGTGCAGACATCAGTGATGACATTTGTGGAAGTTGGCCTAAAATCAATAGTAGGTATGTCTTCCCGATTGCAGGCATAACAATCCGCACATTACCCCGTAGATAACCATATTCATGTAAATCTGGCTTCTGTAGCTACACACAATCCATCGATAAGTCAGGGCTTCCGACAGGGGGGTGCAGTGGGTACAGCTGTTCCGGACCCCGGCCTCTGGAGGGGCCTGAGCAGCTGCCCACAGCGTCAGCGGACACTGCCTCCCCCACCCAGTGGTCCCCCAGCCAGGCACGCACAATACACAGTGCAGCCTGCAAAGTGCTGAGCCTAGGACACAGAAAGAGGGTCTCGGTGCTTAGCATGCTGCACTATGCAGTGTGCGCTCCCGAAGAGGAGACGTGGAGGCGTCCGTGCAGGAACAAGGGCGATCCGCAGCTAGGTAAGTAATGGTGCGGGGGTGCAGTGGGTGCCCGGACTGAAGGTCAGTTCTGGGGGGGGGGTTGTAAGGGGGACAGACTGATGGTCAGTCCCGGGCCCCAAGAATACTAGTGGCGGCCCCAGTGCCAGTGCAAGGCACCTCAGCGAACCAGGCAGGGGGGGCGCCCACCACCCACCTGCTCCGGCCACTGGCGTGTCACTGTACGGGGATGGGGTGGTGCAGGCGCCGCAGCAAGTCAGCGGTAGTGCAGGTGACTTGCTCCGGCGTACAGCGCACGGTCCGCGGGAGGGCAGCATGATGCATGGCCACAGACGGGAGGGGAGGGGGGTGCAGGCGCCGCAGCAAGTCAGCGGTAGTGCAGGTGACTTGCTCCGGCGCACAGGCCACAGGCGGGCGGGGGCAGCATGTCAGCTGTGGTGCGTGTGAGCGGTGCTGGTGGGGCCTTAACTGGATTTATTGGGGGGATGAGCCTGGTGCGGACGCCACTCACCTTGCTCCACACCGCTGACCTGCTCGCAAGTGCCGCCCTCCAGTGGCTGGTGCCCCGTGCAAATGCCTAAGGCTGCCTAGTGGTGGCGCCGGCCCTGGGCGGCCCTGCCCTAAGTGAGGGGGGAAAGCACAGAATAAAGCACTGTGGCAACAGCTTGTTCATGAGCATTTTATAGTATTCAGCTGAGAATCAGTCTGGGTTGAAGGATTTTTCTGCATTTTGTTCCTTTATTACTTTTTTAATCTCCTCCAGTGTGGGGTCTCTACAAAGGTTTTCCTTATATTGTCAGGTCAGTTAGGGAGCTCAGCAGCTAGTACGGAGTTGTTAATTAAAGTCTGTTTCAAGATTTATGAGATTGTTGAGGCAAGTATCATATCTGCCTTTTCCCTTTTCTCATAAAATTTTTTATTTTCGCCATCTAAGATGTTTAGCAGCGTGCTCCCAATCAACAGTACTGACCCCTTCTTAGTAATAGATTATAATGGTTCCCAGGATATAATCATTTATACATTTCAACAGTGTGATGTCTATTTTTTTTAACCTTATATAAAAGAACTAGGTGATTATTTGCGCCCTACAGGCGCTCTTCACACCGTCGTAAAGGGCTATAGTTTTACATATCAATGGTCATCTATTATGTGTGAGTGATTGGCCTGCGGGCCAATCAAAATGCATGGGCGGGGCTATGCTCCGTGTCCCGGCACTTTGGAAAAAAAAAACCTGCAAAACATCGGTTTTACTGTGCCATCGATGTAGGGAAACCATCTGCTTCTCCCCCATCAAGGGCAAAAGTATTCGACATCGGCCATAAACCATCAATGATTTTGATTCATCGATGGCCATCCCTACTTTGACCTCTAGTTAGCTGCAGAGACTGTGCAACTTTCCCCAACTCCACAAGCAAGTAAGGGCTGCTGGGGGTAGATGTTGGGGGGTCTCTGTACCCCAATGCAGACATGGCCCGCTGCCCAATCCCCCTGCCAGTGCCATGTCATCCTCAGTGCCCTACTTTTCTTACATGCCCTGTCACCCTCCTATGCCCTTCTGCCCTGTGCCCCTGCCAGTGACCTGTACCCCCCCCCCATGCTCTGCTTCCGTTACATGCCCTGTCACGCTCCCATGCCCCGCCAATCCATCCCCCTGCCATTGCCCGGTCACCCCCAGTGCCCTGTTTCCCTTACATGCACTGTCACCCTCCCATGCCCTGCCACCCTATACCTGTGATCTGTCACCCTCCCATGTCCTGCCATCCCATCTTACCACCAGTGTCCTGTCACCCCCAGTGCACTGCTTCCCTTACATGCCCTGTCAACCTCACATTCCCTGCCACCCTCTCTCCTCAGTACCCTGTCAGCCTCCCATGCCCCCTCCCCTGTGATGCTCTCACAAGTCCGTGTGCGGCTCATCCATTACCAGAATCCCCCCGTCTGCCATGCACACCTTGTCGCTAAGGGGGACCATGGTCTGTTTCCCCTCATTGGAGAGGGGGGATAAGAAGCTGCCACTGCCGGTGTTGGTGCTGCTGTGCTCCGGGGACACGGGCGGGGGTCCCGGGGAGACGGCAGGCATGCGGGGGCTCCGTCGGCTGCAGGTCAGTCACTCATGTACCTGTTGGGCAGGTTGGCTATGAAGTTAATGTCCGATAGGTGGACATGAGGGTGGTGCTGGGGTCGTGTTCCTGCGTGCTCCTGGTCAGGTGGGGTGGGCGCCCCGACACTTTAGAAGCCACAGGGTTCTAAAACACTGGCCTCTGTTAGGGGCAGATTGTGTGTATAACACTAGCCTGTGCTAGGGCCACATGTGTGGTGTGTATTTATGTTGGGTGGGGGGCGGAGTAAAGTGTCTGACTCCACCCAGCGTTATACACACACTCACAAGATTGACAGTTCTGGGAGAATATATAAGAGATAGGCGAAATAAGACTCTTGTCCAGACGATGGGCCTGATTCAGCACGGAACGCAAAAGCAAAATCTTTCTCTAATGAGCAAAAAATGTGCACTGCAAATGTATTGTGCAGAGAGAATTAGATTTGGGTGGGGTGCAGTGGCCGCTTTAGAGGTGGGGCTGCAGTACTCTTCAAAATTCAATTAGGGAAGCCACACCAATTTCCACGAGTCAGATTGTAATGGCAGATTGTGACACTTGGTGTAGCTCCCCTATTTGAATTTTGAACTGTGGAGCAGCTCCCCCCTGATTAGTGCATGAATGCAAGTGTTCTCACAAAGCCCTGCTGCGTGGGCAGGATTGGAGTGGTGGAGAAGAATTGCAAAGTCTCAGCTAATGTATCTTTATAGGAGTTGAATCCTCTTTCTCTCTCTCCCCTCTTACATTTGGTGCTCTTTGAAAGGATTAACACTAGCTACTTCCAGTGACAGATTGCAGGGCTTTGAGGTTTAGTCATGAGGATAAAAAAAACCCTGTAATATACAGGATTATGAGAAGCTGCATATACTACTGTAGTACTTATATACTGTATTATAAGAGTCCACACATCCTTGCAATTCATTGCATTACTATGGTATGTTTTGGTAAACAATTATCTCACATTTATTTACATTTCCACCTATATTAACCAATACAATTCCATCTTTCCTAAACTGAACCCTTCTCCAAAATGACAGTACTAGTTAATACAATCTCAAGGTGCAGTGTAAAAGGGCCACTCTGGGTCGAGTAACCCGGGTTTAAACCCTGGGCTCAACCAGGGTTGACCACAGCTCTGACTTGAGTCAAGAGTGAACGGGTATCCAGGGTCGAGCAACCCAGGTCCAGTTCACAGTATGGAGGAGGCAGTGCTATCAGCGCTATCAGCTCCAAGCGCTGTGTTCTCCCCCACCCCCTGATGATGCGCTTCTGCTCAGCCCCACCCCCCAAGTGGCGTCACTAATCCGGCAATATTATTGGTGGGTCAGACACCGGGTCAGAAGTGGAGCTTTGACTGCAAATGCCGGGTCGCTCCTGGGAAGGATCCGTGTCCTATTCTCGGGAGCGACCTGACATTTGCGGTGAGAAAATGGCATTAGATGGGAGTTCTATTAAAGATGGGGAAGGGGACTTCCGGTTCCGGCTACATGGAGTAGGGATGCAGACCCAGGAGCTCCGCCGAACTGTGCCCGCACACAGCATTTCAAGGCTGCTAGCAGCTTCCACGCCCGCCTACCTGACAGGTGCAGATCATCATGGACCACTTTGTCACCCCAGCTCCTGTAGCTCCCGCAGCACCCACAACTTCAATATGGCGGTGGACAGCGACGGAGAACAGCTCACCCCTGCACACAAGAAGGCAGTGGCAGATCCGGATGCCTCTCAGAATAAGGTACCCCAGGCACTCGACTCCCCAGTAACCTATGGGGACGTAGTAGATGCCATTTGGTGCACGATGGCTCCCTTATTATCCCAGGCAGTGGCAGACATTACATTCCAAATGAAAGCCCTCTCTCAAAGGGTCTCCCAAGTAGAAAATACAATTGGCTCTGTCACACATGAAGTGGAGTGCATAAAGTACACTGTACATGGCCTCACCACTGATAACAGTCAAATATGGAATAAGCTTGATGATTTCGAGAACAGGTCCAGAAGGAATAATGTTCTTCCTGAATCATTAAAGGGGACATCTCTCCATCACTTCGTCAGGAACACTTTACCAGCTATACTAGGTATAGAACAAGAATGCCGTGATCTGGTGATAGAAAGAGTACACAGAATGGGACCCCCCACTCCGAACAAACCCAGACCATGTGTCACATTATTTAGTTGATTAAATTTCCTGCACAAACAGGACATATGGTCCACCTCTCGTCGCATCAAAGAAATAGTATGGGAAGGCCACAAGTTGCTGATTTTTCAGGACTACTCAGTGGAACGGACTAGGGCCCGCAAAGGATTTGCTCCCGTTTGCTCCCTACTTGTTTCTGAGGGTCGCAAATTCGGTTTGTTATACCCAGCACATCTCCACATATATGATGGCACATCCTATAAAGATTTTCAGTCACCTAGAGATGCTCAGACATACCTACGCGAACTGGCACACAAAACTACACAGGACATAAGTGTTCCTGCTTCATCCTCTACTGCATCGTGAAGTGGCCTTATATGTGACTTTATTTAGCTACATTATGCACATCTATGTGCGAAATATGTGGATCTCTGATTGTTGTTGCTTCTCCACAATGTTCTAAGCTTATAACATAGAATAATGCCTTGAGGGACCCCGGCATGTTCACCCTTGGATGAAAGATTTGACCGGCTAATATTCTATAAAGGCACAGCAAGAACATTCTGGCTCAGTGTCCAATACCCCCCCCCCCCCCCCATATTTTCTCACATCTCTTCTTCTCCTACTTGCATCTCGTAATATATTTTGTAATATTTTTCCCATAAGCTACTCCCCTGGAACTCTTGATTATAGATACAGATGTCTCTAAACAGGAACTGTAGCCACACCAAAATATGAAAAATGTGGGCACACGCTGTGACTCTTATTACAAGGGGCTAGGTCTGGGGGATTCAGTTTGTTCGTCCCGGTCTAATGTTTCCCGAACTGTTAGATATGTTACCACTTTTCTTATAAATAATTTTACTTCTACCCCGGAAGCCGATCACCTTTCTCACCACATTTAAAATGTTTTACAAGCTTTTATCTTCTCACAAAGGTGTTTTTCAAGATATTATGCATTGTAAATATGTTTATTGCATGTCCCCCTTGTCTTTGTTATCCTTCCCTTTTGTTTTTTCCTCCCCCCCACACTTATACTTATCTATACCTCAGGTTCTGTGTGAGCAGCTCTTTATGTTGCAGATGATATGTCCACTCTGACTATAGGAACGTGGAACGTCGGCGTCTTCAACTCTCCGAGGAAACAAAGAAAAGTTCTCACGTATCATAAAAAGCAGGAGATCCACCTGGCGTTTCTGCAGGAGACTCATTTGGTGCCAACTGAGGTAGACAGGCTTAATATGATGGGTTGGTTGGTCATAGGATCCAGCTCTTATACATCTAAAGCAAGGGGTGTAACTATACTGCTTGCACGCAATATACCTCATGAAATTACTATTGTTGTCATGGATCCTGAGGGGAGATATGTAATTGTTAATCTAAAAATACATGAGGTTAGTTACATACTATGTAATATATATGCACCTAACGTCTACTCCAAAAAATTATTTCAAACACTGATAGCTAGCCCCTCCTCTAGGTACTCACATGATTATTGGGGGAGATTTCAATCTAGTTTCCAATAATGTTCTAGATAGATCACAACTTCCTCCACCCTCCTCCACTTTGCCAAAACTAGGAATACGATTCTAAAAAGGGGGGGGGGGGGGCAGATGTTAGCTGCTAAGGGTGCAGCCCCTGTCCGAGCGCTGTGCAAACACCATCTATCCAAAAACTAGGAACACCCCTATTAGCGAAGAGGTTACAACTGCTAGATATCTGGTGGGCTCACCACCCTATAGACAGGGAATACACTTGCCTCTCAGCCGCACATGGCACCTTTTCCAGAATTGATCATATACTGATTTCACACTTCATCTTTCCTTCTGTCACTAACTCACATTTAGCCCCCATTGTCATCTCTGATCAGGCACTAGTATCTCTATTGTTAGATATGACTTCCTCATCCCCGCGCTCAACACTATGACATTCCCCGCATACCTTTCTAAATCGGTAAAGTTCAAAGCGCGGTTGCAGTCCGCCTGGGAAGAGTTTAGAATCAATAATATATCCAGTCTTGAGTCAGTTCCTTTACTTTTCTGGATAACAGCAAAATCTGTCATCAGGGGTGAAATCATTTCCTATGTAGCCTCTACTCGGAAAAAGTATACATCCCAATATCTTGATGTACAGTACAAACTACTCTGTTGTCGGCTTTTCAACAATACATATCTAACCCCTCTTTAATTACTAAACATAAATATTTACTTGAAAAAAATAATTTTTCAATCTTATGTGCAGCCTGGAGGCGTGCAGGGGATGTGGTGTATGGGGAGCTGATGCAAGGAGCCGGGCAGGGGAGGCGCACTGACCTGGGCGGTGATCGCCGCAAGCAGGGAGCCGGTGGTCCGGGGTGGTGAACATAGTGATGGTCACCCTGTAGCGTGGGGGGAGCCGGACAGCAGCGGGCACGCATAGAAATGAATGGCCAGCCAATGATGGCTGAGAGCTCTCTGACTGAGAGAGCTCTCAGCCAATCACCGACTGTGCATTCTTTTCCATGCGTGCCCGCTGCTGTCCGGCTTCCCCCACGCTACAGGGTGCCGATCACTATGTTCACCACCCCGTACCACCGGCTCCCTGCTTGCGGCGATCACCGCCCAGGTCAGTGCGCCTCCCCTGCCTGGCTCCTTGCATCAGCTCCCCATACACCACATCCCCTGCACGCCTCCAGGCTGCACATAAGATTTACCAAATCTTACAGATGGGGCTGGGCTCATCTTTGCTGGCGAATCGCCAGAACGTCACCCCTGGCGATCCGCCAGCAGCCCGGCTCGCCATCTGACTGAGACGCATGTGCGGGAAGCCGTCGGAAGGGTACGCGCGCGCATCTCGTGCGCGCGCGTCCCCTTTTGCAAATACAGATGGCGGGTGGCGGGGGATGGCGGATGGGGTCACCATCGCCATCCCCTGCAAAGAAGAACCTGGCTCCATCTGTATGTGCAGCCCGTCCGACCTCCAGACCCCGACCCGATGCGCACTTGACCGTGCATCGGGTCGGATGGCATGTATGCACATACGATTTGGGCCGATATCACTGCCCGATCCATCCGAATCTGGATATCTATACCAGGTTGAACTAGATGGACGCAAGTCTTTTTTCAGCCTTACCTACTATGTAACTATGTAAATCGGGCCCAAATCGCACAGTGTATGGGGGCCTATAGGGGTAGATGTATTAAGCCTGGAGAAGAGATAAACTGGAGATAAAGTGAAAGGATATAAAGCAGCAGCCAATAAACTATGTTTGAAAATGACAGTTGGGAGTTTATTGGCTGGTGCTTTATCTCCAGTTCCCTTCTCCAGGCTTAATACATCTGCCCCTATGCGTCTTTAAAGCTCTTTTTATATTAAAGGGTACAAGAAAGGTAGGAGTTGAGGTCTTCCCAAGACTAGCGCAAATGTGGTAGCACTGCAGCTGATGGTGGTTGTCTGAACCTGAGGTGTCCCCACACCCCGGGGTGAATGAAGTGGCAAAGTTTAGTGTATAGATACACAAAAGTGGTCAGATCCCTCCACCAGCGCAAAGAGAAAGAGAAAAATTACGTCCCTACTGTGTAGGTGGCGTCTCCTCTTCTCCGCCTCCGTAACCAGGGTTTGGTATATTCAAAACTTTCCCTGGAGACTAGATCCAGGTCTCTATTCCTCTTCTTCCTGTGTATGGGCCAAACTTTCCCGGTGTGTCAAGCCGTGGAAGTAGAACAGGGGTAGAAGCAGAAATAGGACCAAATATAGTGTAGTAATTTATTGTAATAGGAATATTCAATAAAACATGCAGTAAAAAAGTATAATCTCTTTAAAATTTAGCCAGGTGAGTGTAGGGATAGAAAGGTGGACAATTACCCTTTAAGGTGGAGAACTGATTTTTAGGCAGCTCTCAAACTCGCATCAGGGTAAAACAGTCTCCCAGGCAGGTACCGGTTTCCTCTCCTAGGGTCTGGATGGTATAAATGGATGTCCACCTTGCAGTCCTCTAAACGTTTCCCCCAGCTTCCTCCAACGCGTTTCTACCTCCACTGAGGTCTTTGTCAAGGAGGTCTTTGTCTTTGTCTACCTCCTTGACAAAGACCTCAGTGGAGGTAGAAACGCGTTGGAGGAAGCTGGGGGAAACGTTTAGAGGACTGCAAGGTGGACATCCATTTATACCATCCAGACCCTAGGAGAGGAAACCGGTACCTGCCTGGGAGACTGTTTTACCCTGATGCGAGTTTGAGAGCTGCCTAAAAATCAGTTCTCCACCTTAAAGGGTAATTGTCCACCTTTCTATCCCTACACTCACCTGGCTAAATTTTAAAGAGATTATACTTTTTTACTGCATGTTTTATTGAATATTCCTATTACAATAAATTACTACACTATATTTGGTCCTATTTCTGCTTCTACCCCTGTTCTACTTCCACGGCTTGACACACCGGGAAAGTTTGGCCCATACACAGGAAGAAGAGGAATAGAGACCTGGATCTAGTCTCCAGGGAAAGTTTTGAATATACCAAACCCTGGTTACGGAGGCGGAGAAGAGGAGACGCCACCTACACAGTAGGGACGTAATTTTTCTCTTTCTCTTTGCGCTGGTGGAGGGATCTGACCACTTTTGTGTATCTATACACTAAACTTTGCCACTCTTTTTATATTGTAGACATGTTTGGCTAGTCTAATTTTGGCTTTTTCTTTTACTTTGTCCAAAGTATTGCATTTTACAGGGACATTCCAACAAATAAATGATGCCCTGTTTCGCAAGTTAATTTGTCCTTAATCTTATTAGTTATGTTGCATTTAAATGTTTTCACAGCATTTGTCGGGTTTTTTTGGTTCAGTTTCCACGCTTTACAATAAAAGCAAAAATAAAATCCTCCATTTTTTTTTTATAACTCTTGTATTGTCGGTGTTAAGGTAGCTAGAAATTACTTCCTGTTTCATGTTTTTTTGGTAATGATGCGAGGATGATCTTGAATTAGCGGTCATCAAGTTTTAGAATATGCCAGTTGTGTTTTACCATTTTTTCAATTGCTTCTCAGTTACTGTTGAATTGTGTTATAAATTTGAACGGAAGGTCATTGTTTGTATTTTTCTTAAATTTGTATGTGAGTAGATCTTCTCTATTCAGTTGTTCCCCTTTGCTAGTTAATCTTGTAATTTAGTTTTGTTTTGCCCTTTCAACAAAATCGTTCATCATTTCCATGGTTTGCTCTGGGAATATGATCATTGGTACAGTATCATCATTGGTACAGTTCCTTTTTAATCTTCTGAATTGTCCACTAGGGATATTTGTGATCCATTGTTTATGATGGTTACTGGAGAAATTGAGCATATTATTTCTATTAACATCTTTAAAATAGGTGTTGGTATTTATTATGTTGTTATTAACGAATAACAACCATATTGGGAAAAATTCTAAGTACTGCATAAATAAATATATATTACTAAAAGGCTTGAAATTTCCTCCCGAGTCACAAATCAACACGTTCGATTTAAGCTTATATATGGCTGTTCAAAGATTTGTGCAAAAATGATGCATTAAAATATTTTCTCTAAGGAAACACAACAAAAAATGTTGAAAATAATGAAGACCCATATACACATAATGCTTTTTGACCCACTTCCACATATAACCCTATTCATGTCAAGGGAGCTCATATAAGCACCTTCCAAAAAAAATAAATAGAAAAAGAAATAGACAATATTCCAGACAAGCAAAAAATGAAATACAATGCCTCAAAAGAAGAGAAAATGGCGATCAAAGAATTAAAAGAAGATAGTTTAATAGTAATGAAAATGGCAGACAAAGAGGAGGTGTGCATGTGTCCCATTGCCACGAGACAAGCGCCTGGCACGCAGAGACAGAAAGCTATGGCACATGAGTAGGATGAACAAGCCGGGTGCAATCCACCTGATTGGACAGCATATTGCTCAGTGTGTACCCAGTGTAAGCCCTACTATAATGAGTATAATTGGAGGCAAGTGGGAATTCAGACATAGGATAAGTTGAGCATATCTCCCAACTGTCCTGATTTTTGCAGGATAATCATGATCTTTTGTGATTGTCCCACTTCCCACCCATAGGAAGAAGTGTCCCATGGGGATGGGGCCCCTGTGCGACGCTGTGCATATGCAGAAAACTTCTATTCACTGAGACAGACAAACATGGAGCATGGCCAGCAGCTTTAACAGCTCTTGCCATTAACCCACAGTGATGGAAAATGGGGGCGTGACTCGTGGTATGGTAGAGTGAGGGCGTGCTGTAGGTAATTTGACCAACTCATAGCTGGGCATAACCAGAGATCATCCTGGGTTTTAGACAAATCTCTTGCCCCAAGGACAGGCCTTGTGATGATAAAGGATACTTTTACAAGCAGATAGATAGGGCCCCGATATGCCCTGAGCTTTCCTGGCAGCTCCCCGAGCAAGCTGACTAAGAATTGGCACTTGATTTTTTTGCACGTGATAAATTGCATGCGATCTATCCCATGTAAGCCCGGGAAGCTGCAGGCAGGGGCAGCAGAATTTAAGAAAACCAGCGGTCCCCCAGTTTTTTCAATTGCATTTTTTACTATCACCCGCCACCTGCTGCTCTCCGCTCACCACCTGCTGCACACCGTACACTGCTCTCCACTCATCGGACCTCGCTGACAGCTGCACATAACATTTTTATTATGTGCAGCCTGTCCGACCTCCAACTCCAATGCACAAGGGACCACGCATCGGATCAGATTGGCTGTCATACACTTTGGACCGATTTTACCAATCGGGTGAAATTGGACCCAAATCGCCTATGAATAAAGTTGGATATCCGTATACATTTCTAAGCATGCAATGCAACTACGAATCAGGCCTTCATATCCAAACAAGCCATCTTTTAAGTCTAATTTTGCAATCTGCACATTATTACATACCTCGCCCTGCTGAAAGAGAAAGACAATATTTACAATACATTTATAGCCATACAATTTGTATTAATGCTGCTATATATCCCTACTAGATAAGACCCCCTCCCCACCGTATTCTGATAAATCTCACTGCAGGAAAGCAGAAAAGAGTATTTTTAAAGCTTGGAAACAGCTAGAATAATGTCTCCTGTGACCCTGAAGATGGAGAGAGGTGTTTAATAATGCAGCAGCGAAGGAAAAATATCTAGCTGCAGCAGTCACAAGGCTGAATGAAAGGAATGATGTGCCAGACAGGAATAGTAACCTACTTATACAGTACAGTGAGAATTCAGCAGCATGGGCTCAGTCCTTATGATTATTACAGGGCTAATAGACATACTGTATATAAACTAGAGATGTGCGGACTCGGATTCCAGAGATCCGAGCCCCCACAAATGTCATCAATCCGAGCACGGTTCCGAGCAGCGCTCGGAGATTCCCGCCTGACTCGGGTCCGGCCGCCCGGGCAAAACGTCATCCCCGGCGCCGGATTTCGCGAGGCTTTAAATAGCGGCTCCCACGCCCGCCATCTTCACTCCAGTCTAGTAGTGGGTTGGGAGAGGGTGTGTTGGTGCTGCTGCTGGGGCTTAAACTTGAGCTTGACCTTGAACGCAATATTTTATTCGCTGGGGCTGTCTCTCAGTGCTGCTGTGTACTCTGTTCTCCTCTTTGCTTAGGGTGGGATCTCCCTAGCAAGGAGGACAGTCCTTTGTACTTGTAGTACTACTGTCTCCTCTGTGCGGTCTACCTCTGGTGTGCTGTGCTGTAATTATTTTATTCGCTGGGGCTGTCTCCCTCAGTGCTGCTGTGTACTCTGTTCTCCTCTCTGCTTAGGGTGGGATCTCCCTAGCAAGGAGGACAGTCTAACTGTGTACTTGTAGTACTACTGTCTTCTCTATGCTGGGGCCTACCTCTGGTGCTGTGCTGTAATATTATATATTATATTAATAATTAATTATATTATATATACAGTCCACTGGTGCTGCCTGCACTGAATCTGCCAGTATTATTTAGTTACTCAGTCCACTGTTGCCACTGGCAGTGCTACTGCCTAAATGTACCTACCTAGTTCATACTAGGCTGCTATATATAATTTAATTAAAAAATAATACCTGTGCTGCGTGTGACTGTAAAAAATAATTCCATGCTTCTGGTGCACTGACGTGTGCCACTGAGTGCCACTGCCAAGCAGTACCTAATAATAAAATGATTATAAATTCTGCTGGTGCATAATAGTCTGCTACTGGTGGTGTGTAACTACCTTTTGTGGTGACCACTGGTAGTGCTACTGCCTACCTACCTAGTAGTTTAGTTTCTCTACCTACTAGGCTGCTATATTATTCATATTTAATTAATTTAATTATATATAGTCCACTGGTGCTGCCTGCACTGAATACTGTGAATAGAGGTTGCCAGTATTATTTACTCAGTCCACTGTTGCCACTGGCAATGCTACTGCCTAAGTGTACCTACCTAGTAGTACAACTACATACTAGGCTGCTACTGTATATATAATTTAATTAAAAAATAATATTTGTGCTGCGTGGGACTGTAAAAAATAATTCCATGCTGCTGGTGCACTGACGTGTGCCACTGAGTGCCAAGTAGTAAGTAATTATAAAATTATTATAAATTCTGCTGGTGCATAATAGTCTGCTACTGGTGCTGTGTAACTACCTTTTGTGGTGGCCACTGGCAGTGCTACTGCCTACCTACCTAGTAGTTTAGTGGGGAAGAGGCGCGTTTGAATACCACACACTACCCTTTGGTGCACAGACTGCTATATTATTAATATTTAATTAATTTAATTATATATTAGCATAGTTATCCTGCTACCTCTGTGCAACCTTTTGCCCTAAAAACAATATTATGAGGTGTGAGGTGTTCAGAATAGACTGGAAATGAGTGGAAATGAATGTTATTGAGGTTAATATAGCATAGGAGCAAAAAAAAAAAAAAACAAATTCTGTGATTTTAGCAGTTTTTATGCTTTAAAAAAATATAAAAATCAGAACCCAAAACCCAAAAAATCCAAACACAAAACGTTTAGGGGGTGTTTTGGCAAAACCCATTAGAACCCAAAACCTCAAGGTAATCAGAACCCAAAACACAAAACACGAAAAGTGGCCGGTGCACATCCCTAGTTCTAATAAGCTCATCAAGCTTAATTCTAGGGTGTTTGTTCATCACAAAAATGGATAGGGATTACAGGGGATCACACACTGGGGATGAGGGGGATCACACACAGATGAAAAATGTAGGCGTCGGGAAATGTTTGACACACACTGTGAAGTTATCAGACTCACTGTAAGACTGTAATTATTATATTTTATTAGGTGTAGCGATTAATGTACTTTTTAGTCCGTCTGTACCCTCTTCCTCTCTGTAGATATTTCTATCCCCCAAATCTGTGTGTATTTCCAGAACCATAGAAGTACACTGTATATCATATAGTATTACACTCTATATCAGATGCTGTTACCCAAATATGGTCGGACAGGAAATACCCAGGAAAGAACAGTGTATGATTTCACCAAAATGTTATGTCCAATTACCATACTATTGTCCCTGCTATTTACAGGAGGGTGATAGCTGAGGGACAATCTTCACAGGGGGTGATCAGCACACAACATAATCAGCTGGTGTTTGTTCCTTGTATTTATGTTAGAAAGCAGCGCTCCGCGTCTGTCTCCATTCTCCTGGTTAGTGAGCAGCCTACAGACAGCAGTCCCTCTGCAGCCACTGTAGTTAGAGTGTCACCCTGAGTGACAGCTTGCATAGCGAATTGCAGGGCAGAGTCCCCTGACCCTGCAGGCAGCGTTTTCCTCTCCTTGTCAGGAAGTGACAGAGAGTGCTATAGCGTGTGTGTCCCGATCTCCATGCTGGTTTGCAGCTCCACGTACACCGGAGCGTGTAATAGCAAGTCCTGCTGTATTCCCCGCTATCAGCGCCTCTTACAGAGAGAGATCCATCCTGCGCAACACAAGCGTTACTGGGAGAGATACCGCCAGCGTAAACCAGTCATTGCCATTAACCCTGCACAAGCTGAACGGATCAGATAAGTAACACCTGTGACTGTGAATACTGCATCAGTTATATTGCATGTGAAGTTAACCACTGAAGAACCGTTGTACACTGCAAGCTTATCACTTGAATAAATCTTAAGATGGTTACATCTTCTAAGTGTGTCGTCTAACAACCACACAGCACGATCATACAAGATACTCTGCCAATAGGTTATGGGCCCAGCACGTCACGTGCGCGAAGATTAACCCCCTAAAGACCAAGTGCTAGCGCGGTACATAAAAGAACACAAAGAAATTATTTCTGAATTGACATTTGTGAAAGAGTTAACGAAAATGCACAGCACAGGGCATAGCATGAACTTTCCTAAACTCAAAGGCTCAGAGAATTACACTACAAGGAAGTTTGCTATGGAAATGCAGCTTAAAAGGGAGAAACTATGGAAGGTCACAATAGCCCCAGGAGATAGTCCAAACCCAGAAGAGGTAGACAGGGCCATCGGCACGATAGGCCTGGCTGTGGAGCAGCATGTTTATTCTACAATCTGTGGGAAAGAGTCCGCTAAGGACATGTGGACAACCCTGCAAGGTGCTTATGAGAATAAAGGCCTGATGAGAAGGATAAGCTTGAGACGCACACTATATGGAACAAAATTGAATGCATGCAAGGACATGAACGATTACATCGATAAAATACTATCGATAGCTCAGCAATTGGCATGTGTAGGAGCAAAAGTGGATGAGGAAGAAGTGGCGATGGTAATGTTGCAGAACTTGACAGAAGAATTTGACTTCTTAGTTGTCGCACTAGAGTCGAATGAAACCAAGCTTACAACAGAAGTTGTGAGGGCTAAGCTACTTCAGTTCCAAGAAAGAATCCACAAGGACGCCATAGCTGAGGGTTCTGCCTTAGTAGCAAAGGGTGCAAAACCCAAGAAATGCACATTCAAATATTATGTGTGCCACAAAGTAGGGCACAAGGCTTCAGAATGCAGGATGAAGAACACTAGTGGTACGCATAAGTGATATGACAAGAAGAACGAGTCAGCACTGAATGTAGCAGACAAGCCAAGAAAGGATTGCTGGTACATGGACTCGGGAGCCTCTAGACACTTCAGCTGCAACAAGAAGTGGATCAATTCTTTAACACAGTGTACACCCACAACAGTTACAGGGATTGGTGAAAAGGTCCTTACTGCATCAAGTGTTGGGACAATCACAGTGAGACTAAGAATTGAGGGACAGACAGTAGTCACAAATATCCAAGATGTCCTGTACGTGCCAGAATTGGGAAGTAACCTCATCGCTATCAGTGTACTCGAGGCAAAAGTCCAGTTTGCAAAGGGCAGGTGTATGGTGCAAAATAAAAGAGGGACCGTAATTGCTTCAGCAACCCGATGCAACCAACTATACATCCTAGACACAGATGAATGTGTAGCTTTGGCAGCCTCTGGTGAAAGCAAGTCAATGGAACTCTGGCACAGACGTTTGGGACACTTAGGATATGACAATGTCCAGAAATTAGCTGATGGGATGGCAACAGGGATCACAGTGAACGACACCGAAAGACCTGTGTGCGAGAGTTGCATAAAAGGCAAGCAAACCCGCAACCCATTTCCCAAGTCAGCAGATAGAGCAGAATCACAGTTAGCTCTGGTGCACACAATGGAAGAGGAGTCAACCAGTGGTTACAAGTACTTCATGACTCTCATCGATGATGCCACAAGGATGACACATGTATACTTCATAAAGAAGAAAAGTGAAGTGGTCAAGAAAATTGTGGAGTACAAGAACCTAGTGGAAACTCAAACGGGCCTAAAGCTAAAAGCCCTGAGATCTGACAATGGGGGAGAGTACGAAAATGAAGAACTAACTGACTTTCTCAGAAAACATGGCATAAAGCATCAGCTGACAATGGCCTACACGCCTGAGCAGAATGGCGTAAGTGAAAGGGCGAACCGAACAATTGTCGAAAGAGCACGAGCAATGGTAAACGATGCTGGCCTGGAGAAGAGTTTTTGGGCAGAAGCTGTATCTACTGCAGTATACCTGAAAAACAGAACAACTACAGTGGCCGTGAAGGGAAAGACCCCCTTAGAGGCCTGGTCTGGGAAGAAGCCAGACATCAGTCATCTCTGTGTCTTTGGGAGCAGAGCTTATGCGCATATACCAAAGGAGAAGAGGAAGAAACTTGACCCGAAATCAAGAAAGTGCATACTGCTAGGCTATTGTGAAGAGAGCAAAGGGTACAGGCTCTGGGATGCAGAGAACAGATGTCTTCTGAAATCAAGAGATGTGATATTTCAAGAAACAGCATCACCCACAAAAGCAAAAGAGCAGGAAAAGCAAGCACTAGTAGAGGTGTGCAAAATAGAAAGCATGCCTGAAATGGAGAATACCGAGGAGGGAAGCGAACCAACAAACAGGGCTTCCGTAAGAAGCAACAAGGGCGTACCAGCCAGAAGGTATGATGAAGAGTATGTGAACATTTTTTTCAGCTCAGAGTATTCAAGAAGCGAAAGCGTGCAGTGATTGGGCGAAATGGAAATCTGCAATAGACACAGACCTATCAGCACTGAAAGAGAACAACACTTGGACCATCGTAGATAGGCCAAGCAACCGCAAGACTGTCAAAAACAAGTGGGTCTTCTGCAAGAAGTTAAATTCGGACGGAGAAGTCGCCCATTACAAAGCCCGCCTTGTTGCTAAGGGATACACTCAGAGATCCGGAATTGACTATGGAGAGATATACTCACCAGTTGCAAGGTATATCACTCTTAGATTAGTAATTGCAGTCGCCACCTTACATAACTTACTGCTATACCAACTGGATTTCGACTCAGCATTCCTAAATGGAAAACTGGCTGAAGAAATCTACATGGAATCACCAGATCATTACAATGAGGATGAGCTTCAGACAGAGAAGGTGTGTCTTCTGAAGAAATCAATATACAGCCTAAAACAGAGTGGTCGTTGCTGGTACATAAAATTGGATGCAGCACTACTTGAGATGAACTTTGTTAGATCGGAGACTGACCACTGCCTCTATCACAAAACTCTGTGTCACACTCAGCCGCGGCGGTGCGCGGCAGGCTTACTACTCACCCGTTCGCGCCCGCCGTCGGCTAGCGTGTAGTGGTCTCCAGTTTAGTGGCAGCAGGCAGCGGCAGTCTGGTGGGCAGCAGGCATCGTGGGACGCCGGCAAGTGTAGCGGTATGTGCTGTAGGGGCGCCGGGAGGCCGGCGCCGCCATCTTGGTTAAGGGCAAATAGCAGATTGGTCCTTGTCTGAGGTTTCCGCCCATACTGACCTGACAGCCAATGGCAGCCGCCCTCTAGGGATATAGGGGATCTGCCTAGGCCTGTTCAGTGTCAGTACAAAGAGTCTCCAGAGGCGTTCACAGCTCCCAGCTGACTCCGGCTCTCTGACTCACCTCTCCTGACTTGGTGCCTTGCTTCAGTGCTCTGTGTTGGACTCGATTCAGCTTAACCCCATCGCTGCCAGTTCTCTCCACAGTCTGGTCTCTGCCTGCATCCCTGAGCTTCCTGGCCTAAGCCCTTCAAGCCGTCTGCTTCCAAGCAACTTCCCATTCTTCTGTCATCATCCAGCTTCTTTCAGTCTTCAAGGATCCCTCATTACCATCAAGTACATTCTCTTTCCGGATTTCTTCATTTCTCAAGACCCCAGCCTGCTGCCCGCAGTACGTGAACTGTCATTGTTTCAATGAACTTTTTCTTCTTTCAAAGTGCCGTGCTGGCTCAATTTTTATTACCACTAACTGCCACTTTAAGAAAGTATTCAAGTGTGTATTATTTCATTTATGAATTCTATTATTAAACCTGCACGATTTAATCCTTCCTCCTCTGGTCCGTCTCCGGTTGCTACACACCACACGACTTCATCCAGCCCTTCAGTCGTGACAGTTTGTACTGACCCGATGGAGTCGGGTGAAGAACAGGCTTCCATGGCGGACGCACTTCACAGCATCATGGCTCGTCTGGAGCAAGTGGAGGCTACCCAACGTCAAGTGGCTCAATTCCTTCAGATCTTGGCTCCGCCCCAGACGGCTCCCTCAGTTTCTGTGGCTTCAGCTCCAGAGGTTCCAGTCCCTGTTTCTACACCTGGACCAATAGTTCCTCATCACATGCAATTACCAACCCCCAGCAAATATGATGGTTCTCCGAAAGGATGCCGTGGGTTTCTGAACCAATGCGATGTGCATTTCACCTTACAGTCTTCTCACTTTCCTACTTCCAAGGCAAAGGTGGCTTATATTGTGTCTCTCCTGGCAGGGTCGGCTTTGGACTGGGTGTCCCCTCTCTGGGAACGTGCTGATCCCCTGCTCAATGACTATGAAGCTTTTATTACCTCTTTCCGTCGCATCTTCGACGAACCTGGCAGAGTGTCGTCTGCCGCTACTGAGATCCTGAGGATTCGCCAGGGTAGTCGTTCAGTGGGACAATATGCTGTGCAGTTCCAGACTCTGGCTTCGGAATTAAAGTGGAATGAAGAGGCTCTCGTCTCCGCCTTCTGAAATGGGCTGGCAGGTCGTATCAAGGACGAATTAACTACCCATGACTCTCCTGCTACTTTGGCTGAACTCATCTCCTTGTGCAACAAAGTAGATCTACGGATGCAGGAGCGTCAACTAGAGAGAAATCACTCCGATCGTCTCCGTCCTCGTCTCACCACCAACGCTGTTCCTGTTCCTAGACCTGGGCCTTCCACAACCACACCACCAGACGAACCCATGCAGATCAACCGCTCTCGGCTTTCCGTGGAGGAAAAGTCCCGTAGACGTCGTGAGAATCTTTGCATGTACTGCGGTTCTTCCGCTCATCTGTTGGCTTCCTGTCCACTGCGTCCGGGAAACGACCGCTCCTAACCTCCCCGAGGGAGGTCAGGTTAGGAGTCCTGCTTTCATCTCCCTCTTCAACTGTGCCCACCATTCCTGTTACCCTTGTGTGCCCTCAGGGAAAAATCAAGATCCAGGCTCTACTAGATTCCGGAGCAGCCGGGAACTTCCTTTCTTCTTCTTTCGTCCAGCAACATTCCTTGACGGTGCAACCTTTGGCCCATCCGTTGGCCCTCACTGCAGTAGATGGGAGTCGCATCAGCAGTGGGCAAATCACCCTTCAAACCGATCCAGTGACAGTTCTCATCGGTGCCTTACATCAAGAGACTCTTGAATTTTTCGTCCTTCCTCAGTCCTCACACCAGGTAGTACTGGGCCTACCATGGCTTACTAAGCACAACCCTCACATTGATTGGACCAGTATGGAGATCACAGCCTGGGGTACGAACTGCCTAACTACTTGCATGCCTCGTGTCATTCCACTCCATCAAACTAATCCTCAAGAAGTAGGAGGTCCCAGTCTTTCGTCTTCATCAGCTCCACCCTTGTCGTTACCCACACCATATCTTTCTTTTTCTGACGTCTTCAGCAAGGGAGGTGCCGATACCCTGCCGCCTCATCGTTCCTGGGACTGTCCGATAGAGTTGATACCTGGGAAGTTCCCACCGCGGGGCCGCATCTACCCCGCATCTACCCCTTGTCTCTGCCGGAGACCAAAGTCATGTCTGACTACATTCGAGAAAACTTGGATAAGGGGTTCATTCGCCCGTCCACTTCGCCATCCGGAGCGGGGTTTTTCTTTGTGAAAAAAAAGATGGAACCCTCCGGCCGTGTATCGATTATAGGGGCCTGAACGATATCACGATCAAGAACCGCTATCCTTTACCTCTTATCACCGAATTATTCGACAAAATCCGAGGGGCTTCCATCTTTACTAAACTGGATTTAAGAGGGGCGTATAACTTGATCCGTATCCGATCTGGAGATGAGTGGAAGACGGCTTTCAACACCCGAGATGGCCACTACGAATACCTGGTGATGCCATTTGGTCTTTGCAACGCTCCAGCCGTCTTCCAACAATTTGTAAATGACATATTTCGAGATTTACTATATCATTCCATCGTGGTGTATCTCGATGACATCCTCATCTTCTCGTCTAACCTCCATCTCCATCGGCAAACAGTAGCTGAGGTCTTGCGGCGCCTTCGCCAAAATAAATTATTCTGCAAGCTAGACAAGTGCGTCTTTGAGGTCACTTCCATTCCATTCCTTGGCCACATCCTCTCCAGCACTGGGATAGAGATGGATCCAGAAAAAGTAAGAGCCATCTTAGACTGGACAGCGCCCACAACGCTCAAAGGCATCCAGAGGTTCCTGGGCTTTTAAAATTACTATCGTCGTTTCATCCGGAACTTCTCCACCCTTGCTGCACCTCTTACAGCTCTAACCCGCAAGGGTTCTGATCCGAGTCAGTGGTCACCTGAGGCCTCCCAAGCCTTCCAACAACTAAAGGATGCTTTTGTCTCCGCCCCAATCCTTCTTCAGCCAAACCTCGACAAACCCTTTATTCTTGAGGTGGACGCATCCTCAGAGGGGGTGGGGGCAATCTTGTCGCAGAGAGGGGAGGACCAGGTGCTTCATCCCTGTGCCTTCTTCTCCAAGAAGTTTCTTCCAGCAGAAAAGAATTACCCCATTGGAGAGCAGAAATTACTGGCAGTCAAATCTGCGTTGGAGGAGTGGCGGTACCTCCTGGAGGGGGCACGACATAAAATTACTGTGTACTCCGACCATAAGAATCTCTCATTCCTCAAGCACGCCCAATGTCTTACAGCTCGTCAAGCCCGCTGGGCCATGTTCTTCGAACGCTTCGATTTTCAAATCAGATTCAGACCCGGGACGATGAATGCCAAGGCCGATGCTCTTTCACGCTCTTTTGAAACTTCAGCTGATCTTGACACTCCTCCTCGACCCATCCTCGATCCTCTGGTCTTTGCTCAAGTAACAGTCCAGCCTTCACCTCCACCAGGCAAGACCTTCGTTCCCCTCAGTCTCCGAAAGAGAGTGCTGTCCTGGGCACACGCTTCCCGTTTCGCAGGGCATACCGGGGCACAGAAGACCTTAATGTTCCTGTTGCGTTCATACTGGTGGCCTACCATTCGTCGCGATGTAACCACCTTTGTCGCCTCCTGTGTAAAGTGCGCTCAGCATAAGTCCTCCAGAACGTCTCCTGTCGGTCCTCTTCTACCTCTAGCCATACCAACAGAACCATGGTCCCACCTGTCTATGGACTTTATCTGCGAACTTCCTCCCTCCAAAGGGCATACAGTAATTTGGGTGGTGGTTGACCGGTTTTCAAAGATGGTGCACTTCTTCCCATTGAAAGGCCTTCCATCTGCTCCAGTGTTGGCTCAGCTCTTCATTTCCACCATCTTCAAACTCCATGGGTTGCCCAAAGAAATTATATCTGACCGTGGCGTGCAGTTCGTCGCAAAGTTTTGGAGGGCCCTATGTTCCGCTGTACAAGTCAAGCTCAAGTTCTCCACTGCTTTCCACCCACAAATCAACGGGCAGACAGAACGTGTCAACCAGGACTTGGAAGCCTTCATTCGTTTATTCATCTCTTCCTCTCAAGACGACTGGGTAGACCTTCTGCCTTGGGCGGAGTTTGCGCACAACAATTCCTATCATTCATCCTCCGGCACCACCCCCTCTTTACTGTCTTTGGCAAACATCCCCGATCTCCAGAGTTCTCAGATCTATCATTGCCCGATGTCCCTGCAGCTGCTTCTTACCTACAACGGTTTGCAAAGATCTGGTCAGACGTCCATACCGCTCTCCTCAAAGCATCCGCTCGATATAAAAGGATGGCAGACAGGAAAAGAAGAGCGGCTCCTAAGTTGAAGGTTGGAGATCGAGTATGGCTGTCTACCCGCCATATACGCCTTTGGTTACCATCCATGAAGCTGGCTCCTCGGTTCATCGGGCCGTACCCAATCACTCAGGTAATTAATCCGGTGGCCTACAGACTACAGCTCCCTTCTTCCTTAAAGATATCAAACTCTTTTCACGTGTCTCTTTTGAAACCTTTACGACTGAACTTATATCAGAAAAAGGTGCCTAAACCGCCCAAGATTGGCTCAGAGAGAGAGACAGAGTTCGAGATGAAGCGCATTATCGACTCACGTTGCCGCAATACCCATCTTCAGTATCTGGTAGAGTGGCTTGGATTCGGTCCTGAAGAGAATTCCTGGGTTGATGCTGCAGATCTCCATGCTCCCCGTCTGGTGAGACAATTCTTTCAAAGGAATCCACACAAGGTGCGTAGGTGCCCTGGGGTCACCCAGAAAGGGGGGGGTACTGTCACACTCAGCCGCAGCGGTGCGCGGCGGGCTTACTACTCACCCGTTCGCGCCCGCCGTCGGCTAGCGTGTAGTGGTCTCCAGTTCAGTGGCAGCAGGCAGCGGCAGTCTGGTGGGCAGCAGGCAGCGTGGGACGCCGGCAAGTGTAGCGGTATGTGCTGTAGGGGCGCCGGGAGGCCGGCGCCGCCATCTTGGTTAAGGGCAAATAGCAGATTGGTCCTTGTCTGAGGTTTCCGCCCATACTGACCTGACAGCCAATGGCAGCCGCCCTCTAGGGATATAGGGGATCTGCCTAGGCCTGTTCAGTGTCAGTACAAAGAGTCTCCAGAGGCGTTCACAGCTCCCAGCTGACTACGGCTCTCTGACTCACTTCTCCTGACTTGGTGCCTTGCTTCAGTGCTCTGTGTTGGACTCGATTCAGCTTAACCCCATCGCTGCCAGTTCTCTCCACAGTCTGGTCTCTGCCTGCATCCCTGAGCTTCCTGGCCTAAGCCCTTCAAGCCGTCTGCTTCCAAGCAACTTCCCATTCTTCTGTCATCATCCAGCTTCTTTCAGTCTTCAAGGATCCCTCATTACCATCAAGTACATTCTCTTTCCGGATTTCTTCATTTCTCAAGACCCCAGCCTGCTGCCCGCAGTACGTGAACTGTCATTGTTTCAATGAACTTTTTCTTCTTTCAAAGTGCCGTGCTGGCTCAATTTTTATTACCACTAACTGCCACTTTAAGAAAGTATTCAAGTGTGTATTATTTCATTTATGAATTCTATTATTAAACCTGCACGATTTAATCCTTCCTCCTCTGGTCCGTCTCCGGTTGCTACACACCACACGACTTCATCCAGCCCTTCAGTCGTGACACTCTGGGAGAAAAGTTGTTCATCATAGCAGTCTATGTGGATGATATACTTATAGCAGGTCACGAAGATAACATCGCAGGTGTGAGGGATCAACTAAAACGAAGATTTAAGTTGAAAGACCTAGGCCTAGCCAATCATTTGTTGGGAATGAGAATTGTTCAAGACTTGCAAAAGGGAACAGTCACAGTCGACCAACAAATGTACATCGAGGCAACAATTTCGAAGTATGGGATGGCAGACTCCAAGTCAGTAAATACACCAATTGACAAAAGTATCAATATGACCAAAGGTATGTCACCAACCACACAAGAATAGGTAGAGGAAATGCAAGATGTTCCTTACAAGAACGTGGTTGGAAGACTTATGTATGCAAGTATTGGAACCCGCCCAGACATCACTCATGCAGTCAGTCGGGTGAGCCAATTTGCAGTGAACACTGGATCGCAGCGAAGAGGATTCTAAGATACCTAAAAGGGACAAGTTCCTTGAAACTAAAATTCACAAAGACAAGCAACTCAAATTTAAAAGTCTTCTGTGATGCTGACTGGGGAGCAGATGAAGATGATCGACGTTCCCATACCGTTTATCTGTTCACATTGGCTGGAGCAGCAGTTAGCTGGGCAAGTAGAAAACAACCAACTGTTGCCCTGTCAACAACTGAGGCCGAGTACATGGCTCTTACAGAGACATCTAAGGAAGCACTCTGGATCAAAGAGACTTTGTGTGAATTAGGCCTACTCTATGAAGAAGAGACTATCAGCATCGCATGTGATAACAGGGGAGCAATAGATCTTTCCTGTAGTACCAAGCACCATGGACGGTCAAAACACATCGCGATTAGACACCACTTCATCAGAGAACTAGTGGAGAACAAGTCCATCCATGTCGAATATATTGCAAGCGAAGAGAATGTCGCTGACATGCTTACAAAAGGACTGTCGACAAACTTGCTTATTAAGTTCGTGAAGGACTGTGGACTTTTTAAATCCAAAAATGTTGATTTGAAGTTTTTTGATGTCTTATGTGTCTTTCTCTCTAACCATATTTTTCGGTTACAGGTATAACAAAGGACAAAGTATTGTATCATGTTCTTTTATGTAGCCGAAGACAGCCTTGAGCGAGGGGGAGTGTTAGAAAGCAGCGCTCCGCGTCTGTCTCCATGCCCCTGGTTAGTGAGCAGCCTACAGACTGCTTTGTCCCTCTGCAGCCACTGTAGTTAGAGTGTCACCCTGAGTGACAGCTTGCATAGCGAATTGCAGGGCAGAGTCCCCTGACCCTGCAGGCAGCGTTTTCCTCTCCTTGTCAGGAAGTGACAGAGAGTGCTATAGCGTGTGTGTCCCGATCTCCATGCTGGTATGCAGCTCCACGTACACCGGAGCGTGTAATAGCAAGTCCTGCTGTATTCCACACTATCAGCGCCTCTTACAGAGAGAGAGATCCATCCTGCGCAACACAAGCTGAATTTGTCACCCCACAAGGGGATCCTGGATGTAAACAGATGACTGGTCCGGAATGAAGTGCAAATAGGAAGTGCAGTCTGGTGTGCAAAGGAGCAAGATTGGGGTGCGGTGGAGATGGTGCTCAACGTGTTTCAACGCTAACTCGCATCTTCATCAGGAGCTGGGGTATATCATATACCCCAGCTCCTGATGAAGACGCAAGTTAGCGTTGAAACACGTTGAGCACCATCTCCACCGCACCCCAATCTTGCTCCTTTGCACACCAGACTGCACTTCCTATTTGCACTTTATTCCGGACCAGTCATCTGTTTACATCCAGGATCCCCTTCCCCCATCGTTCAGCAGCTACAAGCAGCATTATGCCAGGTATTCATACCTAAAGGACTGCCTCATATGAACTGGCTCTGAACCTACCTGGACCCACTGGGAAATTATCCGGATTGGACAATCTATGCAGCAATATTAGCAAGGAGACCCCCGATTACCTTCCAGTAAAACTGGTAACTATCATCTGCTGGTGCAATAATTTATGTGGAGCTTACATCTATATATTCTTGTTCACAAAATTGTTTTTAACTTTCATTATATTTATTGTAATATGAGAATTCTCATGAAATTGTAATATATATTATTAAATGTACAAAAATCTTTCGTGGTAGTGTATATTCTTTCAGTAAAAACCTAGCGCTGTATACCCAATCCTTCTTTATCCCACCATAAGCCTGCCGATCTGTCTGTCTATGCCCATATATGGTTTTCTCTCTATATCCCCCACCATCTGTCTGTCCATCTAGGCCCCCCATGATGCTGTCTGTTGGCAGGGCCACCGAGAGGGAGGGGTGGAGAGTACATTTTACCCGGGCCCGTGCCTGTCATGGGGCCTGGGTCTGGGGACACACAGCCATACACAACAAAAAAGTAGGCAGCAGTGCAGCGGCCAGCGGGAGTGCGGGCGGGAGGAAGGGGGGGGGGGGTGCAGGTGCCGGGGAGACCGGGTCTGGCATGTGGGGCCAATATTAATAACATCAAACTATGTCCTCGCTAAAGCTGGATGGATCTACTTCCTGATGCATGCGCACAGCGTCTAGTCACTGTGCCCCTTAGTGATGAAAACTGGAGGCATGCCACGCATAGGGTGAC
Source organism: Crinia signifera (assembly GCF_055691185.1). Classification (NCBI taxonomy): domain Eukaryota; kingdom Metazoa; phylum Chordata; class Amphibia; order Anura; family Myobatrachidae; genus Crinia; species Crinia signifera. Next base: position 65,241,282 of record NC_139226.1, read on the forward strand.
AAATTCAGCATCCAGAACGTTGGAAGGTTTATGCCTTAACCTTTACCTTTTATAAAGAAGTATGTACATGTGACAAAAATGGAAAATTAAAATGCTTTCTACAGATGGAGCTCGTCTTGTTATTGCAGGGGTTGGCGAAACTATCAGGGGTTGGCGAAACTATCAGCCAGGTGCTAGCTCCCACCAGGTGATGCGCACGTATGAAACGCTTGCACGCACTGTGGCAACGGAGCTCCCTGCCATCGTCCACCACCTCCCCGCTGACACCGTTGATCCCCAATGCTGCCCCAAACCCCCCCCAACCATGTCCGTCTCCCTGAAGAAGAGATGGGCAAGAGCCACCAAGAGACTAGGACATGCGTGCACGTGAGACACACGCGCATCCCAGTTTAATGGAGCCCCTCTCCGCCGCCGCTTGCCAGAGGGGACGTTCTGGTGGGCGCCGGGCAACAATGTGAGTGGCTCCATCTGTAGGCCTTCCTTAATGTAGGTTAATTTTAGAGCTACGTTTTCACGCTTTCTAGCATATTCAGTCACCTGCCATTACATAAAAGAAGGCTCAGATTCTTTTTGGAAATAGCACACAGTAAAAGTTCTGTGCATCAACATTTTTGGCTTCACTCTCATTAAAAGACCTTTACAAAGGGTTCTTGTCCCATTTACTTGATTTGTATATATACAGGCTATGTTCTCAGTTATGCATCAATAATCTTAGTTTTATTTCTCTTTTATTATTTATGAAAAATAGGATGTTGCACTTGCAGCACATATGCTGGCAGCAGCCGCTGACCAGCGTCTTCTCTCCTGAATCAGTTATTTTACTGGGATTGTTAACAACCTTGAAGTTCTCATCTGCTGCCAACGCTACATCTGTTCTCAACCGCATTGCCAGAACTGGAACAGTACAGATTGTAGTTAGCACAACGAATTCACAGAACTCACAATGACAGGATCCAGTCTGTGGACTCATTTCCAGCCAGTTATAACAATAGTCTGCATCATGTACAGAGAAAACCGCTTTACACAGAAACCATTGCATTGCACAATACATTGATATAAATCCTTTACGCAAAAACCCTGGCATTGCACAATACACAACACTTTTATTGGCAAGCTGCTCAATCAGAGGTAATGTCATTCAAGTGCCAACAGGGAGGGGTAAATCTGGTTAGGAAAAAAAACAGTTTGTATCCCAATTGCACACTAAATGAGAAATATACATATAAAAATCAGATAATACAGAGATCTTGGTTGCATATATCTTTAGATATAGGGCTAAGTCCCCAGGCCGTATGTCAAGGCATCTCTGTCACTGGGGGTCCCTAACACTGGGTATGGGTCTGGGGTGTGGGCCCCCAATATGCCGGCACAGGCTGACTACTCCAGGGCAGCACACAAATGAAAATTAGTAGGGGTTAATAAGAAGCACATAAGTGCTATGTAAGGAGGTGAAGGTGTGGGAAAAACATAAATGTTAATAAAGTGTTAGGGTGTGCTAACCTGGAGCAGACCAGCCATACCAACAAAGAGGGAATCACACTCCCAAACCCATCCCATGTACAATAACAAATTTTGTATTATTTTAACCACACCTTCACCTCCTTACATAGCACTTATGTGCTTATTATTAACCCCTACTAATTTTCATTTGTGTGCTGCCCTGGAGTAGTCAGCCTGTGCGGGCATATTGGGGGCCCACACCCCAGACCCATACCCAGTGTTAGGGACCCCCAGTGACAGAGATGCCTTGACGTACGGCCTGGGGGCTTAGCCCTATATCTGCAGATATATGCAACCAAGATCTCTGTATTATCTGATTTTCATACGTATATTTCTCATTCAGTGTGCAATTGGGATACAAACTGTTTTTTTTCCTTGCACAATACAATACAATACAATGAACCCAACATATATCCCTATTACAGAGAATTCCTGTCAATGCAAAATACACAGGGCAGTATTCAATGAGGGTGATTTGCCATGTTCTACAGCGAATGTGTGCTATTTTCGTGCTGTAAGGTGAATATTTTTACTGAAAAAGTGATTCACCCTATTCAACGTGCAATATTCTTTAGAAATTAGAAATTTAGTCAGAATTCAAAGTAGGAAGATTCTAAGTAGGAATTTACAACCGCATACTGTCAGCCTAGACTTAGCCTGGACTTAAACTGGACAGCAACTGAAACATAATCATACAATCAACATAAGTGCTACTCTTAACTGCTAAAACTTTGAATATTACTCTTTCTGCTTGCATATGCACTGTCTGTTTTGAAAATGCACAGCTGTACCTCTATTGACTTCACCTCTCCTGCTCTTCCATTGATAATAGGTGTCACCCAACATTTTATTCTTGGCCCTCTTCTTCTCTATCTCTACGTGTCCTCTCTGGGTGAGCTTATTTGCTCACTTAACTTCCACTATCACCTCTATACTGATAATACTCAAATCTACCGATCCTTTCCTGATCTCTCTCCCTCTATCCTCACTCATATCTCCAACTGTTTCTCTGCTGTCTACTCTTGGATGACCCTTCGCTTTTTTAGACTTAAAATATTAAAGACTAAGCTGACCTCTTCCCATCCTCCTGCATAAAACCTGACAATCTCTCAACCCAACCTGTTTAAGCTCACTTCTTCGCCTTCTGTGTCACCCCAGTCTGTCTAACCCTCCCCTTTTAGAATGTAAGCTCTCACGAGCAGGGCCCTCTCTCCTCATGTGCCTTTCTTAGAATATATAAACCTCTGCCACCCTGATAATTGCTTCAGTGTCCTGTCCCCTAGTGCAACTATCCATACAGTATTAACCATGTACTTGTTCTAAACTGTCTTGTAATGTAATTTGTTATGTGTTTTTGATTATAACTATGCTCTGTAAAGCTCTGCAGAATCTGTGTGCGCTATACAAGAAACTGTTAATAAATAAATAAATAAATAATATTCGCCGACTGTGAACAGTGAACGACGGACAATTCGCCGTCTGATAGTCACCGCAATTCGCTGTTGCGGTTTTTCAATGTGATTCACTGTGAGTGTATTCAATGATCAGATGACGAATTGCTTTATAAGTGATTTTCGCTGTGTGTCACCGTGTAGCAATCGCCATCTTTTTATGGTGAAATGGAATGTGAACTTTTAAAATAAAGGTTTTAAAAAAAAAAAAATTGGAGTAAAAAAATCAGGAATTTTATTATGTGAAGGGGCATGCTATTTTTATTCATGTGCTGTATATAATTTAAAATTATAATTTTTTTTACACATAACAGCCAGCATGGGGCCGGGAGCCGAGAGCCGCTCATTAGATATTCATATATTCACTGCTCCCGATCATTACATATGCACGATCGGGAGCAGTGCAAGTGGCTCCCTACCCGCATCCCCTGCTAGCTCTCCCTGCTTCTGCCCCACAGTGTCTGGCGCAGGCAGGGAGGCTTCCATTTCCCTCCCTGCTGCCGTCCCCCAGCTCCTTGCGGCGTTCGCCGCAGGGGTTAAGAATCTTCGTCAGGGGCAGCATGCCCCTGCGGCATTGAATACGGTGACAGGGAGAACTGGCAGCGAATGCTCCAGCCCTCTGGAACGCGGCGATTGTGCAGCGAATCCTAAACAGGATTCGCTGCGCATGCCGAATATTCTCATTGAATACTGCCCACAGAGATAACCCTACTAAAAAGAAACACTTTCATAGCATAATACACAGAGATCCATTTGTACAGAACTTCTGTCATTGCACAACCCACAGAGAACAGAGATTTATCAAACCAACTGTCCTGATTACAAACTTTCAAGCGTTCCCTGAAAACTCACCTCTTCAGGCAAGCCTATCATATTTAAATTCTATACGCATAACCCTCTGAGGCACACTTATGTATCATATAGCTTCCCTTCTGGACTTGTAACTTGGTGGGACTGCTATGCTATTACTGATGCCTGTCCTTGTGTTTCCCTCCTATATCCCTATAGATTGTAAGCTTGCAGCAGGACTCTCCTACCTCCAAGTATGTCTGTTGTTACCCAGTTTGTTTTATCACTGTCTACTATTGTAAAGCACAATGGAATCTGCTGCGCTCTATAAGAAACTGTAAATAAATAAATAAATTACAGTGGGATAGTCCCGCTAATCAGACACTCTCCCGCTGTCCCTCCCATGGGCCATATTGTCCAGTAATCAGGGGCAGTTGGTGGAGCTGGAGATCACCCCTGCTTTGCATTGTAGCCGGTGATCCTTACATAGATGCCGTGCACATGCAGGAAGCTGGTCACGCTCTTCAATCCGCCGGAAACAGAGACCTTCCTGTTACGCTTTAAACCCAGGACCGAGCACGGAGGCCAAATATTTTTTCTGATCACTCTCGTATCCTGGCAAAGGGTATGAAGGGCCTCATCCACAAGACCTACATGCTTTTCGGAATCGCCACGCTTTAGCTCCTCCTTCACTTTTTCAGCTGTTTCTGCAACAGCATAATGAGGGGAAAGACCTGACTCAGGGGGAGATTCTCTAACATTCGTGCTAAGTTTATATTTTTTTCGCTTGTTTTTGGCACATTTGTGCACCGTTAATGTTTCTATTTCTCCATATTCTCTATAATTTTGTCTGGGTTTTGCTTCTACTGCGCATGTGTCCGCTGAGGGTCCGTCACCAGAAGCCTCTCCGCACAAAAGGAAGGACACATTGCTGGAAACCCAACAGCTCAACAACCGTATGCAACAATGAGATGGGGGAGCTCTCCTCCTCCCTGCACCCTGAAGATGATTTTTAGTGCAGGGAGGAGGAGGAGGTCACAGGTTCGGGCAGCACAGCGCTGTGCTGCCCAGACCCAGGTGAAGGGGGAGAGGTCTGCGGTGGTCGGTGTGGGGCAGCATGGGTCACGTTAAAAAGCCCATAGGCTTCTATGGGGTATCGCCAGCTTTTGCTGGTGATACCCCGCAGCGAAAAACCCGCCGTACGGGGTTTTTACTGCATTTCTGTTTTAGAGCATCTTTCCCTCAAGCTGGCAGTGTCGGAACTGACTTCACGTGTGGCAAGTTGAAAGGGCTGGAGAAACTTGTACAACATGGAAATCAGTCTCCACTGTGCTTGGGCCAGGTGCATCCCCACTCTTTTGTCATAGGTGGCTGTGTAGGCTTGAATATCCTTTTGCTGCTCCTCCATCCTCTGCAGCATATAGAGTGTAGAGTTCCAGATGCATCACAACCTCTTGTTTGAGGCTATCACAGGGCAGGTTCAGGAGGATTTGATGGTGTACCAGTCTTTGGCAGGCAGTGGCAAAATGGCAAGTGTCCCACAATTTTGCGGGCCACCACAAGCATCTCCTGCACACTCCTGTCACTTTTTAGGAAATGCTACACTACCAACCACAAACCAAATCGCCATTAGCAGCACGCCCATTGTCAGCTTCCTCTTCAGTGAGATCAATATCCTCCTCCTGGTGTACTTCAACAGTGACACCTTCAATTTCTATATCATAAACTCACCATCGGGTATCCCTTTGGTCCCACCTGTCTGTTGATACACTTAAATATAACTTATATAATCTTATCTAAAAACTTAACCTAAAATAAAGACACGACACAAGTGCTGGCGTTTCAAAAACAGAATGTCAAATTTATTTGACAAATTAAACTAAGACTATGAATGGTAGCGGCGCCAAAGAACGGTCATTATAGGAAGGAGGGGTTAAAGATCACTAAATCATACATACAACGCTGGATGACCACTCTCCCTGGTCAGCCACCAGGCCTGGTGGTGACGGCCATCCCCCGGGCAGAAGCGTGGCCCATGACAATCGTTGTCGAGGGAGAGTGTACCCCACTACCTACACACACACAGAGTTCTTAAAGCATGACCGTTCTTTACCGCCGCCGAAGAGGAAAAGAAAAACAGGGAAGGGTGGGTGGGGCTTCTTGGACAGGGGCAGATCACTCTAACAGCGTGATCCTTCCTACCCTGCTTAGACCCTCCCCCCCTGTTCTGATAGGCCTTGTGCCCATCCTCATCAACATAGTCATGTGACCAACAGCAGAGTGTACCCTGTGTGAACCCTTAGTGGTTTATGTCACCTCAGGCTTAATCAGCCTTCTGTGTTTCTTAAACTCACCATCGGGTATCCCTTTGGTCCCACCTGTCTGTTGATACACTTAAATATAACTTATATAATCTTATCTAAAAACTTAACCTAAAATAAAGACACGACACAAGTGCTGGCGTTTCAAAAACAGAATGTCAAATTTATTTGACAAATTAAACTAAGACTATGAATGGTGGCGGCGCCAAAGAACGGTCATTATAGGAAGGAGGGGTTAAAGATCACTAAATCATACATACAACGCTGGATGACCACTCTCCCTGGTCAGCCACCAGGCCTGGTGGTGACGGCCATCCCCCGGGCAGAAGCGTGGCCCATGACAATCGTTGTCGAGGGAGAGTGTACCCCACTACCTACACACACACAGAGTTCTTAAAGCATGACCGTTCTTTACCGCCACAGCCAGGCCCTAGGCCGCAGCCACCGCCACCACTAATAAAACGCTCAGCACCGTGTCGCTAACCAGGCAAAAATGTTGCCTAAAAACAGAGCCATACCCTCTGGGCTCAAATGCACTCCGTCGCTCCTGTATAGCTCAGGGCGCTGGAAGCTGATGGCGTTGTGACGAATTACACCCCCGCCATTAGCTAACAGGTATCTTGCCACCATAGAGTTCACCTTCTTGCGTGAACGCTCTATGCTGGTGCATGATCTCGCTGTCCTCCACACTATCCTGGATAGTATGGAGGACCACACCAACATACATGACGGCAACACCTGGGCAATGATGTGAAGGTCCCGGACAATCATGGAGCGCAGCTCCAGGACGGATCCCCGTCCAAGGTCATTCCCGCCTAGGTGGAATATAATGACCTCCGGGACCCCAAACTGCTTAACGGCACTGATCATTTGGGCCTGCAGTGCACACCACCTCATGCCCCTCACTCCTAACCACCTAACCTCCCCAGCTTGCGGAAACATGCATACATCAGAGGCGATTTTTGCCTGCGAGGCCCAATACACAAACGAATGGCCCAACATCCACACGGACTTAACGTCCCGTCGATCTGAAATATGCATACAAGAGGTTAGTTAGTTGGAGGAAAACTCATCTTTGCACTCACACGCTGAACAGGTTATGAAGATAGGGAGGAGGAAAAACCGTGGCCGACCAGCTCTTGAGGCACAAAACACACCGCCCGGAGTAAACTACCAAGTACGCCATGCCAGATTGAAATTATAGCCAAATTGTGCCCCCGGGCGAATGCGAAAACACACCTCAAGGCCCCCACTGGAAGTTGGCGAGCGCTTATGCGTCCAGTCGACCATAGTAATCAGTGATAGACAAAGACGGCCGAATGTACCTTCGGAATGCTGCCGAGCGCCATCGACCCAGAGATTGGATCTCTGCGTCGGAGCGGCCCTCCGCAGCCGCCGAGGTAGCAGCCCCAATCCGGAAGGAATGCGACCCAAATTCCTTCGGATCAAGGCCTATGGCCTCCAGCGCCCGTCCCAAGACGTGCCCAAACTGGTATTTGGTGAGAGGCGACCCGTCCTCATGCATCAACCAAGCACCAGGCAGATTCGGGCGTGCCTGAGTCAAGGCCGTGGCCAGCGCCACAGGGCACGCCCCCTCCACCGTACATGGGAGCAGGGACAGCCATCTCCCCCTACCAGCCTGATCTGTCTTGGATCGTCGCAGGTGACAAAGCACCGAATCCTCCTGGACCACTAAATCGTCCACGGACAAAGGTGAAGGAGCCCGTTTCGACGGAGCCACCAGCTCTCCAACCCTGAAGGCCCCGTGATACGCCATTGCAAACGCCGTTCGGAACAAAAGGACCTCGTAGGTAGGCCAACAAATGTCCCCTAGGGCGTCCAGCAAAGCTGGTAGCAAGGCCATATCAATCGGGCGTCTCCGGTCTGGGGGCGCCGGCGAGGCCCTCCGCCAGCCACGTAATGCTCTCGACACCAAAAACGACCGGGACGGGTCCGCCCTACCCTGCAAGGCAGAAAAGAAAGACACCCCTGCCAGTATCCTGCGCACGGAGGCGACAGAACGACCTAAGGAGTATAAACTCCATACGAAGGCCACCATGGCCGCATTAGGTGTCTTACCTGCTTGAGGGGCAGACAGCCGAAACTGTTCCCACTCCTGCCAACCTGCCCGATAGCATTGCAGCGTCGTGGGCGCAATAGCCCGCATGGCTAGCCCCTCCATTCCGGCCTGATCATCTGCCAAACATAAGAGGGACAACATTCACCAACGGGAGAAGCATGAGGTGCCAGGGCCCGGAATTTAGCCCAGTCAGCCCTGGACAAGGCGTCCGCCACGGAGTTCTCCACCCCGGGAATATGTCTTGCCACGAAGTGTACATTCAGCAGCAAACATCTTAAAACCAGCCGCGCTAAGAGGCGAACCACTGGAAGGGAGGAGGAACCCTGGCGGTTGATCGCGTGCACCACTCCCAAGTTATCGCACCAGAAAACAATGCTAGCATTGCGCAGCCTATCGCCCCATATCTCCAAAGCTACCACTATGGGGAGCAGCTCGAGGAGCAGCAAGTTTTTAGTGAGGCCCTCTGTGACCCACTCCGGAGGCCATGGTGCGGCGCACCATGACCCGTCCAGAAAGGCTCCAAAACCCACCCCTCCCGCGGCATCAGTGAACAACTGCAGTTGGTGATTGTCGCAGGGGGGGGAAGGCCATATGAGGACCCCATTAAACTGTTCCAAGAAGGAGAGCCACACGCGCAGGTCCCTCTTCAGCTCGGCTGAGAGCCGAATGAAGTGTAAGGGATGTCTGACCCCAGAGACGGATCTCTCAAGTTTTCTACAGAAAACTCGTCCCATGGGGATCACCCTGCACGCAAAATGTAGCAGACCCAACAAGGATTGCATCTGGCGCAACTGCAGCTTACCTGTGGAGAGCGCGAGGGCTATTGCCGCCCGCAAACGGGCCAGTTTGTCCAGGGGCAGCCTGCAGCATCTGGCGATGGTGTCGATCTCGATGCCCAAGAAGGAAAGGCAGGAAACCAGCCCCTCCGTCTTGTCAGCTGCTACCGGTACCCCCAGATGTTGAAACAGGCCCTGCATGTATGCGAGCAGAGTTCCGCATCGCGATGATTCCGCGGGGCCCACGCACAGGAAATCATCCAGGTAGTGGGCCACCCCGGACTCCCCTGATCCTGTAACGACGCACCAGTGCAGAAAGCTACTGAAGCGTTCGAAGAAAGCACATGAGATCGAGCAGCCCATGGGCAAGCACCTGTCCACGTAAAAACCTGTGGGGAGGCGAAAGCCCATGAACCGAAACGATTCCGGGTGCAGGGGAAGGAGGCGAAAGGCCGACTCGATGTCAATCTTCGCCAGCAATGCACCAGGGCCAAAACCCCGGACCATCGTCAAAGCCTGTTCGAAAGACTGGTACCGAACCCGGCACAATTCTTCGGGGATGGCGTCATTCACCGAACTGCCCACAGGATGTGACAGGTGTTGAATGAGCCGATATTTTCCCGGGGCCTTCTTGGGAACCACTCCCACTGGTGACAAAACTAAATCGGCCACTGGGGGAAACTGGAAAGGACCAATCATCCTACCCAGTGAAACCTCCTTAGCAACCTTATCCAAGACCACCCCGGGCATCTGATAGGCGGACTTTAAATTTCGGGGTGACGAGGTTGACACCTCTCCGTCAATGGGAAGGCGGAAACCCACGTCGAATCCCGACCGCAAGAAGGAAGCCTCCTCCTTTTGGGGGTATGCCGCCAGCCAACTAGCCATGCGATCGAGCCTAACTGGGGAAGGGGCCTTAGTGAGGGTGTCCCCCCGCCGCTTGCGCAGCTGGTGGGCCTCCCTGCTTTCCTTTTTTGCATTCCTTAACGGAGTGGGGCCCCCAACACTTAGAGCAGCAGTGCTTGTACTTGCATCTCGCCCCCAGGGGACAACCCGCCCCGTTGTATGCATAACAGCGGCCGGCGGAAGGTCCCCCGGCCCCCCCTCCTGCGCGAAAGGGCGCCGAGGCCTTCTTTGGAGGAGGGGTGGGGGAAACGGTGGCTGGAGTTGCAGGTTTTGGGCCCATCCAAATCTCTACATCTTTGCAACCTAAGTTCATGATTGCCAAACCCGACTGTTTCCTTCTGAAACTCTCGTCATAGGATCGCCATGTCGAGTCCCCATCAGTACGGAACATAGCATGAATCATGTGCATGTAACGCACCACATTCATGTGTTCCTGGGGCCTAGTTTCCAGGTAACAGGCGGCAAACATGAAGAGGCCCGCTTGCCACCAGTGGTAGGTGCAAAAGGCCTCCTCCCCAATCCCCCCTTTTCGCGTTGCTGCGCGGTAATCCTTCTCATCCTGGGCCGTCATTTTAAAGAAGTTTACATATTTTCCATCCCTAATTCGCTCCTGTACGCTGCGTCTCAGGCCCCTAAGCACCGCGGTATTTTCACACTGTACCACCTGACCTCTAGGGTACAGGGGGGACCCTGAGCTGCCACTGGAGCTTGAATGGCGTCGACGTCGCCCATGGCGCCGCCGACGTCTCCGCGATTTTCGTCCTCCCTCCTCCCCGGACGTAGCGGAATCTGATCGCCCGGAGGATGAGGAGGAGGTGCGGGAGTCCCTACGCCTGCGCCGCTTGCTCTTCTTTTTTGACCCACCTGAAGTGCCGTCCCGAGGCACGAGGCTCAACTCCAAAGGTCCACCTTGGTTAAGAGCTTCCGTGGAGGCTGGCCGGACAGCTGCAGCCGAGGACGTGGAAGCTTCTGGAGTGTGCGTACCATCGGCTCCCATCGTTACTTGGGCCGTCACGCTGGGCAAGATGGAGGGGGAAGGGGGGGGGTGCCACAGAGGGAGACGCCACATTTTGAGACTGCCCCAAAAAGGATGACAGTAGCGCCAGGAACTGACGCGCATCCTCCCCCTCCAGAGGAGTTCGGGGGCCCAGGCCGGTCTGAGCTACAGATGGGGCCTCTCTGCTGGGGGCCGCTGCAAGTACACCCCCTGTGGCCCGCTGAGGGACCCTCCTAGCCGCCTGCAATAAGCGCCTCCTAGCCAGGCGCAATGACAAGGCCGTCATTCTCCCTGGCCTAGTGGGGGTAGCAGTGGGAGCCCCCACTGCCGTGGGTACCCTTTGTAAATCACCTCCCCTGCTCATACCAGCACCCGTCATAGGGGGCTGTCTACCTCTCCCCCGGGCTGCGCGCGTCTACTGACCCCCCTGGCAGCGCTTGAAATGCGCCCCCTGCCCCTTGTCCCTAATGCTTGCCTACTACTACCAGCAGGGTGAAGCTGGGAACCAACCGGGGCCACGGGTGCAACCAGGCCTGACTCCGGCCCCGCCTGGCGGGCGCCTGACCTGGTCACTGCCCGCTGAAAGCCCCTGCTACTGCTCGGGGAACTAGTGTGCCTCCCTCTCCCTGCCGCAGGCGCGATCAGGCCTGAATCAGGCCCCGCCTGGCGGGCGCCTGATCTGCCTGCCGTTTGTTGCCTCTGTGTCTCGCGCGGGCGGCGGGTGCTCACCCCGCGCCCGCGACTACTTGCACCACGGGCGCTACCCCTGCCCGACCCCCCTGCTGCAGGAGAAGCCGCGGCGCCTCGGCCGCGGCTTCCCCTAGCGTGTGACGCGGCCGGACGCCCGGCCGCGTCATCGTCATAAGCCTCAGCCGGATCGCTGCGCCCACAGGCGCTAGACGCCGCCGGTCCCCGCCGCGCCCCCCCCCCCCGGGCCCCAGGACCCGGCGGGGCGGCTGAGCCAGACACAGCGGGACCCCAGCCCGTGAACGCCGCATCCACAAGCCGCGCGGGCGGGCGAGCTGCTCTGGAAGGACGGGGCATGTTTTAAACAAACAGGTACCAACGGGTGAACAGAGGGAACAGAGAATAGCAGCGCTAATTATAGGGAGAGAGGAATAGGAAAGTTATATAGCTGTATTCGCAAAAACCTGACTCTTTAGGAGAAGCTGCCTGGAGGTCTTGCCTGGTCAGTCGCTTCTTGGACAGGGGCAGATCACTCTAACAGCGTGATCCTTCCTACCCTGCTTAGACCCTCCCCCCCTGTTCTGATAGGCCTTGTGCCCATCCTCATCAACATAGTCATGTGACCAACAGCAGAGTGTACCCTGTGTGAACCCTTAGTGGTTTATGTCACCTCAGGCTTAATCAGCCTTCTGTGTTTCTGGAACTGCACTGTGAGTACTCCTTCCAGCATATGCAGAGAACGTGAAAATGGTGGAAGGTGCCACCTCTTCCCATACAGTGATGGGAAGGTTAACCACCAACACACTTGGACTCTCCTTGGAGATTTGTGATGCCATGTTTTTAGAATGCACAGTTGTTTCCTGTGTATATTCTTTGTATTACTGGATTGGAATTACACACCATTAGTATCACTGGACTGGAATTATGCACCAGTAGTATCACTGGACTGGAATTATGCAGCTGTCATCACTGTACTGGAATTACAGCTGTATCACTGGACTGGAATGATGCATCAGTAGTATTACTGGACTGGAATTATGCAGCTGTATCACTGGACTGGAATTACAGCTGTTTTGCTGGACTGGAATTATGCACCAGTAGTATCATTGTACTAGAATTACGCAGCTGTATCACTGGGCTGGAATTACGCAGCTGTATCACTGGACTGGAATTACGCTGTATTACTGGACTGGAATTATGCACCAGTAGTATCACTGGACTGGAATTACGCGGCTGTATCACTGGACTGGAATTACAGCTGTATTCAGGGCAGCCGAGAGGAATGCCGGGCCCCGGTAAAATGTTGGGGTGTGGCCTAAGTGTGGGAGGTGTGGCCACCGTCTGCACTTAGGCCACGCCCCAAAATGTTTAGAGGGGGTGAAAGAAAACTCTAAACTCAGCAGCAGCAGCAGCACACACCTACAGCATGTGCTGTGCTGACAGCAGGCTCAGCATGAGTTCTCACGCTGTCAGTGAGACACACATGCTGAGCCTGCTGTCAGCACAGCAAATGCTGTATGTATGCTGCTGCTGATGCCGGGAGGGAAGGAGGGGGAAGGAGGGGGTCGAACCAGGGCCCCTCCAACAAGCCCGGGCCTAGGTAATTAGTACCTGCTCCCCCCCTCCCCCCCTTTTGGCTGCCCTGGCTGTATTACTGGGCTGGAATTAGGCACCAGTAGTATCACTGGACTGGAATTACGCGGCTGTATCACTGGACTGGAATAACAGCTGTATTACTGGACTAGAATTATGCACCAGTAGTATCACTGGACTGGAATTATGCACCAGTAATTTAACTGGACTGCATTTATGCAGCTGCATAACTGGACTATAATTATAACTGTATTACTGGACTGGAATTATGCACCAGTAGTACTACTGGACTGGAATTACGTGGCTGTATCCTGGACTGGAATTACAGCTGTATTACTGGACTGGAATTATGCACCAGTAGTATCACTGGACTGGAATAACACACCAGTAGTATCACTGGACTGGAATTTTGCAGATGTATCACTGTACTGGAATTACAGCTGTATTACTGGACTGGAATTATGCACCAGTAGTATTACTGGACTGAAATTACATGCCAGTAGTATCATTTGACTGGAATTATGCAGCTGCATCAGTGGACTGGAGTTACAGCTGTATTACTGGACTAGAATTATGCACCAGTAGTATCACTGGTCTAAAATTATGCACCAGAATATAGAGTCACTGGACTAGAATGATGCAGCTGTATCACTGGACTGGAATTATGCAGCTGTATCACTGGACTGGAATTATAGCTGTATTATTGGACTGGAATTAAACACCAGTAGTATCACTGGACTGGAATAACATGCTATTAGTATAACTGGACTCAGGGGTGTAACTATATATTCGTAGGCCCCATAGCAAATGTTTGCAAGGGCCCCTTATTTAGCAACTGATGGCGAAAAATGTATGTAAAACATCTTACTTAGACAGTAAAGATGAGCAGCTCTGGGCCCCATAGCAGCTGCAACCCTTGCACCTATGGTAGTTACGATCTTGACTGGACTGGAATTATGCAGCTGTATCACTGGACTGGAATTACAGCTATATCACTGGACTGGAATTACAGCTGTATTACTGGACTGGAATTACAGCTGTATTACTGGACTGGAATTATGCACCAGTAGTATCACTAGACTGGAATTACGCACCAGAATTATAGAATCAATGGACTAGAATTATTCAACTGTATCACTGGACTGGAATTACAGTTGTATTACTGGACTGGAATTATGCACCAGTAGTATCACTAGACTGGAATTACGCACCAGAATTATAGAATCAATGGACTAGAATTATTCAACTGTATCACTGGACTGGAATTACAGCTGTATTACTGGACTGGAATTATGCACCAGTAGTATCACTGGACTGGAATTACATGCTAGTAGTATCACTGGACTCAGGATATTCGTAACTAGATATTCGTAGACCTCATAGCAAACATTTGTAAGGACCCCCTATTTAGCGACTGATGGTGATACATGTATGTCAAACATCTTACTTAGACAGTAAAGATGAGCCCCCTTCAGCTCTGGGCCCAATAGCAGCTGCACCCCCTGCACCTATGGTAGTTGCGTCCTTGACTGGACTGGAATTATGCAGCTGTATCACTGGACTGGAATTACAGCTATATTACTGGACGGGAATTATGCACCAGTAGTATCACTGGACTGGATTTACGCACCAATATTATAGAATCACTGGACTAGAATTATTCAGCTGTATCACTGGGTATCATCTGAGCTGTATTATTGCACTAGAATTATGCACCAGTAGTATCACTGGACTGGAATCACACACCAGTAGTATAGTATCACTGGACTGAAATTACACAGCTGTATTACTGGACTGGAATTATGCACCAGTAGTATCACTAGACTAGAATTACAGCTGTATCACTGGACTGAAATTAGGCAGCTGTAAACTAGTCACATCCCCAAAATATGGGGATGTGACCTGGTGGCAAGGGGGCATGGCCCACTAACCTAGTCAGGGCCAGATTCTCTAAGCTTCAAAAGTGATAAAATGGAGAGTGATAAACAGCCAGCCAATCAGCTCCTGTCTGACATTTTTCAAACACAGTATGTGACATGACAGGTAGGAGCTGATTGGCTGGTTGTTTATCACTCTCCATTTTATCACTTTCGAAGCTTAGAGAATCTGGCCCACTTGAGAAATAAAAGCCAACCACATTTTGTACATCCTCATTTTTCCCCTTTCTTCTGCTGCCCCCATCTCCAATATGCTCACTGTGCCCTGAGCTGTTTTTTACCACCTCCTCCTCTGAGACAGTGCCTGGGCTGGGCATGCTGCGCAGCTAGCTGGAGTCTGGGATCAGAGCCGAGGGGTGCTGCTGTGGGCAGGCGCGTGTGCACAGCTGCTGCACAAAGCTATTGTATTATGACCACGTACAGTGCTTCTACGCCATAAAATGAAGAGTGATAAACAGCCAGCCAATCAGCTCCTACCTGCCAGGACACAGACTGTGTTTGAGAAAGCTG
The DNA here is from genome assembly GCF_055691185.1 of Crinia signifera. Taxonomy (NCBI): domain Eukaryota; kingdom Metazoa; phylum Chordata; class Amphibia; order Anura; family Myobatrachidae; genus Crinia; species Crinia signifera. Next base: position 65,256,829 of record NC_139226.1, read on the forward strand.
TGATCGCAAAATGGTTAATTAAAAAGTTACACAAATATACAGACAGAAATCCACCGCACTCACCAATTATTTAGAAACATGTCCTGACAATGTCTGATAGGTTCAAAGCATTTGCTCGTGAATAAGAAACAATTTGCAGGTGGGGTCATCTGTAGACATCGGGCTGGGCCCAGTTTAGCTATACCAGCTTTACTCCCTCTGACAGCCCTGCCATAAATATGAATGTGCATGTTGCCTAGCCTAATTAGAGGGCACAGGAAATTTTGGACTTAAAACTACAACTAGCTCACTCTAAAATAAAATCCATCTGTTCCCCTGACAATCTGTCAGAATAAAATATGCAAGCTGCTTCAACCCACTACCTCCTGGTCTAATTCACTCCTTATGCCATATTTCTGATAGAAAATGATGATAAATAATTGAGAGGATCCACACAAAAATGCAGTTGACTATGGGAATTGGAAAAGAGAGGAGTGGGCCTTTGGGAGTAATGATCATTAAAGTCCGGGTTGGATTACATACACCATTATTCTGATGTGCACCAAGCACTAGAGCAGCTTGCTGTGACTGTTGTCAGGTGTGGCCACAGATAATAGGCTCAAGCACAAAGGAAGTCACTTGCAGTGAGTAAAGGGAACACAAAGCAGTGTAAAGACAATTTCTGTGAAATAGTGATATCATTGAGACTGCTTTGTTTCTGCACTCATGCTTTGTGTTCACGGGACTGATGGAGAGTAAGTACTGTACCTCTCTCGCTGGCAGGGCCAGATTAAAGCAGAGGCAAAAGGGGTCAGTACCCCTGGGCCCCCCTCTAGCTAGGGGCCCCATGTGGTTGGCATGTATTTAAATATATATATATATATATATATATATATATATATATCTTTTTTTTTAGATAAAGGTCTTGTTCATGGGAGTGGGGTAGTGCTGCAGCTTCACATATCTCCTGTCACAACCACCATGGCAGTTACCTTCGCTCCCAGTGCTGTTTTTGACCTACAGTGCCCAGGCGCTATGCCCTCCACCCTGGCGCTCACCTACGCTCCTGGTTCCGGTCCAGGCCAGCAGTGCTCTGCCGCTCTGTCACCCACCATGGTGCCTGTTCCTTCTCCAAGTGTCAGTTCTGGTCTGCAGTGCCCTGGCATCCTGGCTCCGGGTGGCGTGAGGCGGGATCCACCATGATGGCGTCCGCATCCTTCTAGGCCTTAGGTTGGGAAGCGCCGGCTGCAGCGCCTCCGCGTAGTACTCCTCGCTGGCTGAATAGTGTCGCCCTTCAGGCGGCGCCCATCTTCTTGGTTCCTGGAGCCTATGCCTCGCAGCACTAGCCGTGATGTTATCCTCCCGGCCAATCACCTCACAGCTCAGCACATAAATCCTGACTAGCCGGGACAGACCGGCAGTCAGTACAATGTTGTCCTACAGATAGCAGCTCGCTGTGCATCGTCTGACAATTCCTGCAGCTACTCCCAGCTACAGCCTGACTCCCTGTTCATCGTGTGAAGCCGTTACCTTTCTACTTTTGCTGGTTGTCCACTGCATTCTCGAAATACTACCATGGAACATCCATTGCCGCCTATAGGGAAATATAGACTTTAGGGCTAGCACCCCAAAGGTGTGATTCTCTTTCCTCTCATCCCTACGGTTATCTTCTGTGGCCCAGTGGCCCTGGTCCTCTGCATCTACGACCTCACTCAGCAATATCTCCATTCTCATTGGCTTCATCATTGTCTTCAATTCCTTCTTCATTGTCTTCAATTCCTTCATCATTGTCTTCAGTTCCTTCGTCATTGTCGTCAGACATATCATCATTGTCTTCAATTCCTTCATCATTGTCTTCCGTCATATCATCTTTGTCTTCAGTTCCTTCATCATTATCCTCAATCATATTATTATTGTATCATCACCATCATTACTGCATATCAGACTTTTCCATTAAAAGATTTAATTTTACTCATTGGCCTCATTCTGCTCTGTTGTCCATGCAACAGCCCTACATTAAAGCACCCAGCCTTCATTACACTCCGGCTGGTGCTTCACCAGGTTCACGAAACGTGACATCTGCCAATTTGACAATGACTAATGGTGCTGAGCATGGGGTGCAGTGCATTAATGGGAGTTGACTAAGCCCCATGACACTTTGCACAAGAGAGCAGAGGCTGAGAAGTTTGTGCTGAGCTCTGATTGGTGGAGCTCTTTACATGATTCTCAGGACCATGGAGGACAGCAGCAGCCTAGTCATTGGAGGGTTTTAATCAGAGGCAGCACTGGGACTGTGAGGTCTCCTACAGTCCTACAGAGTAAGGCGCAGAGGGACAAACACAGGCTTTTCATGTGGTATGTGTGTGTATATATATATATATATATATATATATATATATATATATATATATATATATATATATATATATATATATATATATATATATATATAGTAGTCCAGGGTATAGGAGGCACTCGGACAAAAAACATCAAAGCCAATATGTCAAATAGACATCGCTGTATTCAGCGGCAAGCGCTTTCGAGGTTAGCACCTCTTCATCAGGGCACAGCATACACAATAATAACATGCACTTACCCCACATAAATACCCACACTGCTGTCTCCATTCTACCTGCTCCCGGCACCAGCCTCCAGCTAGTCAGGAAGTCGTCATCCCTGCACTTCCGGTGACGAATATGCTGGAACACAGGGAGTGTTCCATACGTTCCACCCGTGTCTGGCTTGCATTACACCGGGAGCACGGCGACCGCCCCTCCACTATCACCATCTGCCAGCAACCTACAGTGGAGGGAAAAGGACACGTTACAAACATGAAAAAGTGAGACATAACAAATCAAACATAGATGCAGCATTCCTGTTACAAAAATAACATGAGACGTTGGAAAACATAAACCATAAATATATAAACAGTAGACAATAAAAGCTAACAAACAGATATTAATCACAAATACATGCATAAAGCACCATATCTCTAGAATTTATATAGGCTAAAACTGATCAAATAATATTATTTTTATTATTATTTGATGAGTTGTAGCCTATAAAAATTCTATAAATTCTACAAATTCAGCGTCTCATTTTATTTTTGTTAAAGGAATGCTGCATCTATGTTTGATTTGTTAATGTCTCACTTTTTCATGTTTGTAACGTGTCCTATTCCCTTCACTGTAGGTTGCTGGCAGATGGTGATAGCAGGGGGGGGGGGGGTCCCGGTGCTCCCGGTGTTCCAGAATATGCATCACTGGAAGTGCAGGGATGACGACTTCCTGACTAGCCGGAGGCTGGTCCCGGGAGGAGGTAGAATGGAGACAGAGGTGTGGGTATTTATGTGGGGTAAGTGCATGTTATTATTCTGTATGCTCTGCCCTGATGAAGAGGTGCTAACCTCGAAAGCGCTTGGCACTGAATACAGCGATGTCTATTTGACTTATTGGCTTTGATGTTTTTTTTATCTAAGTGCCTCCTATCCCCTGGACTACTGTATTATAAATTTGTGGAGTGCACAGGAAAAGTTGCCTGTATATATGCGTGAGTGCCGACATAAGTGGACTATATTTATGGGTATTGGATTCCAGGTTGTGGAACAGTACTAGTTGTAAGGCACCTTACTTTTTTTTCTCAATTTTCTGATTGGGAAATTGACACTTTGCACATACACAGCTGGATATCCTTGGATCACCAGATTGGTGTACTCCAATTGCTTATACAGCAGCATAGATAAATATATCGTCATGAGCACCATTGTAACCCCACTGGGGGAAACACAGATTGAGGAAATTCTGTCCCAAGAATCTGTAGAACTCCCTGAAGTAGCTCCTAATCTGGAAGATTTACTCTCTCAAGTATTCAAATTAAGACGGAGAGAAACTGACTTTAAACTGCACAGCACATCTCTTTCAAACTATTTTAAGGAATGTAAGATCCCGAGAGGGTTCAGGGTAAGAAACATACCCACAATTGGTAGAACGAACCCCGAATTCATAAGAAAATGGATCGCAATCCTGAACAAATGCGCATTTAATTTAATGATATTGGTCATCGAGGAAGATAACGGGGAGCTGACAGTGACTAGGAAGAAAATTTCAGCATTCCAGTCTCAATATAAAGAGATTTGGACTATTGAAAAAACCCGGCTGGTTACAAAAGCTAGAAGAGAAGTGTGATAAACACTATAAAGATCTATTACAATTTAAAAACAATAAGAAAATGACAGTGGACTCTGATTATGAAGAGAATAGGGTCTATCGGTGGCTCTATGGCAGTGACAGCCCTCAATCTATGGAGAGAATACAGCATAAGAGGAGACCTTGGAATAACAGCAAAACTGCAAAATCTGGCACCGATCGGAGCAGTAGTGACAGTGACTTTAGAGTATAGAAGCTGAAGATACGGAAGCCCCTGAACAGGGCCCTTTAGGGGGTCATACCAAGGCCACAAACGCCCGCCAATCCGTAGAGGGGGTCAGGGTAAGAGAGGCACAAAAAGCAGCGACCATTGCAGCAACAAAACTCAAAGTCTGATATTTAACCTGTCCGATCGTCCATTATCCACTACAGAAGAAAAAATGCTTTATCTGGGTCTTAGTTTTGTACCAACTAATCGGTTTGATGAATTTAGCTGGAAGATGGAGATGCATCAATTTTCCAGAAGACTCAGATTAAAAGAACACTATCAACACTCAGTAAGGAATGAGTTAATATCTGTCTTTGACCCTTTTGTCCACAAGGCTGTTAGATCAAAATTCGATCCAGTCTCATACAACAGCTTGATTAAATACTTTACTCATTTAATGGATGATTCTGTGAATCGATTTCTGGCCACCCCTCAGGCCATTCGGCCTAACCTATCCAAGCAAGAATTGGAGGCATTGAGGACAAAAGAGAATGATCATACGATTATCATCCGCCCCGCCGACAAAGGCAGGGCGATTGTTATACAGAATTTGAATGAATACCAGAGTATAATTATGGGCCAACTCAAGGACACACAAGTGTACCAAAAGCTATCTAAAGACCAGACTACAGCATATCAGAAAGAATTGTTTGGGATCTTAAATCAAGCCCATCAGGAGGGAAAATTACCCACAAAAATCTGGCAGACACTGTGTGTTAAACATCCGAAGGTCCCAATTCTATATTTGCTACCGAAAATTCACAAAAATCCCACTAGACCTACAGGGAGACCGATCATTTCTGCTAGAGAGTCCTTGCTGAAACTGGTTTCTGTTCTTTTGGACAGTGTTCTGCAACCATTACTATCGCTTCAACCAACGTTTTTGAAGGACACTACATCGTTCTTATTGAAGATAGAAGCACTGGACCCATTACCAGCGGGAACTCTGATGTGCTGCCTTGATGTGTGCGGTCTGTACACATCAATAGCCCATGAGGGTGAACTCAGAGCTATGCAGAATTTTTTGCGTAATAATGTGGATGATTCAGTTTTCAATCATCAGTTGTTTTTGACCCTGTTGGAGCTCACTTTATGTCGAAATAATTTTTTATTCGACGGAGAGTTCTATGTTCAGCGTAGGGGGTTAGCCATGGGTTCTTCCGTGGTACCCTCCTATACTAACATCTTTATGTTTTTCATAGAACAGGAGTTATTTTTAACAGACCAGTCCATTAGTGAAAAGGTGTTGATGTACACAAGGTACATCGACGATGTGTTTCTGTTGTGGTCAGGGGGCAGTGATATGTTGATTCAAGTTATGTCGGACATCAATCTAGCTAGTTCATTTATCAAATTTACGTAAATATATATATGATTTAACAAATGCCAATTTTTTGGATGTGGATCTAGTACTTTTGGATGGCCGTATTACCACTAATATTCTCCTGCAGGCTTCAAGTTTCCATCCCCCAGCTTTGAAAAGAGAACTGCTCGAATTACGAGTGATAGGAGTTTGGTTCCTGAACAATTAGATAAGGTGGTGGAGCGATTCTATTCGAGAGGCTATCCAAAAGAACCGTTATTAAAACCAAAAGATGAAGTCTTGAGATTAGATCGGAGCAAGCTCTTATAACCTTCCGAGAAGAGCAATACAGATACGATCCCATTGGTGTGTAAAATGTCAACATCTAATCCATTTATACAAAGGGTGACCAAAGCCCTTTGGCCAATAGTTAGTACAGATAGGGATTTACCAACCTTCAAAAACACAAGACCCATAGTAGCCTACTCTCGAGGAAGAAACCTGAGAGATAGGTTGGTTAAGACTGACATCACTGGGATGGGCAAGACAAGATGCCCTAATACCTATGTAAAACCCCCTGGGTGTTATAAGTGCAGTGATTGTGCCGCTTGTAAATTGCTTATTCCCTGCAAAAAATTTAAACACCCCCATTCGGAGAAGGTATATGTCATCTCTGTGTAGCTGGCTGCGTTTACCTCTCGGCAGTTCAGGCCAGGGCTCCCTTCCACAGGCTGGCACAGTGTTACCTGCGCACCACACCTCCTTCTCCCCGGTGCAGCGTTTCGCCTTCCTCTCCTCTGCTGACAGCTTCTCCCTCTCCAAGCCGCTGTCCCTTGATGTCACTCACTGCGCCGGGGACAGGAAGTCTTTCTTGCTTCATTTCACTCACCGCGTCTTACTCTGTCCAAGGCGCAGCCTCCTAGTACCGCTCACCGCGCTGGGTGTTCCTCTACCCGGTGCGGTGTCTTCTCCACCGCTCACTGGGGTTGCGCTGCAAGCATGTTAAATTCTAAAATAAAAATAATCAAATGGGTGCAGGGCATAGAGGAGCAATTGCACCCCCCTGCACCCTCCATCGTTACACCACTGCCTGCGGCATATGTGAAGCGAGTGCAGGAGTCCCTGCAGCAGATGGGAACTAGTAACTAGTTCCCATCTGCTGCAGGGACCCCGCCGCTCACTTCACATATGCCGCAGGTACCCACTGCCCGCCAGCGCTACCCACAGTGCGCAGCGCTACCCACCCTATGCTGGCAGACCCTGCTGCCTGCCACCGCAGCAGTGGGGTGGGAGGTGTGGGGGCCCCCAGATGTGTGGGGGCCCCGGGGCGACTGCCCCTATCGCCCCGTGGCTAATCCGGCACTGCCCTCACCCCTCCGCTCTGATGGGGCTTTTGCCGGCACAGCACATACTTGAGGTTAAATCTGCTAGAGGGGTAAATACATGAAAAGCCAATTAAGGCCTTGCTGTGGGTGTCTTCAGCATAAGCATGTATCATTACAAAAGGTGTCCACATCCTAAGAACCACACCTTGTGTCAAATGTAATAGGGTATGAGAATCAGAAAGTGAGAGATTTTCAGAGAGTTTTCCCATTTTTTAAAAAGCGTTTTGCCATGTAAATGATTTTTGTAAATAAAAAAAAAAAAGCTAAAACACCTCCCAATATTTCTCACTTTCTGATTCTCAAACCCTAATACATTAGGCTTTAATACATTTGGCTTTAATGTTCTTACTTTAATACACTTACAAATGCATGGCATAATTAGATAACATAAACTAGAAGTGCAAAAGATATGTTCACATATAAATAAAGAAGCATTTATGCCAATAGATCTGTGAGGCCTATTTAGCAAATTAATGCTGTCCATAAACTATGTGGAAGCGGCTTATCAAATCTTGGGTTCCAGAGACTGCTCCTTCGTACGTAGCCCCAAGAAAGCATCCTACATCAACAGCATTAGGGAATGTTAATTTTCCTGGTCATATACAAAATTGTTAAAAGGTACAGTAGGCCCCTAAATTAGGCACTTTGTATACTTTTAAATATGCGGGGAGGGGGGAGGTGGGAGATGGATCAGAGCACAGGTGATTCGTAATAAATTCGGTTGGTATAAATAAATATCAGGAATCCACAATTCAAAAATAGTATAAGAGGCCTATTGAAAGGGATCTCACCAGTGAATAGCGTGGAGGTGCACCCTAGAGAGTAAATGTATATGCAGGAGAAGAAAGGAAAAGACTCTCTCTTTGTCTGGGGCACTCTTTAGTGCCCCAGACAAAGAGAGAGTCTTTTCCTTTCTTCTCCTACTTTGTATACTTTATAAGTTAAATGGGTGCCGGACAGGGTCCCGACGGTATCCTGACAGACATTTACCCGACGTCGGGATCCCGACTGTTAAAATACCGATGCACGGGTTCCCGACAGACACCGGCTATTCTCCCTCGTGGGGGTCCACAACTCCCATAGAGGGAGAATAGTATAGGTGGCAAGCGTAGCAAGCTACCGTGCCCGCAAGGGGCTTTGTTGCGCTTGTCACGCTGTCTGAGACCGGCCAGTCGGGATCCAGACATCGGGCTAATGACTGTCGGGATCCCAACTGTCGGAACCCTGTACCACACCCAAGTTAAATATTAGGGATGTGCACAGGCCACTTTTCAGGTTTTGGGTTCTGATTACCTTGAGGTTTTGGGTTCTAATGGGTTTTGGCAAAACACCTCCTAAGTGTTTTGTGTTTGGATTTTTTTGGGTTTTGGGTTCTGATTTTATTGGTAAAAAACGCATAAAAACTGCTAAAATCGCAGAATTTGGTTTTTTTTTTTTGCTCCTACGCTATATTAACCTCAATAACATTCATTTACACTCATTTTCAGTCTATTCTGAACACCTCACACCTCTTTTTAGGGCAAAAGGTTGCACCGAGGTAGCTGGATAACTATGCTAAGCCACACAAGTGTGCGGCACAAACACGTGGCTCATGTAAGAGTGGCACTGCAGCGGCAGACAGGATGGCAGTTTAAAAAACTAGGCCCCAAAAAGACCCCTATCTGGCTTGATCGTGCACTGTTTACCATGTGCAGCCAAGGAGCAGTGGGCATTTCGTGCAGCACAGAGTTTGTCTGCAAGTGTGTAACTGTTTCGATCAGTTTAACATCCAACAAGACCCCTATCTGGCTTGATTGTGCACTGTTTACACAGTGCAGCCAAGGAGCAGTGGGCAATTGGTGCAGCAATCAATTACTCTCATTAGTGGAATGCAATCAGTTGTATGCATTGAAAAGACAAGTCCCTCATATGAATGACTCTCAGCAGTGGGCACCAGACCAGACAGGTAGATGAGGCAGTACTAGGCACCACACGGTAGATACTGCAGTACTAGGCACAAGACCGGTAGATAAGGCAGTACTAGGCACCAGACAGTACATACGGCAGTACTAGGCAGTGGGCACCAGAGCAGACGGTAGATACAGCAGTATTAGGCAGTGAGCCCCAGACCAGACGGTAGATATGGCAGTACTAGGCACCAGACAGGTAGATAAGACAGTACTAGGCACAAGACAGGTAGACACGTCAGCAATACTAGTATTGTGCACCAGCAGAATTTATAATAATTAATTTTATTATTAGGTACTGCTTGGCAGTGGCACTCAGTGGCACACATCAGTGCACAAGCAGCATGGAATTATTTTTACAGTCCCACACAGCACAAGTATTATTTTTTTATTAAATTATATATAGCAGCCTAGTATGTACTTGTACTACTAGGTAGGTACACTTAGGCAGTAACACTGCCAGTGGCAACAGTGGACTGAGTAAATAATACTGGCAACCTCTATTCACAGTATTAAGTGCAGGCAGGCAGCACCAGTGGACTATATATAATTAAATTAATTATTAATAATATAGCAGCCTAGTAGGTACAGAAAATAAACTACTAGGTAGGGAGGCAGACAGGCAGTAGCACTGCCAGTGGTCACCACAAAAGGTAGTTATTATATTACACACCACCAGTAGCTTTATGCAGTGCACCAGCAGAATTTATAATAATTAATTTTATATTAGGTACTGCTTGGCAGTGGCACTCAGTGGCACACGTAAGTGCACCAGCAGCATGGAATTATTGTTTACAGTCCCACACAGCACAAGTATTATTTTTAAATTAAATTAGATATAGCTGCCTAGTATATACTAGGTGGGTACACTAGGTAGGCAGTAGCACTGCCAGTGGCAACGGTGGACTGAGTAACTAAATAATACTGGCAGATTCAGTGCAGGCAGCACCAGTGGACTATATATATATATAATATAATTAATTAATTATTAATATATAATATAATATTACAGGCACAGCACAGCACCAGAGGTAGGCCCCAGCACAGAGGAGACAGTAGTTCTACAGGTACACAGTTAGACTGTTCTCCTAAGCAGAGAGGAGAACAGAGTACACAGCAGCACTGAGGGAGACAGCCCCAGCGAATAAAATAATTAATTACAGCACAGCACACCAGAGGTAGACCGCACAGAGGAGACAGTAGTACTACAAGTACACAGTTAGACTACACAGCAGCACTGAGAGACAGCCTCAGCGATTAAAAAATATTGCGTTCAAGGTCAAGCTCAAGTTTAAGCCCCAGCAGCTGCACCAACACACCCTCTCCCAACCCACTACTAGACTCAGGGGCGGATTGGCCATGAAATTCACCGTGAAGTTTCCCGGGAGGCCGCCCACATATTGTAATTGTATAGCTGAGCCGCAGCCTCAGCGGCAGGTTGCAGCCCATGTCCCAGCCCAGTTCGGCCTCCTCTGTCTCCTCCCCCGTGAGGCCCCGCCTCCTCGCACCCGCTGCTGAGGACTTTCCTCCTCCCGCTATATATAGATAGAGACCCGAGTGTGGCCCACCAGCGCTGCACTGTGCCGTGTGCCCCTGCCCAGTTCGTGACGGTATTCAGGAGCCGAGCCGGTCCCAGCCACATGACATCTGTCATCACCAACATGCGCTCTCTAGCGCTGGAGAGAGGCTCCACCCGCTGACAGACGCCGGGGCTGAGTACATACAGATTCCACCGAGCCAGCCCCCCCACCCCCAAACCGGGCCGGGCCACACTGCATCACAGCGCAGAGGACCACAGACAGCCACATCACAAGCACACTGGTGTGCCCGCCCATACCCCAGCAGCAGAGTCGGGTGCTATGCTGGAGGAACAAGTCTGCGGGACCAGGCATTCCAGGAAGAAACACCAGCACGCACCAACAACTCCAGGTCAGTGCTCCTTCCCTTCACACACTGTCTGCCCATTCGCCAGCCCAGTTACCCCTACTGTTACTGACTCCCCCCATCCCAGTGTCTCCCCTCCTGCCAGCCCAGTTTCTACCCTCTTCCCTCTCCAACCAGCCCACTGCACCTAGAAACTTTCCCCAAAACAGCCCCCTTTCGCGGGACCCGATGGGGGCGGAGCTTAACGTGACCCGGTAGGGGGGCGGAGCTAAATGGTTTGATGGCTGCTGCTGCTGCCTGTGCCAGAGGGAAAGGACTTGGAGAGGACAGGAGATGCTGCTGGTAAGAGTGAGGGTATTTGGTATGTGTTTATATTTTGGGGGAGGGTTAGGCCACGGGTTGAGGGAGTGCGTCAGTATGGTAGAACGCAGGCCGCTGGATGAGGTAACGCGTCAATGTGGTAGAGATCAGGCCGCAGGGTGAGGGAGCGCTTCGGAGTGATAGAATGCATGGTGAAGGTCAGTGTCATAGAGCGCAGGCCAAAGGGGCAGGGAGACAGTTTATGTTGCAGCATGGGAAGGAATTTATGATGTTCCATGGGGAAGGGGGGGCAGAGATAACAGTGTATGGAGCCCCATTACAGTGTGTTTATTCTGTAATGGGTATTACCAGTGGCGGATTCAGGGGGGGGGGGGGGGGCACCAAGGCACGTGCCCCCTGTCATTTAGGTGATTATTTTTTTTAATCTAGTTTAAATCAGGAGCTGACACCAGAAGCAAGAGCCGAAAACTGGAGTCTGAACCTCGCGGGAGCCAGAAGCAGACAGGTAGAGACGGGAGCCTGACCCTCAAAGCTGCCTGGAGCTGACACCAGAATCAAGAGCCAGGAGCTGGGATATGAACCTCGCACTAGCCGAAAGCTGACATCTAGCAGCAGGAGATGGGCTCTGACCCTTGCAGCTGCCGGGAGCTGGCAACCAGAAGCGGGAGTTGTGCAGCAGACTGGAGCTGACAGGTAAGTCGGGAGGTCTAGCGCAGCTAAGGGTGTGGCAGTATGGCCCTCTACCTCACAAGCTGCTTCACACCACACTTGCACCAATGTTACATCACTCCATCTTTCTCTCTCTAACCTCTCCTTCTCTCTCTCTCTCTCTCTCTATCCACCCCTCAGTGTCTTTCTTTTCCTTTCTCTCCATTCCTTTACCCGATTTCTCCATTTCACTCTCCTCCCCTTCTCTCCCTCTCTCTTCGTCTCTCTCTCTCTCTCTCTTCCTCTATCTCCCATTTATCCTCCCCCTTCTCTCTTTCTCTCCCCCTCTTTAGCCTCTATCTCTCTCTCCCTCCCTCTCATCCTCTCTTCCTTTGTCTCTCCATTTCCCTCTACCCCACTCTCTCTATCCGCCTCCTTTCTCTCCCTCCCCGCCTTCCCCTCTATCCCCGCACCTTCCCCCCCCATCTCTTTCTGTCACCTCTCTCTGCTGTCATTCAATGCCTCTACCTGCCATCCTCTGTCACACATTGCCTTCCCCTGGCATCACCCACTTACTACCTCTTTTACTCTCTCCCTGAGGTCAAACACTGCTTCTCACTGTCACCCTTTGTCTCTCCCTGCCCCTCTATATCCCTCTATCCTTCCCCTTTATCCACTACATCACCCTCAAACTCTCCCCATGTGACTCCCCATTTCCCTCTCTCTCTCCTGTTGGTCTCTGCCTTTATCAGACATCACTCTTTGCCTCCCCTTGTTACCTTTTCACTGTCCACTGCTTCTCTACATCATTCCCTTTGAGACGACGCCAATGTGAGGCCATTGCCACTGTTCCAGGAGCTCGCACAAATAACCTCTCCCACTGTTGTGGTGCCCTGTCCTTTTTTTCTGGATCTGCCCCTGGGTATTACGGTGTGTGGCCTAATGTGTAATTGGCATTACATTGTTGAGTAATGTGTATTTGACATAACAGATTTTTTTGGGGCTGGGGGAGCACAATTTCTAGTTATGCCACTGGTAATCCTGTGTCATTTCTATGTCACTGTAGTGATTCAGTTTTCTTTTACATAAAAGAACGATTCAGATTTCTTTTACATAAAACCAATTGATTTGTGCTCAACAGCGCTTTTTGCATCTAAAAACACCAGCTAAACCGGTCTAAAGTCCTGGTTAGGGCCCCCAAATTGCTGTTTGGTCCCCCAAACCACAGACTTTTTTTAACATTTCCTCTCCCTGTCACCTCCCTGGTATCACCCACTGTTTCTCACCCTCTCCTCCGCTGCCTGTAAACCTCTGCCTTGCATCAACCACTGCCTTTCCCTTTACCCATTGCCTCTCCTATCATCCTCCCTCTGTCCCCTACTGCTGGTCACCCTCTCACTGGCCATCTACTGCCTCTCCCTGGTATCAGCCACTGCCTCTCCCCTTTCCCCTCTTTTTGTCACACAATGCCTGTCACCCTCTCACCAACTTTATGTCTTCCTCTCCCTGACATCACCCATTTACACTCCCTGTCACCCTCTCCAGTCACAGTTTGCTTATCTTTGTCACCTAGTGCCTCTCTGCCTCTCCCCATCATGATGGTCTCTTCCTGTCACTATCTGCATCTCCATCACCATATTTTTGTCATCCTCTTAAAGGGTAGGCAACTATGCCATCCGTTTAATTCCAGGAGTGCCCCATGTGTGCCATATGATTCCAGGAGTGTCCCATGTGTGCCGTATCAGTCCGGGAGTGCTGCCATGTGTGCTGCATAATTCCAGGAGTACCGCCATTTGTACTGTATAATTATAGAGGTGATGCCATGTGTGCCGTCTCAGTCCATAGGTGCCGCCATGTGTGCTGTATCAGTAGAGTGCAGCAGTGTTTTTTTTTTTTTTTTTTTATAATAATTTATTAAATTTTTTTCTTACTGCCAAGTTGCTGTTAAGTGTGCCATATCAGTCAAGGGGTGCGGTCGTGTGTGCAGTGTAATTTCAGGCATTCTGCCATACGTGCTGTATAATTTCAGGGGTGCCGCCATGTGTGCCATATAATTCCTGGGGAGCTGGCTTTTTTTTTTTATTATTAAAAGCAAAAAAAAGGTGTTGTATTTTTTTCTTACTGCCAAGTTACTGTTAAGTGTGCCATATCAGTCAAGGGGTGCGGCCATGTGTGCTGTATAATTCCAGACACTATTGATGATTTAGGGCCAGATGTATCAAGCTTCAAAAAGTGATAAAATGGAAAGTGATAAACAACCAGCCAATCAGCTCCTACCTGTAATGTTACAAGCTGGGTTTGAAAAACAACAGGTAGGAGCTGATTGGCTGGTTGTTTATCACTTTCCATTTTATCACTTTTGAAGCTTGATACATCTGGCCTTTAGTCTTGCCTGTCACCGATGTCTCTTAGTAACCTACTGTTATGCTGGCCCCTCCCATTATTGACCTGTTTCGGCCTACATGAGGCCACTTCCAGAAAATTTCCAGGGCCACTTTTAGTCCCCAATCCGCCCCTGACTAGACTGGAGTGAAGATGGCGGGCGCAGCAGCCGCTTTTAAAGCCTCGCGAAATCCGGCGCCGGGAGATGACGTTCTGACCACGCGGACGGACCCGAGTCAGGCGGGAATCTCAGAGCGCTGCTCGGAACCGGGCTCGGAATGATGACGTCCGTGGGGGCTCGGATCTCCGGAATCCGAGTCTGCACATCTCTATTAAATATACTTGTTAATATACTTCACGCACCCTCTTGCCACCTCCCGTACCCTCCCGCCATCTCCCATACCCACCTACTGTGCTCACCTGTCCTGCCACAGGGCCGGGGAAGAGCAGTTCACCTGGCTCCAGCCGGCTCCTGGATGATCCTGCCGCCTCCTGGTGCTGCGCGCACATGGTCCCTGCGCCGGCTGGGTGAGCATCAATCAGCTTCCAAATCTGACATCAGGATTTAGCAGCTGCATTGAATAATGGATGTCAGATCCATTCCGTCAAAAGAATTTCAGAATGGATCCAACATCCATTGAATATACCACATTGGGTTTCAACAAATATACAAAGGTTTCATACAGTACATGATAAAATAAGCACGCAACTAGCATACAGAATACTGTATAATAGAGATTTGAGAGTCGTTTTGTTTTTTTATATGCTATCAAAAGTCTATTAATGTACAATTCCAATTAAATGATACTTTCCTTTGATACATTTTGAAATGTATTTTGTGATTTACATAGACTGTATATTCAATGCTTAGTTCGCTGCAGAAGATAAATTAAAACAGCATTAATCACTACAGATACATTGACATTTTGCAAAATGTCTATGCAGTATCTGATTATCCCATGAGTATACATATGTCTGCTGAACACCGCATTACAAAGACAAGTAGAAGCATTTTTATATGTAAAATTAATAGTCTGCCCCACCACGGAAATGATTAAATGCTCTTTAAATCATCAAAGTTGAAACCCATGCAGAGAGCACAAATAACATTCTAATGTAGGTACAGTATAAGCACAATTAAGTAGTTTGTGTGCACACAACATCTATTCAGTGAACACCGGCTGCTTTACAGAGCAGAGCAGCAATATCCTCAACCGGTACCCTGCACCCGTGGGTCACTGTGGCTCACAGGTGAGACAGAGGGACAGTCTCCAAGCAGGGATGATTGGGAGGTATGTATTACTATTGAAGCACCATAGCATTAGTACCTTTATACCAATGAACAGTGCAGCGCTCATTTTACCAGCATACAATCCACTGTCCCTCCTGAGCATTATGCAGTGAGATCTGCTAAATTTAACCATTATTAAAATGTTGTCATTTTCTGTATGTCATGTCTTCTTGTCTATGTACTTACTGTTTTTGAGGGAAATACATGTACCCTCGGATATGTCATGTGAATTTTTTTTGGATACAATAGAGAATATTTAAAAAATAAAAAATGTTATGGTATGTATGGATTAAGTGGGCATCTGTAGCATGCATCCTGACCCCCCCCCCCCCCCCCCCCCCACCATCACAGCAGCCTGTGCTAGAGATTCACACAAATAGTATGGAAAAGTTGGAAGCAGAGGCTTGAATTTTGGAAATTTTCAAACAAAAACACAAAAATTGCAATTGCTGGAATCCTGCCGCAATTCAGATTTGACTAGAGACCTGCGTGGGCTACCTTGTTTGTGAATAGTGATGATTTGATCTTGTTGCATTTCTTCGGGCAGTGACTCGTGGTCTGTGGCATGTTGATATAATGGAGTGAGAATTGGGGTGAGGTCTGGAGCAAATTGTTTGTACTGTAAAAGGAATTAGTGTAGCCGTCAGGGCCAGGCCCCTTCCCCTGAGGTAGAGATTTAATAACCGTCGTAACTTCCTCTTCTGTCCAATGGGAATTCAGGGAGTCTAAATTAGCAGGAGACAGAGACTGGAAAAGGAGGTCCTCTAAAAAGGAAGAGATTAACATGGGAGTGGGTTTGATCGTATCAGAGTCTGAATGTAGATTATATAGTTTTTTGTAACAGTCGGCAAATGCCTCTGCTATATCAGATGGGTTAAGGAGTTTCCTGGGGTTTGGATAAGTTTGATTCTATAACGAACTCGACACGCTCTCAATTTGTGTGCCAAAAAGGCATTGGATCTATTACCCAACGTGTAGTGTTTCTGCTGGAGTCTAGTATAGGCGTATTTCATGTGGTCGAGGAATAAAGTTTGGAGCTGATTGCGGATTGAGACTAATTCCTTTCTCAGGAGACGGGATGGTTGGGATCTATTTAGAGATTCTACTTGTAGCAATTGTTTTTCCAAGTCTTCCTGCTGTAGTAAAGCGCGTTTTTTGAGGCTAGCTCCAATTTGTATAAATGTGCCTCGAAGTACAGCTTTTAGTGCACACCATGGGTGGGTATGGAAGTGTGGAGTTGTGAGTTTTTGGCTAGGTATTAATGTAAAGCCTCTGAAACCGTGGAGCATGCCTCAGGGGATCGTAATATATACTCTGGAAGTCTCCAGGGGCGAGGTGGTCTTTTGGAGTCATGAATGTTCCAAGACCAAGTCACAGCCGCATGGTCAGACCAGACTACAGGGACTATGGATGATTTGGTGGTATGTTGGAGTAACCACTTATCTAATAGGATAAAGTCTATGCGGGAGTAAGAATTATGTACGTGGGAGAAAAAGGTATAATCTCTGACCGATGGGGATTTTGTCCGCCAGACATCTTATAAATCAACAAGCGGCTTAGGGGGCTTAGTGTGCGACGTGTTCTGGAGGTGACTGAGGGTTGTGGAGCTTTGTCTGGCTTCTCATCTGTGACTATATTGAAGTCTCCCATAAGTATCAGATGGCCTTTCTGGACCTTTTGGATAATGGCAAATAGTTTACGGAAGAAGGAAATCTGATTGGTATTCGGGGCATATAGTGATACTAGGGTTATTGCCTTATTTTCTAGTTTGCCCACCAAATTTAAGTAGCGTCCATCTTTCACAGATGTTTGCGAAGTCAGGTCAAACTGTACCGAATTGTGGAAAAGAATAGCCAAACCTTGCTTTTTGAAGGGGCCGTTTGAAAAGTAGCCTACAGGGTAGCGGGAATTATGGAAGGAAGGTGGGGCCAGTGCAGCAAAATGTGTCTCCTGTAAACCTACTACTGTACCTTTTTCCTTATGGAAGGTTTCTAGAGCCTGATGCCTCTTATTCGGGGAATTCAGACCATGCACATTCAATGAAAATTTTTTAACCATTTGGGAAATTGAAGGTAAGAGATATATTTAGTAAGGTGGTATACGTACCGGCGGACTCAGAGTAAGAAAGGGAAATAACAGTGGGGAAGCATAAAAAGAAATAAACATCATTGTTGAAATGACCCTAAAACAAGGGTCTGTTATGATATCCGGGAGTCCTCGCCAACCCTAACTCCGTTGTCATCGAATGGGATTGATGGCTGCGTGCTAGTGCTAGGCTTCGCCTATAATAGCCGCGTTCGACAGAGCCCGTTAGTCAGGCTCCGCCCCCGATGCCACCAGGTCTTGAGAGTTGACAACGCTGCCACCAATGTCAAAGATGAACAAGGGGATGACTAACTAACCCAAGAAGGCGAGGTCACCCTTGCTCTAAAGCAAACTGGGTAAACGTAACAATACGTAGAGATGTAACACAAACCTATACCAAACAGGTGTAACAATACACAGAGGTGTTTCATAAGAATCAAGATACAAGTAAGGGGTAGTCTGGGGATAAACCCCACTTATCTGTGCTCCGAGGAGACAACGGCAGCGGGAACCAGGGTACGGACAGCAAGGACAACGCACGGACACCAGGAGGACAAGAGGCAGAACGGAGGACACGGCTGGGAATGAACGACAGGACACAGGACGACTGGACACAGGAACCAGGAGCAGTGAGTAAGCGGGAACCAGGAACACTTGAGACCCTGAGGTGCAAAAGCTATAACCGGCGTCTGTCCTGGGCAGACGCCGGCTCTTTATTCAAAATCCCCGCTGACGCTGACGTGCGCCGCACTGCCGGGCGCATGACCTCAACGCGCCGGCACGCCGACGGAGACGCTCGGGGACGTTGCCCGGCAACGCCCCGATGCCTGCTGACGATGCCGTGGGGACGGAAGCCAGGGGCGTTGCTGTGCGACGCCGCTAACGTCTCCCCCGGCACTCGTCTATACTGTCTGTCCCGGCCGGTCCGGGACAGAAGTGTAACAGTACCCCCCCCTTGAGGAGGGGTCACCGAACCCTTAGAACCCGGTTTCCAGGGAAATTTTCTAAAGAACTCCGCTCTTAGTCGGGGCGCATGCAAAAACTTTTCTGGGACCCAAGATCTTTCCTCATCTCCAAACCCCTTCCAGTGGACAAGAAACTTGAGCTGACCCCTGACTACCTTGGAATCCAAGATATGTTCCACCACATACTCCTTATGCCCTCGAACCAAGACAGGTCTTTGAGTACGTGTAGAGCTGGATGGAAGGGTTCCGATGACAGGTTTGAGCAGGGAACAATGAAAGACATTATTGATGCGCAGAGACCTGGAAAGCTGAAGTCTGAATGCCACAGGGTTAATTTGTCCGATAATCGGAAATGGACCGATAAACCTGGGACCCAACTTGGGACATTGCTGTCGAAGTCTAATATGACGTGTGGATAACCATACTCTCTGACCCACTTTAAAGAGACACGGTCTCCTGTGCCTATCAAAGAAAATCTTAGACCGGGCTGAGGATTGTCTAAGGGCTATGTGTACATTCTTCCAGGCTTTCCTAAAAAACGAGACAGTGGACGAGGATCTTGACGGATCAACCGGGGGCATGAATGAACTACATTTGGGGTGCAAACCTGAGTTGCAGAAAAAAGGAGAGCTCTTGATGGCTGAATGATAAGAGTTATTGTATGCGAACTCTGCTAATGGAATAAGCTCAGCCCAATTGTCCTGGCACTTTGAAATGAAACAGCGGAGGTATTGTTCCAAAGCCTGGTTGACCCTCTCGGTCTGTCCATTCGACTGCGGGTGATAGCCAGAGGAGAGACTGACCTGAATCCCTAAGGCTGCACAAAACTGTCTCCAAAACCTGGCCACGAACTGGGAACCTCTATCTGAGACAATATCGACCGGGAGTCCGTGAAGCCTAAAGATGTTGGTGATGAATAAATTTGCTAGGATTTTAGCAGTAGGAAGCCCATGTAATGGAGTAAAGTGAGCCATTTTGGAAAATCTATCCACAGTAACCCAGATGGTGGTGAACTTGCTAGACGGAGGCAGGTCAACTATAAAGTCCATAGAAATATGGGACCATGGTTTCTTGGGAATGGACAAGGGGAACAGCGGCCCAATAGGAGACTGTCGAGACGATTTGTGTCGCGCACAGACCAGACATGAGGCCACAAATTTGTCGACATCTTGCCTCATAGAGGGCCACCAAACAGTCCTGGCTAACTGTTCAAAAGTTTTGGCAATACCCGGATGCCCGGAGCTTTTTGCCGAGTGAAAGTCCCTGAGAACCGCCTGCCGTAATTTCTGGGGAATAAATAAACGGTCCTGTGGGGTCTGTTGAGGAGCCGACGCTTGGGCAGCAATGACTAAGGTGGCTAAATCTTGGGTCAGGCCCGCCATGATTACTGAGCAAGGGACAATGGGAGATGCTTTCACCTCAGACCCCTGGAAAGTCTGAAAACTGCGGGAGAGGGCATCCGCCTTCACGTTCTTAGATCCCGGCCTAAAGGTGATGATAAACCGGAATCTGGTGAAGAACAGTGCCCACCGAGCCTGTCGTGTGTTGAGGCGTTTGGCGGACTCAATATAAGAGAGATTCTTGTGATCGGTGATCACGGTGATGGTATGCTGAGCTCCCTCAAGCCAGTGACGCCACTCCTCAAACGCCCATTTGATGGCCAATAACTCACGATTGCCTACATCATAATTTCTCTCGGCTGGAGAGAATTTGCGGGAGAAGTAAGCGCATGGATGAATCTTTAGATCCAGTGGACCCTTCTGAGACAGGACTGCTCCAGCACCCACATCAGAGGCGTCGACTTCGATTAAAAAGGGAAGCCTGGGGTCTGGGTGGTGCAGAATTGGAGCTGAGCAAAACGCTTTCTTTAATTTTATGAAAGAATCCATCGCCCGTTGAGACCATTGTCCTGGGTCAGCCCCTTTCCGAGTCAAGTCCACTATGGGTGCCACGATGTCCGAAAAGGAGCGGATAAATTTGCGATAGTAGTTAGAAAAACCAAGAAATCGCTGAATGGCCTTGAGCGTGGTTGGGCGAGCCCAGGATTGAATGGCCTGAACCTTCGATGGATCCATGGAGAAACCTTGAGGGGAAATAATATACCCTAAAAAAGTCACTTGTGACACTTCGAATTCACATTTTTCCAACTTGGCATATAGATGATTCTCCCGTAGCTTCTGCAACACCAGGCGGACGTGCTGCCGATGCTCAGGAAGAGATTTGGAAAAAATGAGAATGTCGTCCAAGTAAACTACGGCAAAACCCCCTAAAAACGGTCGAAGGACTTCGTTGATAAAGTCTTGGAAGACTGCCGGGGCGTTAGCTAGACCAAAAGGCATCACAAGATACTCAAAATGCCCCGAGTGGGTATTAAACGCGGTCTTCCATTCATCACCACTTTTAATTCTGATTAAGTTGTAGGCCCCCCTGAGGTCTATTTTGGAAAAAATCACTGCCTCCCGAATCTGGTCAAATAATACGGAGATGAGGGGTAATGGGTAGGAATTTTTTACCGTAATTTTGTTAAGGGCTCTGTAATCAATACAGGGCCGTAAAGACCCATCTTTCTTCTCAACAAAGAAAAACCCCGCCCCCACCGGTGACTTAGAGGGCCGAATGAACCCCTTTTCAAGGCTTTCTTTAATGTAGAGGTCCACGGCTTGGGACTCAGGTGCGGATAACGCATATAAACGACCCTTAGGAAGTCTGGCATTAGGCACTAAATCAATGGCACAATCAAAGGGGCGATGAGGAGGCAAGGTGTTGGCTTCTTTTTTAGAAAAAACATCTGAAAAATCACGGTACTGAGGAGGGAGAGCTTGAAAATCGGGGTGCATCACACGGAGAGGGAGAGTGAGACAAACATCCGAACAGGACCCTCCCCACCGAGTGATCTCACCGGTTTCCCAATTAAATTCAGGGTTGTGTTTTTTCAACCAGGGCAGCCCCAGGACTATAGGAGTGAGAGGACAGTGAAAAATAAGAAAGGTGATATCTTCGGAGTGAAGGGCCCCCACCGACAGCCGAAGGGAGGGAGTCCTAAAAGATATACCGCCTTTAGACAGTGGACAGCCATCCAACCCACAAACAGAAACGGGATTTTCCAGGGGTATGGGCATAAGGCCCAATTGTTGCACCAGGCCTTCATCTATAAAGTTACCGGCCGCCCCACAATCCACAAAGGCAGATCCGTTCCAAGAACGGTCGGTAACAGAGACTGATACCTGAATTAATACAGAATCTGAGGGAGAAAAGCTCGACAGGCCCAAGTGAACCCCCCAAGTATCACTTAGGCCCTGTCTTTTCCCGCCTTCAGCGGACAAGCAACAGCAAGATGACCGGGACCCCCACAATACAAACAGAGGCCCTTGAGACGTCGGCGTTTTTTTTCGGATGAAGATAGTCGAGTGGCCCCCAACTGCATAGGCTCGTCTCCGGGTACCTCGGTAGACTCGTCTACAGATGAGGAAGGCAACACTCCAGACCGTCTTTCTCTCTGCCGCTCCCGAAATCTCCTATCCACTTTAATGGCTAACTGCATGATCCCATCAATGTCTTTGGGAGTGGGGTACTGTACTAATGCATCCTTAAGGGATTCGGATAACCCAATCCGAAACTGACTACGAAGCGCTGGGTCGTTCCAGCCAGAATCAATAGCCCAACGTCTGAACTTAGTACAGTATGCCTCAGCTGTGTCCTGCCCCTGACGCAGGGCCCTAAGATTAGACTCGGCCGAGGCCGCCCGGTCCGGGTCATCATATAATAACCCCATTGCTGAGAAGAATGCATCCACAGAAGAGAGAGCCTCAGCACCATCTGGAAGGCCGAAGGCCCAAGACTGAGGATCTCCCTGCAGGAGTGAAATAACCATTCCAACCCGTTGAGCCTCAGAACCAGAAGATCCTGGGCGCAATTTGAAATAAAGCCTACATGACTGTTTAAAATTAAAAAACAAAGACCGGTCACCTGAAAAACGGTCAGGGAGATTTAACCTGGGCTCCAGACTCCCACCGGAGGAGGAGCTAGACTGAGACCGTTGCTCGTGTGAGTCTACCCGTAGGGTGAGCTCTTGCAATTTCTGCGTCAGTGTGTGCATCTGTCCTGCAAGAGAATGGGCAGCAGCCTGCTGTGACGGATCCATGATTGGGTTTCCCCACGACTACCGAACCTCTGAGCTGTAGGGGCAACAACAGTCTCAGAGTATGGTCTGGCCGGTTATAATGTTATGATATCCGGGAGTCCTCGCCAACCCTAACTCCGTTGTCTTCGAATGGGATTGATGGCTGCGTGCTAGTGCTAGGCTTCGCCTATAATAGCCGCGTTCGACAGAGCCCGTTAGTCAGGCTCCGCCCCCGATGCCACCAGGTCTTGAGAGTTGACAACGCTGCCACCAATGTCAAAGATGAACAAGGGGATGACTAACTAACCCAAGAAGGCGAGGTCACCCTTGCTCTAAAGCAAACTGGGTAAACGTAACAATACGTAGAGATGTAACACAAACCTATACCAAACAGGTGTAACAATACACAGAGGTGTTTCATAAGAATCAAGATACAAGTAAGGGGTAGTCTGGGGATAAACCCCACTTATCTGTGCTCCGAGGAGACAACGGCAGCGGGAACCAGGGTACGGACAGCAAGGACAACGCACGGACACCAGGAGGACAAGAGGCAGAACGGAGGACACGGCTGGGAATGAACGACAGGACACAGGACGACTGGACACAGGAACCAGGAGCAGTGAGTAAGCGGGAACCAGGAACACTTGAGACCCTGAGGTGCAAAAGCTATAACCGGCGTCTGTCCTGGGCAGACGCCGGCTCTTTATTCAAAATCCCCGCTGACGTGCGCCGCACTGCCGGGCGCATGACCTCAACGCGCCGGCACGCCGACGGAGACGCTCGGGGACGTTGCCCGGCAACGCCCCGATGCCTGCTGACGATGCCGTGGGGACGGAAGCCAGGGGCGTTGCTGTGCGACGCCGCTAACGTCTCCCCCGGCACTCGTCTACACTGTCTGTCCCGGCCGGTCCGGGACAGAAGTGTAACAGGGTCAGAGTGTTTGTCGCCTAACAAAATTGGCAACAAAGCAAAAAACATTAGTGGAGTGACCTGAATTGGGTCCCTCTCATGCATTCTAAACAGTAAATAACACGTAACTGGTGCAAACATGTATAGCATTCTATATCAATGGTAGTAGATAATGATATAACTTCAGAGATAGGAGAATCACTGGTGTACAGTGGGAGAGGTGTATTCCCGTAACATATTGTAAACAAGTTATCAAGTATAAATCTAAAGAATTTTCTTACCAAAAGGAAAGGAGGAACTAGGCGCTATTATGACATGTTTTTAACACAATATAGCTGCTGCTTAGGTGAGGTCTATAGTAGACCACTAAAAAAAATAGCAAAAAAATATCATATAAATGAACATCTATATATTGAAGCAGCGCTGTACCTTTAAACAATTAAACATGTAGGGATTGCCTGAAAAAAGTACATTTATTTAAAATACAATTTTAAACATTAAAACAATTCATATGAGCAGCCTCATAGGGGTAGTAAATTGGCCAATTGAAAATGTCCTCTGAAAGATAGGGAGCAATTTTGTGGAACCACAACTGGTAACAGATTGTTAAAGTCTCACCAATTTTGAAAGGGATTTTTCCAGATAGGGTCCAGTTGTCCTCACTAGGATGTGGCTGTGCTGTAATGGTAATAGACCACCGGAGGAAGATCTCAGACCTTGTGGGGCTTCCCAATCAGTTGAATGGTGGATTTTATAATGCTTGTGGAGCTGTGCTGGTGAAGCTGTGCTGGGTGTCCAATTTCAAAGAGGCTCCTATTGTCAGCAGAGGACGAAGTGATGCCAAAATGTTTGTTGGAGGTCTGCTCAGATAGGTGGCTATCTGAGCAGACCTCCAACAAACATTTTGATAAAATTGCAAGAGATCGAGGTATATCTGGAGGCCAGTCTGGCTGCTTTGATAATTTCTTCCTTAATGTGGTAGAAGTGAATTCTAAGGAGGACATCTCTGGGGTAAGTGGATGTAAAGTTTCCCCTGGGTTTGGGCAGCCGATGGATGCGGTCAACGACCAGATCTTGTGGCGTAGCTGTCGGGAGCAGTTTTTGAAACAGTTTAGTGACATATTCCTTTAGTTCCGAAGGGGGCCACAGAGTCCGGCACACCGCAAATCTTTAGGTTGTTTCTTCTAGACCTGCTCTCCAGGTACGCCATTTTATCCCTCATTGAGGTGACCTCATCTTGTAGCTCAGAATGTGAGGTAAGCAAGTCGTTATGAGACGTCACCAATTCCTGCATCTTGTTTTCTAAGTGGTCGGTACAGCCTGCTATTCCCACTATGCCCTCTCTAAGTGTTTGGTATGAGGTCTCTAGACCGGTGAGGATGTCTGTACGAAACACCGATAACATTTTAGGCATAGAATGGGTTGTTAGCG
The DNA here is from genome assembly GCF_055691185.1 of Crinia signifera. NCBI lineage: Eukaryota > Metazoa > Chordata > Amphibia > Anura > Myobatrachidae > Crinia > Crinia signifera. Next base: position 65,281,891 of record NC_139226.1, read on the forward strand.
GGGCTTGCGGGTCGAGATCCATTTCCATATCTGTGGGAATTGGAAGGTGTAGATTTAGAGGATTTGGATGGAGTAATAGAAGCTCTCGGAGGTGTGGATCTGAATTTCTGGGCCTGAGCTTCAGGTTCTATGAAGCGTACAGGTGCAGGCCTTTTAGGGGTTTGGGCCCTTTTTTTTGACGGCATGGCAGAAACGGCAGTGGCGTCTGTAGCAAAGAGAGCTTTGAGCAACGGAAGCTGGGAGATAGCTCTATGAAATGTAGAATGCTATATGGACTGCATGAGAGGGGGGGTAGAAGATGTATAATCACATTTCCTTCCCATCTGTGTAGTTTGTAATAGTTGAAGTCGAGGGACCCTTAGAGGAGGTGTCAGCAAGGATATTCACATTGAGACTGCAGGCATGCTGGATTTGTGAGCAGGGTGGCAGGAGTGAATAAGAAGCACTGTTCTCGGCTGGTGGAACAGTGCACCGCATCTCTAGCAGAATATGAATAGGGTTAGGGTGCACGACTTATAGGGGGCATTAGCTCACTTAATATTTCAGCTAGGTCCCAGCAGCTGGACTGGGCAGAGAGGCTGCAGCGATTTGTCCCCTAGTGCCACTACCAAGATGGCCACCACTAAGCCTGATGTGAAAGCTGGGACAGGAGAGGGGATCAGTACAGGTAAGCAGGACATACCACAGCCCTCCTGGCTCAGGGGTATATCTGGGGATGTCTGGGTGCCCGCTGGTGGGTTTGTGGAGGCTACGGTGGCGTCTGCATGCCACGTAGCTCGATTCCTGGCTGCTGCCCAAAATCGAGGCCCCGGCTCCGAAGTCGCGGGTAGGCCGCAATCCGCAGAAGCCTGCAAACAGGTTTCCCGACTCCGCGGCCGCCCACAACCACGCGCCGGAGGGGTGGGCAGGTCCTGTGGGTCCCTCAGGAGTCAGTCTGGTGCTTGTGAGCCCCTGTAGACCTGTTTTAATGACAGGCTTTGTGGGAGCCCACTGAAAGTGCTGCTGCTCGTGATGGCTGCCAGGCCACGCCCCCCTGTTTATGCTTTTTTAAAGAAAAATCAGAACCCAAAACCTTGAGGGGGTGTTTTGGCAAAACCTATTATAACCAAAACCTGAAGGTAATCAGAACTCAATACCCAAAACGCAAAAAGTGGCAGATGCACATCCCTAAAATAAACATTGTGAGAGGTTCAGGATAGACTTGAGTAGAAATTAATATTATCAAGGTTAAAAATACTGTATGAACAAAAAACAAATTCTATGATTTTAGCGATTTTTATGTCTTTCTTTTTTAAATATTGCTCCAAAACACGAAACAACACGGCTGGAGATACAGACCCATAACACAAAACATGAAAAGTGGCATATCGCTAGTAATTACTTGTGCTGGTAGACTGCTGCTGCTGCAGAACATAAGGACCATGACACTCCTGCATTTTTCTAACTGCTCCCTGTAAACTTCCTGTTAACATCTTGAAATGGTCACTTCCTCAGGATCACAGCGGCAACTTGGTGCATGCTCGTAGCTCATGCGCTGTCTGCCAATTCTGCCATATTGCATAGACATCGAGCATTGCGTACAAACATTAATCAGTCCTTGTAAGAAAATAATCTGTATCAAAGCCATACTATTTATTATACATAATTGTATGAATTGAATACATTTTTGCAGCAAGATATTATCTACTCCATTTTTTTAACCACTAGTGTGTGTGTGTTTATTTCATTAATTAAAATCTGTCTTCATTACTTGTCTAAAAACCGCCTTCACAAACATTTAAAAGTGTTGATGTTGACTGCAGTCTAGCAGGTGATGATGGGGTTAAATCAGGCTATATAAATACACCAAATCTAACACTGCCTATTACATCATGTAAAGGCTTTTAGCAAAATCTCAGATTTCATTGCTGTCTCTGACATAGGAGACCAGTCTTCAGTCCTGTGCTTCAATGTAAAGTGTTTGCATTCTCAGCAGAGAGAAGCAGATGGCCTGGGAATAATATCCTCCCCATAGGTCCTGTTACTCATCAGTTATAAAATACACAGAAACAGGGTTATGATATGTACAAATATAGAAGAAGGTACAAAATTGTTCATTTTAGTATCAGCAAACTGTAGAGATGGGCACAATATCTTTAGGGTCCTACCTGGGAAGGTGATGATCAAATAGTTGCCCTAAAATAATAGAATTAAAATCAATATAATTGTGATACAATGAGCCAAACAAACTCCAGGGGAGCAGAATCTGGGCACTCTGACATTAATTAATGATACATCTCTTAAAAATCAGACCATCTGCTCTCGCTTACTAATTGCAAACTGTAGTGTGATACATAAATGCATCATACAGGCAGCAGTTCAGACTCAGACTAAGCACAATTATATAATTTAATAACATGTGGTGAGTGTATACAATTGATTTCAGGATTGCTGAGTTTAAAAAATTTCAAATGTATATATGTCCCTAGTTATGCAACTGGTCATTAATATCTATGAATTCAAAGTTGGAATTTAAAAGTGTTGGTAAGGAAAATGTAACTTACTAGCAGAGGAACTGGAGGCTACCCACGTCCCCAAAGTCTGTATGAATTTTGATTGCATGAAAGTCAGGTTAGTTACAGATTGGCAACCCTGGGGGAAATGGGAAGGGGGGGGGGGGGGGGGGTCGTAGGGTGCCCCAGAGCATTCATTATAATGCCAGAAGACAGTGGGTATTCTTACCAATAAAACATTTTTTTTTTTTAAATCAGAATAGCATAATTTAAAGCTAATAAATTCATAGACATCTGTATATGTTTTTAAAACTGGTCTTTCCTTTATTGATAACAAAAAAAGGAATACAAATGGTGGTAAAAAAAGAGACAAGCATATTAATGCACTCCAATCATATATTTACAGGCTTTGCATTCTGAAGAAATCAATATTAGATATTAATCCCCTGCAAACGGGAGATGTTGACCACTAAATAGAGGCCCGCAAGCCGGTCCCACACACTACCACTTGTCCCCTGCCGACCCGTTTAATGTCCTACTTTCCTGGGATTTACATTTCAGTGGAAAAGGTGTCAACCCAGGAAAAACTCGGGATAGTAGGGCAGTGGAAACAGGGACCTGGGTAGGGAGACCCAGCAAAATCCTAGGTCAAAAATTCTATGTGCGAATGACTGATCTACTTAATGGAGTGCAGATGTGGTTTGGTTTGCTGACAGCCATTCAGAAAGAACCCTGTGAATTTAGGCATATGTCTGCACTTAAAGTGAATCCCCCTCCTTTTTAGTTCACTTTGAACGCACTAGGTAGCTGTAACATAAATTGTTACCTTGATTTTATTCTATTGATTTGGAGACAATAACATTATGTTTCTGGAAGAAACACCCCTGATGAAATCTTGATTAAGATGAAATACATCAGGTTAGTGTACTTCTATTCACTTGTATGAATTTGAATTCACTCTGATCAAGTTTACAATAAATCTTTTGGATCATTCAATTTGTACTTCATTGATTATTAAATATTAAGTACCAGACAGGTTATTCTCCTAATAAGGAGTTATTTGGCGCCTTTCCATTATTGATGTATGTTTAGCGTTTTTTAGCGGTTTTTAGTGGTTTTGTTATGGTTCCCCACCCAGTGGTCAAAGTGGACCAGTATATAGCGGTATGCCATACCGCCACTTCTTCTCACTGACCCGGAAGCATGTAAACTCAATGGTGCGCTCAGCACCTGTCCCCGTGGAAGCAGCAGCATCAGCCACATAGGCTGAATTGTCCCCCTGCGCTTCCAGTCCCAGTCAGTAGGCGGTCCCCAGCATCCCCCTGCTTGCTGTACATTTTGACTGACAGCGCGATCAGGCAGGAGAAAGCCAGTGAGCATGAGCTGCAGTGTGTGGGCTGGAAAGCAGAGCAGGCGTATGCATTCAGTAGCCCGTGTAATTGTTAAACCACAATGCAACCAACATCCACTTGATTTCCTCAATCACTTTGCTGCGGTTATGGCACCATCTCCATGGTGAGCAGCTGGAACTGTGCGTAACCGTGCCGGACAAGGTGAGCGCCATCCAGTATGAAACGGCTCCTCCTGAGTCCTTAGGACTCATAATCCGCCGCTGAAAGGATGCTGCATCAGCATTAGAAGCAGGAGACTGCTACAAAAGGTAAGTACTCAGTCAGAGGTATACTTGGACTGCAGTAATACAGAATATTAATATGGCTTATCTGTGTGGCATACTGGAGAGGGACAATATGTAGTATACTGGAGGGCACCAAGACCATATTAATATAGGGGTCTCTGTGTGACTTGGGGTGTACATAGACATAATATGGGCCATTTTGCATAGCATACTGGGGCGAACTGTAACAAAACTATGATGGGCTCTGTGTAACATGCTGGGTGGCAATATGTGCTGTACTGTGGGCATGGGTAAGTAATATTAACATGGTAGCCCTGTGTGGCATACAGGGGTGGCAATCTCCCCCTACTACTTCTCTCCCTTTTCTCATTTCCCTCTATTCCTCCTCTCTCACTGCCTTATTCCTCCTCTCTTTCCTGTATCCCTAATTCCTCCTACCCCCCCCCCCCCCATTTCCCCCTATTCCTCCTCCTCTCCAGTTTCCCACAATTCTTCCTCCTCTCCCATCTCCCACTATTACCCCTCCTCCCCCATTATAAATCTTTTTGCAATAATGGACTGATGTCCTAATTTGGGGGAATCTGGATATGTGGTGTGGTATACTGCACTTAAACTTGCCTCTTTGTGTGACCACAGCTTCTTTCCTGGAGCCTTCGGCGCGCACACACAACTACATCCTTTGTTTTTCGATACCCACACTTTAAAATTTCCACTTCGAGCACTGTGCCCACCTTCAGGGAATCTGAGTGGATCAGCTGCCTTTTTAACCTATTTTATAATTGTATATAACTGTTATTAAGCGTGATTAAGGGTATTGTTCAATTGTCAATATATATCCGGAGTGATTCGAAATTCAGGGACAGAGACTGCGGGGAAGTGGGGCCAGTAACAGCAGGAATGCAGGAACAGTGACAGCGGAGACAGTAACAGTGGGGATGCAGGGACAGGGAGAGAGTCAGCCGGGATATATGAGGAGAGTGACAGCGGGGATATAGGGACAGGGAGAGTTTTAGCTGATACACTGACAGTGGGAATGTGTGGATAGTGACAGTGGGGACATAGGGACAGGAAGAGTGGGGATGCGGGGAAAGAGAACATGACAGTGGGGATGCAGGAACAATGAGAGTGACAGAGGGGACATAGGGATAGGGTGAATGACAGAGGGGATTTGGGGAGAGTGACAGCAGAGATGCGGGGACAGTGACACCGGGAATGCAGGGACAGTGACACCGGGAATGCAGGGACAGTGACACTGGGAATGCAGGGACAGTGACACTGGGAATGCAGGGACAGGGAGGGTGACAGCAGGCACAGTGATAGTGGGGACATGAGAGAGTGACAGCAGGGTCGTAGGGACAGGGAGAGTGGACATAGGGACAGGGACAGCGGGGACAGGGAGAGCGACAGTGGGGAGGCTGGGAGATTGACAATGGGGGAAGTAACAATGAGTACACAGGCACACAGAATGTAGAGGCAGTTTGTGCATTAAATTACTACTTACTTTTGAGGTGTGCCAGGGCTCCAGCAGCAGTCAAGGAGAGCTGGGCCACCCGCTGCAGATCTAGCGGCACTGTAAATATAGAGCCTGTGCACCGGGGGGGATTCAGCGATGGGAGGTGGGAGGCCACCCAAAGCATATCCAGCTTCATTGTTGAGAGAGGGAATCATATTCAGTACATATGCTACATATTCAGTAACAGCATTGACAGAGCCGGGCCACCCGGCAAGCATGAGGAGGAGAGGGGGAGGGGAGACACTGGACCAGCAGCATCAGTGAGGGGAGAGGTAGGGACCAGCAGCACACAGAGCAGCCCTTTTGTAAGTGCAGCAGACCGGCCAATCTCCACAGCCACCTGCTGTACAGGGCTGCTATTGAATAGTGAAAACAGCACTCTCTTGGGTTGGGTCAGTGGGCCATACCGCTGCACAGCGGCATATATATATATATATATATATATATATATATATATATATATATATAGATAGATAGATAGATAGATAGATAGATAGATAGATAGAAGGTGATACAGTTCCGCGCTAGATTGCAGTCCAGCCACCAGCTGAAAATAGGGTATGTCCACCCTTTAAAAGTTGCACTAAGTCCCAATCCGGACTGCAGCTCACTCCACAAAATCCCAGGGCTCACGGGATCAAAGACAAATCTGTGGAAATACAATAACAGAGGAGCGCTCCATAGTGTAAAACTGACAAATTTTTATAAGCAAAACAATGCTCCGGTAAATCCTTCAAGGACTCGTACCGCAAATAAAACAGGTGTGGGCTGGATACCACAAGGTGTTAAACAACAATAGCCAGGCACATCTCCTACCACCATCCGGGGCACTGTGGACTCGTACGAACACCCGCCGAGGCTCACAATCTGTGGGAAACGGCGTGCCGAAGGTCCAAGCAGGAACAGAGGAGGCAGGGGAGACCCGGTGTGCAGAGAGCTGATGTCACCAAGCCCCACCCTAAGGCCAAGCCCCGCCCTGACATCACCAAGCCCCGCACTAAGGCCAAGCCCCGCCCTGACGTCACCAAGCCCCGCCCTAAGGTCCAAGCAGGAACAGAGGAGGCAGGGGGGACTGTGCCGTAGTTTATAACATACTGAGTACGTAGTTTATAACAACTGTGCCGTAGTTTATAACATACTGAATGTCGACTGGCATGCTGTGTACCTCTGGCGAATTCATGGTACCCCAGCGGCAGTCACATATTATGTGTCACAAACTTGGGGTGCACTACCACTCGGGGATTGGCTAGACCTGACACAGGGGCGCGGAGTCTAACCGTGACGGGGGTTTTCTGCCAGTGACCCCTCCAAGCGGGATATGGGCTTCTGCGGCACCCGACACGTCGGTCGCGGCCCCCTGGTCAGGTTCCCCGTATGAGTGGTGGTAGCTTGTGAAATATGGAGCGTGGTCGTCAAGCCGGGTCAGTAACAGGTGGACAGAAACGATACCAATGGGTGCAGCAATGATTAGTCAGAGTCAGGCCGGGTCATACACAGGAAGGCACAGGATGCGGTACACAGGGAGCAGGCAGAAGGATGGTCACAGAACAAGCCAAGGTCATACACAGGAATCACTGGACACGGTACCGGAGGATCAGGCAAGAGAATGGTCAGGAACAAGCCGAGGTCAGATGCAATAATCAGAAGTCTGGAATAGGACAAGGCACTGGAATGCTGGAGCTGGTGTGAACCTATACTCTGGCAGCTTCTGTCTGCCAGAGACTGCCTTTTATAGGAAGCACAGGGAACTCACAGGTGAATTAATCAACGGGCTGAGCATGCTCAGTTTACACAGAGCTTCCCAGCAAGAGAGGTTCACCAGGTGTAACTAATTAGCTGAGCTCAGATCTCACACCACAGTTCAACTATACAGAGCTAGTCAGCAGCATGAGACAAAGCCAGCAGGATTTGACCAGCAGGTAACTGAAATACATGCATATTGTGACATTATGCATATATGTATGAAGGTTAAATAAATCCAGTATATAAATTACATGTGCATATCTAACGGGCATATATGCAATCATTAGGAAAATCGTCTAAAGGTCCGGAACAACCTGTGGCCAAGCACTTCAAGAACTGTGCCCATCCGCTGTCAAGTTTACATTGCAAGATAATCGATCATGTCCCACAGCATCCCCGAGGCGGTGATCGAGCAAAAAGGTTATCGCAGTGCAAGTCCAAATGGATCCATACCTTAAACACACTCGCACCTAAGTGACTTAATAAAAAGTTTTCTTAGAACATTTTTCTTTGAATCATAACTAGCATTATCTCCAATGGGTGAAGTTTTTCATGTATGGCTAATAGTGAGTGAAGAGAATCGATCATACGCCGATGTATCGATTGTCTGATCTATTAATTACCTTATTTGACCTCAGTGTGAAGACCCCTTAGAGCTCCGTGAGAGTGTAACCTCATATGATATGACCAGTAACGATGACCACAGATACAAGGTTGAACTCTGATTTAATGATGACGAAAACAACATATTTATACACAACAAACGACGCTGGTTCAATTACATGATTGGTTAATATTTGGTGCAGAGGTAGGGAAATAGCAGTGTCTTTGTGGGGTGGCTTATACATCGCCTTGTGTAGTATTCGTTAGTTATGAGAAAGCACAGAATGTACAGTGTCTAAGGAAAGTAACAAAGTTTATGATAGCAGCGAGTACTGGAAAAGAGCCAGGATATAACCACCTTGAAATCAGCAGGGACAGACATAGAGAAACAAGATGGCTGATTAACCCTTCAATGAAAACAAGATGGCTGATTAACCCTTCAATCCCCTCTTAGAATCAATGTCCTTTTTAGACAATTTGATTCTTGTAGATGGCATCTTGTTTGGTACGATGGATTTTAACATATTCACTATAATCTTCTGGTGAGGGAAGGCTTTTGGCGAGATCAGTGTACATAGCAGGTGTTACATTATCCAGGTACTTGGAACCAATCTTCTTACATATGGGAAAGACACAATATCCTACTATCATAAGTACAATAATTATAATGAGAATAAACATGCCTATTTGTGTTAGTGCGTGTTTCCAATCGTTTAGCCATCCAAACCAGCTACTCCAGGGGTCCGTGACACCTGAGTTCTTCTTGAGTTCGATGGATAAATCTTCTAGATGTTTAATAGCTAGGGTAGTTTTCCCATTAGGACCTGTGTTGTCTGGGATATAAGTACAGCATCCATCAATCTTACCTATGTACACACAGGTTCCTCCTTTCTCGGCAAGCATCATATCTAAGGCCATACGATTCTGAAAAGTCATTTGAGAAGTGGCTTCTAACTGTTCAGCTATACCTTTTAAAGCATCTCTAGTATCATTCACAAAACGTTGCTGGTTATAATATATGTAATTTATCCAATTCACATTCTTATTGATTGTCACCTGGGGAAGCAGAGACTCAAAGCCAGCAGCGACTTCATCTCGAGCCTTGAATTCATCTGGAACTCCCCGGGGGACACCAATAGTATCGATATACACATGTGGATCGAAACTTTCCTTGGGGGCATCTCTCTTAGCTCTAGAGTGTGTGTTTGTGTTACCTGTGGGAGGAGGCCGAGGAAGGTTGGCTGGGAGGATGTGAATGGGCATGATAATCTTTGCCAGGGCACATTCTCCTTTCCAAGGGTTGTCTAGTTTTGTCCTCAGCCTCATATCTCCACAGATAAAAAAGATATCTCCCAAAGATTTCTTCATGGTGGGTATGGTGATATGTCTTCTTTCAGCACAATACCCATCAGGAAATAATTTCAATTGTACAACATTTTGATCAGTACTATTAGAGAAATAACAAGTGTAATTACCGGGGTAAATAGTTATAGTACTACCAGGGTTGGTATTCTTTGTCATAATGGGGTATTCCTTTTTCCATTGTTCACATTTGGCTTCTTCTATTACAGTGTCAGTGTATAAACTAAAAAAGCATTTATCCTGTTCAGGTGGTATGTGTATGGGTACAGTACCTAAATGGGGTCTGGACTTTCCACACACATAGCAATCAGTTTGATTAACCTTGCGGGCATTATACTTCATCCATTCTAACCAATAGTTTACATCAGAGAAACCTGTTTCCATAGACATGGTATCTTCATACGTGGGATTATCAATGGCCAACATATCATTAAAAGTAGTGACATGTGGTTTAAGGAATGATGGTGGTGTTTTAGGTTTTACAGTGGCTTTGAGGGCGGTGTATTCTGGGTTATCGTACATGTCCTTTAAATGGAATTTTCCTCTTGGGCCCCCGTTTTCCCCTGATTGATATTTACCCAAGACATATAGTCCGGCATCACCGGAGGCCGGGTTTTCTAAGTTAATGATAAATTGGCCATTGCAGGTGCCCTTTTTTCGTAGGGACATACGGGCTAGTAAGGATCGACCATTGGACCATTTATGGATGCCAACATCGGGGTAATATCCCCAGTCTTGGCTGATATTAAAGGCAGTGGTATCTGCTCTAGTGTTCCACCCAACAGCCCCCCATGAGTTGCAAGAATCTCCCCAGCAAGTACTAGTGACACAGATATATACGTGACTTACAGCGTGTGGTGTGTGTTGGATGTTACACAGCCAGGGCAGCGGTGGTTCTTCTCGATTCCCGCCTTGATTGTTTGAACAAGATACAATATCACAATAAGAAAATATGAAAGTAGCAACAGTTGTACTAGAAGAATTATACCAGAAGGTAAAACGTCCATCATTCTGAGTAATATCAACTTCAGCAAAACAGTTATAAAGAACAAGCCCGAATAAAATCACTAGGGCTAAGGTGGGGGGAGTCATATCCTGTAGCGTCGTCCTCGGCTTCAGAATGTTGTACCCCTGATTCCTCATCACCTCCAGCCGGCAGGTCTTCTCCAAGTTGGAGGTCAGAGCCACTGGCTCCCGTTATTACCTCTCTCGTCCCGTCTGTGTCAGTCTCGGGATCGGTGTCGACCTCTGTGTTGACGTGTGGTGGAGGTGGAATTTTCTTTACTCTGGATGCATGGATCCACGTTGGTCCTTCGTCGGTGAGGACAGCCGTCCTGGTAACCGCGACCACTTCTGTTTCTGGACCGTAGGTGAAATCTCCGGGGTGCTTGTTTCTCGGCAACACTTTCACTACGACCTTGTCTCCAACCCTGAATGGGTGAGTGGGTATCTGTGGATGAGAAGGATTCTTAAAGATAACATTTTGTTCTAACTCATTAAGTTTCTCTATTAGGGATCTAATGTACTCTTCTCTTATTACGTCTAGATCTCCCTCAGTTGTAACTAGTGGTTTCTTTGCCCAGGGCGTGGGAAAAGGTCTGCCCATTAGTATTTCAAAGGGGGAGTAACCTAGAGTCTTTTGTGGTGTCATTCTAATTTCAGCCAATACGATAGGAAGGACTTGTTTCCATTTTGCAAATGTACCTCCTGTCGCTTTACGTAGTTTATCTTTAAGAGTACGGTTCATGCGTTCCACGATACCGGAACTCTGTGGATGATATGGAATGTGAAACTTCCATTCTATTTGCAGTGCTTTGACTAGTTCTGCTGTGACCTTGGCTGTGAAGGCTGAACCTTTATCACTATTAATTTGAAGCGGGCATCCCCAGCGCGGAATGATTTCTCGCGTGAGTATGCGGGCTACTGTTTTTGCATCTTCTGATTTAGTGGCATATGCTTCTGGCCACCGAGAAAACATGTCGACAATGACCAGGGCATATTCCTGTCTTCCTGCATTATTGATATGTGTAAAATCGATTTGCAGGTGAGTGAATGGAGTGGTTGGGTATTCTAGGTGCTGGTGTCTTGCTTTGTCTGGGTTATTTGGGTTGTTTCTGAGACATATTATACATCTACTGATGTATTGTTTAATGAGATCTTTTGCATTAGTAATGTAGAAATCATTGGAGAGGAGTAAAGTAGTTGTTACTATACTATGGTGTCCTACTCCGTGGTAGTGTGCTATGAACAATGATGCACTGGTTTGGGGTATACATGGTTTCCCCTCTTTGCAGATTAATCCAGTCCGTGGATTCTTCTGCAGTATTGGATATGTCCAATCTGATAGATCTGAATTAGAGGCAGCAGCCTGTAATTCTGTCAGTAGGTATGTATCATCTAACGAAGGAGGCGAGATGACAGCAAGAGTGAGGTTATATGTTGCTATAGTGGCAGCACGTTTAGCAGCGGTATCAGCAAGAGCGTTGCCTTTGCTGATATCATCCTTTCCTCCAGTGTGTGCTTTACAATGAAGGATGGCAATTTGAGATGGTAATGTAATTGCGTGTAAGAGATCTGTGATGAGTTGCGCATGTGATATGCCTTTCCCATCAGCGCCAGTGAAGCCTCGGCGTTGCCAGATCATACCATGAACAACTCCGTAAGCGTATTTGGAGTCTGTGTAAATTGTGACAGGTTTGTCTTTGTAAATGTGACAAGCTCGAGTGAGTGCAATGAGTTCTGCAGCTTGTGCTGACTGTAAGGGGACTGTCTTTGCTTCAAGGGTGGTGTTTGGAAGTTTAACCACTGCATATCCTGCCTGGTACGTGTTGTCATTGGGACGGCTGCAGGAGCCGTCAACAAATATTATGTCGGCATCGGGGATAGGCACAGTCGACATGTCTTGTCTGGGTGAAGTTTCTGAGTCAATTGTCAGAGTACAGTCATGTTGAGGCGGCGCCTCGTCGTCAGGTCCTTTAAGACCTAAAAGTGCGTTTAGTACAGAGACAGGTCCTTCTGTGTTTGTTGCGTATTTTACAGTGAGAGAAGGGTTCCCTAGTAGGAGTACTTCATAGCCGCTGAGTCTTTGGGCAGACATGTGTTGTGTGTGTAGACCTTTGAGGATGGAGAGGACATTATGTGTGGTATGTAACACAGTAGGATGTCCTAATGTAAGTGATGTGGACATCTCAACAACCATTGCACAGGCAGCCAGTGCTCGAAGACAAGCTGGCATTCCTTGCACAGTGACAGGCATTACCTTTGAGAAGAATGCGACTGGGCGCATTTTGCCTCCATGAAGTTGGGTCAGTACACCCGCCATAGTTGTACATGTGTCCCTTGCAAACAAGTGAAATGATAACATATAGTCCGGGAGACCAAGCGCGGGACTCTGTACTAACATTTCTTTCAATTTTTTAAATGCAGAATACATTTCATCTGACCATTGTATAACCTTGGGTTTGTCTTTGAGTGTGCATTGTCTCAAGATATTATCATAGTAGGAACAATCAGAGATCCACTGTCTGCAGTAACTTACCATACCCAAGAAAGACAACATATCCTTCTGGGTAGTTGGGGTGACCAGGCCCAATACAGACTGTATGCGTTGTGGACTGATTTTTCTTTCTCCCTCAGAGAGTACAAAACCCAGGTAATTGACATGCGTTTTACACCATTGCAATTTTTCTCTTGACACTTTGTGTCCACATTCTGCTAACCAGTTTAACAATGAGATTCCATCTAACCGGCTGGTCTCCTCGGTGACACTACAGAGAAGCAGATCATCTGCATACTGTAGCAGGACAGAACTATGGGGGGGGTGCCATGGAGCCAATGTGGCTTGGAGGACTATGCTATAGACCACTGGAGAGTCAATATAGCCTTGGGGTAAACGACACCAGGTTAATTGTTTACCTTCAAATGAAAAAGCAAAGAGTAATTGGGTCTCTGTGTCTATAGGAATGCTAAAAATGCGTTTTTCAAATCTATGACATTAAAGTGGGTTGCGTTTGCAGGGATTGCTGAGATGAGTGAATTGATGTCAGGTACTATGGGTGCAATAGGAACAATGAGATCATTTACTTTTCTCAAGTCTTGTACGAATCTAACAGAGCCATCGGCCTTAGCAACAGGGTTGATAGGTGTCGAGTAAGGTGAGACAATGTACCTGAGTATGCCTTGTTCGAGGAAGTCATGTATCATAGGTCTAAGACCTTCAATCTTTTCTGGTGAGAGTGAATATTGTCTGCAAAACACGGGTTGTGTATTTGGTTTGAGCTTGGCTTTGTATGGTGTACAGGGTATGAAGCCAGTGTCATAAGGGCCAATGGCCCAAATTCTATCATCAATTTGATCAAGTGAGTTGTCCAGAGTATTTTGTAGTGACACAAAGTGTGGGGAGGTGACTTGGAGCCCACTCCCTTGTGGAGAGGGTGAGATGGAGATGTGGAATTTACTAAACAAATCACGGCCTAGTAAGTTAACAGGACATTCTGGGATGATCCTGAATTGGTGTATACCTAAATGTTTTCCCTTGACGGAGCGTATGATAACTGGGTCAGTCAGGTATGTGTCAGTGGGTATCCCGTTGATTCCCATTGAAGGAGTAGTCTTTTGCAGTTCACCATCATAGTTAAGAGAACACAAAACACTGGTTGTTGCCCCACTGTCTACTAGAAAGGACAGTTTTTTATCATCAACATATAATGTGATGAGGGGTGAATCTTCCCAATGAGTAGTGAACTGTGCAAAAGATGGGATACCCTCCTCCGGGCCCCGTCAATGTGCAGGGTCAGACCAGTCCACTCTGAAACGTACATGGTCTTGAACTGATGTTGAGTGTGGTCTGTATGGTCCCTGTTGGGGTCTGGGAGTGTAAGGTTGTTGTGGTTTCTGGGGAGGGAGTGGACAGTCCCTAGCCCAGTGTATATTCCGGCCACAGTTGAAACAAGTTGTTTGTCTTGGTACTGCACCAGTATTGTTGTAATCTCTGTTGTATGGAGGCGCACGGGGTGTTGGACCCTGAGGGGGTCTATACGGTCTTTTCTGGTTATTTTGTGGGATCCCCCTATTTGGTCTATTTGGTGGGCCTCTGTTATTATTTTGGAAGTTGTGAGTAGAAGTGACGACAGTCTTCTTCATATCAAAACATCCAGCAGATTCTTTTTCATATAAGTGCTCACTAAATTCAGTGAGTTTGTCAGATGTCCAGGTAGAGACATTCTGTTTGACTGGCGTGGAAATGGAGGGGTGTAGGTTATTGATAAAGGTGGAAATGAGTAAAGGGAATATTTCAAGAAATAGTCCCGTTTCCTCAGTCCAGCATCTTTTAAATCTCTTCCAAAATTCAGTGACTGTAGGTTTCTATTTACATGAAACTGCAATAGGCAGCGATGTTCAGTGTTAGGGAGAGAGAGGCCAATACTGCAGCTTCCCCCTCAAACCCCCCTCTTCCAGCAAAGACACAGAAGCCTAGCAGGAATCCGCCGTACACCCTGAGAGCTCAATAGAAAATAGATCTTTCAAAGCTGAACTGGTGTACGGTGATTTCATTCCACATGTCAGTTATCTCCTGTGCTTTGTTAAGGGGATAATCTGCAGCTGTTTACTATATTGCAGGGATCGGGGTATTAATACTGGGGACTTGATTCCAGTCCCATCTATTATATTGTCCACCTCATGGATTAACAAGGTAATAATTTGTGGGCAACATACTCCTTACATATTTCACTAGGTAATGGGGGTGGATAGACTGTTTTATTCTTACTATTATTTCCACCCATGTCGGGGTATGATTGTGTATCAATATTTCTGACTATGAATGGGAGCGTGGAAAGTTCTTAATACTCAGACCAGGGGCACCGTCTTCAGTCAGGCAGGTCGGGACCTGTGGCAGCAGACTGTGAGGGTTGGTCTTTATCTGAATATTATATGAACTATATTTCCTCTAGATACATCCCATTAAATATAAAAGTACAAAATGTTAGTGAAACAACAGACCGTCTACGTGACGGTGGACAGAGTCTTGTTGTTATGTTGCTGAGAACTGTATGTGAAGCCTCACGTTGCGTTACTCCGAGAAGGAGAGCATAAAGTCCGCAAGTCTGTTGGCATACAGTAGTCAGATTAGACAAACGGTGAAGTTATTGTGCGTGAACTTACCAGCCGCACGGTTTACAAGGAAATACAGATATCACGAGTGTGTATACTCACCAATCACACAGGGATATTGAATGAAAGAAAAAAACTTATACTTTAAGACAATACAATAAAGACAATTGGCCAATAAAGAATGGGCGTTCAAAGTGAGGTACTATTTAGACTAAAGACCCCAGGTCTCCTTCGTACTCCAAGTACGGCATCTGATCCCAGATCAGGTTATGTGCACAAAAATAGAAGACTTTAACTTCTATGATAGAAGACTCTAACTTCTATATAAGACATTCAACATACCCCAGGCATGGTGTCACAGGTTCAGGATCGAGTATGTCCGTAACCTCACAACAGATTCAGGCAGACTGTAAAATCTTTATGACATCTGTGTAGGAATGGACCTCGCATCCCGGTGGCCGAGCCCCCACTTGAAGAGAATCGATCATACGCCGATGTATCGATTGTCTGATCTATTAATTACCTTATTTGACCTCAGTGTGAAGACCCCTTAGAGCTCCGTGAGAGTGTAACCTCATATGATATGACCAGTAACGATGACCACAGATACAAGGTTGAACTCTGATTTAATGATGACGAAAACAACATATTTATACACAACAAACGACGCTGGTTCAATTACATGATTGGTTAATATTTGGTGCAGAGGTAGGGAAATAGCAGTGTCTTTGTGGGGTGGCTTATACATCGCCTTGTGTAGTATTCGTTAGTTATGAGAAAGCACAGAATGTACAGTGTCTAAGGAAAGTAACAAAGTTTATGATAGCAGCGAGTACTGGAAAAGAGCCAGGATATAACCACCTTGAAATCAGCAGGGACAGACATAGAGAAACAAGATGGCTGATTAACCCTTCAATGAAAACAAGATGGCTGATTAACCCTTCAGTGAGCATGATTGCATATATGCCCATTAGATAAGTATGGTACAAAATAGGGTAGTCGACACATAGCATGTCTACATGCATATAATCTATAGCAGCGGAGCAGCAAATTAAATAGCCGCTCCCAGGTATAAAATCTTATTCAGAATCCCATGCAACCCATCATTTTTAACTATTCTCAATTTATTATATAGTCACGTGTACTCAGTTTATCACTAGCACATATGTTTAATGTTTGAGTTGTTCACATGTTCATTTTTTTCATATTGTTTTGTCCACAGTTACACGTTAACGTATATTGTCACAACCGGCATCTCCACGGGGGGTGTGTCAGCAACGGAGTGACAGAGCGCAAGGAACACCCTCGGGGCATCCCGTAGTGTCCAGCCCCCCGGATGCTGCATGCTGGTTTAACACTCCTATATAATGTCTCTTTGGCCCTTATTCTGATCGGTGCATACTTTCCCGAATTCTTTCGGATCGCGTTTTTTAGCCGTCTGCGCATGCGTGGGGAACGCCATGCGCATGTGCCACGCATGGTCTCCGTACTTGTTCTCACTAATACCGTACAGAAATGTGCACCACAATCACTCGGGCAATATGGGCGTGTTATGGGCGTCATGCGGAATGACACAGGGGCGTAGTTTCAAAGTGGGCTAAACTGGGCGGAAACATGGGTGGACATGGGGGAGTACACATATTTTGGTAGGCGTGCATTCGGACAGCACGCCGAATGCACGCGAACAAAAAGGGAAGAAATGTGCGGTGTCCAAAAGGCTAGTATTGCTTAGCGGACACCACTCGGTCATGCGCTAGGCAATCGGAACGCCTAATCAGGACGGACGCACCTCAACCAATGTCAGCTGAACACAATACAATCACCTACTTTACTCATTACTTGTTAATTACACGCTTGTCACTGCTTCAATTGGAACCATTGCAGCTTAAATGGACCATTACTAAACACACATATATATGCTGCATTTTTCACACACTTTTACACTGCAAAATGCACACAACTTAATATTAATAATACTAATACACATGTCACTTCTGCATGGATCAATTAATACAGACATTTGGGGGGCCAAAATAACATTTATTAACGAAACTTAGAAAATAATTTCGAAACCATCACAAAATAAATGGTACCATAACAGGACTAAAAGTAAATAATATATAATAAATAGCCACAGCAGAATCATTAGGAACACATCAGGTGGCTTCACAACAAAAGTAGAGCACCAACACTTCAAGTACAGCACACAGTAATGCTAGCCGAAACAGGGCAACAGGGGAACCAAACATGACATTTGAACCGCGGGCAAATGTGGTGACCCTCGGCACGGAATTTGACACAGGATGCTGACACACACAGCTCAATGGAAGATTTGGGAAGACATAACGGTGGAGATTAATGGGGACACAAGTTCATTTGCGGGCACGTTTGCCCCTGGCAGGCTCCTTGCCACGTGCAGCAGCTCTTCGGCCTCGCCCACGGCCACAGTCAGATGGTGGGTCACGTGGAGCACATGCTGGGGAGGGGGTGGATCTTCTTCCCCCTCTGGCAGCAGGGAGTGATGATGGTGGTAATGCACCAGAAACGGGTGACATTAGGACCCTATTGGTGGTAACTAGCTCCACCATAAGTTCATTATGGCAGAGGAGGAGTTCATTTTGCCACAGGGCTTGATCAGCCAGCACCTGCAGGCTAGCAGCAATAAATTGCTGGCTGGCACTCATAGCCTGCAGGCTCGCAGCAATACTCTGCTGGCTGGTGGTCAAACCCTGCAGCACCTCCTCGGCCCTACGCACCCGCTCTGATGCGAGTCTCCCTGCTGCACAATACTTTCAAGCACATGCCCCCACGTGGCCAATTCATCCGCGGACATTGCCGGCTGCTGCTGCACGGGCCTGCTACTGGGGCCAGGTGGCACAGACTCCACAACCTCCTCAAGAGATTGTTGACCAAGCGGTGGGGATGCTGTTGAATGAGAAAATACCAATTATCACACATTCCATGCAAAATTCAAAACATCTACTTATGGCCTGGCAAATAATTACCTTCAAGCGTAGAAGCCATCACTTCCGCTGGGGACTCGCTGTCTATGGTGCTCACCCCCCGGACCTCCTCCACTGCAATGCAGCACTGTGCCATCTCTTCCAGGGGGGTGAGCTTCAGCTTTGATGGCATGGGGCCAGCCCCAGAGGTGTGGCTGTGTTCCCACCGCTCGGTCAATTTCTTCTTGAGGTTGCCTTTGAAGTCGTGCCACCTGCAATCAAAGTGTACATATTAATACATGTCACTCCTCATGTTTGCTGTAGCACCCATTGCAATCTGAAACATAATACAACATGTGCCTACTGACACCAAACTTACATTATATTCATTTTGCAAAACAACCCTTAGAAGATACAACTACAGTCACCCTACAATAACTATCAATTCAATGTCATGGCAAACATGTCTGTGCCTCCAAGCAACGTGACCACCCATTGACCAACTCCATCTAATATTGAATGTAAACATTACTGGACTTGTACTGCTCAAATGTAACACACATGTACTTGCCTCTTCTTAACGTGCTCCGCTTCACGAACTTGTGGAGCCACCGCATTAATCTCCGCCGTTATCTCCTCCCAGATCTTCCATCTCCTTGTGTGTGTCAACTTTACCGGTGGGCACTCTATCAAATCACGTGCCCGGGTCACCAGGATGTCACGCTCCTGCGGTTCATATGCCATGTTTCTTGTGGTTGGTTCCTCTGTTGCCCGACTGCGGCCACGGGCACGACCACTGGCACCGCCACTGCCACTGGCACTGCCAAGGCCACCGGTTGCTGTACTTGAAGTGCTGGCCTGGCTACTCTGTTGGGAAGCCACCTGCTGTGTTCCCAATGATTCTGCTGATGCTGAGGATGGGCCAGCTGCTGATTGGCCTGATGTTGATGGCCCATCTGGCTGTTCTGGGTTGAGGGGGACATAGGTGGTGTTGGACTCCATGCGGGACAAGAGGTTCTGCACCACCTGTTCTTCCTCTGACTCTGAGCCAGCCATGTTTGCAACAACTGTTTGCCTTTCTAGGACAACTTTAAATACTATTTCTGTAATTGGCGTTAATCAGCTGCAACCTGCGTTCCGTACGTCAACCGTGCGGCGCATACGGCACGGCGCATACGGCACGCCCCTTGGTGTGGATAAATATTTCTCAAAAACCTGGCAAACTCAGTAAGTCTGATTTAGTAGCTAAATGCAGATTTGAACACCAATGACCAAATAAAACTGAGGTCACACATGAAATGTATATTTGAATGTACATCTGTACTGTGCACTTGTTTGGTATGTAGTACAACTGACACTACCCATTCCATATGTAAATCCAGTCCACCACTTAGCCACAAGTAATCAGTGCTAGCATCCAAATCACATGTGAAAGCACTCCAAATTCTGGCTGGATGCTAGCTACTTTTCATTCCACCTCTGTAGTATGGGCCAGTAGAAGGTAAGTGTACACATGGCAGCATGGCCTAATTTTGGGAAAAGGTCTGCCACTATTTGCTATGTTTCTGCTGCATAGCTTTCATTATAAAATAGCTGTTTAGTACCTTGTTGAGTTAGGTGTAAGTCTCTAGTGATGCAGACTATTTCACCTGTTGCTTATACCCATGTTTGGTGAATGTTATAGATTATATATAATGTGTTTCCATCTTAGTTTACACTGTCTGTTTAGGATGGGTGTGCGATGCAATGGGTTAGCCGTCTGTTCGGGCGCATACACGCTGTTAGTGTAAAAATGAACAATAAAGTTAATACCAAATATCACTCTGATCAACCAATGACAGCACATGATTGTTTGATTTGTGCCATTGCTAAGATGGCGGCCTATGGCAGAGCAGCCCCTTTTTCCCCTGCAGAATTAAGGACACTGGTCGCCGTTATGGAGACCAGGCTGGGCCGTGCAGGGCCATTCATTACCAACCGGCAGAAACGTAATGCCTATGCGGTGGCCCGCCGGCGCATATACGCCCGTACGCAGGTGCGGCGGACCATCGCACAGCTGGAGCGGCGGTGGTCCGACTTGAGACGACGCCAGCTAGATTTGCTCCAGCAAATCAGGGCCAGCATAGCGAGATGTGAGTGTTTATACATTAAATGGCCATTTGTACATGACTGCTTACATGACCTTATTTAAGGCAATAAGGCCACCAGCCTGATCATGAGAGAAACATGGCATACACTATATGTGTGCTACTTCCTGTTTGACACCCTGTAATGGTGATAAAATATGTCATTGAGTAGGATTAATGTTTGTGATGCTTACAATGGCCCAAATGTCACAGCATACCTGCCATGTTACAGGCTGTGTTTTGTAAAGGCCACTAAAAAGCTGTTTGCCTGTACAATTATCTGTACTTATAACCTTTGCATGTATAGCTTGACAAGGCTTAATACAAATGACCCCTAATCAGCACTTTTTTGTTTTTCCCCAAACACAGCACGGGATCGAGCAAGACAGGCCCGGGAGGAGCCAGAGGTGGGCCAGGAGGAGCTTGCCAAACCAAGGGCCCAGGAGGTGCCTCAGGAGGAAGGGATGGCGGAGGAGGTGGCACAGGAAGTGGAGGAGGAGGAGGAGGGGTGGGCTGTGGAGGCGCTGCCACCAGAGGAGGACGTGCCACCAGAGGAGGAGGTGCCAGCAGTGGAGGCCCCTCATGAAGAGGAGGAGTTTGAGGCCTGTGAGGTTGTCCAGGCGGCAGAAATTGGTATGTATACATAAGGATTAATTTTTCCTTTTGTCATCTACTATTTGCTATGTAGCACTGGTGATTCAATTGTGTTTTTCAATACTATAAAGTGATAAAACAAACTGGGTAGCAACAGACACACTTAGGGGTTAGATAGGGTGGGCAAACCATCCCTTTCATCCAGGACACATATTAATGACACAGGTTGTGGGGATGGCTTTCAGGTCGATTTTAAGTGTCAATGAACCAGTGTAGTTAATCTGTATCCTGGAAGAAAGTGATGACGTGCTCATGTAAGGGTTACATGTCCCTGCTGCAAGCGTACAATCTGTAGGCTCATATAGGTGAGTATAGTTTACAGGTGCTTAATTTGACCAAACTAGATTCAGTATGGCATAAATGGAGTATGGACAGGCGTGGCTTAGACTGGAGTAACAAGTGGTCAGTGCCCCTGGGCCCTCCTCTAGCTAACCACCCCCTGCGGTCTGCATGTATGTTTGCCACCATAATTGTTTGATGATTTGATCTTAGTAATGATTTTGTGCATGGGAGTGGGTTAGTGCTGCAGCTTCACCTAACTGGCATTATGGCAATGATTTCTGGAGCAGACCATCAGCAGGCAAGCCATGCTTGAATGCACCAATGTACTGTGCATTCCTGAGAGTTGTGTAACTCCCCTGCCAGGCTCCATCATATAACAGACACTGAACTTTGTTAGCAGAATTGTGATTGGTGCAGCGCGTGACATGCTTCTCAGAGCTTAGTCATGGGTGGGTTTGGATTGAGAAGGAGCAGTATGACTGTGAGGTGTTCTACAGAGTAAAGGGTATAGGGCAAAAATCAGGCTTTCCATGTAGTATGTATGCATGTATGTATAGGTGTATGTGTCATATATATAGTTATATATGTGTCTATATATATATATATATATATATATATACATATACACACACACCTGTCACGGTGCATGTTTAAAATGTAGGTATGACTATGTTAAATGTATGCATGAATATCATTATTTATTTTTCTATTTCTATTTCCTCCACAGATGAGCCTGCCCAAGCAGAGGAGGGTCGCCGTGGGGCCCTCCTAAGAATTAGAGCCCACATGCGGCACATTTTGGACGAAATGGACCGGCTCATTGATGAGGAAAATTAATTTCTTACACATTTATTTTTTCGTGTTTATTATAATAAATAGTTATTTAAAGTTCAAAGTTGTCAGTGTTTTTTTCTAACATGCAAAAGTATATGTGTAACTTGTTTAAAATGTTTTAAATAAGCAAAATGTAAATATTGTATATAGATGTATGTTAGGGTCACATGCTGTAAGGGTTAATGTGTGTCATGAATGTAGTAGGAATGTGGGTCAGTATAGATGAGCATTTAATTGATTGAAATTGATAACAATCCCTTTTTCATGAGGTTGCCTAATTGCCTAAGTGGGTCATGTGATCGCTGTGTGTACTCAGTACAAAAGTGTGGGATTGAGCGTAAATACTCACGCATCGGGGTGTACGGACAGCTTCCCGTACGTTCTGACGCGGTAAGACCATGCTTGTGCGGGAAGACCGTGCAGAATCTGTACGTTTCCCCCGCACACGCACGGTTTGTATGTCGTCCGTACACACGCCCTGTTCTTAAAGAGTGTGTCCGTCCGAATGCGGAGGACACGTGGGCGTTTCTACGGACGTTGGCCGTACGCCACCGCACAGCGTGGCGTGCGGACCGCACCGTAAGAATTCGGGAAAGTACGCACCGATCAGAATAAGGGCCTTTAAGAGGTAAGAAACTGCTGTTTGCCTATCCATTGCATATGTCACTTTTGTTTTGCACGGTATGACCTGATGAAAAGGCCCAGGCGGTCATGAAACGTGTGTTTTAAACCATCATTATGCACTTTGAAATACAAAATATAATTTGAACAAAATACCATTGAGTGCCGCCTATTATCTTCCATTGGAGATCATCATCGCCGGTGGGAGTGTTGTTTATATATATATATATATATATATATATATATATATATATATATTTCTTGTAGCGGCCCGGCACTCTCCTAACTTCTCAACTGCCCCGGTGCCTTCTGGAGGCTAGATATAGAGAGTGAAGGAACAAACAGCGGCACTCGCAGGGAACTTTTCAAAACGTGTATTTAGAACATAAAAACCAATCCAACGTTTCGGGGCGTACGTGGCCCCTTTGTCAAGGTGTGGGTAACAACAGTGTATCAAAGAAGTGCTTACCTTATATGCAGTACAAAAGTTTAGTGTCAAATCAAACGCACGCTGCATGTTCGCGCCGGGTCCGGGGCTGCCGGAAGTGTAGTGGCCGGAAGTGTACCTCCGTGTATGAGACGCATCTGGCTCTGCTCTAGCTGTTTCCTAGGAAACCAGACGCTTGCGGTCCACAGTTCCATGTGCTACCGCTGGTAGAATAGGAAGCTGGCGGTTCCCCGGTCCACGGCGTATACATGCTGCGTGAAACAAAAAATAAAACAATCGTGCCATTAACAACATTTCACAATATATGTATATAGTTCGTGTAAAAGGCTCAAACCTATTAAATGTGAATATTAAGATCCGTTTATAATCGTGAATCTGTGCATGGGATTATCGGTCTGATAAGTGGTCAGCACCGATCCCTGTCCTTTATATGGGTGGTTATAATTCCAAAATAGTGTTATATCGTAGAAGTCTCAAGCACGGGAGTGAAAATTAAAAAAGGTGAACCCACATAGGGGACACAATGCTATGGATCAGCTGTAGATTGATGTCAATACTTTTATGTGTCGATTAGTTGCCTGTTTAAAGGTCAGGATCATTGGCGGGTTACCGTTCGCCAAGAAGTTATAAGGGCCTATAGGTCATAACAGGGTGCGTGCATGCACAGGTAACATCTATCATATCAATGGGAAAATGTAAAGGGATAGCAAGAATGTAAGATAAGAAGAAGAAAAAGCACACCGGTCTGTCGCCTGACAAGTAAACTCTATTAAATATGTCAAAATTGGCATAGCATCTATCATATCAATGGAAAAAAGCAAAGAGATAGCAAGAATTTAAGATAAGAAGAAGAAACAGCACACCAGTCTGTCGCCTGACAAACACACCCTCTTATATGAGTCCCAATTGGCATAGCAGTGTTGGTTAAACCCATCAATCTAGCTATATAGTGGTCTCGCAGGTATAAAGCAGATCTGAGGGTCCAATACTATGCTAAGAGAAAATGTAAAGGGATAGTAAGAATATAAGCGGAGAAGAAGAAAAAGCACACGATCTAGAGGCACTGGGCCTAATTGTCCCACTGAATATTTACATGTTATATAACAGTCAGGAAAAATATACAGGGATAGCGAGAATTAAGCAGAGAGAAGAAAAAGCACACGATTTGGAGACCTTGGGCCTACTACATAAGAATGAATGTTGGCTTGAGTCCAGCATCCATGGGCTGTGGGATAAACTGTCCCACTGAAGGCTTACATATTATATCACAATCAGTAGGCCCAAGGTCTCCAAATCGTGTGCTTTTTCTTCTCTCTGCTTAATTCTCGCTATCCCTGTATATTTTTCCTGACTGTTATATAACATGTAAATATTCAGTGGGACAATTAGGCCCAGTGCCTCTAGATCGTGTGCTTTTTCTTCTTCTCCGCTTATATTCTTACTATCCCTTTACATTTTCTCTTAGCATAGTATTGGACCCTCAGATCTGCTTTATACCTGCGAGACCACTATATAGCTAGATTGATGGGTTTAACCAACACTGCTATGCCAATTGGGACTCATATAAGAGGGTGTGTTTGTCAGGCGACAGACTGGTGTGCTGTTTCTTCTTCTTATCTTAAATTCTTGCTATCTCTTTGCTTTTTTCCATTGATATGATAGATGCTATGCCAATTTTGACATATTTAATAGAGTTTACTTGTCAGGCGACAGACCGGTGTGCTTTTTCTTCTTCTTATCTTACATTCTTGCTATCCCTTTACATTTTCCCATTGATATGATAGATGTTACCTGTGCATGCACGCACCCTGTTATGACCTATAGGCCCTTATAACTTCTTGGCGAACGGTAACCCGCCAATGATCCTGACCTTTAAACAGGCAACTAATCGACACATAAAAGTATTGACATCAATCTACAGCTGATCCATAGCATTGTGTCCCCTATGTGGGTTCACCTTTTTTAATTTTCACTCCCGTGCTTGAGACTTCTACGATATAACACTATTTTGGAATTATAACCACCCATATAAAGGACAGGGATCGGTGCTGACCACTTATCAGACCGATAATCCCATGCACAGATTCACGATTATAAACGGATCTTAATATTCACATTTAATAGGTTTGAGCCTTTTACACGAACTATATACATATATTGTGAAATGTTGTTAATGGCACGATTGTTTTATTTTTTGTTTCACGCAGCATGTATACGCCGTGGACCGGGGAACCGCCAGCTTCCTATTCTACCAGCGGTAGCACATGGAACTGTGGACCGCAAGCGTCTGGTTTCCTAGGAAACAGCTAGAGCAGAGCCAGATGCGTCTCATACACGGAGGTACACTTCCGGCCACTACACTTCCGGCAGCCCCGGACCCGGCGCGAACATGCAGCGTGCGTTTGATTTGACACTAAACTTTTGTACTGCATATAAGGTAAGCACTTCTTTGATACACTGTTGTTACCCACACCTTGACAAAGGGGCCACGTACGCCCCGAAACGTTGGATTGGTTTTTATGTTCTAAATACACGTTTTGAAAAGTTCCCTGCGAGTGCCGCTGTTTGTTCCTTCACTCTCTCTATATATATATATATATATATATATATATATATATACTGTACATATATACAAAGCACAGGGGCTCTGCACTCTCTATATTAACTAACAATAATAAATAATTAAGATTTAGTTCATGTATTGATCAATGCATTTTAAGCCTGCAGCCCCCGGAAAGAGGCCCCACTTTTCTGCAGGTTCCTACTCTATGTCGCTACTGGCCACCTTGTGGCACCTAGTGGACAATCAAGAGCCGCTATGCAGTCAATAGAGGTATTCCGGAGGAGGAGCTGTATCGTGTGGCTTCTCCGCACACTTTGGCTACCTCGGGTTTTTAGCTTTTTATTTTTTCATCTTACCTGGATGCCTACTTGGAATGAAGTGGACCGGTCTACGCTGGAGGACCCTGGTAAGTATAATTTCCTTCCACAGGTACCCCATGGATTTATTCAGGACCTGACGAATGGTCAAGGTAGGTAAGTATCAGTATGAAAGTGCTATGTATGTAATAAAGTTTTATTATTCTGGTGTCAGTGTGTTTATTTTACTAGAGAAAAGTAGCTCTAAATTGCACACCCTCAGTAATGAAAGGTGCCATCTGCTGAGAATAAAATGGTTTACATGGAGAGAGAGGGTGCAAATGCACTATGCGATCATTACATTACAATATAATATATAAGAGGTTGTTGGTATATCATTGGCCAGTGATATTGGCCTGCCCACCAATCGTCCAGGTCACCTCTTGTCGAGCAGGTTCCTAACACTATGGGGTCACCACCTTGGATGCAGGGAACCCCGAAACATGATCCAGCTAAGGACCCACCCAGGGCATCACAATAAAGAATAGTGATTGTAAAGTGGTAAAATTATAAGTATGAAAGTCCCTACTATATGTTTGGAGGTAGAGAGTGTGTGAAAAAAAGGTGCATACATAAATAATAGACAAACATGATATAAAAAGTGACTGTGTTTTAAGTTGTGACGCCCTGAGACAGTCCAGCCAGAGCAGCCCGGGGGCCCCACGCCCAGATGCCAACCCCAAATTTTCTGACACTATATCTAAATAAAAAGGACTTACTTGGAATTATGCCTCTGTCTCAGTGCAGTCCATGCTGGTTCCCTGCTTAAAAACAGGGAAAAGTGGCTCTAAATTGCACACCCTCAGTAATGAAAGGTGCCCAAAGCATTGCGAGCGAAGCGAGAGAGGATGCGATGCACTGGAAACTGTGATTTTTTTTAATTATTTATTTAGTTTTCTATTTTTTTTTTTACAATGCAGCCTGCACATATCTGACTGATCTGTGCAGGCTGTCAATACATATTTGTATTTTAAAATATGAATTTGTATTTTAAAAGACGTCATCGGAAAATATGTCAAATACGATGGCTTTTTAAATTTTCCTCCAGAGTACGAATTTGTAAATGCAATACATGGGTGATGCCAGTCATATTCATTCGTATTAAGAATACAAATTTTTGTATTCCTATTTTTAGTGAATTTACCCCAATGTACCATTAGAACGGATTGGGATCATTGGGTCTACAGCAAGTTGGTCGACAAGCGTTAGGCCACACCATTAGGTCGACATTGGGAAAGGTCGACATGGTTCTAGGTTGACATGGGTTTAGGTCGACAGGTCAATAGGTCAACAGTCAAATGGGTGACGGGTTTTTCACTGTTTTTTTACCCAAATGTCAACACAGTCCACATGGACACAATTTCCAGTGCACCACATCCCCTCACTGGCGATGCTTTGGGCGCGGTGCCCCGCTGCGCTCAGTACACTATTTTATTCTCCCATCCTGCCCTAGTGGATGGTAGGGCATGAAATACCACCTGTTGGCACATGTCGGCTCAAAAAACAATGGAAATCCCCTGTCAACCTTTTGACCGTCGACCTAGACCCTGTCGACCTAATGACCTGTCGACCTAAACCCATGTCGACCTTGACCCATGTGGACATATCCCCATGTTGACCTAACGGAGTCGACCCAAGGCTTGTCGACCAACTTGCTGTAGACCCAATGATCGTATCCCATTAGAACACTGGAGTGATGGATGCTGGAAATGGGCCTCTATACGCCTGTGTAGATATTCCTTTAAAAACCAGACATTTGTAGCTAGTATAGTAATTTACCACATTAACAATGTATAGAGTAGAAGAGTGTTTTTCTGATTATTTGAATGTATATAATTGCTGAGGCAACAGTGATGTACTGTATACGCTGACGTGCACACAGAGGTGTGTCGTCAGTTTGGCTCTGTGATTGGATCCTGATCTGGAAGCTCCTTTTATGGAGATCCAGCGGGCGCGTGTCTTGAGCAGGAGACTTTCTGGTTGATCAGTGGAATGAATTCACACAGGTGATCAGGGATTCTTCAATTTGTTGGCAGCTATATACTGGGCTGGCTTGCTCAATTTGGGGGTTATTCTGTTTGGTACGGTGAAACGTACGTACGGTCCGTCAAACCGTATGTTTTCCGTACACTCACGGTGAGCGTAAGTCTGCCCACAGAACAGCCGCACACGGACGGTCGCAGACACGACAATGGGGAGTGGCGTACACTTGAGCGTACGCCACCGTGTACGGACAGATCTCCCTCTTAGCCACCGATACCTGGTGTACAACAGAGCGTACACCAAAGTGCACGGACAGATCTCGTCCGTTTTCCCACCGACACCTTCCGTATATCTGAGCGTACGCCACATTGCAAGTAGAAATTGAGTCCAAAAACATCATTGTTGCTCTTAGAAGTGGTTTATGTGTCTTTTCCATAATAAAAAAATGGTATGTTTGTGTTACAGTGAAAAAGTTGACACATGTCGACTCCTGTGAATTGAGTGTCCTGCTTTTTAAAGTAGAAAAAAACACTTTCTGAATGGGTGTAGATGGTTATAAAATAACTACCTTAACATATATAAAAAGGTCTTAGAATGAATATTACCTAAAATGAATCCAACCTTTACATGTTGAGAAGTGTAGAAAGATAGGCTTCCAATGTGTTTGAGGGCTGTGTGTGGCTTGCAGGTAGTCAAATAATGATTTCTCCTTAATAGCCTGCAGCATTGCTTATTACATTCAGGTGTACAGATGGGTCTTTTCCCATCTTTGCAGGGGATGGCGCTGGCGTCGCCAGCCGCCATCCCCCGCCAGCGCCATGGCGATGGTGAGAAGGGGACGCGCGCGCACGAGCGGCGCGCGCGTCCCCTTCCGACGGTGCTTCCATTCGTTCCCCCGGGTCCCCGCCGGCTTGCCGGCGGTGACCCGGGGTCCCCGCCGCCTGCCCGCACCCCCCCTAACCCCCCCTAACCCTGTCCGTCTCCCTGAGGTGGAGACGGACAGGGTTTCCGTCGCGCTAGCGACGGAGACTGAGACGCGCGTGCGCGTGAGACGCATGCGCGTCTCAGTCTCCTCGCTGGCGAGGCTGCTGGCGGGTCGCCAGCGTGTACCTTCTGGCGACCCGCCAGCAAGGATGAAAACCAGCACATACTGTATGTGTTTGACTAGTAATCAGCGTTAATTAGCAGACCCAGGCGTCCGCTCTCATACGGTATCTCTAGGGGTGGTCTGGAGCTATCTTTGGCGTCCGCCTGTTTTTGGGCCAAAATGCACGGTGCGTTCGCCGTTCGAGGTGGTTGTGGCACCGTGCATTTTGTGTGCACACCCATCATGTACGGCCATGTTTACACCCAGTTTTCCTCATTATTCCGGCCGCTCCCATAAAAACGCCCCCATGCCGCTCACAATGACCGTGCTCTTGCGGACAGGTTTTTTCGCACGGAGAGACCCGTCCGTGAGCGGTGTGAGGTGCACAGATGAAAAAAAAGCCTGATCCGCCCGTATACGGTCCCACCGTACCAAACAGAATAAACCCCTTTATGTGGGTCAGTCCAGGATGAAAGCTGGATAAACCGAAACAGGCTCATAGACTGCCTTTCTTTAGACTCTTTGGATGGGTGAATATAAGTGTGCCCCATGATTTTTAACATCTGCTATTGCCATCTTTTGCATCGCAGTCCGGATACCAGTATGCTATTATGGTTCTGTAAATAAATTAAACTTGTTCTATCATAAAAACTGCTGCCTGCTATATTCTCTTGATATAAAGTGCATATATATATATATATATATATATATATATATATATATATATATATATATATATATATATATATATATATATATATATATATATATATACAAACGATAGGATCCCCACAACAGGAAGGAACCAAGCACGGCACTGGAGGACTTGTAAAGGTGGTTTTTATTACCTCAACGTTTCAAGGCTGTTTGCCCCGTCGTCAGGAGGAGAAATACACATGGCTTTTATTTACATCCACTTTTTAAGAAAATCCTGTGACAAGGAACAACAGTGTAAATTTGTTTTTTAAAAGTGTAAATTTTTAATAAATGTTTATAATTGAAAATATTGGTCTATGGATGTTTGAGAGTAAGGAAAGACTAATAGAGAAATAAGGGCGCTCGATAACACTATTGTGGTGATATGATATATATATATATATATATATATATATATATATCATAAGTAATTGGTACAGTATGGTCGGGAACACGGAATAGTTTTTTGGAGATGTTCACATGCCTCAATACAGTGCACAAACCAATACGGTTCACCCACAAAATTGATCATCAATCTGTAGCATTCCCAAATGTAACTGTTTATAGGGAGCATGATGAATTTGGATACACACTGTATCAGAAAACAACTGATCGGAATACCTTACTCAAGGTCACCATCCACTACAACTTAAAGAGAGTTTACCTCTCTGTCAATTAGAGTCACGCAGTTCTCTGAATCACTGGCAACAGCAAAGGTCAGCTCTGTCAATGCTGTGGAGATAGGGCAAGGACACTTGCAGGTGACAAAATCGATAGCTGCGGGTGTTGGAAAGGTCAGTCAGGTGCATGAGAATCTGTAAACTCATTTATTTGCTGTACTTTATGTTAAGGTTTCTCATGTCTATGAACCCTCGTATTTCCAATGGGGGTCATAAAAAGTAACAAAAGCAATACTTTATATACCACATTTCCCTTTACTGACAGCTAGACAGCTATTAATACAGCATTATACAAAGTTTGCAGAGAGAATAACTATGCCAGTACACTGACTCACCTGAATATTTAAAGTTGCAATTTGCTTAGGAATTTAAAAAGAAAACGCTAAAAGGGGATAGAAAATGGTGCTTGTAGTTGTCTTCACTATGTAAAATAGGTAAATGTCTCTATAAGAAGTATGAAACTACAATAGATTAGAACAGTGGCGTAACTAGAAATTTTGTTCCCCCCTGTGTGGGATGCAGCTACGGAGCCGCCCGGATGGTGTCCTTCAAGCAGGACTCTTTCCGGCGGCAGGGGCAGAAGGGGGAGCAGCACCGGCAGGCTTTATGATTTAGTTGCTGGGTGCAGTGGAGAGCCTTGAATACAGCTTGGACAGAGGTTGCATGGCTACAGAGTCCAGTCTCTGCTCCCACACCTGCCACTTCCCACAGCAGCATCCTGGAACCAGCGCTTCCCGCAAAACGAGCCAGTACTGGCTCCCCCATCCGCTGTGGGGTCTGCCTCACCATTGTTAGGCCACTGGAAACATTTACTATATGAAGTGGCTTCAACCCTTTTTTTAGGGGAGTCTTGCATTCAGTTTTTTGTTCAAGCATGAGACTGTGTTCCAACAATTATATAAGCTGATTGGTTTGTATATTATCTTTCTCCAAGCTTTGATTTTAGTGGCATATTTATCATATTTTCTAAATATTGATTATCACCTAAATGTGTGAAGGGAGGGCTACAGACACTCTGGGTGAGATTTAATAGGATGAGAGATTCAGAAAGTGAGAGATTTGGGAAGAAATCTCCAGGTTTTTTTAAAGCGGCAATCATTTACACAGCAAATCAAACTGGTTTTGCAGTGTAAATGATTGCCGCTTTAAAAAACTGGAGATTTCTTCCCAAATCTCTCACTTTCTGAATCTCTCATCCTATTAAATCTCACCCAGTGTCTCTCTATCCATGCATTCCAACTTTTATGTAACATGTAGTGGGACATGCTGCCCCTAATAAGGGGGGAGGCTCTGGCTGGAGGAGCCGGACAGCACCTGGCTCTCCTCTCTTCACACAGCATTTATCCAGCGATCATGGCAAAGTTATGCTGCAGTGATCACCTGCTCCGCCAATTACCCCCTACCCCCTGTCCGCGGTATAGTGTGACCTGTGGGAGGGACAGCAGGACAGTCTCCAATGAGCTAGACTGTCCAGCTGTGATCAGGACAGCCAGGAGGTGTGCCCTATCTGTTTGTAGTTCCTTCATTTATGACAGCAATTGCAGCCCCCATTATGCACTGTAGTCCAGACTGCAGTGTGTTTGACTACTAGAGCAAATGTCTTCTTTGTTATTAAGTGTGAGCTTAAGGTGAAAGTAAATTCACTGAAACCTGTTTTCAGCAAGTTTGAGAGTGAAATTGCCGAATGTCATAGGGTGCAAATAGAGATTTTCCCTGACCGCCATGTTTTAGTTTTGGATCTTTATTGACTAATGCAAAAAACTGCTAAAATCATGTAATTTGGCCCTGTTGTTATTCTTGCAGTATTATTAAACTTACTAATATTAATTTCCACTCAATTTGGGTAGATGAGGGCTGATGACACATCTCACGTACCATGGCATAGGTTGTGGATACGATAGTGAGGCTCATAGGGGAACAAGGTTGGGGGAATGGGCATGTTAGCTCATGGCGGAGAAGGAAGGATGAAGGGGGGCACAGGGTTCAGAGTGATCCTCAAGGGGGCACATGAATGCGGGTGCTAAAGGAGGCACAAGGTCAAAGGGAAGCTGAGGGGGCACATAGTAAAGGGGGCTCTTAGGGGGCACAACATAAAGGGGGCTGCCCAAGCAAATGATCTCTCAAATGGACAAAACCATGCTGCACTGCAGGTGGGGCTGATGTACCATGTGCAGAGAGTCTTAGATTTGGGTGATATTTCTAACTCTCTCTGCACGTTACATCTGCCCTACCTGTAGTGCACCTGGATTTGTCCATTAGAGAGAAAATTTACTTTTGCAAGAGAACCAGAATCAGGCCCGATATATTATGCAAAAAAAGGACTTTTGACAAAGTGAAGTGCAGCTTTTTAATTTAACAATGGAACACACATAAATCACTTAAAAGCAATGAATATGAACAATGTCAGCATCAGCGGTGGGACAACCGAACTGAGGTCAATCACTTAATTAAAAGCATGGATGGCTACTCCATCAAATTGCCCTCTGATGGTATGTGCGCTCTGGTATTTGATCTGCCCCACCATCCGCTTTGATAGCTGCAAGTTGACAACTTGGCCCCTCTGGGATTTAGCTCCCTTGTACCCCCCCCCCCCCCCCCCAGCGATGTACTGCTGTCTGTTAGATCTAATTAGTGGCCACTACCATAGTGCCCGGCTGCTGGTTGGCGGAAAGACAGCCATTCTCAGAAAACCAGCAGTCTGTTACATGGTGGTGGGCAGTGTTTAGATCCAACACAAAAGTGTGATGATCTGATCCAAAATACAGAAGATCTTACACTGGGAAGATGTTGTTGGGGATGCCACCAAGGTGGTATAGGTGGCGCTGTTGCACTTGCCCTTGCCCAGCAGTCCTTAAAGCCTCCCGCATGCTTAGGCTTCACCTCTAACAGCCACATTCGAACGGGTAAATTAGGTTCACCCCAACCAGTAGCGCACGCAGGGGGGGTTTCTGAGTACCCAGAAACCCCCCCCAGGACTCTAAGTGCCATATTCTGAAAGCTGAGGGTCCCCTCTTTCCATGGGTATAAGAATTTTAAAAATCGGCCATGGGGAACCGGAGATATCGGACTTCAAAGCAGTGGTCCCCATCCAAGCCTGTTAATTGCTCTCCCAAGTCAGATATTTCAGTTTCTGTCTGACGTAGAGTTTTTCTGAGGGTATATTCCAAAAGCTGGGACTCTCCCCGTTTGAGGGATACTAGTAGCTTGTCTCTACTGTTCTCAGAACCAGAGATATCAGCCTTCCAGCAGCTGGTTACTGCTCCAGCTCCACACACCTGGTATGTAATTTTATATTCTCGTTGGCAGATTACTCTGCCTCCTGAACTCTCATCCCCTAGTCCCCAGTACCATTTGGTAGGTGGGATTCTCTAGTTTTTAATTCAATTAAAATCTAAGAAATCTATTTCTGGGAACTGGATATATCTGCATTCAAGCAAGCTGTCCTCCCACCAGAAAATTATGAATAATGAGCCCACTCAACTATACACCCCTCTTCTGCATATTAAACATCCTCTACCACCCTGGAAGTTATGTTTCAGGGCCCCTTCATTCAGCCCAATGCCCCCTTCTCCCACCTCATCTCCCACCATCTGTGCAGTAAAGGGGTAATTAGTGGAAATTACTGAGCCCTACATGCTAAGTGGTTGATATAATACCCCCTACCACCTGTGGGACATCAAAGCTTCCGCTCATAGCACCCCCCACCCCTACCGCTGGAGGATAGGTAGGGGCCCTATTACATTGCTATGCCCAGGGGTCGACACTGATGTTATGTATATATATATATTTATATATATATATATATATATATATATATTTATTATTATTATTATTATTATTATTATTTATATACATTTGGTCTATCTGTAATACTTTAACTGACCCGGCATATACAGGGTCACCTAAGTGTCCATCTCCGTGCTTTGCTCCGCCCCTCTCTGGAAACCCCCCTCTGAAAATCCTGTGTTTGCCCCTGCCAACCTTGGTGCGGCCAACACTTATGAGGGGACAAGGCTGCTACAGGAGGCTGGGCAAGGCAAACACAGGACTGGAGTCAGACTGGAACACAAAAGGAAGGACCAGACACACAAGACAAATATGCTAACTTTAGCACAATACCATGTGCGACTAGCACGGGACAACTGCAGCAGATGGTATACACGAGCACCACAGCACTGGAGATGGATTTACCAAGCACTGGGTACTGAACCACAATGGAGATAGAGGTGCAGTTTCAGCCAGTGTCTAAATGCAATATAGTACAAGCAGACAAGGGACAGGACCGGGTTGCGGAGCAGAGCTGGCACAGGAGGGTAGATACAGACAGTACATACAGCAGGACCAGACTGTGGGGCAGTTTTGGTTACAGACAGACATATGGGTGAAAACGGGATGCGGTCATTTGGTCTACTGCATTATGGTCGACAGTCATTAGGTCGAATCCATTAGGTCGACATGCTAAAAGGTCGACATGACTCTAGGTCGACATGGGAAAAGGTCGACAGGATTCTAGTTCGACAGGTCATTAGTTCGACAGGTCATTAGTTCGACAAGGTCATTAGTTCGACATTGTCTATGTCGACATTCACAAGGTCGACATGGAGTTTTTCACTGTTTTTTGAGCCAACATGTGCCGACAGGCGGTATTTCATGCCCTACCATCCACTAGGGCGTGGTGGGAGAATAAAATAGTGTGCCGAGCGTAGCGAGGCACCGTGCCCGACGCATAGCGAGCGCAGCGAGCGATGCGAGGGGATGCAGTGCACTTTAAACTGTGTCCATGTCGACTGTGTTGACATTCAGGTAAAAAAACAGTGAAAAACCCCATGTCGACCTTGTGAATGTCGACATAGACAATGTGGAACTAATGACCTGTCGAACTAATGACCTTTCTACCTAGAATCATGTCGACCTTTTCCCATGTCGACCTAGAGTCATGTCGACCTTTTAGCATGTCGACCTAATGGATTCGACCTAATGACTTTCGACCATAATGCAATAGACCAAATGATCCCAACCCGGTGAAAACACAGGTACATCAACTGAAGCTCTATTGGAGCAAGTATCAACTGGGAAAAACAGGACCAAACACAGCACAGGCACATGAAGGGTTAAGCCAACTGGGAATCCAGGTAGGTACAAACTCAGCGCTGGGTCAGATAGGGTATAAAGGCAAGGAGGAAGTACAGGAGATAAGCATAAGGGTTGGTCAGGAAAGCATGCATGTGCTCTACTAAAACAAGCAGTATAACTAGCCCAGAGCTTAGAGGGAGGGTGGTTAATATAGGGAGCAATGTCCAATCAGAACAGCTAATATGGACAAGCCCCTTTAATGAGGAAAGTAACTGCAGGTGTGCAGCCTGACACAAGGCAGAGTGCTAATTGCATAATTATATATTATTGGGGCAGCACGGATGGTGTAATCTTTAGCATTACTGCCTCACAGCGCTGAGGTCATGGGTTTGATTCCCACCATGGCTCTAACTGTGCAGAGTTTGTATATTCTCCCCATGCTTGCGTGGGTTTACTCCGGTTTCCTCCCACAATCCAAAAATATACAGGTAGGTTAATTGTCTTCCAACAAAATTAACCCTAGAATGTCTGCGTGTACATGTGATAGGGAATATAGATTGTTAGCTCCACTGGGGCATGGACTGATGTGAATGTTCAAATATTCTCTGTAAAGCGCTGTGGAATATGTATGCGCTATTTAAGAAACTGTTAATAAATAATAATAAATAATTATATGACAGGTGAAAGTGAACACAAAACAAATACAAGAGTCAGGCTGTATTTACATAGACCCACCAGAGTCTTGTTTTTTGATCCAAGCCAGATTTGAAGATATAAGCCATTGGGTGGGTCCCACTCATCTCTAGTTGTGAAATGGCAAACT
Source organism: Crinia signifera (assembly GCF_055691185.1). Taxonomy (NCBI): domain Eukaryota; kingdom Metazoa; phylum Chordata; class Amphibia; order Anura; family Myobatrachidae; genus Crinia; species Crinia signifera. The sequence goes on from NC_139226.1 coordinate 65,318,519, forward strand.
TATTGAAAAAATTATATGGACAAAGAGCACTTTGTCCCCGAGTGGCATCATTGCTGCAATGAAGGGATGTGAGCCGCATCCTGGTATAAGTGTACCATGTACCCTCGCATGGCTTGCAACACTCAGCACACTCTTATATTCTCACTCTTTGCCCACTTGGACAGTAAAATATGAAAAACCATTTGAGGAACTCATGGTGACCTTATTCAGGTCAACCATGCCCATGTTGACATTTAGAATGTGTCGACCTAGGGTATGTCACCCAATCTTTGGTGTCGAATAGTCACTGTCGACCATTAGTGGTGGACTTAGTGACTGCATACCAGCATCCCAGCGGTCAATATCCCAGAGTTCAATATACTGACAGCCAACATCACATTTGGTAAGTATGTGGGAAGATGTAGCGGGTGACTGCGGAAGAGAGTGTTAGGGTTAGGCACTAGTGGGGACTTAGGGTTAAGCTACGGGGAGGGGTGGGTTATGTTTAGGCTCTTAGCAGGGGCATTTGAAGATAGCTGTGTGCAGCTTCCTCATGTGGGGCTCCCTCCTCTTTGTCAGTAGTGACAGAACCGCCGGATGCATTAAGGTCTGAGCAATACAGCGCTCAGACTGTACTGTGTGAACCTCTGGAAAAATTAAGTGCTGGCCATTTTTCCAGAGATTTTCTTAATGCTGCATTACTGATGGCAGCAGTGCAGTATTGAGGAGTCTGAGCACTAGAGCACTCATACTTCACTATGCATGCACACATCAGGAAAATGGCTCCAGTGTGCACACATTATACTGTAGATACGCCACTGGGTTAGGATTAGGTGGTAGGATATGAGGGTTATCCAGTAGCAGAGATTGTTATGGTCAGGCAGCAGGGCGGGTTAGTGTGAAGGAAAAGAGGGAGAGGCTTAGGACACTTATGATGCTTCTATTGGGATTCTCCGTATTGGGATGTCTTAACTCCTGACATCCTAGGATATTAAATGTAACCCCTGGTAACGATAGATAGATAGATAGATAGATAGATAGATAGATAGATAGATAGATAGACAGACAGACAGATAGACAGATCGTTTTCTTTACAAATAAATATGAGGACACCGATATGTACAGTTATTATTAAAGATATATTATTACAATTTAGAATCTGATTTTGTAGCATCTTCTGGGGCACTATGACCAATTAGTCATGCGTAAGTGATTTCTGATTCAGAGGGAGTATGTGAGTCCTGTGATGGGTGAGGGACTGCTTGTATGTACATGAATCCTAGATGGGATCACCGAGCACTCAATGAAGTGTTGCAAGTCTTGGCAGACCCCCAACACCTCTAGGCAATATATTTATGCATTCTCAGACTCCCTAAGTAATTACTCTAGAGACCAGGCATGTGATGGAAATATCCTTCATTACACCAGTCTGACAGGGAGCAGCTGTGAGCCGGATTAGACGTTAAATAAAATTTCTGGTTAGATCTTATGTGGTCATGTTTTTATCCTCCAAAGATTTATATCAATTATGTCTGTTACACAGAGAGCGGAAAAGCTGATTTACTAAAAAATGGTAATCATTAAATAATGTGCAAAGTCTTTAATTGCAGATGTACTGCTACTGCAAATCTCATTTGTATATTTGTACTTACTGTAAGTCGCTTTTATTCTTACAGAAACTGCATCATCCTCTTTATGTTCACACCACAATCCCATAGCCTCTAGTTTGTAAAATACAGTACCATACCTCACAACTTTATCAATCTGAGAATAGGGACACTTGCGCGAAAAGGGGGCGTGGTGTATGTAAATGAGTGTGTGGCTTATGCAAATTAGTCCGCGCCCCCCGTTTTCGGCCGCAAATAGACACTGTGCGCATGAGACTGCCCCCCCTGCAGCGGGACACTGCCAGCCGCGGAAGGGACGTCAGAATGTCCCCAAAAACGGGGACGTTCCCGCATTTAGCGGGAGAGTTGGGAGGTATGCAGTACTGTACTCCACCTTCTTTTCATTTATAACTTTATACTGTACTTGTTTTGTCAATAATATGAATATGTTTATGTTGCTAATAACTATTTCCCAATTAGCAATGACAGATAAACATATTGAGATTGAGTTCGGTTTCTCAATGGTTTTGACTAGGGATGAGTGGGTTCATATCTCTGATTTGAGCTCCTCTCCCCCCTAAACATCCCGATCCGATAAGGGAATCCAAGTACGGCTCGGATTTTCCCAACCCACCCAGATCCCAGATCGAGGCAAAACATCATTGGTGACCACTATTGGTCGACAGGCACATTAGAAAGGTCGACATGGCTTAGGTCGAAAGGTCGACACAAGCAATATGTCGACATGGGGAATGTCAACATGGGAAAGGTCTACATGAGTTTTCCATGTTTTGTGTCATGTATGTTGATATAAGTTATCATGGACACTGTATATGTGTACTGCTTTGCTCGCCATGTTTCGTGCTCGGTGCCACAATAGACTCAGCACACTATTATATTCTCCCTCTATATCCACTTGGATAGTTATATATGAAAAACACCTATTGTATGTGTCGACCTTATTTACTGTTCACATGCGGACCGCATCTCCATGTAAGAATAACAAATACAAAGCCTGCTTGTTATACTTTGATTCAGGGAATAATACAACACTACCTTTTTCCTTAAATCAGTAAAAAGCAGTTCATCAATAAAAACACTGGCTGTTCCCATGGGAACGCAGGCGTTGTGTTGCATGGTCTGGGCGGGTGTCTGACGTCACATGACGTCAGTGCCTTCCCCTTATCCGGCGATCAGTGTGGAAATAAAAGTCAGTTTAGACTGACTTTTATTACTGTAGGGGAGAGGAATCATTTGATGGTCAGCGACACATACCCTTGCATTTTATTTATTAACAGTTTCTTATACAGCGCATACAAATTCCGCAGAGCTTTACAGAGTATAGTTGAACATTCACATCAGTCTCTGCCCCAGTAGAGTTTACAATCTATATTCCCTACCACATGTACACAGACATTCTAGGGTTAATTTTGTTGGAAGCCAATTAGCCTACCAGTATATTTTTGGATTGTGGGAAGAAACCGGAGTACCCGGAGGAAACCCACGCAAGCACAGGGAGAATATACAAACTCCGCACAGTTAGGGCCATGGTGGGTATCGAACCCATGACCTCAGCGCTGTGAGGAAGTAATGCTAACCATTACACCATCCGTGCTGCCCATGCTATTGCATGCTATTGAGGGAATTTGATGGCGGGGTGACTGCGCATTTGGTCACGCAGATGGCAGAGCTTATCAGTTTGCTAGGCTGCAAGTATACACAGCCTAGCAAATAGGTCTAATCAGGCCTTTAATCTGTATGCAATTGTAATCAGGCCTTTAATCTGCTGCTGCTTCCCTGTGGGTGTGCGATTAATAAACACATTGGTATGAGGCCTTCCATCTGTGACTCCCTGGGTGACATTTAATGGGAGGAGATATCCCGGCTTTTTTTTAGTAAAAAATGTCTGAAATCGCCCGTTTTTGTGAAATCGACAACTTAATAGGATGCGATTACGCTTAATATTGCATATTCCCCAGCATATTCTCACATGGCTACCTGGCGGTTTGAATTCACACTTCATATCACATCCAGATGTTTTTCCACTCTAATCTATATAAAGGCACCGATTTAATAGGATCAGAATTCGGAATTTGCCTCTGAATATTTACTAAAAATTGCCACATGAACAGACCAGGTTGTGATGGGCGGTTTTGAAATAGACCAACTTGGAAAATTATGGAAATTGTAATTTTTTTTGTTCCCTACTATAATCAGAAACTCCCCTACATATACCCCAACATCATCAAGGGCACCTGTGAGGGTTTGGGAGATGGACTATTTGCTTTGTGGAGTAGAGCTGGTCGTTTGTGATATTGCAAGTTTGGAGGAGCAGCGCAGGAGGAGGGAGCAAGCTGCATACCAGATCCAGGTCCCCCGACCACTTCATGCTTCAGGTATCATGCTAGGGTGTTCCTGGACTCCCTCTCTGAACAACAGGTTTCGGGGATGTTTCGGCTGAACCGCAATAACCTGTAAAACTTATATGAGAAATTATTTGGAGCCTTTTTGGGCTGCCAACTATGCGGTTTCTGGGCTGCAAAAAATAAATGTGCACCCTCTACTTCTTTGCCACAGGCTCCACTCAGTCTGAGAGCTCATGGCCATTGGGGGTGTTACAAGCCACTTTCTCTAAGCATTTAATTCAGGTGTTATATGCCTTGAATAAACTGTGGTGCACATATATCACATTCCGACATTCTGAGTCCGAGTGGTGGGATATGAAGGTGGCATTGTATCGGCTCTCAGCATTCCCTAATGTGCTGGGAGCCATAGACTGCACATGCTTTGGGATTCGGGTACCACACCTGAGGGGGTATGTCTTTATCAATAGACGTGGGCGTCACTCCCTATTGTGCAGGTGGTATGTGATGCCCACCTGAAAATTCTTAGTGTGGTTGCAAACTACCCTGGGAACTGCCATGATGTCTATATCCTGCATCTCTCTGGCCTTTGGGATCACTTCCAGGGATGCACCATGCCCGAGAGCTGGCTACTTGGTAAGTACATTTTCACTTTATATTCATGTGTTTGCCTCTATCTATAGTGTATGCAGAAAATGTTTAAAATGTTAAAACTGCACAAACACCAGTGCACTGGTGTGCTTACAGTATGTAGCGACTATTGCTTTAAATCATGTACATGTTACATTTCATATGGCATGTTGCTAAGGGAAACCAATGTGAATGGTCACCTTTTCAACTTTAAATTTGGACCTGACTATGGTTTAGTGACAATGGAATAAAAAAAAGGGACACCCATCATTTTCAAGCACCAAAAGCAATTGCGGGGAGGGGGGAGAGGAACAATTTGTATGGTAATATGATTCCCCCTCCCCTGCCCCTTCCCCGCTTTTTCATAAATGTTATGCATCTCCCCTCCCCAAACAATACCCTTCCGTCTCCACCTGCTTCATTATTGTTATTGCTGAAGCAGCTTCACCAATTGTTTTAGCTCTCCCTGCCCCCTTGCCACTACTTCTTAGTGATCCTTCTGCCTTTCCCCCCTCCAGGCCCCCACGCTGCTGCAGCTTCATAAAAAATTATCCCCATCCCTACTACTTCCCCAAAAAATGTATAAGGCAGTGGGGAGAAAAAAATGTTTATGAAGAAGAAGGTGAGGCAGGCAGGGGAGACTTTTTATGAAGCTGCGCTGCTGCAGAAGCGTGGAGACCTGGAGGGGAGAGATGGCGCCTGAGTGAAGAACCCTTCTAAAATATCAGCGGGGAGCAGAGGGACAGAAATCATTTTTAATATGCACCGAAGGCAGCAAGCTCACCAGCCAGTCAATCGCACCCGCTCCTGCTCCTGGTGCTCTGCTGCCTCCTGCTACGTAGTCCTCATCCTGCAGTGCAGTCACCAATCTATTCTCCTGCTGCTCCTGAGGTCGAGGCCACTCCCGCTCAGTGCTATGCAGTTCGCCTGCCTGCCTGCCACTGCTGCATAGTTAGTGTGTAGCTGCTTCTGTGGACAGCACTACCCATAAAGCCCTGTAGCGGCCCTGTAGCGGCCGACATTAAACAGGACAGACGCTACGCCATGACGTCGCGCTTAAAGAGCCTGACCCCGGCATTTCCTGACTATGGCATGTGCAGTCACAAGTTTCCCCGTAAACATGGAAAAATGGGAGGTTCCTCTCTATTCCCGTGGGAACGGAAGTTAGAGCCAAAATGCGGGAGACTCCTTCAAATTGCGGGAGGGTCAGCAACCCTGAGCTACAAACGTATTAGTGTTAATATGTGAAACAACATTAGTGTAATTAATCATTACTGTGTATTACAATTTGCAGAACTATAACAAACAACAATGTGATGTGTTACCTTCCAAACATAACAATATACATGGTACCTTACACTCTAAACCCAAAATTTTGTTTTCTAGGACCCAGGATTAGAGATGAGCGGGTCCGGGACTGTGTCCAGGGTGACGGGCTGTATCCAGTGTCCAGTGTAACGGGCTGTGTCCAGTGTGACGGCATACTGTATATCTAGTGTCCAGTGTGACGGACTATATGAAGTGATCAAAATTTACTAGAAATGAGTGGAACTTAATGTTGTTGAGCTTAATAATTCTTTAGGGGCAAAAATAGGCCCAAAATCTGTTATTTTAGCTATTTTTAGCATTTAAAAAAAAAAATCCAGATCCAAAACCCGCAAGGGTGGTTTTGCCAAAACCAATCCAAATCCAAAACACGAAGGGAGATCCAGATCCAAAACCAAAACCCGAAAAAGTGCCCGCCGCTCATCTCTACTAAGGATATGGGTGTCTCCCTTGGCTCATGATAACTCTGCACAACCCCCAAGGCGCTGCACAGCACTGCAACAACAACGCACACATTGTCACCTGCAATGTTGTGGAACGCACCTTTGGCATATTGAAAGTAATTTCCGGAGTTTGGACCAATCATGCGGTACACTGCTTTAGTACCCAGCAAAAGTACAGTAGTAGCACTTATTTCAAAGGCCTGTATATTTTGCATCTGATTAGTTTGGTTGGCCATAAACTCCACCTGCTTGTTTTTAAAAGTGTCTAATGACCTTGCTAAATCATCAGCACTAGGTGCTGTAGGGGCTGTTTGGCTAACTGGGGTACGTTGGGGTGACATGACGGTTGGTGCCCTTTGCATGACGGCTTGCTGTGTTACTTCCTCCACAGGTTCAAAAGATTGTACTATCTCCAGAATTATTTCTTGATTGTCCTCCATCTGTTGTGGCGGTAGTTGTGGCTGGAGCAGTTGTGTTGATGTCCCTGTGAATATGTTGACATTGGTAAATATGTTTACACCACTGGGGGCACACTACTATTGGCGCAGTATGGACGGTGTAATGGTTAGCATTACTGCCTCATAGCACTGAGGTCATGGGTTAAATTCCCACCATGGCCCTAACTGTGTGGAGTTTGTATATTCTCCCTGTGCTTGCGTGAGTTTACTCTGGTTTCCTCCAAAAATATACTGGAAGGCCAATTGGCTGCCGACAAAAGTAACCATAGAATGTGTGTATGTGGTAGGGAATATAGATTGTAAGCTCCAATGGGGCAGGGACTGATGTGAATGTTCACATATTCTCTGTAAAGAGCTGTGGAATATGTATGCGCTATATAAGAAACTGGTAATAAATAACTACTGAGGAGTATGTTTAGGTGTTGCATTTTGGCCCAATGTTGGAAGGCTGATATCTCTGGTTCTGGGCATAGTAAAGACAAGCTTCTAGTATCCATCAAAGGGAGAGAGTCCCAGCTTTTGGAATATACCCTCAGAAAAACTCTAAGTCAGACAGAACCTGAAATATCTGACTGGGAAGAGCAATTAACAGGCTTGGATGGGGACCACTGCTTTGAAGGCAGATATCTCCAGTTCCCCAGGGCCGATTTTTAAAATTCTTGTACCCATGGAAAGAGGAAACCCTCAGCTTTCAGACTAGGGCCCTTAGATTCCTGGGGGGTTTCTGGGTACTCAGAATAGCCCCCTGCGTGTGCCACTGGCAGCTGGGTGCTACATCTCGTTGCATTGAGTGAGAGGGTGCTGCTGGGCTGGCTGGAGGTAGGGGGTGCTGTGTAGATACAGAGGCAGCCTGCTACAGTTCCTCCAAAGGCAAGCAGTCCTCCCTGGCTGTGTGAAAGAGCAAGCAACAAGCAAGCTGGGAGAGAGGACCAGCAGCTGCAGTAAGTCTACTATTATCTGACCAAGGCCAGGATGGTTTATGCTGAGGGGCTCAGGGGTTGTCTTCAGTGGCGTAACTACTGTAAGGCAGCTCCAGCTGCCGCTTGGGGGAGCAAGCAGCAGCGGGGTCTGTGTGGGTGCCGGCACCCGCTCGAGGCACTGACATGCTGCTGTCTGCCGCTGCCCACTGGCTGAGCACTGGAGGCGAGTCAGCCGCAGCGCCATGCGGCCATGGCAGAGACGACAAATCCCCCCAGATTCAATTGACTGTACACAGAGCCAGCTATTGGCTATTGTGTACAGGATGGGAGGGCGGATGGGCGTGCTAGGGCGGCCTGGGATGCTCCGGAGCTATGGTAAGCAGCAGTGTCTGCTGGTCTCTCTTCATCTATCCTGCTTCAGCTTCTCCGTTATGCGTGTGACATCATCACGCCACACACTGGGGGGACACTCTGGAGAGGAGCCCGGTACGGGGGGGGGGGGCCACAAACTTTTTGGCAGGGGGGGGAGCAAAATTTATAGTTACGCCACTGGTTGTCCTGATGTTTGTTTGAGGGTGGAGGATGTATGCTATGTTTACATATTGTGCATGTGTATGTATGGTATGGTATGTGTGTGTACATGGTGTGTGTGTGTATGGTATGTGTGTGTACATGATGTGTGTATGTTCCTGATGTATGTACTGCATGCATGCATGTGTCTTTGTGTACATATGTGTATGTATGCTACGTGTGTACATAATGTATGTGTATACATGATGTGTATGTAAGGTATGTGTATACATGATGTATGTATGCTATATGTGTGTTTGTGTATACATGATGCATATGTATGTATGCATGGTATGTGTGTGTAAATAATGAATAGTATGTGTACATGATGGGTGTAGGTATGTATTGTATATGTGTGTGTTCATTATGTGTGTATGCTGTGTGTGTACATGATGTGTTTGTGTATGTAGGTTATGTATGTGTATGTACATAATGTGTGTGTATGAATGGTATGTATGTGTACATAATGTGTGTATGCTATGTGTGTGTGTGTGTGTGTGCATGATGTGTGTGTCTATGGTATGTGTTTGTGTGGGGGTATTTTTGTATATATAGTAGAGATGAGCGGGTCCGTATCTCCGGGATCCGACAGATCCGAATATGGTGATCCGAATCAGGATCCGAGCTGGCTCTGGAGTTCCCGCCTGAATTCCGGACCGAAAACGAGGCAAAACGTCATCATCGCGCTGTCGAATTCTCGTGGGATCTGGATTCTATATAATTGTGTCCATTGTCCAGGGGCTGTGTCCATTGTCCAGGGGCTGTGTCCATTGTCCAGGGACTGTGTCCAGGGTGACGGGCTGTATCAATTGTCCAGGGACTGTGTCCAGGGTGACGGGCTGTATCCAGTGTCCAGTGTAACGGGCTGTGTCCAGTGTGACGCCATGTATCTAGTGTCCAGTGTGATGGACTATATCTAGTGTCCAGTGTGACGGCATATATCTAGTGTCCAGTGTGACGGACTATTTCCAGTGTCCATTGTAACAGGCTGTGTCCAGTGTAAAGTAAGAGAAATAAATAAAAGTAATAAATAAAATAAAAACCAAAACCCGCAAGGGTGGTTTTGCCAAAACCAATCCAGATCCAAAACACGAAGGGAGATCCAGATCCAAAACCAAAACCCGAAAAAGTGGCCGCCGCACATCTCTAATGTATAGTTACAGTATGTGCATGTACAACCCCCCCCCCCATGAAAATACTGCATTTGCCCAACCCCACTCTGTAGCCACAGCGTGGGAAGCTCTGCTAAGAGTGCAGCCGCAGCGCATCCACAGAGCGGTCAGTGCTGCCTGACCCCTAGACCCTCCTAAACAGAGCAGCGGATCTACACCCCCCCCCCCCCCCCAAATAAAGCAGCAGCCAGTGGACGGACCAGTAGCTGAGGAACAGGAGACCCGCAGATGCTGTTGAGAAGATTTGCCTCACCTACCCTCCCATACACTCTTCCCCTGTCACTTCATCCCAATTATCTCACTCTCTCTTGCCCCTTATCACCGTCCCTCCACCACCTCACCCTCCCTATCACTCCCCTGTTGTCTCACTCCCTCTCACTCACCTAACCCCCTTTCACGTCTTCTTCCATCACTTTACTTATTCGCCCCCTGGCACTTCACCTTGTATCACGAACCCCCTCTTGCGCCATCACCTCACCCCTCTCTCACCTCTCCCCCACACCATATTTCCTCTTTTTCACTCTCTTCCCATCCCCTTTTCTCTCTCCTGTTCTTGCGCCAACCCAGTCACCCACTCTCTCCCCTGCTGCCCCCCCCCTCCCGTGCTGTCTCCTCTCTCCTTACTCTCTCCGACCTGCCACCTCTCTTTCTCTCAACCCCCCACTCCGTCTGTGGCTTTATGTGTAAGGGGTATTACAAAGGTTGCTAAAATGTGCAATGGGTGGTATAGTGTTAGACTGCGCCCCCTTTTTGCTACGCAAGAGCCCCACCCACCTACTCCGCGCACCGTGGCACCTAGCTACACCACTGCCAACAGCACAAATTAGTGATGTAATGCTTCTGAGAAACTAGTGCATGGTTTCAAATGCACGTTTAATATACACATATACATACAAATACATGTCTTGTATATATAGGGCCTGATTCAGGTTAAATCGGTCGGAGCTGAATTCAGCTCTGTTTCCAATTGTTTGGGACTGCGCATGCACATGGGCAAATAAGCTCATGTGCAGACCAACTTTGTAAATGCCTTGAGCGAGTATCACACTACAGAGGGGTGTCCCCATGAAAATACTGGGCGTTCCCCTGGGAATGCAGGCGGTCGGCCACTGACATCACATGATCAGCGCCCGCCCCCTTTTTGGCCATCTCCATCAGAAATAAGTCAGTTTAGACTGACTTTTATTTGCAAATGTTTAAAAAATCATTCGATGGTCGACGCCCATCAAATTGTTTTTTTACTCATACGGCCACATTCGAGGGGATGCGTAAGTGTAGACATCCCCTTGCATGCAAATGTAGGGATTTGTGCAGCGGGGGATGGGCACTCAGTCCGGCAATGGTGGACGGGCAGCGTTTACCTGTTTACTAGGCTGTGAACAAACACAGCCTAGAGAACAGGTCTGAATTAGGCCCATAGTTTGTATGATTTTAAATCCTATAATTTATTTAAATGTAACTCAAGGCTGACTAATGATGACAGTTAGGGGTCCAATTATTATTTATTGGGTTTTAGACCTGAAAAAATTATTGTTGCCGATAATCGCAAATCATAGCTCTTCCCTGTTATGTATAATGGAAAATGATCGCATTAGGGAACACTTTATTGTGTTCTGTGGGACCTAACGGAACATGCATGGCACGGTTATCAGACAGCACCTGTGAGTGGCTATTACCACCCTATCCCAGTAAAATATGCAGTCTGGAGGCTACAATAGCTAATGCCTAATTAATATGATGTTAACTATAAGATAAATCTCCGAATAAAGCAGCCCTCATAATAGAAACCTATGGGGGCAGCTATGGTGATCGAAAACGAAAACAGCAGCAGATACTGTATCTACAAAATCTACTTTGAAACCATCGTAATGCATTCAGGGGGATGCTTACATTTAGGAGGTACCCCCCAAAAATTACATTTACTGGGAATTCACCATAAAATGGGGGACATTTACTAAGATGTGTATTCTACTTCACATGTGATGTTGCTATGGGCAACCAATCAGATACTGTCTACTATCTAAGCAGTAGCTTCTGATTGGTTGCCCATAGCAACATCACATGTGAAGTAGAATACACACCTTAGTGAATTTCCCCCAATGTATTTAATACATTGCCTTTCTAGTAATACCCCTTTTACACCGCCGAAAAATCCGGGTCAGCGGCGGGTCAGACCCGGATCCGCGGCGGTGTAAATGGGGGGTATCCGTTTCCATTTACACGGGTCCTCTACCCAGGTCCTGACCTGGGTAGAACACGGATAGGACCCGTGTAAATGTCGGTGTAAATGGTCCCGCTGCGGGTGCAGGCACCCGCAGCGGGTCCACAGCGTGCAGCGCTGGGGAAGATGTTCCCAGCTGCTGCGGGAGGAGGGGGGTCCCTGCGGCTGCTGAGGAGAGGGGGGTACCTGTCAGCCTGCTGTGCTGGGGGTACCGGGGTGCTAGGGGTGCTGGGGGTACCTGTCCTGTCTGCGGTCGGATCTCAGCGGAGAAGATGATGTGCGCCGCTGCTGTATCACCCCCCCCCCCTTTCCAATCCGGCAGCCGGTCCCTGCGGCGTATGGAGTGTCAGTATCGGCGGTCCCTCCAGCGCAATAGGAACTAGTACTAGTTCCCATGCGCCAGAGGGACCCCCGCCACTGACACTCCATACGCCGCACGCCGCAGGGACCGTCTGCCGGGGGGGGGGGGGGTGGTACAGCAACGGCGCACATCATCTTCTCCGCTGAGATCCGACCGCAGACAGGACAGGTACCCCCAGCACCCCTTGCACCCCCCAGCACCCCGGTACCCCCAGGTACACCAAGCACAGCAGGCAGGACAGGTACCCTCCGGCACCCCCAGCACCTTAAAAAAAAAAAAAAAAAAAAACACTTAACCTGGGTCAGCCCTGATATATATATATATATATATATATATATATATATATATATATATATATATATATATATATATATATATATATATATATATATATATATATATATATTATATTATATATTTCCATATATTATATATTTCTATATATATATATATATATTTCTATATATATATATATTTTTCTATAAATATATACATAAAATATTATTTAAGGCAGGGCTGACCCAGGTTCAGTGTAAATGGTGCAGACCCAGGTCCGACCCAGGTCAAAGTGCTGTGTAAATGGGGTATAAAGCAGGGTCAGACCCTGGATACTCCAGCATTCAAAGACCAGGGTCGGACCAGGGTTTTTGGTGTAAAAGGGGTATAATTTAGAGATATGGATATAGTAGTGGATAGTGATGTAGTTGGTGCATGCCCCATTAACCCCATCTTCCTCTGCAATAACTCTCCCAATTGCACTGTCCTCTACTTGAGTTAGCACAGCTGGTGGAGCAGCAACCAATTAGGAAGTGATTCATGGTGAACAATTGTATCAGTTGTTAATGGGGCCCCCAGATGGAACGCCTAGATGTTGTGACACTAACTGCTTAATTATTGACCACAGATTGATTGTTTTTCCCCAGGGACCTGAGGCACGGGTGCATTGTACTGTGTCTTGTCAAGAGATGTAATATAGTGTTAACACATTCATAAACCTGCTCTAGGACCTGCAGGCATCATTAGTGACATTGTGTAAATTACTCAACCTCTGAAAAATGACATTATCACTGATGTGGCAGTAGCAATTCTAGGTACAGTTCCTCTAGTCGCTGATGTTAATACTGTTCTTTTTAAATATAATCTTCTCATTATACAGCTATTATCCAGCAATGTGATGTCCCTTAAACATAGAGTCTTTCACATTTTTATTTTTATTGAAAAAAAAAGAAAACCCACAAAAACATCCACTCCTGAACTTGTGAGTGTGTCAAGGGATCTAATCAAATCTTAGACAGTAAAATACCCAACCCCCTGGAAAACATAATATAGGGAGACTCGCATTTTCTTGGGTTGTGCCTTTCATAAAGCAAACCACAGCAGCCGTCCCTGGGGAACAAGGAAAACACAATTCCTTAGATGTAATTGTCTAAATTCCTGATTTGTACAGTATACCTAGTAAGGGATGCAGTCAGCACGCTGGTGATTGGGAAGCCGGCAGTCAAAATTCAGGCACCAGAATCATCCAGGAACCAGCCGCTCATCATCAAATGATTTTTACACTGTTCATCGCAAGCTCAGAGCAGCCAGGGATGTACTCGGTGGCTGTGATGATTACAGACTTATTCGGCCTAGGCCAGACATCACACCCCCCCAGTGGCGGATTCAGGGGGGGGGGGGCACCCGGGCACGTGCCCCCCCTGTCATTTCATTTTGTAGCTGAGGTCCAGGGCTTTCCAAAGAGCCCAGCCCCGTGTCTCTAGCCCCCCGGGAACTGGAGATATCGCCTGGCAAAGCTGTAACGTTTTTTCCCCATAGGATAATATGGGACCCTTCAATTCGGACCCCCACCCGGTTCCGACGGCTGCCAGTTCCGGCCCTGGCATCACAGAAGCTTGTGGTTGATCTCATTCAATTCCAATCGCTGGGCCTTCAAAATGTTACCAGGCTGGTCCATATCGGTCAATTGGTTCCAGAGATATTGCGCGTAAACCAATTTTTTTATTTTTGAAATGTAATTTCATGGCTGTTCATGTTCTTTGAGGGCAGATTACTCTGGAACCAAACGTTTCAGTTTTACTGGACCAAAATCATTCAAAGCCCACTCAAAAGTTCTTCAATATGATACTTGTCTCATGTAAATGGGTCAGCTGCTTCCGAAGATATAGCCGGTAAATGAGATAACTGGTTAAAGGGGAGGGGGGGGGGGAGAGGTGGTTTTCTCCCCCCCTCACCATAGGCGTGCGCACAGGGGGTGCCGGGGGTGCACAGGCACCTCCGCACAATATCAGCACTTCCTAATGACCGGCAGTGGCAGTGCCCCCTCCCCCGGCCACCTAGCAGTACCTGCGCTGGGCTGGGCTCCTTCAGCAGTCAGCAGGACCTCTCCCCCCCTCCCCTTTAACCGTGATTGGGCCACGCCCCTGCCTTTTCCTGTGCCCGGGTGAACTAGTGCAGCTGCAGTAGTAGTGAAGTAGTGCAGCTGCAGGCCACCTAGCAGTACCTGCGCTGGGCTGGGCTGGCCTGGGCTCCTTCAGCAGTCAGCAAGACTCGAGGTTTCAAAAGCGGGCATGGACACGGGGGTCCGTGATTAGGCCACGCCCCTTCCTTTTCCTGTGCCCGGGTGAACTAGTGCAGCTGCAGTAGCCCTGTAGCCTACTGTTCTGTGTCAGGCTCACAGGATGGCTCCTGGCTGAAACCTGAAGGTAATGTATGCAGAGATTGGGGAGTGTGCCATTTATTGTGAGGGAGTGGGCTGTGTGTGACAATGTAGTGAGGGGAACAGGGGGCCTGATTCAGGATCACTCACTAAGCATCAATCTTTTGCTGCCTAGCAAGCGGAACACCGCCCACGAATAACTGGGAAAACTGTACTGTCCCTGCTGTATTGTTACCTGCCTGGCTGATGCGGTGACCAGTGGTGCCGCTGATGGCTGCCTAGGCGCTGTACAGCTCGGCGGGTATTTGTTCCCTGTGTGATAACTGTGCTGTCTCTGCCTATATTGTTAACCACCCGGGGGTCCAGTTGTGCGGCTGATGGCTGCCAAGGCACTGCGCAGCTCAGCGAATATATGTTCCCTGTGTCTATATCACCCAGGGTACATCTAGCGTATACATATAATACATACATTAGTCACTATGCACTGTGTAATGTGACTATAGGTCACTACGTGCAAATATTCGTCACTGTGCTGTGTAATGTGACTATGGGTCACTACGTGCGAATATTCATCACTGTGCTGTGTAAGGTGACTATGGGTCACTACGTGCGAATATTCGCCACTGTGCTGTGTAATGTGAATATGGGTCACTACGTGCGAATATTCATCACTGTGCTGTGTAATGTGACTATAGGTCACTACGTGCGAATATTCATCACTGTGCTGTGTAATGTGACTATAGGTCACTACGTGCGAATATTCATCACTGTGCTGTGTAATGTGACTATAGGTCACTACGTGCGAATATTCATCACTGTGCTGTGTAATGTGACTATAGGTCACTACGTGCGAATATTCATCACTGTGCTGTGTAATGTGACTATAGGTCACTACGTGCAAATATTCATCACTGTGCTGTGTAATGTGACTATAGGTCACAACGTGCGAATATTCGTCACTGTGCTGTGTAATGTGAATATAGGTCACTACGTGCGAATATTCATCACTGTGCTGTGTAATGTGAATATGGGTCACTACGTGCGAATATTCATCACTATGCTGTGTAATGTGAATATGGGTCACTACGTGCGAATATTCATCACTGTGCTGTGTAATGTGACTATAGGTCACTACGTGCGAATATTCGTCACTGTGCTGTGTAATGTGAATATGGGTCACTACGTGCGAATATTGGTCACTGCACTCTGTATAATGTGAATATGGGTCACTGCGCACTGTATAATGTGAATATCTGTCACTACGCGCTGTGTAATGTGACTGTGGGTCACTGCGTGCTGTGTAATGAGAATATAAGTCACTATGTGCTGTGTCATGTGAATATGGGTCACTGCGCGCTGTATAATGTGAATATCGGTCACTAAGTGCTGTGTAATGTGACTGTGGGTCACTGCGTGCTGTGTAATGTGAATATGGGTCACTGCGTACTGTGTAATGTGACTATAGGTCACTACGTGCGAATATTTGTCACTGTGCTGTGTAATGTAACTATGGGTCACTACGCACTGTGTAATGTGATTATGGGTCACTGCCAATGTTCCCTCTAATTTTACGAAGGCTTTGTGCAGAAAAAGATATTGGCTGTGCAACTTTGGAAGGAAATGTACATTTTTGTGCGTCACATAACGTATACAGGCCTAGGTTTCGAGTTCTGTTGAGTTAATAAAGCAATTTGAATGTTTACCGACTTCACACACCACACATATAGACTATATCAGTGATTTTCAACCTTATTAAACTCGTGGCACACTAAAACAAGATTTTAACCTTTGTGCGCTCAGTTGTAATGTCTGTGCGCGGGCTCGGCGAGTTGTGTGCGCGCGCACACGCGCACAGCTTAGAGGGAACACTGGTCACTGCATGCTGTGTAATGTGATTATGGGTCACTACATGCTGTGTAATGTGAATATGGGTCACCATGCCGCCATTTTCCCAGTGGTCTTTACCGCTGCTCTGCCAGACCGAAGTGTGAGGTGAGTAGAATTAAATGGGTGAAGGGTGTACAGCGTGTGGGTCCCCCAGCAACACTTATGTGACATCATATGTAATAGCCATTACAATGTGTGGTATAATATGTAATGGGCATTATGGCATGTGTCATAATGTGTACTGGGCATTCTGGCATAATGTACAATGGGCATCACGGTGTGAGGCGTAATGTGTAATGGGCATCACGGTGTGAGGAGTAATGGGCATAGTGGTCTGAGTCAATGTGTAAGGGGCATCATAGTGTGAGGTGTAATGTGTAATGGGCATCACAGTGTGAGGCGTAATATGTAATGGGCCTTACAGTTTGTGGCATAATGTGTAATGGGAATTACAGTGTTTGGTATAATGTGTATTGGGCATTACGGTGTGTGGCATAACGTGTGTTGGGCATAATGGCATGTGGTATACTATGTAATCCCTATAATCCCTATTTTACAAAAATTTGTCAAGCCCTGGCATAATGTGCAATGTCAATTACTGTGTGTGGCATTATGTGTGATGGGTATTATGGTGTGTGGTATTATGTGAAATGGGCATTATGCTGGGTGGCATTATGTGGAATGGGCATTACTGTGTATTGCATTATGTGTGATAGGCATTATGTTGTGTGGCATTATGTGTAATGGGCATTATGGTGAGTGGCATTATGTGTAATGGGCATTAGGGTGAGTGGCATTATGTGTAATGGGCATTAGGGTGTGTGGCATTATGTGTAATGGCCATTACAGTGTAAATTTTCGACGCGCACTGTCCCTGTTTCTGGTGTGTGTGATGGGAATAATTAATCCTGAATTCCATATACATAAAAAAGTCACCTATTTAGTTTGCATTGATGCCCAGTAGGCAGTGATGGACACGCCCAGTAGGCTTTGATGGACACGCCCAGTAGGCGTGATGAACACGCCCCTCCAATGGTGCACCCCCTAAGAAAATGGGCTGCGCACGCCTATGCCCCTCACCCCAGAAAATGCAGGGACTAGGCTGGTGTAAAAGGGGCCAACCTGGGAATGCATTTTCTGGTGAGAAAGGGGTATTCTGCAGTGCTCTGAATACAGCCAGGCTCTGCCACTGTCGGTGGCTATCACTTCTGCCTGGCGGCGGCTGTCCCCCATTTACCGGGAGCATGTATTCCCCCTTGGCAATGAACATGTAATCCCACATTGCAACGAGCATGGAACCTCTGGCAATGAGCATGGACCCTTGGCAATGAGCATGTAGATAATCATCACTTATGTCGCATAATTTTTAATAGGCATTATGGTGTTTGGCATAATACATAACGGACATAATGGCGTGTAACTTAATGTGTAATGGACATTATGGTGTAAATGTTTAATGCACGCCTTTGGTGGACAATGTCCCTGTTTATGAAGCGTATTGTGAATTTTGGCTTAATCTGTGTGCCATTATGTGAATTCTGGCTCAATCCGTGTGGCATTCGGTGAATTTTGGCTCAATCCGTGTGTAATTATGTGAATTTTGGCTCATTCCATTTGGCATCATGTGTAAGGGGGAAGTATAATGGGGTCTGGTATATTGTTGCATAATGTGTAGAAGTTGTTTATGGTGTTGTAGACTACACTCAAGGACACACCCCTGTTAAATGGCCACACCCCTTTTCCGGAGCGCGCCTTTGGCGCGCGCACAACTACATCCTTCACTTTTGTCGCCATGGTGGGCCTGCGTACTTTAAATACCAGGGCCTATTTTTAATCCCATTCCCACCCTCTCTCTGCCGCTCTCTTAGCATGTACACTGGCACCACTGACACCGCCCTCCCCCAACCCAAACCCTCTTTTATCATGGTGCCCCCCCTGTCATTTTATCCTGGATCCGCCCCTGCACCCCCCATACTTGCCTAGTTTTGGAAACTGGTTTCAGGGAGATTCCATTCCTCACAACTTGTGGTTAAAATCAGGACCTGCCGCGCCTGAGGTGTGGCCAAACCAGGATGGGGGTGGGGCTTCAATGAAGGTGGGTGTGGTCTCCAGTAAAGTGGACAGGGCCCTGTGAAGCGACACACATTTTCATCATTTTCCACTGGTGTCTGGCCACTTGTAGGCTTTGCTGGCCTGGGTGGCTCTTGTGCGGACTACGGGCAGCGGTGCTTGGCAGGCCTCAGGCATGATCGTGCCAGGCTCCGCCGTGCTGTCCAGATTTTTAGATGGGGATTGCGTATTCTGGGGCTATTGGGAGGGCTATGCAGGGCATGGGGGGGGAGGGGGGATTGGTGATTAATGCAGGAGTGTCGGCAAGCATACTACCAGACCACACACACACAGGGGTCACTACCAGCCTACACACACATAGAGGTCACAACCAGCTAACACACACACACACACACACATACATACATACATACATACAGGGGTCTCTACCAGCCCACACACACACATAGGGGTCACTACCAGCCTACACACAGACACATACATACAGGGGTCACTACCAGCCTCCACACACATAGGGGTCATAACCAGCCAACACGCACACACAGGGGTCACTACCAGCCTACACACACCCATATACACACAGGGGTCACTGCCAGCCTACACACACACACATACAGTATACACACAGGGTCACTGCAAACCTACACACACACACACACATCTACACACAGGGGTCACTGCCAGCCTACACACAAACACACACACACACACACAGGGGTCACTACCAACACACACACACATACATACAGACATAGAACATAGAATTTGACGACAGATAGGAACCATTTGGCCCATCTATTCTGCCCCTTTTTTTTACCCTTCAGGTAATCTCAACCCTTTTTAATCCTTATTTCTTTGTAAGGATATTCATATGCCTATCCCTGCATGTTTAAATTGTTCTACTGTCTTAGCCTCTACCACCTCTGATGGGAGGCTATTCCACTTATCCACTACCCTTTCTGTGAAGTATTTCTTTCTAACATTTCCCCTGAACCTACCTCCCTCCAGTTTCAGTGCATGTCCTCGTGTTTTATTACTTGTTTTCCTTTGAAGAAAATTTCCCTCCTGTACTATGTTAAAACCCTTGATATATTTGAAGATTTCTATCATTTCCCCCCTTTCCCTTCTCTGCTCCAAACTATACATGTTAAGATCTTTTAGTCTATCCAGGTAAGTTTTGTGATGTAGGCCATGCAATATTTTAGTTGCCCTTCTTTGTACACTCTCCAATGTATTTATATCCTTCTGAAGATATGGGGTGACATTTATTAGAGATCGATGTTGGGTTTTTGGAGATTTTTATCGCAAAAAAGGCCGTTTTTTCTTTTTTTTCCCCAAATCGACTACTTAATGGGTGGCGATTTGCGGCATAAATCGCACTTTTTGCCGCTAATTCGCACTTTCTGAAGTGGCGATTTACAACATCGCATCCAGATGTTTTCCCATTGAAAAAGATACAATTTCTGATTTAATATCTGCCGCATTTGGAAATCGGCAGCAAAATGCGATTCCCCCCCCCCCCCCCAAAAAAAATAGACCAAGTACAGGGTGGCGATTTGCTTAAAATCACCAGCGTTTGAGCGTAGAAACGGTTAAATCTCTCACAGGTGACCCACATAGCACTTACTAACTCCCCTACATATACCCCCACATGATTATGGACACCTGTGAGGCTGTTTGAGATGGACATTTTGCAGAGTGGACTGGAGGTGCTAGTGTGTGAGCTGGGGCGTTTGGAGGAGCTACGCAGGAGGGATGATGCTGCTCACCAGATCCAGGTACCCCAACCACTCCGTGCTTCTCGTCAGTACCGTGCTATAGTGTACCTGGACTCCCTCTCTGATCAACAGGTGGTGGACATGTTTAGGTTGAACCGACAGAACCTGTTGAACTTATATGAGCAGGTGAGAGATGATTTGGACCCTTGTGGGGGGGCCAACTATGCAGTGTCTGGGCTGCAGAAATTAATGTGTGCCCTCCACTTGTTTGCCACAGGCTCCACTCAGTCTGTGAGCTCATGGGCCTTGGGGGTTTCACAAGCCACTTTCTCTAAACATTTTTCTCAAGTGTTAAATGCATTAAAGAAGCTGTGGTGCACATATATCACATTCCCACGTTGTGAGTCCGAGTGGCAGGACCTGAAGGTGGCATTCTATCGGCTCTCAGCATTTCCAAATGTGCTGGGAGCCATAGACTGCACCCACATTGGGATTCGGGCCCCGCACGTGAGGGAGCATGTCTATGTGAATCGCAGGGCTGGCTACTTGGTAAGTCACTTAGCACTGTTTACATGATGTTTGCTTACCTATGTCTTTCCGTTTAACATCCATGTGTGTAACCTTCTATTCAAGAGTAATTTCTGTTGTAATTGTTTATACCAGCCCAAACAATATAGTATAGGCTGCTACTATTATGTGCAAATTACCCACATGATATGTGACCACACAAATCCCTTTACATGTTAGGTGACTCAGGATATGGGTGTCATTCGTGGCTCATGACACCTCTGCGGAACCCACAAAGCCCTGCACAGCACTGCTACAATGCTACAATGCTGCACATATTGCTACCCGCAATGTAGTGGAACGCACCTTTGGGGTGCTGAAAAGCCGATTTCGGTGTTTGGACAGGTCAGCAGGTACACTGCTATACCACCCTGCCAAAGTGGTTTTGGTTGTCCAGGCTTGCTGCATGCTGCTGCATAACATAGCTTTGGGTCAACCAAATTATGTAGATGTGGCCCCTGCAGCAGTTGTGCAGGAAGCTCAAACTACTGATGTTGTAGTGCGAAGTACACGGAGGGGGGATGTGGTTCGTACACAGTTGATCCTGCAGCATTTCACAGGTAATTTTTGTGTGTACAATGAATAGTAAAGGGGAACCTGTAACACACATACATTGGTAACATTACATTTTTCCCTGTCCATGTTAATTGCCCAGAAGCAGACCAACAATAATGGCCAACACCTGCAAGCTACCCCACCACAGCATACTTTATGCCTGGCAACATGATAACACCTATAACAATGTCAAGTAAGTACTGTAGTTTTCTGTGTGTAAAAATGTTGGCAAATACAAATTAACATAGGCTTAATGGATGGAGGTGACATGGATCATTGATCTGAGGTGGTTGAAATGTAGCAAAACAAGTGGCGCCTACATACAGTATGCAATTCCCAATGCTTATCCCCTTCAAATGTGACTATTTCCTTAAAATTCCATGACAAATAAGCACACACAACCCAAAGTCCCGTGGATGCTAAAATGTCACTAGTTGACAATACATAATAGAACAGTGTGGGTAATCATTTGTAAAGAATGACAATAAGTTTGCTGGATGCAAATAATTTTTACTTGCTGAAACATTTAGCCATAGGCCATACCATATAAAAAAAATGTCATGAACATTCACTGCATGAGTGAAGGAAAAAAGAAAGAACATGATACACATGTAAATGCAAAGAACATTATTCATTTTTGAATACAGGCCGGGTATTAGCACCCTTACCACTAGTGGCACCACCACCCCTAGTACGGACACTACGCCATGGGGGAGTAGTGGGGGACCCACTCATGGGTGTGGAGGACACACTACTACTTTGGGTAGATGTGGTTTGGTGCTGACCTAACAAAGTAGTTGCACTGAGGCTGAGTTGCGTTTGTAGGGACATCAACGCAGTTGTTTGGCCATTAATAGCTTGGGTCTGTTCAACCATATTGGAATTTAGTGCTCTAAAATTAGTAGTTTGGCCCTGAATGGCTTGGCCAATTTCTGCTAAGCGTGTGTCTAATGTGGAGACAAGAGGAATTTGTGTCCCTACATTAGCCCGCACACTTTGAGAAATTCGTCTCATTTGCAGAGCTATGTTACGCACATACCCCTTAACGGTTTCTAGTTGGGTGGTCTGCACCTCCATAAAAGCTAGTTGTTTCCCCTTGAAAAGATGGATGGATTGCGCCAACTCCTCCGCACTAGTGGGGGTGTTGGTGGCTGCACTGATTGGGGGCTGCTGCCTATGTGACTGCGTATATGGGGCCTCATTGACTGGGTGTGCTTGGTTTTGTGCAGGTTCCAACGATGGCACCGTCTCAAGAATGATTTCACTCATGTCGTCCATATTTTGCATGGGATCCGTAGGTTCAGGCATCGGTTGTGAAGGGCCTACAAATGAGAAAAGAGTGGTAAGTATGCTATGCAGATTGGTGTATGGTGGGTCATGTTACCTTAGTTGGAATGGTTAGGTGTTGCTCATGCATTATGCATTGGCACAGGCTACTGTGGTGGGGACAGCCATGTGTGAAATGTGCAATGTGTTTGTGTAACACTATGATATCTCACCTGCAGACTGGACAGTGTGAACAATCGGATGTGGCTGATGTTGCTCAACAGCAGGCTGGGACTCCAGAGATGGAGCTGTTTGAAAGAAGAAGACATATTCCATAATGTTCATTTGCACCTAACTGTCACTTTTTCAAATATGCTGATAAAAACTTTAACAAAATCAAACTTTTTTACTCTGATATGATTACATAAGGAATGTGAAGACTTTGAACTGAAGTGGTTATTTCAGTATTATGACTGTGAACGATATTTTTAATCCACTTGCAAATAACAGGAAAGACCAGCCGATTACACATGTAAAAGTGACTGTAAAGTGCATTTCCAACTACCCAGAGGATTGATATGGATTAACAATCAAGTACACTGCAGCCCTACAGTGATTAGGACAGCACACATTAATTGGATCTGTGGAACTACATAACCCAGCAAAATGCAGAGTCCATTATTTAGCAATGCAAGCAAGCAACATGTGATTTTGCTGGGATATGTAGTTCCACACACACAGCAATCTTTTGGACACATAAAGCATACCACCATAATAGCATGCGCACATGACATAGCAAAATGTGTAGTTGACATGTGTGGACACTTACCAGTTGGCGGTGGAGTGGGGGGCCTGTTTGTGTCGGCAATGTAGAAGCACCTCCGGTGGGATGATTCGGCGTAGCAGCCTCTCATAGGCCTTAAAGCGGACTTCCTGCCTAGGGCCACCTCCTGTGCGACAGGCCTCTTTCTTCTCCAGGGCAAGCTTAGCTTTGAGGAGGCGCTTGATGTCATTGTATCGCTTCTTGATGTTCCGCACACTCCTCTTGTGTGTGCTAACTGCATTTACCGCGGAGGTGATATTGTCCCACATCCCCTTCTTTCTTGCCACACTTGTGCGGTGATGGTGAGGACCAAGTAGGCGGTCATACAGGGGCAAGAGTGCACGCACCAGGGCCATATTCTCCTCATAAGAGAACCTGACTTTCCTCCCACTAGCTGTACGAGCTGCATCATCCTCCTCCTCCTCCACATTTTCAGCCTCACCCTCTTCCTCTTCCTCCTCCTCCTGTCCTGCTTCTTCCCCCAGCACCTCCAAGTCTGCTTCATCTGCCTCCTGCACAGGCCAGTTCACCTCTGAGAAATCCCCCTCTTGCAGCTCCTCCTCTGTGTGCCTGGCACTCTTTTCCTCCTGTGAGGACACCTGGCTTGTGCCTGCTTCCTCCTCATCCTCCATAGCCACCTGCTCAGCTTCCACCATGTGGCCTCTCCCTGGCGCAGCTCTTGCTGGGAGCATGCTGGCTCTCCCTGTCCTGCCTCTGGCAGTGTTGACTCTCACTTCCCTACCTCTCCCAGTGGTTGGGGTATTTGGGCCCAAGCTGGCTGTCCCTCTGCCTCCTCTGCACCTTATGACTGCTCCTCTTCTCTCCATCTCAAACGCCTTACTCCCTTTCAAAGGGTAAAATGGCGTCTGCGCCCCTTTATATAGGGGGTGTGATGCGTATTGCAAGGGACTAAGGTGGGCCAATAGGTTAGCATGTTGTATGGGCTGATCAGGTGTATTGGTGTAAATCGCATTCCGGTTGGCCACAAATACGCACCTGACCTAACCCGGAAATCGCACTTTTATGGCGTATTACATCGACTCAATTCGCACCTTATCGCCGTCTATCGCCATCTATCGCACTTTTCAGGCGGCTTTGCGCCAGCAATTCAATACGCGATTTCTGGAAAAAAATGTGATTTTAAAAAATGGCGATACACGGCGATTTGAGTTAAAATCGCATTTTCTGAAAAACGGTCAACACAATAAATCTCGCCCATGGTCTCCAGAACTGGACACAGTATTCCAGATGAGGCCGTACCAATGACCTATAAAGGGGCATTATTACGTCTTTTTTTTTCTGCTACTGATTCCTCTCCCTATGCAACCAAGCATCTGCCTAGCCTTCCTCATTGCTTTGCTACATTGCTTTCCTGCCTTTAAGTCACTTAAAATAGTGACTCCTAGATCTCTTTCCTCCTCCGTAGTTTCCATTATAGTACCCTTGATACTATATTGAGCCTTTGGGTTTTTGAGTCCAAAGTGCATCATTTTGCATTTTTTAGCATTAAACTGTAGTTGCCATGCTCTTGACCAATTCTCAGGTTTACTTAGATCATCAGTCATTTGATTTACCCCTCCTGGTGTGTCTACTCTGTTGCATATCTTTGTGTAATCTGCAAAAAGGCATACTTTCCCTTCAATACCATTTGCAATGTCACTATGAAAGATATTAAAGAGCACTGGTCCAAGTACAGATCCCTGGGGTACTCCACTGGTAACATGTCCCTCCATAGAATGCACTCAATTTACTACAACTGTCTGTTTCCTATCCTGCAACAAGATTGTTATCCATTTAATTGTTTTATGATCCAATCCCACACTTTCAAGTTTATTTAGCAGCCTGCGATGTGGGACAGTGTCAAATGCCGTACTAAAGTCTAGATATGCCACATCTACGCCCCCCCCCCCCCTTCATCTGAAGGGGGGGGCTGAAGACTCTGCTGCTGCTGCCACTGCAGGTAAAGTCTCCCTGGAGGCTCTGCGGGGCGACAGGCTGCAGCTAGTCCAAGCCCCGCACTGTGCAATCAGCTCTAAATCATGCCCTATTGCACAATGATTGTTTATATAATATGCATTAGTATTGACAAAAAAGCCCAAGTGAAGTTAGCAAAAACATTATATTTTTCTTAATCTCAATAAAATGTATATGTGAGCTTTGCCATATTGTCCTAGGGCAGGGGTAGCCAACTCCAGTCCTCGAGAGCTACCAACAGTTAATGTTTTACAGGACTCCTCACAGAATCACAAGTGAAGTAATTAGCTCCACCTGTGGATCTTTTAAAATATGTCAGTCAGTAATGAGTGCACCTGTGTACCTGCGAGGTGAGCTGGAAAATGTGAACTGTTGGTAGCTCCCGAGGACTGGAGTTACCACTGTCCTAGGGTATGGATTATATGGTCGACCTAAAGATGATCGACAGTCATTAGGTCAACACCAATAGGTGACATACTGCAAGGTTGACATGGGTCTAGGTCGACATGGGACAAGGTCAACATGGGGTTTTTCACTGTTTTTTTTCCGAATGTCGAGACACAGTCGACATGGACACAGGATTAAGTGCACCGCTGTGCTCGCCATGCTTCGGGCAGGGTGCCTCGCTACGTTTGGCACACTATAGTATTCTCCAACCATGCCTTAGTGGATGGTAGGGCATGAAATACCACCTGTCGGCACATGTCGGCTCAAAAAAAACAGTAAAAGAACCCATATCAACCTTTTGACTGTTGACCTAGAGCATGTTGACCTAATGCTTGTGTCGACCTAATGACCTGTCATCATTGTCCCATGTTGACCGAGACCCATGTCAACATGTAGTATGTTGACCCAGTAGTGTCGACCTAATGACTGTCGACCATCTTTAGGTCGACCAACCGACCGTATCCCTTGTCCATTTGCTCTGGTCAGGGCCGGCGCTACCCACTCAGCAGCTCCTGCAAAGCAGGGAGGCGCCATGCTGAAAAGGCGCTGTCTCCCTCCCTGCTCTGTTAAAGCTGCCTCAGCCCTCACTGTCACTGCCTCCTGCATGCCGCCCGCAGCGCCTGTCTGACATCGGGCGGCAGTATGGAGAGGCTGAGCAGCTCCCTGCACCGCGCACACACTGTCCTCCTCCTGTGACCTGCCCCCTCTTCCTCACGGACACTTGCGCTGAGGCATGTAGCGCTGTCTGTGAATGCCTGGATGACATGTCATGTCCGGATCCGTCCCCTACCCATTGCTCCCTGCGCCTGTCAGCTGTCAATCAAATGATGAACAGGCAGCAGGGCCATCTCCCCTTCCTTCCCTCTTCTCAGTGTGCTGTGCCAGTGCCGCTGCCAGTCCTCAACACTCCACCCCCTTTATCTCCTCTCCTCTTCTTCCGTCTCCTCCTTCTCTCCCCTCCTTTCCCCCTCAGTTACAAGTGCTGCACATACTTTTTGTACTGCTTTCGGATCGCATCGCACACACATTGCATGCATGCCGTGCGATGCGATGTAGACCATAACGTATGCGCAGGGCCGGCGCCACCACTAGGCAGGTCTAGGCATTTCCCTAGGGCACGGCCACTGGAGGGCAGCAGTTCGCCCCTCACCCGCCGTGCAAAGGGGGTACCTACTGTGCCGTCCATGCCGGCTTCTGACAGGAGTCTGCAGTGGTGTCCTTGCCGCGCGGGTACCTGTGGCGCTGTGTATAAAGCTGGCGGCGGGGGGGGGGGGGGGTCCCTGCAATGAATAAGAAATAACTAGCGCTATCCGCCGGGCTATGTGGCGGCGCGGGAAGCACTGCCCGGTTTGAAAACACTGGCCACACGCTGATTGGCTGAGATTCAGCCAATCAGCGTGCGGCCAGTGTTTTCAAGACAGAAGCGCTTCCCGCGCCGCCGCATAGCGCTAGTTATTTCTTATTCACTTCAGGGACCCACCTCCACCGCCAGCTTTATACACAGCGCCGCAGGTACCCGCGCGGCAAGGACACCACTGCAGGCTCCTGTCAGACGCCAGCATGGACCCCCCTGCCTGCTCCCCAGATGGCGCAACAGGTACCCCCCACCCCCGGCACCGGGGCGCCCCCACCCCGACTCGCCTGGGGCGCTCCGGTGCCTTGCACCGGCCCTGCGTATGCGATTCTCGCAGCGTGAATGGACACCTTTAGTGCCTGCAACATTTTGTGGACACAGCACTGAGATGGTGTATGCATACATGTACATGCACCTGAGATCCTCCATACGAGCGCATGTTGCATACACTCCCACAATCGGGCTGCAGCTTGTTGCAATGGCAATATGAAAGGGCGCAAAATGTATGGTTTGCAAGAGGGCGATACGGAAACACCCTAGTACCGGCCCTGGCTCTGGTATACTTCTGCTGTACATTTTGGCCCTGCTTATTATTAGATCAGTCCCCCACGTTTCGTATATATGCACATGTGCAGGGCTTCTGTGTGGGAGCATTCGCCGACCTGCACTGTCAGTGTGGCACTCGCACAGGGAAATCATGTGATGGTCGCTGACCATCGAATGTTTTCTCCTGTTGCGGGCATGGTTCGAGGGGGTGGGCACTCTGGGAGTCGGTTAGCTGCAGGCTTCGCAGCTTACCAAATAAACCAGAATTAGGATCTTTGTACAGCCGAAAAATGAAAAGCAACATGAAAACCAAATTGCATACGTTCTTGGTAAAATGATAAATGCCAGAATCAAGGTTGTACTCAACGGGATACGATTTTTGTTAAACTTAATGAAAACAATTTGCACACTCTGAATCGGAATATAATTTATTATGTACAATTACTGCACATGTTTAAGTCATTTTATCTTCACGACCATCACCCTTCCCAGAACACCTATCCTTTCTGTTACACTGTGAATGTTTAGAATGTGCTTGGTACACGGATGACTAATGTGAATAAACCAGTATACAGCTCTCCATATTGCTTACTGTATGTAGGTAATGCAGGTAGTTCAGAGATGGAAACAAATCCAATAATTTCACAATTGCTGGTGTTTTTTCTTCTGCCCATTCATCTTTGTCACACAGCCTTAATGTCATTATGGTCTTGCAACGACAGTTACAGGGCCAGATTCTAAAGGGCCCCATACATCAGCAATTAATTGTGACAATTTTCAGATATGGAGATGATTGCCACAATTAATTTTAGATGTGTGGGCTCCACCTTTTGGCAATCACAATCAAAATCGCCAATCGATTGCTCAATCAGACTTTTAAACATACTTAATAATCTCGTATTATCTGCGGATCTTTTTTATATGTGTGGGCATTCCCAATTCGTCTTCTTCATCTTTTTACATTATGAACAACTGAAATGACAATCGATTGGGCAATTTCCAGATATGAAGATGCAATCTTTAGATGGAAAAATCTGCCGATCACTGAAATAAATCTGTAATGTGTGGGCAAAAACAGATAGATTGTAAAATCCATTTATCTGGCCAAAAAATCCCTGTATCTGGAAATCCATAAATTGTGATTGCTGATGTATGGGACCCATAAAAAGCTTCAAAAGTGATAAAATGGAGAGTGATAAACAGCCAGCCAATCAGCTCCTGTCTGACATTTTTCAAACGCAGTCTGGGACTGGGAACAAGAGACTGCCAGTGACTGAGGGGTAGATGTATGAACAATCGAACAGGTGTATATGCGCTATCCCCACATGTTATATCAGGGGATATTGCTTCCCCTGATGTATTATTCCCGCGTTGCGGGACCCACCCTAGCGAAGATATGGAACATGTGTCACATCGGCGCAGGTATTATTTAAATTGTACCTCTAATGTATGAAACGCTGATGTGCATCTTCTTCATCATCTTGATTTGGCAATGCGGGTTTCCAGCAATCTAATGCTCTGTGGTGCATGCTGGTCTTTGGTGTCTAAATTAAAACAGCACATGTGTCGGGTATACAGCGCCGTCCATATCCCAGATTCCCATGCAAACATTTCCCAGTGCATGCACTTTTTCAACAAGCGCGGCGGAGCATAAGAAAGCTGGAGACACAGCTCACATCCGATATGGGAGGATACGTATCCCCATCGGAGATGCTGCACAAATAAAACACGCAACCGATGTCAGGACCCACTTCACCATGATAACATGATGAAGTAGGCCCGGACACTCAATTATCGAAAACGGCATATTAATACATCTACCCCCTGGGTCCACAAGTTGTGAGGGATAGTGTGACTGATGTTTGGTTGTGTACATTTTGCTTCAAAAGGCAGTGGCTGGAATATTTGCATATCTTCTCATATCCACTGCATACAATACACAGCGGTGAGACGATTAGCGTCCATCTTTGAATCGGATGCATGGATCCATAAAGCTCACACTGCTTTATAAACACTCAAAAAATAGTTCTTTTAATGCTGGAGATAATAGTTTAAGAACTGGAGGAACCTACAGCGCTGTATAGTTTAACAGCTGTCATCTTTGGATATGATCTGAC
This sequence comes from Crinia signifera, assembly GCF_055691185.1. Classification (NCBI taxonomy): domain Eukaryota; kingdom Metazoa; phylum Chordata; class Amphibia; order Anura; family Myobatrachidae; genus Crinia; species Crinia signifera. Next base: position 65,348,549 of record NC_139226.1, read on the forward strand.
AATTCCAGAAAGGATTTGGCATGAGAATACAAAATGCTTGGTGTTCAGTAAAATAAATGTTTTGCTAAGGACACAATTTGCACCGATGTTACCGTAATGTACAATATGGCCACACAGAAAACTGTAAAAGTAATGCACTTACCATTCTCTGGACAGGGGAACTTGCAACTTAAAATGTAGGTAGAAATGTGACAAAAACATAGTCCACAGCTTATTCAATGCTTTAATTATTTTTGTTTGTTTTTTTGCCATCATGTCAGCCAAGGGACAATGTTGCATGCCATAAACTGACTCACCATTGCCAAGCACACAACAACACAAAAGGTGCCTCATCAATTACACTAATCACAAAGTAAGCCCCGAGCCCCGAGACTGGAAAATGACAACAACCACCACGATGGCAAAACATATTTTACCTGTCCCCCACTGTGATATTTATCTGGACAATTTCCAGTTAGAGCTGATGGTGATAGAAGCCCTTATGATTTACATAACAGTAGGACTGCCATGGGGTACAAATTGGTACCATATACCGCTCCTTGAAAGGAGAGACATATGTCATTAATAGTTATTATATTTAATAAATATTTATTTTATACCTCTAAAAATAAATAGGATAAAGAAAGCAATGGTAAGAAGTCATTGGGTATCCTGCCTTGCCTGGAGATGTGTTAATCAATGGTATTACCCACAATTATAATTCTTTGTCACAAATACATTTCAGCAACCCACAAAAAGTTTACATGTATGTAAATCAGTGTTCAAAGTCAATGATAAAACTCATACATACATCGTTATTGCTTACACAATCAAACATGTGATGGACATTTTAAAGACGTTTGCTTTGTGGCAGTTTAGACAAGAAACAAGCAAATCACTAATACCAGAAAAAAATTGGGCCCTTTGACATCAAAGACATGTTGGGGTTCTTTAAAGGCAATATAGGTACTGCCTTTAACCACATTATGGAAAATAACAATGTATTAAAACAATGCAAAGGAAACCACGATGGTCATGTAAAGTGGGGAGGCTTGGCAACACCAGTCACCTCTCTCTCATTCTCAGTTGGATTTGAGACATTGCTTTATCATTATTTAGACTTCTTTATGTTTTTATTTTCAAGATAAGTCCCTTTCAGCAGCAGTCCCATATAAATAGGGGTCCTTGCCCTGGTCTTGGATAAATTCTTCTTTTTTCTCCCACTCGGCTGGCCAGCCACCATTTGGGAAACTTGTGCTTTTGGTGGCACCATAACTTCCATAGCTACCATAGCCCTGAGGTTGATCCTCACTTTCGTCAGCAAGTTCATCTTCATGGATGAACCCACATTTCTCATCTGTGGTTTCCTCTGGTTCTGCCCATGGCTGCTTCTCTCCTGAAGCAAATAAGCCATAGAAAATGACCCCGCCATAGTGGACGAGGGCCGCAATAAGGAAGACGTACTGCCACTCCTCTCGACTCTAAAGGGGATAGAAAGTTCACATTAAAGACAGGATAAAAATGTTTGTTATATGTATATTATGCCAGGTGCTGTCTCAATGTATATTTATCTATTTCTAAGGGGAACATTTACTAAGATGGGCATTCTATTTCACATGGGGTGTTGCTATGGGCAACCAATCAGAATCTACCTATTTATTTAGCAGATTCTAGAATATAATAGATACGTGTAGTATCTGACTGGTTGCCCATGGCATCTAAAATAGAGCTCCCATATTTGTAAATGTCCCCCTAACAATTTTTGTTCCAAATTTTAGGCTCTAGGCCCTTTTGTAAATACATTACATTTGTTCTTTTCATTATTATTTTAGGAAACGTTATGATCTTTCAAAAAATCTTAATTAATGTAAAATGAAAAAAATGTAGAAAGAGCCATTTGATGGACAAAAGGATAATCACTAAAGCAAAGCAGTTGTGTTTGGAGACATCATATAATGTTGGCATGACCAGCATGGTTATTTCCGTTATTACAATTTACAGTACCTAACTATGATTTTGGTATTCTAAGATCCATACCTTGTGCTTTGTCATGGCACCTACAATCAGAGGGCATACCATGCCCGACAGGGTACCCACACCATTGGAAATACCCATGAGAATGCTGGCATATCGGGGTGCGATGTCTAAATGATTCACGTTAAAACCTTAAATATAAGTTGAAGAAAAACATTGTCACAAATATTGATATTTGCAAATGAATACATCAATCTATAATAAAATAACACTTTTGTTGGTAAGCTGCTCAATCAGAGGTGTGTCACTCAGGTGCCAAAAGGGAGGGGTAATTCTGTCTAGGAAAAAAACATGTTGTATCCCAATTGCACACTGAGTGAGAAAAATAACTACATGATAATCAGATAATACAGAGATCTTGGTTGCATATATCTGCAGATATAGGGCTAAGCCCCAGGCCGTACGTCAAGGCATCTCTGTCACTGGGGGGGTCCCTAATACTGGGTATGGGTCTGGGGTGTGGGCCCCCAACATGCCGACACAGGCTGACTACTCCCGGGCAGCACACAAATGCTCCAGGTTAGCACACCCTAACACTTTATTAATACTTATTTTTTTCCTATCACATTGTATATATTTTGTATTTTAATCACACCTTCACTTCCCTACATAGCACCTATGTGCTTCTTATTAACCCTACTAATTTTCATTGGTGTGCTGCCCTGGAGTACTCAGCCTGTGTCGGCATGTTGGGGGCTCACACCCCAGACCCATACCCAGTATTAGGGACCCCCAGTGACAGAGATGCCTTGACATACGGCCTGAGGGCTTAGTCCTATATCTGCAGATATATGCAACCAAGATCTCTGTATTATCTGTTTATCATGTAGTTATTTTTCTCACTCAGTGTGCAATTGGGATACAACATGTTTTTTTCCTATAATAAAATAAGTAAACCACAATGCTGTACAATCTTCCTGATTTTAAACTATGAAAAAAATGATATTATAATATCAGATATCTTCTGTAAGGATGAGTTTTTTAAGCACAATTCCTTCAGTGAAGTTCAATATAATTCTTGGTGATTTATGGAAATCCAACAGTACATGTTTTTATGCGCACTTCTATGGGAAGGGATGGGTTGGCCATAGGCCTCATAGGGTAAGATTCCTGGTGGGCTAACATATATAGTATGTGAGGCTTGTAGTTTTTGTTGACTTGTGTTAAGGTGAGCTCAGGGAGGACCAGTAGCGTAACTATAAATTTTGCTCCCCCCTGCCAAAAAGTTTGTTATTCCATCATTGCAGTACAGAAACTCTGCCATCCAATGATGCTGTCATGGCTACATATCATGTTATACCTTTGGTATGGCCCATGTGGGCTAACTTTAACAAAATTTTCCAGGGCCACTTTTTGTTCCCAATCCTCCCATGTCAATCTGGGTAGGTTGAAAATATGTGATGTTTCTGTGGCACTTTGCTGCATTATTACATTGCCCCTGGCATGATCATTTAAAAAAAATGCTAAGATGTATATAATTACCAATCTATTGCATTTCATGATTGAACTTTACAAGATAACAAATAGAATGTTATTTATACAGAAACATAATTTTATGAAAATTGGGTTCACAACCACACCACTTATATTGCAATTGCATCTGCTGTGTGGTGTAGTGGTGATATAGATATAGTCAGGGCCGGATTAACAATGGGCCTGATGGAGCTATAGCTCCAAATAGGCCAATTTTGTAGATGAGGGCTGGTGCTTTCCAATGAGCCCAGCACTGCGTCTCTAGCCCCCCGGGAACCGGAGATACCACCAGCCAAAGCTGGAACGTTTTACCCAAAGGATAACATGGGACCCACTAATTCGAACCCCCACCCGGTTGCAAAGGCTGCCAATTCCCCCATTGGCATCACAGAAGCTCAAGGTTGATCTCAGTCGAACCCAAGTCACTGGGTCTTCAATCTGATACCAGGCTGGTCCATATGGGTTCATTGGTTCCAGAGATATTGCGGGTAAATCGATTTTTTTCATTTCTGAAATGTAATTTCATGGCTGTTGATGTTGTTTGAGGGCAGATTTCTCTGGAACCAAATTGCACAGTTTCACAGGACCAAAATCATTCAAATCCCACTCAAAAGTTCTTCTACTGGTCTCATGTAAATGGGTCAGTTGGTTCCGAAGATATAGCTGGTTGGTTAAAGGGGGGGTTCTCTCCCCCTCACACCAGAAAATGCAGGGACCAGGCTGGTGTAAAAGGGGCCAACCCGGGATTGTCCCTACCTGATCCTGGGTCCATATTCCCGGGTAATTCCCTGCATTTTCTGGTGTGAAAGGGGTATTATTTCACATAGCTTGGACCTGCAGTGCTCTGAATACAGCCAGGCAGTCTCCCTCTCTCTGTCCGGCTGTCCATGGCTGTCATTTCTGCCTGGCAGCTGTCCGACAGGTACCACGAGCATGCATTCCCCTTTGACAATGAGGAATAGGGGGAGATTCTCTAAGAATCTCCGCCCCCTTCGCCGCCCATCGCATTTATAATTATCGCATATGTTCTGCTGCTGCGCCGGGCTCTCCTCCTCCCTGTACCCGGAAGAGGATCAGTGCAGGGAGGAGGTCACAGGTCCGGGCAGCACAGCTCTGTGCTGCCCGGACACAGGTGAGGGGGCGATGCGGGGGTCCATGCGGGGTGGCGGTGGGATGTGGTAGAAGGCCATTGGCTTCTATGGGGCATCGCCAGATTTTTCTGCCGATGCCCCCCGTCGCGTTAACCCGGCGGGGGATGCTTACAGCATCCCAAAATGCGGTAAATACCCCGATAACGGGGTTTTTACTGCATTTTTAGCTTAGAGAATCTCCCCCATAACGTGAATTGTGACTCAATCCTTTTGCCATAGTGTGAATTTTGGCTCATTCCATGTGGCATAATGTGTAAGAGGCAAGTACAGTATAAGGGGGTTACTATTGTGTTGCATGATTTGTATAAGGGGTATATGGTGTGGTAAACTTAGGTGACCACATAAAAAGTGCTGAAATGTTGTCTACCAAGTTTTGGCTTTCAGTATTTTCTTTATGACTCGAGTGCCATCTCACCCCACAAGTATCTTAGGACATCGGTGCACTTTTGGAGGGCACCCGCCAATATATTTCCCTGCATTTTTCCTATGCCAGCCCCCATCCTTTTCCAGGCATATATAATTAGTTGAAAGTATTTACACAAATAGAGACACACCCATGAGCGGGTCACCCAACCAGAACACTGGTCACGCCCCCCACATTATTAGGTGCTAGCCACAACCCCTATTATTGCACATAATAGGCCCTCAATCATTTTCAGCTCCAGGCCCATTTATACCTTAATCCGGCACTGGATATAGTTGTACGGTTATGTATTGTCATAAGCAGGTTTACGTGATTTCATTTCAAGTCTCACCTGATATAGCAAAGCCGCTGAATCCCACAGCCAAAACAAGAAAGGAGATAGCCACTCCTCGGGTGTGTGAGTAGCCCACCACTAGAAGAAGAGTTGCCTCCATGCCAAAACCTTTGAAAAAAACACACAAATGTGACTATACAGAGATAACACATAACAAAATTTCTTTTGTGCTGTTTTATGAATGCAGATATGTATCTATATTTGTCATTTTGTGCTTATAAGATGAAAAACAAAGACTGCAGAGAACACAATAATTCATGCTTTTTAGGATCCACAATACTTCTAATACTTTTACTATGTCTACTTTTATTTTGCTTCAACTGCCTTTCAAAGGAACCTTATAGTTCAATTTAGAGTTTTTGTATTCAACTAGTTACTATGGGGGAAATTTACTAAGAAGGGAGTTCTATTTCAGATGGGATGTTGCTATGGGAAACCAATCAGATACGATCTATTATTTTCTAGAAGGTGCTAAATAAATAAGAAGTAGACTAATTGGTTTCCCATAGCAACATCCCATGTGAAATAGAACTCCCTTCTTAGTAAATTTTCCTCTTAGTATCTATACTTCTAAGCTCTTTGTGTCGTGTGGCTGCTGTAGCCAGGGCCGGCGCCACCACTAGGCAGCTTTAGGCATTTGCCTAGGGCGCCGGCCACTGGAGGGCAGCATGGGAGCACCCCCCCCCCCCACTTGGAGCCATGTGAGCGGTGCCCAAACCCAAACCAAACACCCCCCCCCCCCAGACTCAGCAGCATTGTTCCCTCCCCCGGACTCTGCAGCAGCTGCCGCTTCAAGTTCCCCTCCCCCTCTACTCAGGCGGCGGCGGCCCCATCCCCCCCCCCCCCCCCGAACTCGTCAGCATTGTTCTTCCCTCCCCCCCGGATTCTGCGCTCTGCGGCGGCGGCCGTCGCTTCAAGCTCCCCCCCTCTACTCGGCAACGGAGGCTCCCTCCCCTCTGCTCGGCAGCAGCGACTGCATCCCCTCCCCCGGACTCAGTGGCAAATCCCCCCCCCTGGATGCCGCATCAGCCCCCGCCGTGAGCAGGTAATCTGCCCTGGCTGTAGCAAGCCACATTGATGGTGCCATGTGAGTGTTTCCATGATGACATTATTATTATAATTTTATTTATAAGGCGCCACAAGTGTTTCGCAGCGCCGTACAAAGGAACAGTACAGGGAGACAAAACTTGGCATAACATTGAATAAATAACAAAAATAGAGTACAAATAAAGAGCACCACAGTTCAATACACATTACAGCTTAAATATAAGTAGTGAGGACTCAATCAACATACAACTAGAGGCTTGAGGCCAATGATGGAGATGGGTATGCAGACGAAGATGGTCACTGAGTGTTGGAGTATAGGAGAGCTGTGAGTGACATGTGAAGAGAAGAGGGCTTTGACAACAGGAGGGAAGAGGGCCCTGCTCGGAGGAGTTTACAATCTAATAGGAAGGGGAGACCTACAGATTACAAAAGGTGCAAGCAAGTGGGTGGTGGCTAGATAGCACCTCTTGTAACCTTTGTAAATAGCTCTATGGGGGCATTATGTGTATGGCTTCATGGGGACATTGAGGGTTATGCTGGTTGATTCACAAGGCTTGCGAGTCCACCAGACAGATCCCTGCGATTGCTGGTCCGCCCCCCCTGCACGCCACGTTCGTATGCACGGGCTGCGAATGGATGTTTAACATAAACATCCATTTGCAGGCTGTGGGGAAACAATCACACACCCATATCGTCGACGGTCGCTGACCATTGAATGATGTGGAAGGCCCATCTAAGGTTACTCTCAGGTAACCTTAGATCTGCGTGGACATTCGGCATGAAGTGTGCGGGCAGCTGACATCCTGTGATATCAGTTGCCCTCACCCAGCGCCCACGTCACCAGGTGATTTTGATGGCAATGCCCAGCATTTTCATGGGAACCGCCATGAAACGCTGGGCCCACAGTCTTGGGTGCATGCACCCGGCGAACAGTCTGTTCGTTATGGCCACATGCACACAGCATATGTACATGCACAGAAATGCGGCTGCGCATGCGCATATGCCAAACATTTGTCTCTATGGGGGGAATTATGTATATGGAAGTATGGCTTACTGCACATTCTGTCCCTATTTTGAGTATGGAGGGCATCAATTCCCTTTCTGGCACAGGCACCAAAATGTATATTTTGATCAAGTTCAATACATTCAATCCATTTTACTTTTTTTTGTTTTACTAACAAATGTGGAAATGTTGATATTCTTTTAAGGTTAAATGCATTCTTCCCTTGCACAAATGCGTCATATAATTTCCGGGGTGAGCCGTATAGTTCCTGGGGAGCTGCCCGTTTTATTAGTTAGTTTAAAAGTCTTTCTCTTTTTTGTTTTAACTGCAGGATTCCTCCATGTGTGGTGTATAATTCCATGTGTGCCACTATGTGTGCTGTATCAGTCCAGGGCTGCCGCCATCTGTGTTGTATAATTCCATGTGTGCCGCCATTGTGCTGTATCAGGTCAGGGGTGCCACCAACTGTACCATATAATTCCTGGGGCAAACCAAATCCTCTGTATACTTCATGGGGTGCTCCAAATATGCTGTATCAGTCTAGGGGGGGATGCTAAGTGTACAGTGTCAGTCCAGGGGTGATGCTAAATGTGCTATATCAGTCCAGGGGTGATGCTTCAGTGTGTTGGATCAGTCTAGAGATGCTGCTAAGTGTGCTATATCAGTCCAGGGGTGCTACTAACTGTGCTGTGTCAGTCTAGTGTTTGTGCAGCCCATTTGTGTCGCTGTGCATAGTCCTTTATTTACCTCGGTGCAACCTATTGGCCTAAAAACATACAAAATTGTGAGGTATTTAAGTAAGAATAGACTGGAAATTAGTTGCGTAGGAACAAAAAAACACCCAAATTCTGCAATTTTATCAGATATTAGAGTGCTGAGGGCTGCATAAGCCAGAGGCCATATAAGAGCCCTGACTTAGGGTCATAGAAAGTTCAGCATAGAAAAAACTTAGGCTAGACTGTTCTGCCTGGATACAAGCTGGTGATCAGGCAGGGACCTATCAGAGGGTTAAGGGGAGTAGCCAGGGATAGGTTATATAAGTCAGGTGATCATGTGACCTCCTCCTTCTTTTACCATTTTGAAGTGCTGGAGCTCCTGCGCGGATCTGGTAAGAGATTTATTTTCTGTCAGCTTTATCCTGATTCATTAGCATGCCTCGTCCGAGACGCTCTGCCCCCCCTCCCCGCCGCCTGGTGGACGCGGCCCGGCCATTATCTGCAGCCGGGTACCGCCGTCCTCGGGTTAGGGTGATAGGGGTCCAGGGTGTTCCTGCACCCTCCGGGTCCCCCGTGGGGAGCCCGGCGCGAGGGCATAGTCTGGCTGTATTGAGCCAGTCACCTCCGGTGAGCGTGGCCAGCGCTGCACCGGAGGATACACTAGCGGCCACCTCTGCGGGTGAGCCGCTTGCAGTCGTCTGCGGTGCGGGCCGGTCCTATCCAGGGCCCTCGGCGGGAGTTGATAGGCTTCCACTACCTCAGGTCGCTGCGGCGTTGGAAGCGTGGCCTGAGGCCTTCGTTTCGGCGCCGGAGGTTCCCCCTGTCGCTCTGGTGACAGGCGGGGCTCCGGCAGTGTCACAGGCCTCAGCACCGGCTGGCGCTAGGCCTGTGATTCCGGGGCGGGGTGGGGGAGGGCTGCTGATGGTGTCGCAGGCCTTGGCGCCGGCTGGCGCGGGGCCTGTGACATCGGTGCGTGCGGCAGAGGGGTCTCCGGGTCAACATCAGGCCCCGGCGTCGGGGACGCGGGGCCGGCGTCATCAAGGCAGGACCCGGGGCTCCGGACAGGTCTCATCGCAGGTAATCAGGCCGCGGCGTCTGGGACGCGCGGCCTGGCAGCATAATGACAAGCAATGTGTTGGGGGCTTCTCCCCTGGCGGGGATTGAGCATGCGGGGTCTGCCACTGGGGGAGTCGGTTTTGGTGCCTCGCTAGGAGGTAGGGGGAAGGGGTGAGTGAGGTGCTTGGTGGCCCTGCCTCCCATAGCTTTCTGGGTACAGGATTTGCAGCGAGCGACTTGGGAAGTGTCCCAGTGGGTGCTGCAGCAGCAACAGCTGCTGGTTTGGTTAACATGGGTCATAGGCCCCCGGTTAGCGCTGGGGTGGGTGGGAGTAACCTGCTGCCCTCAAACTTAGGGGTTAAGCCCATGGGCAGCCAGAGTTTACCCATGGGCAGCTCAGATAGGGGAGTGGGGATCAACTCACTTTGGAATCCGTTGGGCTTCTCAGCAGGGCTGCCCACTGGCCTGGGGGTGTCAGGGCAGGTAGTATATTTAAGGAGCACCTTGGCAACGTCTGTCCATTTGCAGCCCCCCCCCCCCTTGGGGGGCATCCCATGGTATTGTGGGGTGGAGGTATGTCCACCCCTTCTTGGCAGGGTTCCCATTCGGTGTCAATGGCACAGGGTCCTCCCACGGTGGGTTTTCCTGGGCAGTGGGCGTCTCCGGGTTCCCCGTATTTTGAAGCACCTGTGGGTGGGGGTTATGGGGCCTGGCCGCAGGTTACACATTGGAGACACCAGGCGGCTTTGGGAGTGGCGCCGCAGTATACTGCTGGCTTTCAGGGTGTCCACACCAGTCAGCCACTTCTGTGGTCCGCGGGTGCGCAGGTTCACAGCCCGCACAGTTCAGTGGGTTGCAGATGGGATCAGAGTTTTCCCCCTGCGGGACCCTGGCCCTCTCAAAGGGGTCCGGGAGTGTCATTGCCTCATGTTGGTATTAATGCTTTGGGGTCACAGAGTGGTTTTTTGCCGTTGGGGGTTCCCCCGTTGCTTAGGGGCCCTCCACCCAGTGCCTCCGTGTCAGCCCCACCTCCCCCACCATTGGCCTCTCCGGTGGGGTCGGGAGGAAGGGGTAGTTTGTTGTTTTCTCCCCCCCTCCCATTGTGTGTTCACAGGATACGAGTGTACAGGCATCGACGGTGGTTTCCAGGTGAAGAAGTCGGGAGGTCAGAGAGGAGTCGAGGACGGCAGCGGGACAACGACAGCTGGTTCCAGGTTGGCCGTTGCGGCCGATGAAGTTTCGGGGACATCTGGTGCTGGTGAGTGTGCAGTTCCTTATTCCTCCTGTGATTCGTCTGATAGCGATAGCACTAGCGTGGGTTCGGATTCCCCGCGTCGCCGGCGTAAGCTGGCTAGGCTCATTGCGCGTCATGTAGCGAAGGCAACAACTAAGGACAAGGTCGCTGTTTCTGCTCCGCCTCCTCCGGACCCCCCTTTGTTTACCGAAATGGTGCATTGTGCGAATACTGCGTTGACTAGGGGTCTCCGTAAGAGGATGAGGGAGAAGATTAAGAAGGGGAAATACGTTGACATGTTCACCCTTACGGAGGACATGAGACAGGCCTTTGATAAGGCGAAGAAGGCCGATGGCATTGGGGAAAATGCCTTTAGGAATTTCCATCAGTGGTTGAGGGGTTTATTGGTCTTTGCAGCCTGCTATGCGGAGACCAGGCCTGCCGAGTATCCTAACGTGGTGAAATATTTGTTTTTGGCGCATGAGATGTACCAAAAAACAGGGTTACTCCTGGAGGAATTACGACGAAAGGTTTCGTCGGAAGCAGGATGGGAATGCTGTTTTGACCATGGGGTTTAAGGACGTAGAGGTCTGGCTGGGGGTCACACAGCAGACCAAGCCCCCGGGGAAGGGTTTGGGGAAGAAAGCGCCTGTGGCGGCGTCTCCAGCCACCAAGGTATCGGGTAAGGGTAAATGCTTCGCATTTAATGATGGTAAGTGTAGTAGGGGGGCGAGCTGTCGTTTTCGTCACTCCTGCAGAGTCCGTGGTGGCCAATCACCCAGCAAAGGACTGCACCGCAGCTCCAGCTGGCAAAACAGCCGACGCCGGGGAGTCCGGGGGAAGTCACAAGTAAGGCTTTTCGCCGGTGGTGGTTTCCAAGCTGGGGGAGTGGCTCAGGGGGTACCCTGATTCTGCAGTGTCTCGTTCTTTGTTTGAAGGTTTCAGTTCAGGTTTTCGGGTGCCCATTAAGGGCATGGTTTACGTTGTGGCTTCAAGGAATTTGAGGTCCGCAGTAGCGCACGCAGGGGGGGTTTCTGAGTACCCAGAAACCCCCCTAGGAGTCTAAGGGCCATAGGCTGAAAGCTGAGGGTCCCCTCTTTTCATGGGTACAAGAATTTTAAAAATCGGCCGTTGGGAACCGGAGATATCTGACTTCAAAACAGTGGCCCCCATCCAAGCCTGTTAATTGCTCTTCCCAGTCAGATATTTCAGGTTCTGTCTGACTAAAGGTGCCCATACACTAGTAAGATTTATCTTCAGATCTGGCTGGTTGGAACAAAAACCTTGTTATTTGTGAGTGACAGTTTGTCAGTTTTCCAGCATTTCCAAGCAAATAGTCAACTGTCATTTGCTCTCATCCATAACCATGTTTTTGTTCCAACCAGCCAGATCTGAAGATAAATCTGCGTGTGTATGGCCACCTTTAGAGTTTTTCTGAGGGTATATTCCAAAAGCTGGGACTCTCCCCCTTTGATAGAAGCTTGTCTCTACTTTTCCCAGAACCAGAGATATCAGCCTTCCAGCAGCTGGTTACTGCTCCAGCTCCACACAACTAGTATGTAGTTTTATATACTCGTTGGTGGATTGCTCTGCCTCCTGAACTCTGTTCCCCTAGTCCCCAATGGCATTTGGTAGGTGGGATTCTCTAGTTTTAAATTCCATTAAAATCTAAGAAATCTATTTCTGGGAACTGGAGATATCTGCAGTCAAGCAAGCTGTCCTCCCACCAGAAAATTATGAATAATAAACCCACTCCACTATACACCCTCCTCTGCATAGTAAACATCCTCTACCACCCAGGAAGTTATGTATCAGGGCCCCTTCATTCAGCCCAATGCCCCCTTCTCCCACCACATCTCCCTCCATCTGTGCAGTAAAGGGGTAATTAGTGGAAATTACTGATCCAGGCCCTACATGCTGAGCGGTTGATATACTACCCCCTACCACCCGCGGGACATCAAAGCTTCCCCCACCCCTACCACTGGAGGATCGGTAGGGGCCCCAACACATTGCTATGCCCAGGGGTCTACACTGCTGTTATGTATATATATATATATATATATATATATATATATATATATATATATGTGTATATATTATTATTATTATTATTATTATTTATATACATTTGGTCTATCTATAATACTTTAACTGACCCCGCATATACTGGGTCACCTAAGTGTCCATCTCCGTGCTTTGCTCCGCCCCTCTGGAAACCCCCTTCTGAAAATCCTGCGTTTGCCACTGGTCCGCTAGGGATTTCCCTCAAATTGTTAGGGCGAAAGTTTATGCGGAAATCAGCTTGGGGCGTATGTGTGGCCCTTACAGTGTTCCTCCTATTCAGGGATTGTGTATTTCCCCGGTGGGGGTGGTTCCCAAGAGCACCCCGGGAATATTTAGATTAATACAGCATCTTTCTCACCCCCATGGTGGCTCAGTTAATGATGCAATACCGGAGGAGCTCTGCAGGGTGAGGTATCAGCTGTTTGAGTAGGCTCTTTGTTTGGTTCAGGATTGTGGGCGGAATGCATTAATGGCGAAAGTGGATATCGAATCAGTTTTTTAGGTTGCTCCCGATACACCCTGATTCTTTGCGGTTTCTGGGTTTTAAATTAGGCTGGGAGTTCTTCGTTGATAGGTGTTGCCCATGGGCTGTGCAGTGTTCTGCGCTTATTTTGAGAAGCTCAGCTCTTTTCTTCACTGGTGCATTCTGGGAGCCTCGGGGTGTCAAGGTATTGCACACAATCTAGATGATTTCCTGTTTTGTTGGTCCCGAAGGTAGTTCAGTTTGTAAAAGGTTGTTAGAGACCACGGAACAGGTTCTATGGGCGTTGGGGGTCCCTATTGTAGAGGGTAAGACCGAGGGCCCCACCCATTGCCTGTGTTATCTGGATATTGGAATTGATACGAAGGCAGGTTGCTGCCGTTTTCAGCTGTTAAGGTGCATAAGTGGTTGGGCCTTATAGATGATTGTTTGGACAAAAGGAGAGTGCGGTTAAAGCAAGTTCAGTCTTTGCTTGGGTGCTTCAATTTTGCATGTAGGGTGATGCCAATGGGGCGAGCCTTTTGCAGGAAGATGGAACGGGCTACCACTGGGGTTGCCAGGCAGCATCCTTCAGTGTACCTATCCAGGGAGATCAGGGATGATTTGCGAACTTGGTCTTCATTTTTGGAATCATTTAACAGGGTCGTGTTTTGGCCAGCTCCTCCATGCTTTAACAGTGCATTGTAGCTTTTCACCGACGCTTCTGGCAGCGTGGGTTTTGGGGCAATTTTTGGTCTGGAATGGTGTGCTGAGGGGTGACCTGCCTCATGGGTTGACAGGGGTTTCGCTAGGAACTTGCTGTTTTTGGAGTTGTTCCCGATTGTGGTGGCCCTGGAGTTGTGGGCTCAGGAGCTAGCAGACAAGCAGGTGGTTTTAGGTGTGATAACATGGGTGTTGTGCACACCATCAACAATCAGAGGACTTCGTGCCCGCTAGCCTTGTGGTTACTTAGGCATCCGGTCTTGCAGTGTTTGCGTTTTAATGTAGTTTTCTCAGCTTGTCACGTTCCTGGCATTGATAACAAGATTGCGGATGCTCTGTCCCGTCTTCAGTGGGTTAGGTTTTGGGAGTTGGTGCCGGCTGCAGCGCCGGTAGGTTTACCTTGCCCACCTTATATCTGGCAGATTATCGAGTCGGTATAGTGGGTTTGGGTAGGAGTGCTTTGGCTCCTTCTACGCAGAAGGCTTATGATGCGGCTTGGAGGGATTGGCAGGCCTTTCTATGTAGGTATTGTCTGCTGCCCTTGCGGGTATTGTTTTCATTCATGTATGAGAGGTCAGGAAGACCCCACCCGGTCCTTAGTTTTGAATGGTTGGGCGAAGGCGGTTCCGGTTGGTAAGGATTCACAGCGGCCTATAGAGCTACCTTTAGTAAGGTCAAGGTCTTGGGGGAAGTCTGCGAGTCCAATTTTGAAGTCTTGCTGTTTCGCACGGCTTTTGTTGTGGCATTCTTTGTAGCTTTTTGGGTCAGCGAGCTAGTGGCCAAGAACAAGAAGGAGGGTAAGTCTTTTTGCTTTTCAGTAATGTTCAGTTGCGCTGCGGCAGTGCACTTTGCAGGATAGCTAGGTCCAAGACAGATCATGTAGGAAAGGGTAGATGGGTTGCTTTGCAAGGTCAAAGCGAGGCGGCGATTTGCCCAGTCCAACTGGCGCAGCCTTATTTGGAGATTCGCCCAGTGGGAGTTGGGGGTCAGTTTTTGTTGTATGAAGATAAGCCTGCGCTTTCTAAGTTTCAATTTGCAGCTGGGTTAAAGCATTTGTTTAAGTGCATTGGGGCTCCCACCCCAAGAGTATGGTACCCATTCCTTTCGGATTGGTTCGGTTACACAGGCGGCGGCAGCTGGGTTGTCCCCAGGGGCGATCCAGGCGCTAGGCCGGTGAAAGTCTGATTCGTATAAAGTTATGTTAGATTGGATAAATTGTAGTTGCGCCTATTGCGCCAACCCTAAAACGAAGTTTACTCCTGGTTTTTGAACGAAAGCGTTCAGGAATCGTGGGTGTGAAGGTTGCTTTTACTTTTTCCTCCACGGGGGCCTAAATTCAATTGGCAAAACAAGGTCCACGGGAGGTTTTTTAAGTTTTCTCCTTCACATGGGTTGATTATTTAAGTTTGTGTGTTTTTAAGTTACTGTCGGTAGGGATTCTCCTTTTTTCAGTTTCAATGGAATCCTCGGGACAGATGTGGCTCATTGGCCATTCTTTTATTTACTGGGCAGGGAGGCACCCGATGGGGAGGAGGTCACATGACTATTCAGGACATTAGGACAGTTAGGTGGATAGGTGTAGAGGCATGCGCGGGGGAGAGTTTTTTGAGTGAGCTCTTCAGGCATGAGAGGAATTGGGGTCATCCCCAGTGGTTGGTCATCCACCTGGGTGGCAACGACACGGGGATGGTCAAGGGCATAGACTTGATTTTGAGTATCAAGTCGGATTTGGTGGCTGTGCGGGCTCATTGGCCCGGTGCGAGGATAGTTTGGTCCGAACTTATTCCTCTGTTCCATTGGCGAGGTGCTGTCCGGACCTCAGCTATTGAGAAGGCACGGAAAAGGTTGCATATTTCCCCTGCGGGAAACTGCATTTTTCTTGAGGACATCTTCCGTTTGTGGGCTTGAGTAGTTGGGGTGTTCTTTCCCAGATAGTTATATTTTTCTTTGGGGATGGCGGCGGCGGTTTGTTAACCTTGTTGTGGCGGGAAGTCGCTACCAGCCAGCGGTCAAAGAGGGGCACAAGCGGTCATCGTGGGGCACCACCCCTTTCGTAGGACGGCGGGTGGTCCTTCCCATGCGGGTGGACAGGGGGCGTTCCCCTGCGGGACCGTCCGCTAAGGGCTAAGCCAGGTTAGGGGGTGGTGGGACCCGCATGATGCAGGTTGTGCCGTTAGGAGGCGGTGTTGAACCCCTCCTACAGTTCTGTTTTACGTACATCAAGTTGACTGGGCTGGCGTGTTGGTAGCGGCTTAGTCTTTGCCATCCTCCAACCTGTAGCTTAAAGTTAGGGACTCAATATCCAAATTTAAACTCCAAATTTACTAGGCTAGTTTACAAGGTCTTCAATAAATATTCCTCTTGACCTTTTAAAGTAACTCTTGGAGTCCGTGTGGTTATTTCTTGTCAGTGTGAGTTATTTGGTGTCGTCTCATTTATTTTAGATAAGGTTTTTCTTAATAAACAATGTATACTGTAGGTATTTAAGTTATGGGCTGCTTAGAGTGGCTGAGGGCTGCATAAGCCAGAGGCCATATAAGAGCCCTGACTTAGGGTCATAGAAAGTTCAGCATAGAAAAAACTTAGGCTAGACTGTTCTGCCTGGATACAAGCTGGTGATCAGGCAGGGACCTATCAGAGGGTTAAGGGGAGTAGCCAGGGATAGGTTATATAAGTCAGGTGATCATGTGACCTCCTTCTTTTACCATTTTGAAGCCCTCCCTCCCACCCTATTATCAGGCTCACTGGTGGGATGGTTATCCCTAGGAGTGGCTTGGCGGTTTTTGCAGAGGTGGTCTCTGCAAAATTTTATTTTTGTGGCTTTCCAGCCAGTATGGCGGGAAGTCGCTACCAGCCAGCGGTCAAAGAGGGGCACAAGCGGTCATCGTGGGGCACCACCCCTTTCGTAGGACGGCGGGTGGTCCTTCCCATGCGGGTGGACAGGGGGCGTTCCCCTGCGGGACCGTCCGCTAATGGCTCAGCCAGGTTAGGGGGTGGTGGGACCCGCACGATGCAGGTTGTGCCGTTAGGAGGCGGTGGTGAACCCATCCTACAGTTCTGTTTTACGTACATCAAGTTGACTGGGCTGGCGTGTTGGTAGCGGCTTAGTCTTTGCCATCCTCCAACCTGTAGCTTAAAGTTAGGGACTCAATATCCAAATTTAAATTCCAAATTTACTAGGCTAGTTTACAAGGTCTTCAATAAATATTCCTCTTGACCTTTTAAAGTAACTCTTGGAGTCCGTGTGGTTATTTCTTGTCAGTGTGAGTTATTTGGTGTCGTCTCATTTATTTTAGATAAGGTTTTTCTTAATAAACAATGTACAGGTATTTAAGTTATGCAGGGCCGGTGCAAGGATTCTAGACACCCTAGGCAAAGCACCACAACACCGCCCCTGCTCCCCCCAATACCCTCCACCCAGCCACTCGCATACATAATTGACTTCTTTAAATATTATATTGATTTTGTATTTGTATGAACAAATATAAAAAGAATAACTCCATAAAATGTGATAACAATAACATTACCATTGAAAGACCTCCATGTAATACTAAGAGCATTTTAATAGCCAGACAAAATGTAGGGCATTTATGTGAACGCCAGTCAATAAGGAGACATACGCTATTGGGCAGGCACTCAGTCACAAGGTGGTCAATCATCATGATATGATGATGGGCAGAGCGGGCAACAGAAATCTTGGTACCCAGCATGCTGATATTTCAACGCACAGTTCCTAGTGCATGGAGCTAGCACATATTGGTGCATTATTCAGTTGTACAGTACACAAAAAACACAGAATGTGATGGCAGATAAGAACCACTTGGCCCATCTAGTCTGCCCTGAACACATGTATATGCACACACTTGCACATAATATATTTTGACTGTGGGAGGGCCCAGGAGTACCATGAAGCCCACCAAGCTACAAAGCCCTACCTACCCTGGTGTGCATCCGTGTATCAAAATGTGCAAGGAATGAAACACCCACTGTAAGTGTGTACCGATGCTGCAATCATGCTTTAGACTTCACCATTGGTCGCACCATTGAAATTTGCATAAGCCATATACTAAGAGCAGATCATGTATTGTGCAATGTGAGCAACTCATCGTCTTTGTTTACTATGGCTTCCAGCAACATGCCCGTGTCACCCCAATAGCATGCAAATACTATGCTACATCTGCACCTGATTAGCCAAAACCCTGTAACTACCCAGGACAAAAAATATATAATTTGTCCCAATAAGAAAAGCAAAAACATAGGGGAAAATAAACAACATATTGGCCCCTACAAGACAATTTATAGAAATAAATAAAACACTAGATAGATAGATATTGCCCCACAGGCCCTTAAAAGACAAGAAAAAAAGGTACTTGTGAGTTATCTGGGCGTCCGATTTTGTTAGTAGATCGCATGCGATATCGCATGCGATATCGCATGCGATTTGCGATTTGCATGCGATTTAGCATGCGATTTCCATAAGATTTGCTATTCATTTCATTACCCCACTATCCCCAAAGTGTGTCTATCAACGTGAACCCGAAGCGTGGCGAGCGCAGCGAGCCCGCGAGGGGCGGCGGTACGCGTCCTCCGACCTTTTCATGCCCTACTATCCACTAGGGCGTGGAGTGAGAATAGAATAGTGTGGCGAGCGCAGCGAGCCACCGAGCCCGAAGCGTGGCGAGCGGACGCGGACACCTTCACAGGTATCCGCGTGCCCTTGCGGGCTTCACAGGTGTCCGCGTCCCCTCGCGGGGCTCGCTGCGCTCGCCACGCTTCGGGCTCGGTGGCTCGCTGCGCTCGCCACACTATTCTATTCTCACTCCACGCCCTAGTGGATAGTAGGGCATGAAAAGGTCGGAGGACGCGTACCGCCGCCCCTCGCGGGCTCGCTGCGCTCGCCACGCTTCGTGTTCACGTTGATAGACACACTTTGGGGATAGTGGGGTAATGAAATGAATAGCAAATCTTATGCAAATCGCATGCTAAATCGCATGTAAATCGTATGTAAATCGCAAATCGTATCCGATATCGTATGCGATATCGTATGCGATATCGCATGCAAATCGCATGCAAATCGTAAGTACAAAATCGGACGCCCGGATAACTCACAAGTACCGAAAAAAAATACACTATCATAATACAAAAAAATCATCACAGAGCCTGGCATATAATGTTGTAGTGACCTCGATATACAGGGTGATTCAAAAGTCGCAGTACACCCTTTTGTTTCAAAAACCTACTCCCAATTATACTCCAATCAGGTACAGGACTATTATTTATAAGGGAGTCACAGTAATTACATCATAGAACTCTCTTACCAGAACTCTGGTCACATAGTGATACTCTTCATAAAGTAATAATATTAATGCATTAAAAAGTAAAAAAAAAAAAACAAGCAAAAAAATATATATACACACACACACACACACACACACACACACACACACACACACACACACACACACACACATAGCTGTTGTATATAAGAAACAGTTATACATAGTTATATACAGTATTTATATATTATACACACACATGCACAACACACACACACACACATATATCTCATTGCTATTATACATTACAAACAGTTATGCATACTTGTCATGATTGATACTGCATCATTGCAATGGTACTGTAGCTAGCTGTTAGGTGTACAGACATTAGTCTAAAACACACAGGAAGGCACACACTGACACTAGTAGTGATTGCATCACTCTCACCTGATTGATTCAGAAAAGGGAGTTGAAGGATGAGGAAACGAAAGGACTGAAGCTGTGAGGAGGAAGGAGGGGCAGAGAGCCCACCCCCCTCCCCGTTTTGCCGGGCTGAGGAGCCAGGACTCGAGTCGAGGAGAGGAGAGAGGCACTGTGCTGTCTGCTCCATACTACTGCTCTCTGTGCTGGCCGGCACTTGCAATAGAGAGTGTGTGGCCCTTGTGCAGATATCAGTGGCCAGTCCAGGTGGTCTCCCTCCCTCCCCGAACAGGCTGTGAATTGATTGCTTGAGAGTGACTTCTGAGCTCACTGCTGGTGCAGTAGGGGGTGCCGACCCTTTGTAAACGGCTTCTAGTGATCGTGTTCATATTGCAATCATAAAAGAGAGGAGGGGGAGAGAGAGAATATGCGGGTGCACTTTCAGGTTGTAAATTTTAAAATCATGCTGCTGTGTGATGGGGAGGGGGGTGGGGTGTAAGGCTTGGTTTGTGGTGAGAGAATAATTATGCGGGCGCTATTGTGAAGGGAGAGATTGCAGAGGGAGGAGCTGGCAGTGGGAGGGCAGCGGGTTTAACACTGCTCCACGCACGGGCGGGATGCAGGCAGAGGGGGGGCGTATGTCTCACCTGCTCCCTGCTGGTACGAACTCCTGTGTGCCATACTTGGCAGCTGCTGCTGCTTTCTTCTTCCGGCTCTCCTGCAGCTAATTACCGCCCTCTAGTGGCCGGCGCCCTAGGCAAATGCCTAATGCTGCCTAGTGGTGGCGCCGGCCCTGAAGTTATGGGTTGCTTATAATAAAAAAAAAAAAATACAGATCCAATACACAAAACCCAAACATGAAGGGTGATGTTTCAAAACACATTCAGATCCAAAACACGGCCAGAGGTCCAGACCCAAAACCAAAAACACAAAACACTAAGGGCGGGATTCTCTAAAATCCGCAGCCCAGTATCGCCGGCATTTGCATTTCTAATGACCGCATATTCTCTAAAATATGCGGTCATTAACGCAAGGGACAGCTCTTGCGGTAAGAGCTGTCCCTTGCGATGCGGCGCCGTTGCTGGACTTCCGGGTCTATGACCCGGGAGTCCGTCTGCGCATGCGCAGACCGACACTCCGGCCGCGGGGCATGCTGGGAGGGATACGTGACGGATCCCTCATACAGCGCTGCGGTAAGAAGCCCATAGGCTTCTGAAGGGGATCGCCAGCTTTTTCTGGCGATTCCCTCCGCAGCGCTGACACTGTGAAGGGGGGTTAGAGAATACAGAAATGCGGTAAAAACCCCGATAACGGGGTTTTTACCGCATTTCTGTGATAGAGAATCTCGCCCTAAAAATGTCCGGTGCACATCCCTACTGTGCTTATAATATTATATCTGTAGAAGAAATAAAGATTGTGAAATGTTTGATTAACAATTATGTGGCAATTGTCCATATTTTCATCTTTGTTTGGTTATATGGATATATACTGTCCCTGCCAGCGGTACCACAGATGTAAGGAGCAGAGTTATATATAAATACAGTAGTTCCAAGAACAAAGGAAGCAGCACTCCACCAGGTTTTTGATTTGTAGAGTGTAAATGGTTGATTGTAATTTGTTCCCAGACATTACCAGATTTTCATTCCAACCAGCCAGATTGGAAAAAATCATCGTATAGTCTGTATCTAGGTCAGGCATTCCCAACGACGGTCCTCAAGGCACACCAACAGTGCAGGTTTTAGTGATATCCATTTTTCAGCACAGATGGTTTAATCAGAATCACTCAGGTACTAATTAATTCACCTGTGCTCCAGCCTGTATATCACTAAAACCTGCAATGTTGGTGTGCCTTGTGGACCGTGGTTGGGAATGCCTGATCTAGGTTAAGGGTGAGATTCCTACCTGGTGTTCTATACCTTTATAACACAATTAACCTGCCATAATTTGTGGCTTCTGTCTGTGGGGGTTTTCTAAGTCCTGAAAGACATATATTTTTACTCAAGTGTCTCTAAAATATATCTATAACCTTGTTACAGTGATTAAAGGGCTTTATCATCCCTTATGGGGCTTTTACACCTGCAAGCTTCTGCAAGAATCAAGGGGTGTGGATCGTTTTATCGACCTAACCATGGTTAGGTTGACAGTCATTAGGTCGACACCGTTGGGTGGGAAGGTCGACAGGTTCTAGGTTGACATGGGTGAAGGTCGACAGGTGTCTAGGTTGACATGGGACAAGGTCGACATGGGTTTAGGTCGACATATGCGGTAGGTCGACAGGTCGTTAGGTCGACATGGGGTTTTTCACAGTTTTTTTACCCGACTGTCGACACAGTCGACATGGACACAATTGGAAGTCAAACGCAGCCGCTCGCAATGCTTCGGGCACGGTGCCTCGCTGCGTTCGGCACACTATTTTATTCTCACACTACGCCCTAGTGGATGGTAGGGCATGAAATACCGCCTGTCAGCACGTCGGCTCAAAAAACAGTGAAAAAAACCCATGTCGACCTAACGATCTGTCGACCTAACACATGTCGACCTAACACATATGTTGACCTAAACCAATGTCAACCTTGCCCCATGTCGACCTAGACACCTGTCTACTTTCACCCATGTCGACCTAGAACCCTGTTGACCTTCCCACCTGTCGACCTAATGACTGTCGACCTAAGTGCTGTCGACAATACGACATTAAATACGTATTAAATAATGCACCCATTTATTATTAGGAACCCTACAGTATGTAACCACCCCATGTGATCTGATCCCTTTGCTTTGTACAGCCCTGTGTCTCCCCAAAAAGTGTATATACCTGAACTCAGATCATTTATGAACATTTACACTGCTTGGTCAGACCCGGCAGTGTAAATTCCATTGCTATTAATTGGCGACAAAAAATATTATATATATAAATACAATATTCATCAGAAAAAATTTCATGTGCAGAATGATTTACGTTTTTCTGAACAATTGCAAGGGAAAAACAGTGAATTACATTCCCTTTACAAGCAAATAAATATTTTATAGTATAGCTAAGGCTCACCCCTACATATTCATAAACAAAAAATTAATTTAGTGAAGATCAAGAAATGGCCATAATATCATGTTCAATTAGAAAGTAGGCAACTAATTATTGTTGTGTTGTTTAACTTGCTCTGGGCTGATCAAATCTGATGGTTGCTATTGGTTATTGATAAGTTATACTTTCAGCCATCTTGGTACTGTAAATCATTCAGATTGCCTCCTGAGAGTTGCCTGCTGGGAGTTGACTTACCACCGCAGTTCATCATTTTTCGGACATTGGTAGTAGACATGATTCTCTTGGCGCGCAGAAAGTCAGCTATCTGGCCTCCAATAGGGACTATGATTGTCATAACCAAATGAGGTAATGCAGAGATGAGTCCAACCTGAAATACAGTTAGCATTAGGTGATAATAATAATGTTGTACTTGATTTAACTTGATTTAAGATGTAACTTTTTTTACAAATACGTCTAGAGTAATTGCCTAATAAATTAGTTATTTCCCTTTTTCTGAGAATGGTAAGAGCAAATCAAACTTTTGACCTGTGTTTTATAATTGCAATGTAGCAATCAACCATCCCTCGAGTACCACCAACTGTAAAATGCAAATCTCACAGCTAACCTATCATGTCCATAGTTAAGTATAAAAGCTTTAGCACATAATTTCAATCAGTTTAAACAGTTCTATAAGAAAGTAAGTTTTGGCAGTTCAAACGAAACGTTTACAACTCCAAAAACATTTACTCCAATGCACATATTACACTGTGACATATGCCATACCTATAGACGGTGCAGGGTATGCAACTGCTATGGGGCCTGGTCTCTGGGGGGGGGGGGGGGGGGGGGCTCGTATTGTGTGTGTTATTTTGGTACTTGTTTCCTAGCACAGCCACAATCGCGGGCATCGTGTACCTTAAAGTTTGAAACCAGGTCCATTTAGCCGTCAAAGGCTAAATCGCGGCCATTAACATTAACATGGCCCCAGACGCGACCGACGAGATGCCCGCGATTTCCCCATAGGCTTCAATGTTAAAATAATTTTTAACATTGAAATCGGGAGCATCGCGTCGGTCTTGTGCCATTATAATGGCACAAGATGAGATGGACTTGATTAAGTCCATCTCACATAGGAAACAATGTGAAATGGGCCAATATGACCCATTTCACATTGTATATGGCCCCGTCGTCACCCCACGATTGACGCGAACCCGAAGCGTGGCGAGCGCAGCGGTGCGCGTCCTCCGACCTTTTCATTCCCCTACTATCCACGTCGGCGTGGAGTTGAGAATATAAAGTGTGGTGAGCGCAGCGAGCCACCGAGCCCGAAGAGTGGCAAGCGCACGCGTATACCTGTGAAGTAAAACGCGTCCGCTCGCCACGCTTCGGGCTCGGTGGCTCGCTGCGCTCGCCACACTTTATATTCTCAGCTCCACGCCGACGTGGATAGTAGGGGAATGAAAAGGTCGGAGGACGCGCACCACCGCCGCTCGCCACGCTTCGGGTTCACGTCAATCGTGGGGTGGCGTTGAGGGTGTAAAATTGGGGGTGTAGGGAATATTTTACATTGACTGTAATGTAGAATCGGGTCCCAGGGACCCTATTCACATTTCATTCAATTAAAAAATCTCGTCGATCGCGTCGGTCGCATCGCATGCGATTTGGTCGAAATGTACAGATATATTTGCAACAAAAAGTCGGGCTGGCCAGCCTAAGAATTGATTGGATGTCCATGTCTTTTATTTAAATTGTATTTTATTTTCATTATTACATGTGTAATGTATTGTGTGTGTTTTAAAAAAATATACTAATTGCTTTGCCCACCACTTAGGTGTGTGATTATTATTAATTAATGATAATTAATAAAAACATATATTTTTTATCAGAAATCCAGTGTTACATTTGCGCTCTTTAAATATTTTCTTGATATTTCCTTGATAATTCTATCTTTCTTTGGGGATTGCAGATACTCCCCACTTAAGAGCTGCAGGTGTCACACTTTCTATTTGATCAAGAAATTGTATTGGTTACTGTGCGCCCGATTTTGAGTCTCCTGTTCACCAGTGCCAGATTAAGGTCTAAATGGACCTGGAGCTGAAAATTATCAAGGGCCTATTATGCGCAATAATAGGGGTTGTGGCCAGCACCTAATAATGTGGGGGCCGAGACCACTGTTCTGTTTGGGTGGTCTGCTCATGGATGTGTCTCTATTTGTGTAATTACTTTTAACTAATTATATATGCCTGGAAAAGGCAGGGGGCTGGCATAGGAAAAATGCAAGGAGATATATTGGCGGGTGCCCTCCAAAGGTGCACCCGCAGCATGCCAATGTCCTAAGATACTTGCGGGGTAAGGCGGCACTCCAGACATAAAAAAAATACTGAAAGCCGAAACTTGGTAGATAACATTTCAGCATCTTTTATGTGGTCACCTAAGTTTACCACACCATATACCCCTTATACAAATCATGCAACACAATAGTAACTCCCTTATACTGTACCTGCCTCTTACACATTATGCCACATGGAATGAGCCAAAATTCACACGACTGAGTTAAAGTTTACACTATTGCACACAGATTGAGTCAAAATTCAATTTAAGCCACACAGATTAAGGAAAAAAAATCAAGCCAAAATACACACTATACCAAACAGATTGAGCAATAATGCACAATATGCTTCATAAACAGGGGCTTTGTGCGCCAAAGGTGTGCATTAAAAATTTACACCATAATGCGCATTACATATTAAAAATTATGCTACATAAGTGCTGCTTACCTACATGCTCATTGCGAGGGGTTCCATGCTCATTGCCAGGCATTCCATGCTCGTTGCCATGTGGGATTACATGCTCATTGCCAAGGGGGAATACATGCTCGCGGTAACTGGAGGACAGCCGCTGCCAGGCAGAAATGACAGCCATTGACAGTCGGGCAGAGAGCAGGGGGCTGCCCGGCTGTATTCAGAGCTCTGCAGGTCCTGGCAATTTGAAATAAAACCCCTTTCACACCAGAAAATGCAGGGATTTACCCGGGAATATGGTCCCAGGATCATGCAGGCTGGCCCCCTTTTTAACGCAGCCTAGTCCCTGCCTTTTCTGGTGTGAGGAGGAGAGGTAACCACCCTCTTAAACAACTATCTATATCTTCGGAACCAACTGACCCATTTACATGTGGGCTTTGAATGATTTTGGTCCCGTGAAACTGGGCCGTTTGGTTTCAGAAAAATCTGTCCTCAAACAATATGAACAGCCATAAAATTACATTTCATAAATGAAAAAAATCGGTTTACCTACAATATCTCTAGAACCAATGAACCCATATGGACCAGCCTGGTATCAGATTAAAGGCCCAGTGATTTGGGTTTGAGCTTCTGTGATGCCGGAGGGGGAACTGGCAGCCGTTGGAACCGGGTGGGGATCGGAATTAGCGGGTCCCATGTTATCCTATGGGAAAAATCTTCCAGCTTTGCCTGGCGGTATCTCTGGTTCCCTGGGGGCTAACAACGCGGGGTTGGGCTCATTGGAAAGCCCAGGCCCTCAACTACAAAATGGGCCTATTTGGAGAGTGGGCCTGGAGCTGTAGCTCCATCAGGCCCATTGTTAATCCGGCCCTGCTGTTCACGGGTGGATGTGTGTCTAAACATATCACACATCATCATTCTGTGACGCTGTGCGTGGGGGGAAACGGTAGACCAAATTTGTGATGCCCCATAGAAGCCTATGGGCTTCTTACGTGACCCACCGCCGCCCCGCACCGACTCCCCCCCCTTCACAGAGCTGTACTGCCCGGACCTGTGACCTCCTCCTCCCTGCACTAAGATTCCCTTTCCGGGTGCAGGGAGGAGGAGAGCCCAGCGCAGCAGCGCTGGGTAAGGGAGGGAGGGGAGAGATGACGGGTCCCGATGGGACCCGCTGACTCTCACCGCAAAGGACAGCTCTTAACGCAAGAGCTATCCTTTGCCATAATTATTGCATATGTTAGATCATATATGATAATTATTTTAGCGGTAGCCGGCGATGGGCGGCAGTAAGGGGGCACGGATGTTAGAGCATTCTTCCCTAGATCGCTTTGAAATGGAGCACTGTTCGCTCCGTGTGTATAGCCCCAGGTGTTGGCGGTGCGTGGTCCTGTGTGTTGCCATCGCCGGCAGGGGAAGAAAGTGCTTGCACTGTCTTTTCTGCTAGATCGCAGGGCTTTGCCTATAAACAATAGATATATCCCCGCTCAGCACGATTGCTCAGCACAAATCGCGGTGTGCATTGCGGGTGTACCTCGATGTGTGCTGAGGCACATTGTGTCCTTAAATAATCCAGTTAAACTGGCTTTTAGGCTTTGTTTTATTACTTTAATGGTTATAGAATTTATTTTAAACCACATGATACTAAATATATTTAAGGAGACTATTGATCTCTGCTAGATTTAGCAAATCATTAAAACAACATCATCTGCCACAGTACACATACCTTGCTGATTTCAAAGCCAAATACTTCTTCAAAATAAGCTGGCTGGCTAATTAGAAGGAGATAGAATGTCCAACTGCGGCAAAAGTTTGCGACAATAATTGCATATACCGGCATGGAAGTAAAGAATTTTCGCCATGGTGCCTTAAATTTCTGTAAGGAAACACAATTACAGCATATGAAATATAAAAGTTAGGTCTGGGATCACTTTCAGCCCATTAATCTGGCTTTGATCAGATGTACTCAATAGTTTAGTGGATATAACAATAAAATTGACTTTTTGAAATGCCTGACTGTCCGGGACCCACACAAGTACTAATGGGGATTATTGGCCTACTGAATCTTTGCAATAATTTATGTTCAAAAAAAGATTTTGATCATTCAGTCATTGGGTTGACAGACATGTTACTACTACTACTACTAGAGCATATCTGGTGGGGAAATAGGAAACGGGATCTTTCCCTGTGATAAATCCTTTATGGTTTTGACAGTTTGTTTGCAGATTTGTCATTTGAGTAAATAAGCTGATATTACAGTTATGTGGATTGGTAATTAAACTAAGCATTTAATTTTGACTTTTCTATGACTTCATTTGCCCAAATATATTTCCTCCATATTACTTAAATACTTAAATACTGGTGATTTAATCTTTCCTTCATTTGATTTTGCCTAACACTATATTGTGGAGGTTTTTTTTATATACTTAATAATATGATAATGCTAACTTGACAATTTCAATTTCCATTGTATCTTTGCATACATTCCTTACTCATAACAACATTCGACTTACTGTAAGTGGGTTCATGAAACCTGTGCTTTCACCAATGCTTTCTTCAATGTACTTCCTTTCTTCATCCGATATTGTTGGATGCGCTGCGGGGCTTTCATAAGACACAAGAATCCAGAACATATACCACATTAAACCGAAGCTGCCTGCAAACAGACATAGAGGAGCTCTCTTTAAGACCTGTATACTATTTATTTATTTATTTACAGTTTCTTATATAGCGCAACATATTCCGTTGCGCTTTACAATTGGAAACAGCGATAAAACAAACTGGGTAGTAACAACCCGACATAGAGGTTGGAGGGCCCTGCTCCCTAGCTTACAATCTATAGATGTCTTCCAAATGGAATTTCTCATGAACCTGGTCTTTTGATGTAAACAATGGGATCTGTATTTAATATAAACGTTAATGTGGACGCTTCACATAAAGGTCAATGGGATTGGAGGTAAAAGGCATAAACTAAATAAGAGCCAAAGAAATCTATGTTAGCAAACTGAGAAAAGCTGAGAAAAGAAGGACTCAGTATTAACCCCCCCTCATGCACCTGAGTGGCATTACTGAGCTAATTGAGCATCTAACACTATATGTATATATATCCAGAAGGCTGCATATTAAGGCCATTCAATTCCCACCACTACTACCAAAATATGGTAAGTCTTTAGCAAAAATAAATGATAAATGTCCTGTGCTGGAGATTGTCTCTAGCCATTAATTACAGTGGACAAATGGATGGAAATAGGAACTCTACTCTAAATCAGAGGAATTATGGTCTTCGAGAATAAAAGGTCTTCTAAAGTTTCTTTGCGACATTTCCAAAGCTCAGAAGTCTAATGGTAGGCCAGGACAGGCCCCTTATAAAACAAGGCAAACCGTAACTTGTTCATGGCAATATACAATACTTTAACTATCTGTGAAGTGTTGCAGAAGCTTTCTAATTACTCACCATAGACATAGAAGACTGAGCTCCATCCTGTATACTGGACTAAAACTCCAGCCAATGGCATGGCCACTACGGCTCCGGCATAAGAACCTACAAACAATATGACATTACCAACTTGGCAACATGGGCATATAATAATAATTTTATATAAATAGAAACATTATTTTTTCATATAAGCATTTGGATCTGTTTGTAATGCTGGGAATGTCAGATATAATGTCTGTCAAATTTTACCTAACAAGGTGAAACCATCAGATATCGTGGCCATACACTGGGAGGGATGTACCAAGCCAGATAATACAGTCAAACCTCAGAAAACTACATAATACTTAAGATTCCCCATATGTAATACAGCAGTCCTCAATAGATCACCTATGGACCATATGCATCAAGCTACACAAAGCAAAACTTTCCAGAGTTTGTACCTACTGTATGAGCTTCTTACTACTGGATTCTACTGATTTTAATCTAAGATACTTTTGTTTACAAATATGGCTATTAAACAAATTACATCAACATATATCTCTTTGCTGATCTCCCAGAATGATCTTTAATCAGCACAAAATCTATGTCAATCACCCACACTCACAACACTCAACCTAACAGTTACAGGGAGAAATTTAATAAGATGTGTATTCTACTTAACATGTGATGTTGCTATGGGCAACCAATCAGATCATGTCTACTACAGTATCTTCTAGAGGGTGCTAAATAAATAAGAAGTAGATTCTGATTGGTTGCCCATAGCAACATCACATGTGAAGTAGAATACACATCTTACCACAACAGACTTTTTTGGGGGGGTTGTGTCCTCTCTGTGGAATGCCCTCCCATGCACAATAACACTTTCCTCTAGTCCGAAAACCTTTAAATATCCCTTGAAAACCTCTTCAGGAAAGCTTATCAAATTCCAGAATCACCCACATAACCTCCATAAGCTATTTTATCCAATTACATTCCCTCTATATAGCCCACACATAACCTTTCATATTTTATCACTTAACATAATGCCGACCATAGGAAAATATTTCTATGTGACTGGATCATACAGTTCACAAAGAACTCTGTCATTTGGCTAGCACAATATTTCCAAATGCTTTATTTTTGAAGGCACAATTAAATCCATAAATCCCCTATCCCACTTTTTGGACTCATGTAGGCCTCAAGTAATACACTAATGTCATAAAACTGTATTAATCTGCCTTTTATATATAATGCCGCGTCCTCCGACCTTTTCATACCCCTACTATCCACGTCGGCGTGGAGTTGATTTTATAAAGTGTGGAGAGCGCAGCGAGCCACCGAGCCCGAAGCGTGGCGAGGGGACGCGGATACCTGTGAAGCCCGCGAGGGGACGCGGATACCTGTGAAGGTATCCACGTGCCCTCGCGGGGCGCTCTCCACGCTTCGGGCTCGGTGGCTCCTTGCGCTCGCCACACTTTATAACATCAACACCATGCCAACGTGGATAGTAGGGGTATGAAAAGGTCGGAGGACGCGTACCGCCGCCCCTCGCGGACTCGCCGCGCTCTCCATTCCTCGGGTTGGCGTCAATAGTGGAGTGGCGTTAACAATGGGGGGGCATTTCAAACATGAGGGGGGGTTTGGTATTAAAATGGGGGGTTTGGGGGCTTTTTATATTGAAATTAATGTAAAATCGGGTCTCAGGGACCATTTTACATTGATTCTAATGTAAAAATCGGGTCGATTGCGTCGATCGCATCGCATGCGATTTGGTTGGCATGCGATGTGATGCGATCGACGTGATTTTTCCGACCCGATGGATACAATCAAAATCGGTGGCGCCGTGCTAGGAAACAAGTACCTATTTTGATCCCCCACATAAGTTCCCTAGCACTTCTGTCTGAGATCAAATACAAGTTCTTGATTGCATGGTATACTGCAGATGCCAGAGTGATCTACATAAAGTGATCCCAGGTAACTTGTTGTACACATTGGAAATGTGACATTCCCGCAAACACACATTTGCACAATAAGGTCACCCCTTATTCGCAAACCATAATAATGTCAACTGGCGAAAAAGGGACGCGTCGCCGAAAACTGGTTTCAGAAACCACATTGCATAGGCAGCCGCCGCTATTTTCCCTCTCAGAAATAGCTGTGGGGATTGAATACCGCCCTAAACCGATCCACTATGGGAGTGCTTTGTGGGGATTCATTTATGCATTGTGATGGAAGACTTTTGAAGTTAATAGATACTCTGAATAAAGGCACATACAAACTGGGCGATTTTGAGCTGAATGTGGCTCAGTTATGCCGTTTGAGCTGCTTTTAGCTAAAAAACTATCATTGTGTACGGGGCAGCGAAGTATTACCAACAGATAAGCAAAGGGATGGGTGGTTTTTCCATAGCGTTCTACAACCCCAGGATAATCGCTCAGATTTTCAGCACAGCAATTTTCCCCATCATCCTTGTCCATACATGCTGGACAAAATCGCCCAGTGTTTATGGACCTTAAGTGTCTATTTGGTATTACTGGCTTGTATTAAGTGCCTGAAGTGCCTAAAGTGTTAGCCTCTTGTTTCATTTTGTTTAGGTTTTTTTTTGCTTGCAATGCTCTCATAAGTTTCTTTGTTCCACAATTCACAATTATGGGGGTAATTCTTAGCGTAGCGGGACGAATTGCTCCCCAGTTAGATATCAGGGGCCAAATGTAATAGGGTGAGAGTTTCAGAAAGTGAGAGATTTTGGGAGAGTTTTCCCATTTTTTTTAAAGCAGCAATCAATTACATGGCAAAATCAACATGGTTTTGCAGTGTAATTGATTGCTGCTTTAAAAAACATGGGAAAACTCTCCCAAAATCTCTCACTTTCTGAAACTCTCACCCTATTACATTTGGCCCCAGGTGTTTGTGCATGCACAAATATGCGCATGTGCAACAAACCCCCACAGTGAACGCCTTCAGCAAGTTTCACACTCACCAGGTATTCGCTCCAGGAGAGGCGGGCATTGGCCGGATGCAGGGGGCCATCCAGTGTTTCTTGGACGTGGCCACAAAAACGGTGGGCACACCCATAGAAACGCTGGGTGCACCCCTGCGCACACAAGCGTGTCATTGCGTGCTTGGGACGGGCGGCTGACTTCTCATGACGTGAGCACCCACACTGAATATGGCCATCTGCGGCCAGAATAGAGGTCAGTCTAGACCAGTTATGGCTATCCTTGACACTGCTGGGATGTGTAGTTCAACAACAGCTAGAGTGTCAATGTTAGCCATCACTGGTCTAGACTGACTTTTAGTAGCCAACGGAAGAAAAATACTTCATAGAATGTTTTTTTTTTCAGCTGTTCGGCCACATTTGAGCAGATGTGTATGTAAATGCATCTGCTCGCATGCTAGTGAGTGGATTCGGGCGGCAGGGCGGTGCGGACCTGCTCAGGCCTGTTTGCTATGCTGCGTATATTTGCAGGTCTGAATCAGGGGCAATATTTGTTGTATGTTTATTGTCGGCTCCCAATAAACAATGTAAAAGAAAAATGATGTAAAATGTTTCGTTTCCATACAGTATATAACATAATCACATATATTTAGAAAGTTTAATCTTACAATGTGCTAATTGTTCTGTAACTATCATTAATAACATTTGTAAATATATTTATTACTTTTTAAATTGTAAAAATCACTTAGGTACTGTAGTTCCTACCAATTATTTTTAGGAAAAAATAAGCTAGGCATCAATGTAGAGTTCATCATTTGCTTTATCCAATCAATAAGCATGCATTATTAATGTATTTATTTTTAGAATACCGGACTTTTCTTCCTCTAACCTTTCTACAATAAACAACCTTATTACTGGAATATGTACTCTGAGCTGCCAATGCAGCAATCAGGGAAACAAGACCCTATTTAAAGGAAAGGAGGAAGTGATACACAGGATCTAACAAATACACTGCATCAAATAATAATCAAATGTGTACGAAAATTGTAACAGACAAACATTTTACAAGGTTATTTAAATGTCATCTCATATTTGTGATTCATTTCTATAGACTCGGCATAGTAGAACGAGTATTTGATTTGTGAGAAAACTTCATGGACCTGCATATTTCAAGAGAAAGAACGAAACCATGGATCCTGACTTACCAATTTTCTCACGTTCTCTGGATCTCTCATGGGTGCAGTTAACAGTATGTAATATATAGTGTAATTAAAGGGACAGAGTGTAAATTGTATTCAAATGACATTACCACAGAAAGCAGTGGTGGCCAGTCTGCTGCGTTCCAGTGGGGGAGCCCACTTACTCCAGATTCCATGGCAGGCTGGGTATGTCACTCCCTTGAACATGAGAAAATATAAATTATATATAAACACAAGGGATATACGGCTATATTTTGTAAGACAAAAAGTATAGCAATGTCATATACATCTAAAGATGGCAATACATCAGGACGAATGATCTACAGTTACACTTTGCTAAGTGGGCTATTCTGCGTAGTGAAATCGCATTGCATCACACGGCACATTTTCGTGTCGTGCGATGCGATCTCACTAGTTAATTTATTCACTGCTCCAAGTTAATTTATTCACTGCACCCTGGAGGCAGATTGCATCACATGTTACGCAAAATTGCACGTGATTTTGAGTGCATTGTGATTTAGAACAACACCCCCAGTGTACATGTCTATGTCATGTAATGGGATATAGCACACCCCCACTATCCACGTCACCCCAAAGTGTGGTTAGGGCAGCGAGCGCCGCGTCCTCCCTACCTTTTCATACCCCCACTATCCACGTTGGCGTGGAGTTGATATTATAAAGTGTGGCGAGTGCAGCGAGCCACCGAGCCCGAAGCATGGCGAGCGCAGCGAGTCCTGCAAGGGGACATGGAACACATGTTAAGTAATCGCCACACTTCAGGCTCGGTGGCTCGCTGTGCTTGCCACACTTTGTAAAATCAAAGAAAAGATCACATTAATAAAATAACAATAATATAAATTTTTCATGACAAAAGAAAATAATAAAGCAGTCATTCTGTATGAGCCTTTGGTAGAAGTGAAAGGGCATAAAGAATATGCTCAAAAGCATTTTGTGCGCCTACAGTCTTTCGCCAGATAAATTCCTGCAGGTAGGATTCGAGATTCTGGCGCGCGGTGCCTCTTTAATATTTGTTGCGCCATTTACAAGATCCCACAGCCGCTCAATGTTTTGTGTGTGAACCCCAGTCTCCGGATCTACGAAATTGAACCGGTGGTTCACCCGAGCATGGTGATACCCTGCCTGCTTCAGCTGCTCCGTATTATAGGCACACCAGCAATCGGAGTAGATGGTCATCCCTGGTTCAATGCTTTGGTTTATGGTGGCCATCAGGGTACTGGCGTCATGTCGTTTTACAGGTGTCACAAAGCACTCACCAGTCTCTCTGCAAATGCCTCCGAATAGCCACTGCTGAGGCAGCATCTATCCCACATGGCTCTTCCTCTGTACAAAGAGGCTCTCGTCGACTTCTACGATTTTCCCTGGACCGCCAATTTTGCATTGGGGCTGCGTCATCAGGTCCACAGTGCAGGCCTGACGCATAAGATTATTATACTGGACCGCTGTTTTATTGGACAAGTTATGTTGACGCTCACAGAAAGAGATAGTTGTGAGCTCCTCCGCCCATGAATAAATAAACCTTAAAAGGTAAACGGCAACCCAGGAACCAATGTGCCTCCCGCAGGCTCACCTTCTTATGGCACAATTTAATATGGTAGCACCACGTGCACTCCTTCATGCTGAGGCGCATTGGGTCTCCATTTATACAATTTTTTGTCAGTGGCAGCAAATGGTGCTGCTGGAAAAATACCACTGACTCCTCCTCTGTCTGTGGCAAGCTGAACATTGTGACAGGTTCTGCAGCCATTACACTGTCATTTCACCTTCAGATCTGACAGGGACACTAACTGTCTGGCAGTAGGAACACTACGCTACTTCTGACTGACTACGATATGTGGAAACACTACGCTGATTCTGACAACACCGCTATGCTAACTGTGTAACGGCCGCGGTGCTAATACATGAAATCGCATACACAAATACACAAGTACCATTAACTAGTGAGATCGCATCGCACAGCACGAAACCATGAAACCGTGCCATGCGATGCGATTTCAGTACGCCAGCGTATGTATACTAATGTGGTACCTGGCAAATACACAAGTACCCTTGTCTGCCACAGGCATGTCTATTGTTTAAATGGTGCTTTATGGTCAGTTTGAAAACCAACCATTAGTGCATTTGTGGTTCTAATGGGAAAACATTGTTCTAAGGTGTTTTAAAATTGGGTTTTTGGACAATTTTCATGCAATGTTGACTTTAGTAAATGGTCAGTTTACAAAACTGACAACAAATATCCAAAACCCAATAAGCATATACCGTATATACTCGAGTATAAGTCGACCCGAATATAAGCTGAGGCACCTAATTTTACAACAAAAAACTGGGAAAACTTATTGACTCAAGCGGGACCCTCACTCAAGTATAAGCCGAGGGGGGCTTTTTCAGCATAAAAAATGGGTACTTATGTAATATCTGGGCTCCCGTTTTTCTTATAATACCTCGCGGGGCTCTCTGCGCTCGCCACGCTTTGGGCACGGTGGCTCGCTACGCTCGCCACACTATATAAGATCTTATTAGAGTATTGGAGGCTGACTAAGTCTTGGCTGGCTATAGAAATCTGGCTTTAGAAATTTTGTCAGAATTCAAAGTAGGAAGATTCTAAGTAGGAATATACAACCGCACACTGTCGCCTAGACTTAGCCTGGACTTGCTGTGACATAACTCCCGTCTTATTCTTATTCTCTTCTCATTGCAGGTAAAATTCCATTCATGCAACAGTCATATTTGAACTAGCATCACTGTGATTAGTATACTGCTTTGTCCTAGGTAAAATTCCATTCATGCAACAGTCATATTTGAACTAGCATCACTGTGATTAGTATACTGCTTTGTCCTAGGTAAATGTACAAATTTATTTTTAAAATTAGATAGTGACTTAAAATTAACTAGTGACTTGGACATGGTCTGTAACATCTCACCATTTGCTTATCTCAGTTTTATTGCTCACTTTCTCTAGTGGGAGAGGGGCATTGGGTGCGGTCTTAATTACTGAAGTTAGAAACAGCTTTTACAGATCTACTTATTAGAGTATTGGAGGCTGACTAAGCCTTGGCTGGCTATAGAAATCTGGCTTTAGAAATTTTGTCAGAATTCAAAGTAGGAAGATTTTAAGTAGGAATATACAACCGCACACTGTCGCCTAGACTTAGCCTGGACTTGCTGTGACATAACTCCCGTCTTATTCTTATTCTCTTCTCATTGCAGGTAAAATTCCATTCATGCAACAGTCATATTTGAACTAGCATCACTGTGATTAGTATACTGCTTTGTCCTAGGTAAAATTCCATTCATGCAACAGTCATATTTGAACTAGCATCACTGTGATTAGTATACTGCTTTGTCCTAGGTAAATGTACAAATTTATTTTTAAAATTAGATAGTGACTTAAAATTAACTAGTGACTTGGACATGGTCTGTAACATCTCACCATTTGCTTATCTCAGTTTTATTGCTCACTTTCTCTAGTGGGAGAGGGGCATTGGGTGCGGTCTTAATTACTGAAGTTAGAAACAGCTTTTACAGATCTACTTATTAGAGTATTGGAGGCTGACTAAGCCTTGGCTGGCTATAGAAATCTGGCTTTAGAAATTTTGTCAGAATTCAAAGTAGGAAGATTCTAAGTAGGAATATACAACCGCACACTGTCGCCTAGACTTAGCCTGGACTTGCTGTGACATAACTCCCGTCTTATTCTTATTCTCTTCTCATTGCAGGTAAAATTCCATTCATGCAACAGTCATATTTGAACTAGCATCACTGTGATTAGTATACTGCTTTGTCCTAGGTAAAATTCCATTCATGCAACAGTCATATTTGAACTAGCATCACTGTGATTAGTATACTGCTTTGTCCTAGGTAAATGTACAAATTTATTTTTAAAATTAGATAGTGACTTAAAATTAACTAGTGACTTGGACATGGTCTGTAACATCTCACCATTTGCTTATCTCAGTTTTATTGCTCACTTTCTCTAGTGGGAGAGGGGCATTGGGTGCGGTCTTAATTACTGAAGTTAGAAACAGCTTTTACAGATCTACTTATTAGAGTATTGGAGGCTGACTAAGCCTTGGCTGGCTATAGAAATCTGGCTTTAGAAATTTTGTCAGAATTCAAAGTAGGAAGATTCTAAGTAGGAATATACAACCGCACACTGTCGCCTAGACTTAGCCTGGACTTGCTGTGACATAACTCCCGTCTTATTCTTATTCTCTTCTCATTGCAGGTAAAATTCCATTCATGCAACAGTCATATTTGAACTAGCATCACTGTGATTAGTATACTGCTTTGTCCTAGGTAAAATTCCATTCATGCAACAGTCATATTTGAACTAGCATCACTGTGATTAGTATACTGCTTTGTCCTAGGTAAATGTACAAATTTATTTTTAAAATTAGATAGTGACTTAAAATTAACTAGTGACTTGGACATGGTCTGTAACATCTCACCATTTGCTTATCTCAGTTTTATTGCTCACTTTCTCTAGTGGGAGAGGGGCATTGGGTGCGGTCTTAATTACTGAAGTTAGAAACAGCTTTTACAGATCTACTTATTAGAGTATTGGAGGCTGACTAAGCCTTGGCTGGCTATAGAAATCTGGCTTTAGAAATTTTGTCAGAATTCAAAGTAGGAAGATTCTAAGTAGGAATATACAACCGCACACTGTCGCCTAGACTTAGCCTGGACTTAAACTGGACAGAAACTGAGGGAAACTACAATCAACACAAGTGCAACTCTTAACTGCTAAAACTTTGAATATTACTCTTCCTGCTTGCATTTGCACTGTCTGTTTTAAAAATGCCCAGCTGTACCTCTAATGACTTTAGCTCTCCTGCTCTTCCATTGATAATAGGTGTCCCCCAACATTTTATTCTTGGCCCTCTTCTTCTCTATCTCTACATGTCCTCTCTGGGTGAGCTTATTTGCTCACTTAACTTCCACTACCACCTCTATGCTGATAATACTAAAATCTACCGATCCTTTCCTGATCTCTCTCCCTCTATCCTCACTCATACCTCCAACTGTTTCTCTGCTGTCTACTCTTGGATGACCCAGCACTTTTTTAGACTTAAAATATTAAAGACTAAGCTGACCTCTTCCCACCCTCCTGCATAAAACCTGACAATCTCTCAACCTAACCTGTCTAAGCTCACTTCTTCGCCTTCTGTGTCACCCCAGTCTGTCTAACCCTCCCCTTTAGAATGTAAGCTCTCACGAGCAGGGCCCTCTCTCCTTATGTGCCTTTCTTAGAATATATAAACCTCTGCCACCCTGATAATTGCTTCAGTGTCCTGTCCCCTGGTGCACCTATCCATATTAACCATGTACTTGTCCGAAACTGTCTTGTACTGTAATTTGTTATGTGTTTTTGATTATAACTATGCTCTGTAAAGCGCTGCGGAATCTGTGTGCGCTATATAAGAAACTGTTAATAAATAAATAAATAAATAACTCCATGCGTAGTTGGATGGTAGGGGTATGAAAAAATGGGGTTCATTTAACATGGGAGCCCAGATAATACATAAGTACCAAAAAATGTTCTGAAAAAGTAGGCTTATACTCGAGTATATATGGTATATATTCATAGAAACATATAAAAAAAATAGAATGTGAAAGCAGATAAGAAGTATTTGGCCCATAATTGCACACATCTCTGAGGCTGGAAAGTCCCAGTTACACCTATACACCAGTGCCAAACCCCCTGAATGCTTAGCATCATGCAAGTGCCTAGTTGTTTCCCGATTATACCTATACACCAGTGCCAAATCCCCTGAATGCCTATCCTCTTGCAAGTGCCTACAGTAGTTGTCTCCCATTTATTCCTATGCACTAGTACCAAACCCCCTGAATTCTAATTCTTAGGGTGAAGTGTACTAAGCCTTAAAAAGTGCTAAAATGGAGAGTGATAAACCTCCAACCAATCAGACCCTACTTGTCAGTTTTCAAACACTGCCCGTGACATGGCAGTTATGAGCTGATTGGATGGTTGTTTATCACTTTCCATTTTATCACTTTCAAGCTTAGTACATCTGGCCCTTAGCCTCATGCAAGTGCTTAGTTGTCTCCCAGTTACACCTATTTAGCTGCAATAGTAGATGCTACTGAAATTGTTTATAGCTACGCAGTTTGTATGCCGATCTGAATCAGGTTTAAAACCAACAAATTGCTGGTTGTTTGGGCATTCATGTTGTGTTAATGTCATCTTCTCTATCCAGCATCAAAATATCTAACTGGTCTAAGAGAGGTCACCCCTCTCTGTAAATGGAAAAGGCTGTATCAATAAGTGCTGTCTAATGCTGGCCACACATCAGACCAACTTTTCTAAAGCCCTTCAAACCTCCAACCATAAACCTTTTTAATTTTTTTTAGTTCAGCCAACTTCTGTACAACTTCTGATGCCACAGAAGTGGGCGGGCAGTGTCTGCCAGGTAACAAGTCTGGTGCAACACTTGCACTTTACTTTTTTTTTTGCACCTGCTGAAATACAAAAAAAACACAACTACCACACTGCCAGGAGGGGGCCGTGTCGGAGGTCGGACATGTAGCAGGTCCGAGCTCTGACTCCAATCCAATGCACACGGGACCTAGCTTCGGATCAGATCACTTATTTGGGCTGGTGCACAGGAACATGTGCTGTAACTCATACCTCACTAAGGGCAGGATGTTGTAACATCCGCAGCTCTGTTGCCCCCCCTCCCCCTTTGCCGGTCACCGCATTATTAATAACGGCATATGTTCTAACATTTGCGGTTATTAACGCAAGGGACAGCTCTTGCGATAAGAGCTGTCCCTTGCGATGCGGCGCCGGCACTGGACTTCTGGGTCTGTGACCCGAAAGTCCATCTGCGCATGCGCCAAGTGACGTGCCAGCCGCAGGGCATGCTGGGGGGGATCCGTGACAGATCCCTCAAACAGCGCTGCGGTAAGAAGCCCATAGGCTTCTGAAGGGAATCGCCAGCTTTTGCTGGCGATTCCCTCCGCAGCGCTGCCACTGTGGAGGGGGGTTAGAATATACAAAAATGTGGTAAAAACCCAGATAATGGGGTTTTTACCGCATTTCTGTCTTAGAGAATCACCCCCTAAGCATCTCTGCTCCCCTGCTCCAGTCCCCTGCTGGCTCCCGGATGGACGCTGTTCCAGCGCTGGCTACTGGGCGGCTGCGGCTCCAGCGCTCACCCCCAGATGGCCGCTGATGCAGCATTCACCCCCGTGCAGCCGCTCAGGCAGGTCCGGCTCCTGCACGGCCTTGTCCTGAGTGGCCGTTGCCCCTCCGCCAGTTCCAGGGCGGCTGCTGCTCCTCCGCTGGCTGCAGCAGAGTGCATCCCTGGGGACCCGTTCAGGTTCTAAAATCGAGTCCCCGGGTGGAAATTTAATTAGGGCTGGCAGGGGAGCAGTGACTTTGACAAGCAGCATGATCATCTTGCTGCTGACACTGAGCTCCGGTAATGGAGGAGTAGGCGGACACTGCTGGTCAGTGTGTCCGCCTATTTGTCGTTCAGTTCGGGGAAAGTTCCCGAAACACCAAAACGATTTTCCCAGCTAGTTGGAACGACCGATTTGCCCGTTTTTTTGCCCAAAAAGTTGGCTGGTTGGAAGATATCTTTCTGAGGGGTTGTGGAAATCCTCATATAGGGCCTTATTTTGGTTCATTCTTTCTGACAAAATCCTTCTTAGATGGACAAAACCATGTGCACTGCAGGGGGGGCAGATGTAACATGTGCAGAGAGAATTAGATTTGGGTGAGTAATTTTGTTTCTGTGCAGGAAAAATACTGACTGCTTTATTTTTGCACTGGAATATAGATCTCACTTTGAAGTAAAACCCCACCCAAATCTAATTCTCTCTGCACAAGTTACATCTGCCCCACCTGCAGTGCACATGGTTTTGCCCATCTAAGAAGGATTTTGTCAGAAAGAATGAACCAAAATAAGGCCCATAGTAATGATCAGGAAAAAATAAATAATGATATACACAATATACTAAGTGAACATATTTAATAAAAACAAAATATAAAAACAGACATTAATATGAGCTGGACTTGGCAAAAAATAAACACTCCTTTTTATACTTTGTTTTTATTAAATATATTCACTTAGTATATTGTGTCTTTTTTCTCACTTCCTCTCTGTCTTGAAAGACACAGGAGCCAGGAAAAGGAAGAGAATAGGCAGTAGCCATCTGGTAAGCAGGGTAAATTATGCCCACAGAGCATCCCACACTAAGAACTACCCAAAAATAGGATACAGAAAGAAATGTCTCTGTGTGGTGAACCCAAAGAGAAAGAAACATAAAATATAACCTTTATTCAATGTCTATTTAAAATGTAGCGAAATAAAAGACACAAAACATATAAGGTAAAGACATGGACAAGTGAATTAAAAAGGATATTTCTATCCTTACAAAGGGGGTTATTCTAGTTCATTCTTTCTGACAAAATCCCTCTTAGATGGACAAAACCATGTGCACTGCGGGTGGGGCAGATGTAATTTTTGCAGAGAGAATTAGATTTGGGTGGGGTTTTTCTTCAAAGTGAGAGCTATATTGCAGTGTAAAATCATGCAGTCAGTATTTTCCCTGCACAGAAACAAAAAAACTCACCCAAATCTTAATTCTCTCTGCACATGTTACATCTGCCCCCCTGCAGTGCACATGGTTTTGTCCATCTAAGAAGGATTTTGTCAGAAAGAATGAACTAGAATAAACCATAGTGAGGCCCCAATGTTGTGTACACCTTGTATACATTTTGGTATTTGTTTCCTAGCACGGCGCCCATCGCATACCGTATTTAGTGGCGTGCAATGCGATCTTCCCGTTAAATGAACAGGAGTGCTTGTACAATGAAATATCGCATAGCAATTTTTAATTGTACAAGCACCCTGTTGGGTGCTTACAATGTTAATTGCACCCCATTGTCAATGCCACCCCCACTATCAACGCTAACCCGAAGCGTGGCGAGCGCAGGGAACCCGCGAGGGGCGGCGGTACGCGTCCTCCGACCTTTTCATACCCCCACTATCCACGTAGGCATGGAGTTGATTGTAGATAGTGTGGCGAGCGCAGCGAGCCACCGAGCCCGAAGCGTGACGAGCGCAGCGAGCCCCGCAAGGGGACGCGGAATACGAGCCCGAAGCATGGCGAGCGGAATACATGTAAAGTAATCCGTGTCCCCTCCTGGGGCTCACTGTGCTCGACATGCTTCGGGCTTGGTGGCTCGCTGTGCTTGCCACAATATCTAAAATCAACTCAACGCCAACGTGGATAGTGGGGGTATGAAAAGGTCAGAGGAAGCGTACCGCCGCCCCTTGCGGGCTCGCTGTGCTCGTCACCGCCACTGCTGGTACCGCCGCCCCCTCGCGGGCTGCACTGACTACCTGTGGCCAGGCTGATCCACGGTGTTGACACTTACACACCGTGATCTTCCCCAAGAGGCAGGCGACTCCTGGCTTCACACCGCCCGTTACCCGCTTCCCGGCTAACGCGCTGGCTATCAGACTGCAGTCTGTACTCAGCGTGAGCCACCAGCGGGATGGGATCAGGTTTAGGCAACCCTGAGCCCGTCCAGTGAGATTGATAACACGGACGTACACACTGCCCTACACTATGTATGTGATCTAGGGAACCACTTCCCAACTTATCTGGAGTTATTGTGAATCACTGGTTATTAATCAATTTAAGAGAATCAGCAGGCTTCATAAGGAGGATTATCCCTATTCACTCTGTAACCTCTGAAAATACGGTGTCAATCATATATATACTCCAGAAAGATAGCACCACTATCTTGATCATATGAAATAAAAATTTGTTGTACACGATGTTAGGGCCCCACTTTGTGAGGATATAAATATCCTTTTTAATTCATTAGTCCATGTCTTTACCTTGTATGTTTTGTGTCTTTTATATCACTACATTTTAAATAGACATTGAATAAAGGTTATATTTTATGTTTCTTTCTCTTTGGGTGCACCACACAGAGACATTTCTTTTTGTATTCTCTTTTTGTGTATCTCACCAATGTCCCGTGGTAGCACACCCCTCGAGAGGTACCAATACCAAGCATTATACATTTCCTGAGGGGGGTCGCAGCCTTATACTGTATATAATCCCTAACTTGACAGTGTGACTGGCCGGTGCTTTTCAGTTTTTCACACTAAGAACTACCCTCATTATGGGCCAGATGCACTAAGCTTCAAAAGTGATAAAATGGAGAGTGATAAACAACCAACCAATCAGTTCCTACCTGCCATGTCACAGACTGTGTTTGAAATGTCAAGCAGGAGCTGATTGATTGGTTGTTTATCACTTTCTATTTGATCACGCTTGCAGCTTAGTGCATCTGGCCCTATGGTTTTAAT
This sequence comes from Crinia signifera, assembly GCF_055691185.1. Taxonomy (NCBI): domain Eukaryota; kingdom Metazoa; phylum Chordata; class Amphibia; order Anura; family Myobatrachidae; genus Crinia; species Crinia signifera. Next base: position 65,391,622 of record NC_139226.1, read on the forward strand.
TATGGATGCCCTGATAGGCTGTGTTTAAGCTTGAAATGTGATGAACACACAGGATGTGGGATGTACTCATTCAAAAATGCAGTAAAATCAGTTTTATGGGTATTACTGCATTCCCTTTATGTACTTCAGTAATCAGCTATTGCTGGGCTGGTTCTAGTTGAGAGAGATCCAATCGGATCCCTTCTAGCATTTCGAGCATCCCTCTGTGTCCAGGGACCGGCGGTCCTCACAAAGGGCAGCTCTTATCAGAAGAGATGCCCTTTGTGATACTAATCGCATATGTTAGTACAATAAGTGGAGAGCTGTACCAGACAAAGTTGTACATACTGCCCTGTAATGCTAATTAAACTTTTTCATTTTAATTGGAGGGGAGTTTAGATTGGTATTCATTTTTACAGTTATATTAGTTTGCAAGTTATTATATTCATTTTGTAAAATGGAAAAATTGATATATTAATGTTTTTCCTTCCCTCTCTTTCTATATATTGCATTTATATACAGTGTGTGTAGGCCTGATACTCTAATTCTATCATTATTGTTGTGTGTATTGCGGTAGAGATAGCATCTCTCCACTTGAGAGTAATGTGGATGATTCAGACCAGGTTTTGGAGCAGTAGCAGAAACTAGGTGTGTGTTATCAGCAGCACCTGTGATTTCCTGATATAAGTGTTTCCAGGGCAGAGTGCAAATGCTCTTGATGGCGGATTAGTGATACGCCGGGGTGTGGGCTATGGAAGGGACACATTTTCAAGAGTCTGTTTATGCTGTGATTACCTGTATGCTGCTGCCTGTAACTATGCTTGCCTATGGAATTCTTCTGGTATGATGTGACCTGCTTTATAAAATAAAAATCAAAGTCTTCATTTGAAACCCCGTGTATTTTATCCTTGTCACGGTATATTTTTTTCTTTAGTTCTGAAATCAAGCATTTGGAAACTACTTCTGCCCCTGTCACTTCATGTTCCTTGGCAATATCAAGCATATGTGAATTTCTTTCTAGATTCTTTCTAAATTTTGCATGAGATTGCCAGCTATAGCACCAGGATATCAGCCCATAGCCAAACACATTTTTTATATTAAAAAATTATTTTCATACAGAGCCATCATACAGTGTAAATGATATACTGTTAGTTATAGATTTAGACTGCAACTTTTACTACAGTTGATAAGTATTAACCTTCTATTGTAGTCATTATACTGCACATACTGTATATTGTGATGCAGCTTATTCCCTGGAAAATACTGGTACAGTGTCAAACAGATCTCCCTTCTGTAATAAACAAGTTTGACTATTTTTTTTAACATTCTTACTTTATATTGCTGATTAGCCATTTAACAAAAGATTGACAATGTCTAAGCATGATAAGCCACTATTTGGCATTATTAATAATCAAGGACTGTGTATTTCGGTTATGGATAATATACATAGAAGAACACTAGTGTTTATACGTAACCAAATACAATATGTTTGCAATGCTTGTTTTCCCCCTGCTGTGGTTGGTTGCCATGTTACTGTATAGGAAAAAGGAGTGTGGATTACAAGATAGACAATTGGTCTACGCAAAAAGGTCAATATGCAATAAGTCAATTGGGTCAAAAGCTTGACAGGGTCAAAATGTTGACAGGGTCCAAATGTAGACATGAAAAAGGTAGACATGAGTTTGTCACTGTTTTTGATGTCAATGTCACCATGAACCCCCAATTAATGTAATGTGTACCCTTGTATGGGTCACTGCGCCATGCTTCAGGCTCGCTATGATTGGCACACTATAGAATTCTCTCTCTGTGCCAACATGGATGGAGAAGTAAAAGAAGCCGATTTAAAAAAAATCATGAGAAAACTTGTCATGTGTCTACATTTTTTATGTCGAAAATTTTACCCTGTCGACATTTTGTCCCTGTCGATCTACGTAAACCATGTTGACCTTAGACTGGATTTGCACTAGTAGACGTTGATGGATTCACAAGAATGGGAATTGATATTACAGCAGATAGAGTGACTGCAGTCCCAGATGTTTTAGCTAATGAAAACAAATGTAGGTTCTAAAAATATGGTAGACATTACAGGTGTCTAAAATGGATTTGGGAGGTCAAACTATACATACTAAAAGAGTTGCCAGGTTAACAATAAACAATGTTTTACCTCGACCAATCCCTGAAGGATCCTGACGAAGATGACACATCCATAATGTACTCTGGCAGCAGAAGGGATCAACATGTTTAACGTCGATGTAGCAACTATAGCAAATCCAAACACTCTGAAAAGCAAACACAGACATATCAGGTTTAGTACAGTATGTTGTATATAATGCAGATGTTCTAAAATTATAGCAATATGAATTAAGCTATTTTCACAGCCATCAAAACAAACATTTTGCTAAAAGTGGTTCAGCTCTACTATAGAAATTTAGTGAGCAAGATTGGCATGATGATCGTAAGTGTATTTGCTTGAAGTCATGTAGCAACCAACATGCATGGGCATTTTACCAACATATTAAAACATATAGTAATTTACCCTATATCACCTTGATGACGTCTTTGCTGAAACAGAATACACTTCAACTATACTGTATTTTAAATTGAAATTCCAAATAAAGTGAAAAAAAGTAATATTTCACAAATGTCCTCTTTTTATCTACTTATTAAATTGTAATGTCACATGTACCCATGGAGTTACAGGTTTCAGATAGACATGTATCAAGGGAGCAGATAAATATAGTTGTTATAGGCAATGGCACTAGGGGTGGGTAAAGGTACCCTTTACCCAGGACCGGATGGGATGGAGGGGCTTCACAGGGGTCCGGGTAGAGAATCTCCATTTTCTAACACTGCCCTTCTCAATACTGCTGGCTGTGCATGTATAACAGTGCAGCTGAGGAGCACATTAGTCAGTGAGACACTGGGGGCAAGATGTACTGAGCCAAGAAAAGTATTAAAATGGAGAGTGATAAGCCAAGAAAAGTGATAAAATGGAGAGCTCTTGACAGCCATGGTCACAGGATTTATATCCCTTTTGCTTCCCTATTCTCCCTCTTTTCATGCCAAAACAACAGTTTGGACTGCACACACATATTCTCAACATAATAAGTAAATTTACTAAGGGAAATACTGCTAAAACAATTATATTCGTATCCCTCACATGAGAGTTGCTGCCATGCTGAGTCTTGTAAACTTAAAAAATAGAAAATGAAGGTGCACATTCTAAAAACTAATGAGAATAATTCTAATAAAATCTGCAAAATAACAGAGTAAATTTGAGGGGCATAACAACATTTTGAACAAAAATATAGGCCCACCCTTCCTGAACAGGTGACCTCATATGGTAGGTCCATAATGCTAAGGTTCAGGTCCAGGGTAAGGGAAGCCCCAGGCCAGTACAAGCCAAATGCCCCAAGGCATCACACAAGTGGTTTAAGTGTAAAAAAGTATTAAATGTGTGCTGAGTCTTACATAGGTGACGGGTAATAATTTCAGTGTTAAAAAGTGTTACATTAATTAAAAAAACAATCAGGCCCTAAAAAGTGCTAAATTAACTGCACCCCAAACTTATAAAAAATAATGACTATGATATACTGTACCAATAATATACATTGATTCAGGATGTATCATTCATAGTGCTTTTTCCAATATGCAATTTGTAAATGCCAGAGATCTATGATAATTGAAAACACCCTCTGGCAGGTGGGAGGCCTGCTAATCCAAGCTGAAGGACATAGCCCAGCACTACTCTCCCAGAGATGCTTCACACACAATTCCCATGTGATAAGGTAAGAAGCAACAGGGGTAAGAGTGTAAGTTGTAAGTTGTAGGGATGCTGCCAGGGCCGGCAACAGAAATCTTGGGCCCCGGTACACTGATATCTCTGGGGCCCCCTAACCACGCCCACTTGAGCAGAACATTTTAAGTATACCGCTTATTGAATGTGTTTTTTTTATTATTACAAAATACACAATTAATATTCACTAATACTGGAGGGGTGTCTGGGTAAGTACCCTTACAGGAATCCAGATGGGGCCTTTATAAACCATTTCTAGGCACTGCACTCCCGCAGCTATGCTTACAGCCCGTCAGAACTTTGGGGCCCCTAACAAACTTGGCCTGGATGCTGCATAGGGTCCCACATGATTTTCTAAGTAAATATTAAATACATACATGATTCATTATATTTATATAATGTAGTAATCATTATTAAGCAATTTTATACATTCTACATGACTAAGGAGGGACATAACTCATTTGGGAGCTTGCTCATTGAGACGGAAGCTTGCAGACTATAGTGAAGCTTGATTACTTAAGTGAGTTGGAAACTGAAGCAGGTGAGTTAGAATACTGAAAAAGGTGAGTTTGAACTAGAGATGTGCAGGCTCGGATTTCAGAGATCCGAGCCCCCACGGACGTCATCATTCCGAGCCCGATTCCGAGCAGCACTCGTAGATTCCCGCCTGACTCGGTCCGTCTGCGTGATTAGAACGTCATCCCCCGGCGTCGGATTTCGCGAGGCTTTATAAGCGGCTGCCGCGCCCGCCATCTTCACTCCAGTCAAGTAGTGGGTTGGGAGAGGGTGTGTTGGTGCTGCTGCTGGGGCTTAAACTTGAGCTTGATCTTGAGCTTTTGCAATCGCTGGTGCTGTCTCTCAGTGCTGCTGTGTAGTAGTCTAACTGTGTACTTGTAGTACTACTGTCTCCTCTGTGCGGTCTACCTCTGGTGTGCTGCTGTGCTGTAATTAATTATTTTATTTGCTGGGGCTGTCTCCCTCAGTGCTGCTGTGTACTTTGTTCTCTGCTTAGGAGAACAGTCTAACTGTGTACTTGTAGTACTACTGTCTCCTCTGTGCGGTCTACCTCTGGTGTGCTGTGCTGCCTGTAATTAATTATTTTATTTGCTGGGGATGTCTCCCTCAGTGCTGCTGTGTACTCTGTTCTCTGCTTAGGAGAACAGTCTAACTGTGTACTTGTAGTACTACTGACTCCTCTGTGTGGTCTATCTCTGGTGTGCTGTGCTGTAATTAATTATTTTTTTTGCTGGGGCTGTCTCCCTCAGTGTTGCTGTATACTCTGTTCTCCTCTGCTTAGGAGAACAGTCTAACTGTGTACCTGCCTGTAGTACTACTGTCTCCTCTGTGCTGGGGCATACCTCTGGTGCTGTGCTGTGCCATTTATTATATATATTAATAATTAATTAATTATATTAAATAAATATATATATAGTCCACTGGTGCTGCCTGCACTGAATCTGCCAGTCTGGTGGTCTGTGGTCTGGGGCTCACTGCCTAATAAATAATACTGCCATATATCTAGTTAACTGTGTGGTCTGGGGCTCACTGCCTAATACTGCCGTATCTACCGTCTGGTCTGGGGCTCATTGCCTAGTAAAATACTGCCGTATATCATTATCTACCTGTGTGGTCTGGGGCTCACTGCCTAATAAATAATTAAATACTGCTGTATATCTCTACCGTTGTGGTCTGGGGCTCACGCCTAATAAATAATTAAATAGTAAATACTGTCGTATATCTCTACCTTTGTGGTCTGGGGCTCACTGCCTATACTGCCGTATGTACCGTCTGGTCTGGGGCTCACTGCCTAATAAATACTGCCGTATATCTACCTGTGTGGTCTGGGGCTCACTGTCTAATAAATAATTAAATACTGCCGTATATCTCTACCTTTGTGGTCTGGGGCTCACTGCCTAATAAATAATTAAATACTGCCGTATATCTCTACCTTTGTGGTCTGGGTCTCACTGCCTATACTGCCGTATGTACAGTCTGGTCTGGGGCTCACTGCCTAATAAATACTTAAACTGCCATCCTGTCTGCCGCTGCAATGCCACTCTTACATGAGCTACGTGTTTGTGCCGCACACTTGTGTGGCTTAGCATAGTTATCCAGCTACCTCGGTGAAAACTTTTTCCCTAAAAACAATATTGTGAGGTGTTCAGAATAGACTGGAAATGAGTGTACATGAATGTTATTGAGGTCAATATAGCGTAGGAGCAAAAAAACCCACCAAATTCTGCGATTTTAGCTGTCTTTATGCTTATTTAACAAAAAAATCAGAACCCAAAACCCAAAAAATCCAAACACAAAACACTTAGGAGGTGTTTTGCCAAAACCCATTAGAACCCAAAACCTCAAGGTAATCAGAACCCAAAACCCGAAAAGTGGCCGGTGCACATCTCTAGTTTGAACACTGTCTAAATCTTCATATTCTATTTTATTGTAATATATTAATCTTCTTTCTATCCTATTGTAACCTGTTGCTCAATTTTGACATTTAATTCATTTTATCTCTATTTTTTCCAAGATTGTATTTCATTTTACTCATTCACTATTATTTTCTCTTATCTTTGCCACACATTTATTGCACTCTGTTTCCCTCTTCACGCCTGCTCAAATTTGCCTCACTTCTGACCTTCTCTGTTCCCTTCATCCTCTCACTTGTTGTTTCATACTTAATTGGATTACTCAATCAACCTGATTTTACCCACTTTTCTCCTCTCTGACAGTAGTTCCTTGCCTGTTACCTTCTCTCTCACTCTGTTTTCTACCACATCCTCGCAAATCTACTACAGACGCTGTCTGTCCCCCCAAATCCCTCTGTCTGCTTTCACTAACCTACACTCTCATCTCTGGTCCTCATGGCTGTTAATCTCTCAACTTCACTTTCTCCAACCGCTCCTCCCCCCTCCCATCCCATACCTATCCTGACCACTCGCCCCCACACCCGCACCCTCCCAACGACCCCCCCTCGCTTCTGCAATCCCAAAAACCTTATCCACATAAATACACAACCCACCCCCCTCTTTCCTGTGCACTATGGAATGCCAGATCCATCTGCAACAAACTCCCTGCCATCCATGACCTATTCATCTCTAGAGCATTCCACCTCCTTGCTATCACGAGACCTAGCTTTCCACCTCTGATTCTGTCTCTCCAGCTGCTCTCTCCCACGGTGGCCTCTCTTTCTCTCACACTCCCAGGCCTGACGGTCGCCAAGGTGGCGGCGTGGGTTTTCTCCTCTCAGCCTCATGCACCTACAGTGTCATTCACCCTGAACCCTCTCTCCTTTTCTCCTCCTTTTAGTCTCACTCTATCCGTCTATACTACCCCTACCACCTCCTTGTCGCTGCAATCTACCGCCCCCCTGGCCCTATCTCCCAATTTCTTGACAACTTCGCTGCCTGGCTTCCACACTTCCTCTCCTCTGACCTGCCATCTGTCATTCTTGGTGACTTTAACATCCCCTTGGATAACCCCGCTGATCCTGGTACCTCCAAACTCCTCTCTCTCTGCTCCTCTCTTGGCCTATCTTAGTGGACTACCTCTCCCACCCACATCCAAGGACACTCCCTCGATCTTGTCTTCTCTCGCTCTTGTTCCCTTACTGACTACACTATCTCGGCTTTTCCTCTTTCTGACCATCACCTCATCTCCTTCTCCCTCACTGCTTCCCCCTCTCCCACCCCCCTCCCAAGCGCATTGTCTCATGGCATAACGTCAACACACTTGATCTTGCTGCCTTCTCAAACACGCTGTGTCCTCTTCTCGCCCCAATCGCCCTCATGTCCTGCCCGAAACTCGCCGCCTCCCTCTATAATGACACCCTATCTTCGGCATTGGACTCTGCCTGCCCTCCCTCCTCTATCCCCTTCAATGCTCCAACCCACAACCGTGGCACTCGCCTATCACCCGATTCCTTAAAAAGTGCTCACACACTGCTGAGCGCTTCTGGAAGAAATCACACTCCCTTGCGGATTATCTCCATTTCAAATTAATTCTTTCCTCCTTCAGCTCTGCCCTTGCTCTGGCCAAGGAATCCTACCTTAAGTCCCTCATCCTTTCCCAATCATCCAATCCCCGCAGGCTCTTCGCCACCTTCAACTCCTTGCTCTCCCCCTCCAGCTCTTCCGTCCTCCATCGTAGCCGCTGATTTTGCAACCTACTTTTCAACCAAAATCTCCTCTCTCAGGACTGCCATCACTGCTGCCATGACCTCACCCTCTCCCTCCTCCCCTCCTACATCTCCACTCCCCTCCTTCCAACCCCTGTCCTCATTTTACCCCACCACTGCTGCTGAAGTCCACTCTATCCTTCAATCCGCTTCTCCCTCCACCTGCCCGCTCGATCCTATCCCCTCCAATATTATCCGTCGTCTCAGTCTGTCAGTCTGCTCTCACCTGGCTCACCTCTTTAATCTTTCCCTATCCTCTGGGATCTTCCCTTCCTCCTTCAAACACGCTCTTGTCTCCCCAATTCTCAAAAAAACAAATCTGGACCCCAACTCTCCATCCAACTACAGGTCCATCTCCCTCCTCCCTTTTGCCTCCAAGCTCCTAGAACGTCTGACCTATAATCGTCTCCTAAGCCACCTTACTGCTAACTCCATTCTAGACCCCCTCCAATCCGGGTTCCGCCCTTTACATTCCACTGAAACTGCCCTGACCAAAGTCACTAACGATTTACTATCGGCTAAATCCAAAGGCCTCTTCTCTATCCTCATCCAGCTTGATCTGTCGGCAGCCTTTGACACTGTTGACCACCCTCTCCTGCTCAACACCCTCCGCTCCTTTGGCATCACTGGCACGGTCTTCTCCTGGTTCACCTCATACCTCTCCGATCGCTCCTTCTCCATCTCCACTCCGAGCTCCTCCTCTCCTACTACCCCGCAGCCAGTCTGTGGCCCTCTCCTCTTCTCCCTCTACACCACCTCTCTGGGCACCCTCATCAGCTCCTATGGTTTTCATTACCACCTTTATGCTGATGATACCCTAATCTATCTCTCCTCCCCCGACCTATCCCCATCACTCCTGTCCAAGGTCTCCGAATGCCTCACGGCCATCTCAGCCTGGATGACCCAACGCTTCCTGAAACTAAACATGGTTAAAACTGAACTTCTAATCTTCCATCCCCCGAACATCCCCTCTTCTCCCACTATCTCCATCAGCATTGGTGAAACCAAGATCACCTCCACCGACCAAACGCGCTGCCTCGGTGTCATTATTGACTCCTCCCTCTCTTTCACCCCCCACATTCGTGCTCTCTCACAGTCTTGACGCTTTCACCTATGCAACATCTCACGCATCAGACCATTCCTCTCCACTGACGCGACCAAAATTCTCATTCACTCTCTTGTCGTCTCCCACCTTGACTACTGCAACATCCTTCTCTCTGGGCTGCCTCTCACCCGCCTCGCACCTCTCCAAACTATTCTTAATGCTGCTGCTAGGCTCATCTTCCTCTCCCGCCGCTCTACCTCCACCTCCCCCCTCTGTCTATCTCTTCACTGGCTCCCCATTCCTTTCCGAGTTCTCTTTAAACTCCTCACCACCACCTACAAGGCTCTCTCCTACTCCACCGCTCCTTACCTCTCTTCACTGATCTCTATCCACACTCCCTCCCGTCCTCTTCACTCCATCGCTGACCGCCGACTGACCTCTCACGTATCACCTCCTCCCACTCCCATGTCCAAGACTTCTCTCACGCTGCCCCCCTGCACTGGAACAACCTCCCGCCACCCATCAGGCTTTCTGATTCCCTTACCTCCTTCAAGCGCTCCCTCAAAACCCACTTTTTTCGACTTGCCTATCCCTCCTATGATGACCCGCATATGATAGTGGATTTGACTGAGCCCACCCTCTCCAAAAAGGGGGCGGTTATCTAATCTGCATATTCCTCCTAAATACCGCAGTATGTATTTTCTATTAGATCCAGGTCCTTTACGCTTAAAGAGATACAATGTTTTTCTTTCTTTAAAGGACATTATCACGGGTCTACCTCCGTGAGGGTTTGAATGATCACAGTGCCAGCCCTCATGTTGTTTTTCCGCGATGTTGTCCTTTATTTTGATTCTTTCAATACATAATATATAAAAGTAAAAAGTGATAAAAAGAAGTGATAAAAAGAAGAGAGATCTCTTGTTTAATGTTTCCCAGAGAAAGTATTGTGCAAATATGCCGTCATTGTGCAAAATACGCAAATATATATACACATATATATAAAAAATTCTTAAATGCTAGATAAAAGATAAGAGATAAAAAATGGCTTAAAAAATTGGCTTAAAAAATGACCAAATAAAAATAAAAATGACCAATTAAACCAGTCCAGACTTTTCATAAAAATATATAGGTATCCAAGTCTGCCGGCACTCAAATAATCACGAGCATCTGGCCCCGGTGCCCAGAGCAGTAACAAACACCAAATCCAAATAATGGCACTCAGGAGACAAATGGTAAAGCAAAAAACAGGATGTGTATTTCACATGAATGCCAAGCTTTCAGGGTGTAACCCCCTTCGTCAGGACACAATCCTACAGCAATTTGCCAATGCAACAATCAACATTTAAATACCCCACCAAATGACACTCACCGCATCTCCATGCTGTGATCGCGCTGTCCGCCGTAACTGGAAGTCGTCACCAGGCCATGCACATCCGGGAGTACAGCGCTTCAATGTTGCCAAGCAACTACTGAGCTTGTGCTCCACGGCAGCCATTACCAGGGATATCCATAGTCAGGCGAATCCACGCTCACAACGGCGCCGATCAGCAGACCAGGCCAACTCAGCAACGAGTGCGAACACACATCCCCGCTTTTGAGAGGCTCAAGTGCGGCGAGTGCGAACCAGACAGCGCGCATCCACATGCTGCCAAGCTAACACCAGCCTTAGGAGAATAGTGCATACAATATACATAACCATGAATAACAATAATACACAAAGAAAAAAAGAAAGACAGTATATACAAAGAAAAATGCAAATACACATACATATGCAGATAACATTTTACATAAACGAATTCCAATTAATTTTGTCATTTAATCTCTTAGGGTAAATACAATCCAGGCGGTAAATCCACCTGGATTATAACAATAAGAGACGCTTCGCTCTATCCCCTCCTCTAGGGGAGTCCTGCACCTGAGGAAGGTGAACTTCGAAGTGCGTGCAGGCTAGCAGACAGCTGTTTGTTATTTTTCTTACATTGTAATTTTGATTGATGATGTGTGTCCATTTGGTGTCTTGGTCCTGAGTCCACACTGAGACCCATACTCATGTGCCACTGTGTGCCAGTGCAACCCAGAAAGTGTCATTTCTACGACACACCTCTGGGTGCATGCTTGTCCTTCCTGGACTTAAATCCCCCTATAGATTTGTTAATAGAGGGGCATTCAGGCTCACGTGTGAGGACTCTCTAAGACCTGATCACTTTCTCCTGGGCGCAACCCACTAAAGGAGCGCTCAGATATTAATGTGTGGTCTCCACACAGTGTGGTCACCGGTAACGGTGTCATCACAAATGGCAGGACATCATTACTATTAGTAAAAGGAGTTAGAAGAGGCGCATAACCCACTCCTGCAACGGCACCTAAAATAAAGAACGTGTGGCAAAACGGCAGAAAGTCCAGTGGACCTGCACAGTTCTAAGGTAGCCCACACACCATACAACCACTGAAGGAGTTATTTAAAAGAAGGGAGCTATCCCACTCCAGTTTGGCACCTCATGGTATGATCTGCTAGCATTCATCGTTGAGCACCCAGACCTGCGATGATTGTACAGATCTAGGTAGCCTACACACGGTTGAATCACAGACAAACATTGAATAAATTCTTTATTATAACAGCTTTTTCTGCCTGCCACCACAAGTTTTACATTGTGTAAACCCCACCCATTCATGTTGTATGTTGTTTTAATATTATTTTAGCAGCCTTTTAATAAAGACTCAATAAAGGTTAAATTTAAAAAAACTATTTTTCTGAGGTGCACCTAACAAAGGACATATCTTTCTTCTTTAAGTACTTGTTCCTATGCCCATGTCCCTAGGTAGCACACCCCTGTTTTTCAACTAAATTTCAGATTGAACATTTGAGGGGTCCGATTTTTCAAATTGTTATCTTGAGCTACTGACCCAAACCCCCCTTTTCCTAGTCCTTAGTCCCTGATCCATTTGTCCACATGTCCGTAGCTAAGTGTACAGTGGGTACAGACACATTTTTCAGGGCACTGAGGACACTTTTTCTGACGTCCCTGTACATCCCGGGTATCGCCTGCCTAGTGAAGTGGAATCTAGACATGATTTGGTACTGGGTCACAATACCTCCATCAACTGTCTAAATGCCACTCCACTGATGACGAGGAGGAAGTTGGTGGTGTGCTTCTCAGGTGCTTGGATCCAACAGGAGGACCAAGGGATTTAGGTGTCCCTGGACTGCTAGCCACAGTTCCTGAACTAAACACTTATTTATGAAGGGTCTTCTGGGTGGGCAAGATCCTTACCCCTGCTTATTGGAGCTTTACATAAGCTACATATGGCAATACATTTGTTGTCTGGATTTGGATAAACAAAAATTCCAGACCTTAGAGGTGGATTTATTAGTCCCCTGCCCAGGCATGATGATGGGCTTTTACATCCCATGGACAACAACTGTTTCCCCCCCTGGTGCCTCATTTAAGCAAACCACAGAATATCCTCGTCAACTTCCTCCTCAGCACCAGCTACATCAATATCCTCCTCTCGGTCTACAACATTGACACCTTCATTATCTAAATCAGGAACTGCACTGTGAGTGATCCTTCCAGCATATGCAGAGGGAGTGCTGAAAATGGTGGCAGGGGCCACCTCTTCCCGTACAGTGATGGGAAGGTCAGGCATCGAAACCACCAACACCCTTGCCCCCCCTGGGGGTTTGTGATAACATGTCTTCTTTAGAAGGCAGATATGTTTGCTGTGATTTTGATGACAGTTGAAATATCTTCAAATTTCTAAAGGGGGAGTAGGAGGGCTTGTATGGTCATGTGTAGTTGAACCACCAGTCATGAATACAGGCCAGGGCTTTAACCGTTCCTTGCCACTCTGTGTCGTAAATGGCACATTGCCAATTTTAAGTTTCTCCTCCAATGATTTTAATTTATTTATTTTTGGTCCTCCTTTTACTAAACTTTGGCTTTTTGGATTTTAAGTGCCCCATACTTTCACACTGGACATCGGCCTTGGCAGATGATGTTGATCGCATCGTCTATGTCATCATTACTACTTGCATTTGCAGCACATTCAGAAGTAAGAGTAAGCGGCCCTTCATCTTTCCCTAATTGATTCTCCATATTTTGCATCTCCATTATTTTTGTGGAGTTATGCAATATAATATTACACCACAGCACCACTGGAGTGCAAGTATATATGGCAGTAGATGCACCAATAGAAAGGTATTTATTTTGTATATGATTATACAGTACTCAATCAATTAGGCCCCAACAAAAAAATATATGGTAGTCAAATACGCACCACCAAAAAATTATACGGTAGTCATTTTATAATTATGCACCACCAGAAAGATATATACGGTAGTCAATTACGCACCACTAAAAATTATACAGTAGTCAATTTATAATTATGCACCTCCAGAAAGATATACGGTAGTCAATTACGCACCATCAATAAATTATACGGTAGTCAATTTATAATTACGCACCACCAGAAAGATATACAGTAGTAAATTACGCACCACCATAAATTATACGGTAGTCAATTTATAATTATGCACCATCAGAAAGATATACGGTAGTCAATTACGCACAACCCAAAAAATATACGGTAGTCAATTACGCACCACCAAAAAATTATACGGTAGTCAATTAATAATTACGCACCACCAGAAAGATATACGGTAGTCAATTACGCACCACCAAACAATTATATTGTAGTCAATTTATAATTACGCACCACCAGAAAGATATACGGTAATCAATTCCACACCACCAAAAAATTATACGGTAGTCAATTTATAATTACGCACCACCAGAAAGATATACAGTAGTCAATTACGCACCACCATAAATTATACGGTAGTCAATTTATAATTATGCACCATCAGAAAGATATACGGTAGTCAATTACGCACAACCCAAAAAATATATGGTAGTCAATTACGCACCACCAAAAAATTATACGGTAGTCAATTTATAATTACGCACCACCAGAAAGATATACGGTAGTCAATTACGCACCACCAAACAATTATATTGTAGTCAATTTATAATTACGCACCACCAGAAAGATATATGGTAGTCAATTACGCACCACCAAAGAGATATTATATATATGGCAGTATAATTAATATGCACCAGCAGAGATATTATTTTAATTACTAGATGCACCAGTACACTGTAAATGTATTAATATTTTTATTTATGTCAGACTCAGTAGTAGAGTGAGTATATGCACCAGCAGAGAATATGTACTAGTTATGTAAGGCTGTATACACCAGCAGGGGTATTATTAATTATACAGCAGATGCACATGCAGACTGGTGTACTAGTGGTTAAGGTTAACAACAGTGCTGCAGCACACTGCAGTCAAATACACAATGGCTGATATAAGGCTGTAAAAAAAAAATACTCCAGCCAGCAGGGGGGTATTATTAATTATACAGCAGATGCACAAGTAGCAGACTGGTATAGAAGTGCTTAATAAATGTAACAGTGCTGCACACTGCAGTCATATACACGTCTGATCCTGATGTATAAGCCAATGCTGTAAAAGATACACCAGCGGGGGGGGGGGGGGTATTATTACAGCAGATGCACAAGCAGACTGGTATATACAAGTGGTTAAATAATATACACGTATGTATGATTGAAGTGATGGGCTGGCGCCTGGCAGTGCAGCAGAGTCACACCACCAGAGAGCAGACAGTGGCACTAGGCACTTGCAGTCGCCCCAGCAGAAAATAAAACACAACTCTTCTTAAGCCTAACCTAACTAACTAAACTCCGCACACAGACTATCCTACTCCTAACCAGCTGAAATCACGAGTGAAAAATGGTACCGGATACTCGCTCTTTATATAGAGTTCTGGATCTCGCGAGAATCCGGCGCCGGGCAATGACATTTTGCCCGCACGTCCGGGTCCGAGTCAGGCGGGAAGCTCCGATCGCCGCTCGGATTGATGACGGATCTGGGAAATCCGAGCCCGCACATCTCTTTTGTCTGCTGGGGCTGTCATCCTGAGGACGGGGGTTGCATCCCCCGAAAGCGCTCGATGTGCATTTGCCCAATACACTTGATGTGATTACTTAAACCTGGATTGTGTGCCTCTAATCATTGGAGTTCTATACATGCGTTATGGAGTGCACCTATAAAGTTGCCTAAAGATTTTTGGAGTGCCGGCATAAAAGGAATGCTATATATATATATATATATATATATATATATATATATATATATATATATATATATATATATATATATATATATAGTTGTGTTATAAGTCCCAACAAAATCTAAGGCTATTGAATAAACTTGTGTTATACACAGCCGGTGATTCTTTTGTGTGTGGTAGCAAGTGACATGGTTGTTGGAGAGGCTGCTGATGCTTCAGAATTTAATATCTCACTGCAGATTTTCACCTCTTCACTCCCCCTCTAACACCTCCACCAGCGAACTGTGACACAATAAATTAGGTTACATACAAGGAGACTTCAGTTCCTTTTTTTGATTAGGAGAGGTGTCAAAAACACTTTGCTGCCAGAGGCTAGAAGGAAGATCCAGTGTCGTGTTTGCATTGACAGATTTTAATGAAATGACTCACCTAGCTTCAATCTGCTATTAATAACAACGTACAGTCATTTACATGGTCACCACCTTTGTTTTTCTCTCCATCTTTAAGGTTATTTTGTAACTTAAATGCCTGGATGGATTAATTATCTAGAGCAATCATTTGCACAGCAACAAAAGCTGCTATTTTGGCTATTACAGTAAACTGAAAATATAGGCCGATATGTAATAGGGTGCGATTTTTAGACTTTTGCGATTTTTTGTCAAAATTGACCAAAATCGCATTTTTTCTAAAAATCGCACATGTAATAGGATGCGAGTCGCGGTAAAAATCGCACATTTTAAAGATGCGATTTTCAGGCACACTGAAACTCGCATCCAGATGTTTTCCCATAGTAAACTATAGAACTCGCATATGTAATAGGATGCGAGTTCTAAAGTCGCATATGGGAGCTTAAAAAAAATCGCAAAAAAAATAGACCAGCTTCTGACTGGCGATTTAGGCAGAAACATGCACAGATCATTGAGATCTGTGCATGCTTCTGCTGTAAAAAAATAGTTAAAAAAGAAATTTAAATAAAAAACTGGCGGACGGGCCCCCTCCTAAGCATTACCAGCCCCGGGCTCAAAAAGCCGGTGCTGGTATCATAAAATCAAAGGAACAATCAAGTTGGGGTTCCCTGGATTTTATAAAACCAGCACCAGGCTCAAGGTCCGGCGCTGGTTCCCAAAATACGGGGGACAAAATGACTAGGGGTCCTCCGTATTTTAAGAACCAGCACCGGACAAAACCAGCCAGCAGGGTAATGCCACAGCCGGGGGAAACTTATTATATAAGCTCCCGCGGCCAAAGCATTAACCCCCTGGCTGGTCAGCATGGGCAGGGGTCCTGGGGAAGTGGGGACCCCCCCAAATGAAGGGGTCCCCCCCCTCCAGGACTTACCAGCCCATGCTGATAGTCCGGGGCTGTCCCCGATGCCCCTGGGCGGTGGGCATCGGGCTGATGACTTGTGTAAAAAAAAGAATTAAAACTATTGTTTTACACTGGCGAACTATGAGTCCCAGCAAGCCTACCCCGCATGCTGGGACTTGGGGAACCACAAGTCCCAGCATGCGGGGCATTAAAGGGCCCGCTGGCACTTGTAGTTCTGCAGTGAAAAAAATAGTGCACAAAATCACACTGACACCCTGTAAAATAAAACTTTAATACACACAAAACACACACACACTGAAACTTACCTACCTTGAGCCCGTAGGTCGGTCCCTGGATCCTGGGTCCGTCCTCCGGGGCTCCAGGGCAGAAGAGTCCGGTTCCGGGGTCTTTGTCCTGGTTCCGGGGCTGGTCCTGGGGTTCCGGGGCTCCTGGGCTGCAGAATCCGGGGTCCGGGATCCGTGGTAGTCCCCAGGGGTACCTAAGGAGGCAAATCCAACTCACCTGCTCCCCGGCGGCGACCTCCGGTGACAGCGCTGCTCCACACTGGTACCCGGCTTGCTGGACTTTGACCGGCGCTGAGATGTTTCCTCCTCACCGTCTCTGCACAGAATGATTTCTTGGCCAATCAGGAGCCGAGAAAATCGGCTCCTGATTGGCCAGAAATCATTCTAACTAGAGACGCCGAGGAGGAAACATCTCTGCTCTAGATGCGCTGAGATGTTACTTCCTCGGCATCTGTATTCAGAATGATTTCTGGCCAATCAGAAGCCGACTTTCTCGGCTCCTGATTGGCCAAGAAATCATTCTGTGCAGAGACGGCGAGGAGGAAACATCTCAGCGCCGGTCAAAGTCCTGCAAGCCGGGTACCAGTGTGGAGCAGCGCTGTCACCGGAGGTGGCCGCCGGGGAGCAGGTGAGTTGGATTTGCCTCCTTAGGTACCCCTGGGGACTACCACGGATCCCGGACCCCGGATTCTGCAGCCCAGGAGCCCCGGAACCCCAGGACCAGCCCCGGAACCAGGACAAAGACCCCGGAACCGGACTCTTCTGCCCTGGAGCCCCGGAGGACGGACCCAGGATCCAGGGACCGACCTACGGGCTCAAGGTAGGTAAGTATCAGTGTGTGTGTGTTTTGTGTGTATTAAAGTTTTATTTTACAGGGTGTCAGTGTGATTTTGTGCACTATTTCTTTCACTGCAGAACTACAAGTGCCAGCGGGTCCTTTAATGCCCCGCATGCTGGGACTTGTGGTTCCCCAAGTCCCAGCATGCGGGGTAGGCTTGCTGGGACTCATAGTTCGCCAGTGTAAAACAATAGTTTTAATTCTGTTTTTTTACACAAGTCATCAGCCCGATGCCCACCGCCCAGGGGCATCGGGGACAGCCCCGGACTATCAGCATGGGCTGGTAAGTCCTGGAGGGGGGGCCCCTTCATTTGGGGGGGTCCCCACTTCCCCAGGACCCCTGCCCATGCTGACCAGCCAGGGGGTTAATGCTTTGGCCGCGGGAGCTTATATAATAAGTTTCCCCCGGCTGTGGCATTACCCTGCTGGCTGGTTGTGTCCGGTGCTGGTTCTTAAAATACGGGGGACCCCTAGTAATTTTGTCCCCCGTATTTTGGGAACCAGCGCCGGACCTTGAGCCTGGTGCTGGTTTTATAAAATCCAGGGAACCCCAACTTGATTGTTCCTTTGATTTTATGATACCAGCACCGGCTTTTTGAGCCCGGGGCTAGTAATGCTTAGAAGGGGGACCGTTTTTTTTTTTTTTTTTTTTTTTTTTTTTTTTTTACAACACAGCGCACAGTACTGAACATGTGCCGATTTTCATGACTGAAAATCGCACATTTTCATTACTAAAACTCGCCCGAAATCGCACCACATCGCACTTTTTTCCTGTGAATTCGCATCTCAGTACATATGCGAATTTGCGGCAAAAAATGTGATTTGGAAAGGTGCGATTTTGTGCGATATGGTGCGATTTTTGGACTAGTCCAAAAATCGCACCCTATTACATATCGGCCATAGACTTTATTTCCATTAGGAATAATAAAAAAAAGAAAATCAATACATAGTAAAAAAAAAAATGAAATACACAAAAGAAGCATGAAATGTAATAGGGTGAATAATAAGGTGTAATAGGGTGAAATAGGGTGAAATGTAATAGGGTGAGAGATTCAGAAAGTTTTTTTTTTTTCAAACTGGTTTTGCAGTGTAAATGATTGCCGCTTTAAAAAAAACTGGACATTTCTTCCGAAATCTCTCACTTTCTGAATCTCTCATCCTATTAAATTACACCCAATGTATTTTAAGATTATTACATATAGCACAAAAAATATTCTTTTTATGTCTTCTGTTAAATCCATCTTGATATAGAAATCATTGTACAAAAGAAAGTCTCAAATTAAATCTTCCAGAAGTTTGGAATTCAGATTTCAAATCCAAATTTTGTGTTTTTGATTGCATGATTTTAATTGTTTTTATCTAGTTTCAGATTTTAAATTATGTATTTATTATTTAGGTACATGTTTCCTAGCACGGCGCCCATGATTTTTAGTCGTATGGCATCTTATGCATTGTATCGCATTGCATGCCATGTAGCTGCATGCGATGCGATTTAAGCACCATATACGATTTTTAATTGTATAAGCACCCTAATGGGTGCTTACAATGTTAAATGCACCCCCACGCCACCCCCACTATCAACGCGAACCCGAAGCGTGGCGAGCGTAGCGAGCCTGCGAGGGGCAGCGGTGCGCGTCCTCCGACCTTTTCATACCCCCACTATCCACGTCAGCGTGGAGTTGACTTTATATAGTGTGGCCAGCGCAGCGAGCCACAGAGCCCGTAGCGTGGCGAGCCCCGCGTATTACGTTACATGTATTCCACATCCGCTCACCACGCTTCGGGCTCAGTGGCTCGCTGCGCTCGCCACACTATCTAAGATCATCTACACGCCGACGTGGATAGCTGGAATCCGGCTATGTCATATGTCCCCCCCCACACGTGCCTCAAGACCACATTACCATATGTACGCCCAGAGTTTTCATGGGAACACCCATGAAACGCGGGTTGTATGCATATGGTAATGAGCCCAAACAGCCCTTCACGCCCCTCTCCACCCCCCTTTTCGGATTGTACAGAATTCACACCGTATTCGGACGTGCGCGATGTTCACACATGCGCAGATACGCCTCTGCACATGCGCAAACACCAACCATAGGCCGTCCTTACGCATTCGGAGCCATCCGAACCAACCAGAATAAGGAATATTCAACGTGAATACGCAGGGAACTGAGTCAACAAGAATCAGGCCCTAAGTGAAAGAGCAGCAGCACAAATACATGTCACAGTACACTGCACAGTAGTACCCTTATGCTTGTCACGCCACACTAGAGCCACTTATACACATTATACCACTATAGATCCCTTTCTCATTCCTCATCAGTCCTATTGATCATCAGTCCTCATTCCCTTCCCCGCACTGCACCAGCACATACACACACAGAGTTACACTGCACTACATTCACACAAACACAGGGTTACATTGCATTGCAGTAGCCCACACAGGGTTACACCGCACTGCAGCAGCACACACACAGGGATACACTGCACTGAACTAACACACATACACAGTGCTATTTTTGTAGGAAAATAGGTTCAGGAACTGTGGGTGGAGGCAGAAAATGGGCGGTGATGTGGGAGGAGCTACAAAGGGGCGGGGCATTACAGTTAAAAAAAAAGATAGAAAAACAGATAATTCCTCCCAACAGTGGCAGTAACATAACAATCCCCAGCAGCAAAGTGGAGAATATGCGCGCGCCTAAGGTGCGCGCCCAAAAACAGGGGTGTAGCCTCACTGCAAGGGGCACAGCATTGCAGGAAAAGACTAATTTATACCGCGGTTTTGCAACCTGCATGCAGAGAATTGGCCCATTATACATATGCCACACACCATATTGCTCCATTATACATATGCCACACACCATAATGCTCTATTATACATATGCCACACACCGCGATGCCCATTATACATGTTCTACACACCGTGATACCCATTATACATGTCACACACTGTGATGGCCATTATACATATGCCACACACAGTGATGGCCATTATAAATATGCCACATATCGTGATGCTCCCTTATACATATGCCACACACCATGATGCCCATTACACATATGCCCCACACCGTGATGGCCATTATACATATGCCACACACAGAGATGCCCATTATACATATGCCACACACTGTGATGGCCATTATACATATGCCACACACTGTGATGGCCATTATACATATGCCACACACAGAGATGCCCATTATACATATGCCCCACATAGAGATGCCCATTATACATATGTCCCACACCGTGAAATAATCCCAGTGGTAGAGCTGTAATTACACGCCATCCCTGAACCCCACACCACGTTGCCCCCCTCAGTAAGGCTTCTAATAAATTATAATTTACCTGCTTTTTGCCAAGGGGGTTAATGTCCGTTGCCAAGGTGGTTAATGTCTGTTGCCAAGGGGGTTAATGTCAGTTGCCAAGGGGGTTAATGTCCGTTACCAAGGGGTTAATATGCATTGCCAGGGGTTATTGCTTGTTGTCAAGAGGAGTTAATGTCCGTTGCCAGGGGTTCTTGCTCGTTGCCAAGGGGGGGTTAATGTCTGTTGCCAGGGGTTCTTGCTCGTTGCCAAGGGGTTAATGTCCATTGCCAGGGGTTCTTGCTTATTGCCAAGGGGTTAATATGCATTGCCAGGGTTATTCGTTGTTGCCAACGGGTTTATATTTGTTCCCAGCGGTTATTACTCATTGCTAAGGGGGGTTAATGTTCGTTGCCAGGGGTTCTTGCTTGTTGCCAAGGGGGGGAGGGGTGTGTTAATGTCCATTGCCAGGGGTTCTTGCTCATTCATTGCCAAGGGGTTAGTATGTGTTGCCAAGGGGTTAATATATTTTGCCAGGGGTTAATGCTCGTTGCCAAGGGAAGTTATTTTCCATTGCCAGGGGTTCCAGCTCGTTGCCAAGGGGTTAATACGTGCCCACCCCCGTCAGCTGCTGCTGCTGCCCCTGCCTTACCCTGCCTTCCCCTGCGCACAGAGAGACAGACGCTAGAAGTCATTTTTCACATCCAGTGTCTGACAGGGAGCACAGCTCTGCAGCGTCACCAGGAAGTCGCAGAGCTTTGCTACCTGTCAGACACTAGAGGTGAACTATGACTGTCTCTCTGTGTGCAGGAGAAGGAAGGCAGGGGCAGCCGCAGCTGACGGGTGGGCGGTCGGATACATAGGTGGGTGGTCGGGCGGGCGGACACTGACAGGGAGCGGGGAGCAGGGAGTGGCAGGCGATGCCGGGCGGCCTGGAGCAGGTTCCGGAACGCCGTTCCTGATGACATCATTTTAAATTTGAGCTTCACGAACGGCGTTCCGGACCGTTCCGGCTGAAAAATAGCCCTGCACATACAGGATTATGCGCAACAGCACACACATAGCATTATGCCACACTGCACCAGCACACACAGGGTTACACCACAATGCAGCAGCACTTACCTGTTTACACTGTACTGTGCCAGCACACACACATAGGGTTAAACTGGCTCTGACCGCCTTAGATTTCTTAAATTTGAGCAGATTTAACTTCTAAAAATCCAAACCACTCATCTCTAATCATACTGAACTCATGTGATTAGAGATCCGCAGGAAACATACAGGACAGCCAAACATCCAGGGCAACCCTGCGTGTCACTATCACCAGGCTAGATATTTTAAGCATGCTTGAATTATATGGTCATCGCCTGTATCCTCTCTATTGAGAACACAGGCAGTGACAGATCGCTCAGCACACATGACTGGTGGAGTGCTGTGTGCTAAAAAATCAGTTCTGAGCAACCTGAGCAATACTAGATCACTCACCAAAAGCTCCCATGCCCCGTGTGCAGGCCCCATAACACTGATAGGACTTAAAGAATCTCATATACAGATGGGGCAGGTCCCATCTTGGCAGGGGATGGCGATGGCGAGAAGGGGACGCGCGCGCGTCCTCTTCCAACGGCGCTTCCAGCTGCTCCCCCGGGTCCCCGCCGGCTTGTCGGCGGTAACCCGGGGTCTCCGCCGCCTGCCCGCACCCCCCCTAACCCTGTCCGTCTCCCTGAGGTGGAGACGGACAGGGTTCCCGTCGCCCCGCCGACGGAGATTGAGACGCGCGTGCAGGTCCCATCTTGGCAGGGGATGGCGATGGCGACGCCAGCCGCCATCCCCAGCCAGCGCCATATCGATTGCGAGAAGGGGACGTGCGCGCATGAGTGCCACGCGCGTCCCCTTCCGACGCCACTTCCAGCTGCTCCCCCGGGTCCCCGCCGGCTTGTCGGCGGTAACCCGGGGTCCCCGCCGCCTGCCCGCACCCCCCACTAACCCTGTCCGTCTCCCTGAGGCGGAGACGGACAGGGTTCCCGTCGCCCCGCCGATGGAGATTGAGACGTGCGTGCGCGTGAGACGCACGCGCGTCTCAGTCTGATGGCTGGCGAGGCTGCTGGCGGATCGCCAGCGGGGACGTTCTGGCGATTCGCCAGCCTGGAAGAGGGCTGCCCCATCTGTAGGTGTGCTTTTACATCTTTAATCACAAGTGCGGTAAACCTGCATTACATCTTTATACAGTATGTCGGCCTCTGTACGTAAAGAAACCTTTATATACCAGTCTTTAGTATCCTTTCAGTGAATTAAGGCATGCTACCCTTATCTATCTCTCCTGGGTCGAGGTTAACATGATTTGAAACAGATAAGGGGTCAGATGTACTAAGCTTGAAAAGATATAAAATGGAGAGTGATAAACAGCCAGCCAATCAGCTCCTACCTGCCATGTCACAAGCTGTGTTTGAAAAATGACAAATAGGAGCTGATTGGTTGGTTGGTTGTTTATCACTCTCCATTTTATCACTTTTCAAGCCTTAGTACATCTCACCCAACATCCTTTATATACTTTATATGAGGGATTTTAATTGAGTTGGGTACACTATTCCCATCATATTTGTGAAGATTTAAGATATTCATTGAACAATCTATTTTTAGTTTTTCATGTATGGATATTTTATGACAATACGACACATTGTGGCTTTTTAATATTTTCCATTCCATATGTTTGCTGAAATCAGTGCTTACTGTAAGTGGAGGTATCCACCATCAATACAGTCATAAAAGGTACATATTGTATATGTGTGTATATTAAGTCTTGCTTTTATTATAAATGCAATATACAGCAAGAGAACAGAACATATGTTCTAATAAATTATTTGCATTTGCAAACACAGTCAGTCTGAGAAGATAATCAGCATTTATGAGACTAACATTTGACATTTAAAATACTGTAGTACATACGGTAAATTGCTAATCAATAAAGATCTACAGAAAGCAATTAATGCAATACTGTCAGTCTAAGTCTTTAATATTAATGAGGCATCCTATATATTAAAAGGTGAATGCTGCTCCTCACCTCTGTGGGGGGAATTCAAGTGCCTGACAGAGCTCACAGTCTACTGGGCTGACATTACTATTATATTGTTACGTGACGTCTTTTTGATGGGCTGGTAACTATTCCAATATAATTCTGTGCTATGTCAATAAGCAATACATTTTGATACCCCTTTTCCATCTAAAAGCCGAGTCTTACTAGAGTCCCCACCTGGCATAATGCCGGGCGGGTGATGTCACCGGAGGCGGGTCCTAAGCCAGCACTGGGAGATGAAAGCATCTCCTAGCATCGGCTATTGTATCGAGGTGAACGCGACCTGGGACGCATCGGCCCGGGTTACACTGCACCGTGAGCCAGGTTGAACCTGTGTTTAACCCTCCTCGCTACCCAGTATGAAATCCCGGGTCTCACGACCTGGGTCATTTCAACTGGCCTGCAATTCAGGGATTTTGCATGTTCCAATGCCAAAAAAAATTATATTTAAGCTAGTGGAACCCACCTACCCTAGTTTTTCCATCTATTTTTACTACATACTGTACACATATGTTGTTTCAAATTTTGGGATTCATAAAGCTGTATTCATTTGCCCCTGTCCTTGTTACAAACAAGTTACATACTGTAAAGCTTATACAGTATGCTACATATTGTTATATGCATTTATGCTATGATGCTATGTAATAATGTGCCCCGATGTTGGGACAGCCCCCCTGCTCCCAGCACCGGAGCAGCAGCCGCAGTGGAGAGATATGGAGCTGTGTCCTCCACTGGACACAGCTACGCCCTGTGCAGGGATCAGCTGTCTGATCCCCTCGCCTACAGTATGGGCAGCATGCTATAATGCTATGTAATAATGTGCCCCGATGCTGGGACAGCCCCCCTGCTCCCAGCACCGGAGCAGGGGGGCTGTCCCTAGCATATATCTCCACATTATAACATCGATATCAGGCATAGAATATTGAGAAATAATGATAATATATGAAAAAGAAGATAATATTCATGAGAATATCGGTCACATGCATGAACAAATGCCAGGGCCGATTCAGTGGCCCAGTCCATTGCTGATATAAAACAAAATTACAATATTACTAGAAATATAGCAATTACATATCTAATAGCAGCCTGGCTGTACACACAGACGAGGGAATCTCTGGAAACACAGAAGGTGGGCTGGCAAGACACACAGAATGTGACTGGCTGGACCAGGGCCGGCGCCACCACTAGGCAGGTCTAGGCATTTGCCTACGGCGCCAGCCACTGGAGGGCGGCAGTTCGCCCTCCGTGCAAAGGGGGACCTGCTACGCCATCTGGGGAGCGGGCAGGGGGGTCCATGCCGGCTTCTGACAGGAGCCTGCCGTGGTGTCCTTGCTGTGCGGGTACCTGCGGATCTGTGTATAAAGCTGGTGGTGGTGGGGGGTCCCTGCAGTGAATAAGAAATAACTAGCGCTATCCGCCGGGCTATACAGAAGCTGGGTTTGAAAACACTGGCCGCATGCTGATTCAGCGGATGGCCAGTGTTTTCAAAACAGAAGCGCTTCCCACGCCGCCGCATAGAGCTAGTTATTTCTTATTCACTGCAGGGACCCCCCGCTGCCGCCAGCTTTATACACAGCGCCGCAGGTACCCGCGCAGCAAGGACACCACTGCAGGCTCCTGTCAGACGCCAACATGGACCCCCCTGCCCGCTCCCTAGGCGGTGCAACAGGTACCCCCCGCCCACACCCCCGGCACCGGGGCACCCCCACCAACTCGCCTGGGGCGCTCCGGTGCCTTGCACCGGCCCTGGGCTGGACACACATCAGGGAATGTCTGGCTGAATATACAGAAGGGTAGGCAGAGGCAGAGCTGCAGAACTATGGGATTCAAAGGAGTTGGCTTTCTCTGGGCTTCTGCACTGATGGGGGCACTTCTTAAGGATGCCATCACCTTCAGTGGAGGTCTGAAGTCTCAGCAAGCAACTGCAGCCATGGAGAGATAGGGACACTGGAATACCTCAGACAGGCTGTCTCGCACTTCTAGCATCTCGGTCCCCTCCTCCTTGCAAGTGCTACAGTACAGTCTCCTGGTCCCAGCCACATCACCAGTGTGCAGGGAGAATGGGGTGTTGGTTCTGCTGCTTCCCTCCTCAGAACTCGCTCACTGAGAGCGCCCATCACAACAGAGGTGGGTGGAGGGTTCAAAATTGATCTCGCCTCTGACCAATTGGAGGAAATTTACACCACTGAGGGGAGGCTAAAATACAGAGCATGCTGGCTAGATGGATGCACAGAATGGGTATTCGATGGATACATAGAATAGGGAACCTGGCTCGACACACTGAAGGAGGAGCTTGACTGGATTCACAGAAGGTCAGCTGGCTGGATGCACAGAAGGGGGAGCTGGCTATATGCACAGAAGAGGCTATGGACCAGATCTATCAAATCAAAAAGTGATACATGGAGAGTGACAAACAGCCAGACAATCATCTCCTACCTGTCATTTTTCCAACCCAGCCTGTAACATGATAGTTAGGGGATGATTAACTGGCTCTTTATCACTCTCCATTTATCACTTTTTGAAGCTTGATACATCTGGTCCAAAATGCTAACACCATGCATTGGGCCAGATGTACTAAGCTTTAAAAGTGATACAATGGAGAGTGATAAACAACCAGCCAATCAGCTCCTATCTGTTATGTCACAGGCTGTGTTTGAAAAATGACAGGTAGGAGCTGATTGGTTTATTGGTTTATGGTTTATAACTCTCCATTTTATCACTTTTCAAGGTTTAGTACATCTCACCCCTAATACACCCCTAGTACAACATCACAGATGTACAGTAGGTGGAGACACTGACCAAAAATGACTGCAACAAGCCTGTGTGCTTTGCAACCACGCCTCCCCCAAACAGTCAATGGGTCAGATGCACTAAGCTTCAAAAGTGATAAAATGGAGAGTGATAAACAACCAGCCAATCAGCTCCTATCACAGGCTGAGTTTGAAAAATGTCAGGCAGAAGCTGATTGGTTGGTGTTTTATCACTCTTCATTTTATCACTTTTAAAGCTTAGTGCATCTGCAAGTGACATTGCTATGGTACCTTGGTACATGTGCAGTGTTACTAAGATGCATGCAGTTTTCTTATAATCATTCAACCTGTACTTGCGTGGGTTTCCTCAGGGTATTCCGGTTGGCTCCCAACAAATGAACCCTAGAATGTCTGTGCGCGTGTACATGTGGTAGGGAATATAGATTGTAAGCTTCACTGGGCAGGGGCTGATGTGAATCTCTTATATATTTGGCTACATCTGTCACTCAAAGGCCCTTATTCTAATTCGGACGGTACGGCCCGCGTGCGGCCGTACCGCCGATGTTTTTACTCTGCACATGCGCAGAGGTCAATCTGCGCATGTGCAGCCCCCTTCGCCGCAGACGTATTTCGTCCGCCGCAAAGGGGGCGTATAGGGGCGTGAGAGGCATCATGCCCTCATTTCCCTATGTGTACGCCCCGCGTTTCATGGGCGTTCCCATGCAAACGCGGGGCGTATGCATGGTAATGAGGCCATGACGCAACTCATGGGGGCGGAAAGCTGACGTCGCCGGATGTCAGCTTTCAGCCCCCATACAAGCTACCACACGGACGATTGTCCGTGTGGTCTCAGCTTGCGGGAGCTGCCGCGGCGTGCGGACCTGCCTTCGATGGTCGACGACCATCGAATGCAGGGGGCAGCTCCCACCATGGTGGAGGCGTACGCCTCCACCATTTTTATGCGGATCGCCAGCCGTCCGTGTACGGACGGCCGTGGCGATCCGTAGGGTGGGCGGGGATTGGTTTGTGCGGCCGGAGCCCCGTGTGCGGCTCTGGCCGCACCAACCAGAATAAGGGCCAAAGTGTGTCTGGAGCTGTAACGCTGGGTTGTGGACTTCCATCTTAATTTATGATTGTCATCACCTGTTTTAAACAGGGTAATTGATAAGAAAGGTGTTTAAGCACAGGTGATGGTAATCCATAAATTAAGAAGAAAGTCCAGAAACAGAGCAATGTGTCCCTCCTGGAGAGGGTCATGTTGAGAGGTATGCACCTCCCTCCCTCCCCCCCCCCCCATTCACGGCATCCCCACGATTAAATGGCACATGCAAAACACTGACATGGCTATGGTCGACAATGAAAAAGGTTGACAAGATTTATTTTTCACTTTTTCAATGTTTTCATATTCATTCTCATGTGTCGACATGGACACCAATGAAGTGCCACACTTATGTCAACATTTACATGTGTTGACCTTTCTGTGTTGATTTTTTCTTGTGGCAATTCGCGGCACCCCCCGCGACCCCCCTCCCGCGACCCCCCTCCCGCGATTTGCAGCACACACCCCGCAATTCACGGCACCCCCGGTGACTCCCGCGATTCGGGGCCCCACCCCGTGACACCCCCCTCCTGCGATTCGTGGCACCCCGCGACCCCCCCTTCCCACGATTCGCCAACCCCCCGGGCCCCCCCTCCCGCGGTTCACGCTGCCCCCCACGACCCCCCCTACCGCGATTCCCCACCCCTGACCCCCCCTCCTGTCATTGCGGCAACCCCCCGCACCCCGCGACCCACCCTAGCACGATTCACTGCAAACCCCCGCGCCCCCCCTCCCACAATTCGCAGCACCCACACCCCCCCGCGACCCCCCCTCCCGCAATTCACGGCATCCACCCACGACCCCTCCTCCCGTGATTCGCGGACACCCCTCACCTCCTCCCTCCCCCCCACCCCTGCGCGCGATTCACGGCAACCCCAGGATTAAATGGCACATGCAAAACACTGGCACGGCTATGGTCGACAATGAAAAAGGTTGACATGAGTTTTTGAAGATTTATTTTTCTTTTTTTTTATGTTTTCATATTCATTCTCATGTGTCGACATGGACACCGATGAAGTGCCACACTTATGTCAAAATTTACATGTGTTGAACTTTCTGTGTTGATTTTTTCTTGTGGCGATTCGCGGCACCCCCCGCGACCCCCCTCCCGCGATTTGCAGCACACCCCCCGCAATTTGCGGCACCCCCGGGATCCGCGGCCCCACCCCGTGACACCCCCCCTCCTGCGATTGCGGCACCCCGCGACCCCCCCTCCCATGATTCGCGCCAACCCCCCGGGCCCCCCCTCCCGCTGTTCACGGTGCCCCCCACGACCCCCCTACTGCGATTCCCCACCCCTGACCCCCCCTCCTGTCATTGCGGCAACCCCCCGCCCCCGCGACCCACCCTCCCGCGATTCACTGCAACCCCCCGCCCCCCCCTCCCCCCCCTCCCACAATTCGCGGTACCCACACCCCCCCCCCCCGCGACCCCCCCCCCCTCCCGCAATTCACGGCATCCACCCACGGCAGCACCCCTAAGCCCCACTTATACTCACACACCCCTATCACTACCCAGCTTCCTGCTCTCCTGAACCGTAACTTCCACCACTGGGGAGTCGCTGACGCTGTTTTGCCCACATGCCCCTATCATGCCTCATAGCCCAGCCTCCTGCTCTCATGCACCCGAACTCCCACCCAGTAGGAGGAGACACTGACTAAGGGCCACCATCCTGTACTGCCACGCTGGCCCCTCACCCACTGGCAGAAGCTGCACAGTATCTCCCACCCTCCTCTTTAGTCCCCCTTATGCCCACACACCCCTATCACTACCCAGCCTCCTCTTTTCCTGTGTCGTGACCTCCGCCAGTGGGGAGCCACTGACTCAGAAACACCCTACTATACTATTGCACACACACACCTAAACAACACGCACACACAGCCCCCCCCCACACCCACAAATGTCACTGTACCATCCACACTATCAATGTACATCTTACTCTGTAACCGCTTTTTAATTAAACAAAACAATACACACACCCTTCCACATCATATGCTCTCTATTTAACACATTTCACCTATAACTCAAGTTGCAATACAGGCATCTTTCATACAATTCTAACCATCTTTCTCATATGCAAATGTTCACAAATTAAGGGGGCGCAGCCCCTTACGACGGTGTCAAGAGCGCCCGTAGGGCGCGATGAATCACCTAGTGTTCAAATATTCTCTGTAAAGCGCTGCGGAATATGTGTGTGCTATATAAGAAACTGTTAATAAATAAATAAACTCTAAATATTGGCATCGCATTAAATTCTTAATCAGGCCTCGCGCAATATATAACATGAAATTCCAGCCAAGCCTGTCCGATTGCAGAAGCAATCCAAGAGAGTGCTTGTACAACCCGTGCGACTCGCAGGCTCCAATGTGATGCGCTCAGGACCGCCCTTTGCATTGGGCCTGCTGTCATTCACCTGCAATTTGGGCTCTTTTCCTGCGATTAATCACAGCAATGGAAAACAGCCCAAATTGCAGGTGAATTGCATAGTGTATGGGGGCCTTAATGTCTCTTAGAAATTAAATATACAACTTAAATACTCTCTCGAAAAATAGCCGCAGATAGCAAATCTAATCCCAAATTTTTTTTACAGATATATAAATGGGAAACGGTTAAGGAAGGAAAATATTGTCCCACTAAAAACTAAGCAGGGTACCCTGTAAAAAAGAAAATATGAAAATAAAAGTTAAATAGCTGTGTCTGTGTCTTTTATTATAAACACTCTAGTGAGTTGTGTTTTTAGTGTAAAGATAGGTTGGGTCCCTCTGGGCGTACCAAAACTCACGTAGGTTTTTGGTGGTACCCCTCTTATAAAGGTTTCTTTTTGTACTTTCCTGGAGGGGCTCAACTTTTCAATATGTGTGCTTCTTTTAGTATGTGTGAAATGATCACAGAATTTTCATTTGAAAAAAAAAAAAAAAGAAAAAAAGAGTAGTGTCTGAGATCTACAGTATTACTATATTTTTTTTTTTTAAAGAAATAGTGTGAGGGCTGTGCAAATACAGTGGATTTCGACAGCGTACCTCACTTACATAAGTGATAAGGGAAAAACACATGTAAAGGTTTCTTTTTTGCTGAAACGAAAGTGTACCCCTACTCACGGTGTCACGTGGGGTTTTCAAACCCATAAAGGTTTCTTTTCACATGTGTTTCTCACTGATGTGATGTCATAGGTGGCTGTGGAAATGGCGTACCTTACTCACCCATTTTGGTAGGGGGCAAAAGCCTGAAAAGGTATCTTTTCCAAGTATGTCAGGTACTAATCACTGATATCATATGGAACCAGAGAGCCAATTGAGGTAAAAAAAAATTCCATATAGTTTAGTCCATAAAAACACTTTACAACAGTCCCATGGGCAGGTCATGTGGACACATGAAAATAATAAAATCCCCAAAAAATTCAAATCCAAAAATAACGAAACAAAAACAAAAAACTTAAAATGTCGAATATACATACATCCAGGAGTGTGGCTGTTCACTTTCCTCTGGCAGGAATATAGACTATGGCGGATCAAGACTGAAGAACTTCCATGGAGGACCTGGGTGAGTAGGATTTCCTTCCACAGGTCCACCATGGATTTTTTCGGACCGGACACCGGACACCAGACACCGGAGCCAGGGACCCGGGACCCAGGGACCTACCGACGGGATCAAGATAGGTAAGTATCAGTATGTGTGTGTTATGTATGTATTAAAGTTTTATTTTTCTGGTGTGTCAGTGTGTGTTTATTTAACTATTTTTTTAAGTGTGGAACTACAAGACCCAGCGGGCCCTTTAATGCCCCGCAGGCTGGGTTCTCCAAGTCCCAGCTTGCAGGGTAGGCTTGCTGGGACTCATAGTTCCACAGTTAAAAAAATAGTTTATTCTATTTTTTTACACACAATCAGCTCGATGCCCACCGCCCAGGGGCATCGAGGACAGCACCAGGCTTCAGCCTGGTCAGGTAAGTCCTGGAGGGTGGGGGGCCTTTATTTGGGGGTCCCCACTCCCCCAGGGCCCCTGGCCAGGCTGACTGGTCAGAGGGTTAATGCTTTGGCCGAGGGGGACTTGTATAAAAAGTCTCCCCCCGGCTGTGGCATTACCCTGCTGGCTGGTTGAGCCTGGGGCTGGTTATTAAAATACGGGGGACCCCTAGTCATTTTGTCCCCCGTATTTTGGGAACCAGCCCGGACCTGGAGCCTGGGGCTGGTTGTTAAAAATCAGGGAACCCCTATTTGTCGGGTTCCCTGATTTTTTATTACCGGCCCCGCTCTGTCAGCCTGGTGCTGGTTTCAGCTGTGGGGGGGTCCCCACGCCATTTAAAAAAATATATATTTATTTTTCTTTTTTTTTTTACACCTTGCAGCCTGCACGGATCTGACTGATCCGTGCAGACTGCCTACACTAATTCGTATTAGCGGCCGTATATACGGCCAGCTAATACAAATCAATACGCCATCGGAGAGTTAAAAAGCAGTCGTATTTGACTGCTTTGTAAATCCCCCTCCGGAACACGACAAAGCATACGAGGTATGCTATTGTATTAATTCGTATTAAGAATACGAATGCAACTTTTGCATTAGTATTCTTAGTAAATTACCCCCATACTGTTAATATTGAAAGGATTAATAAGGTTTATACCAAATAAGAATGTTTGCAACCAATCAGTGAACAGCATAACTTATATATGTACCTGCAATTGTTTGCTGCGCCATTGACAATATGACTTCTACCAGGACAGCCCTTTTATCCCCAAGGGAGCTGCTGGTGCTGGTCGAAGTTATGGACCAGCGTCTGGGGTCCTTGGGCCCTTATATATCGAATGCTGTGAAGCGCCAGGCATATAATGCGGCCCGGTGCAGGATATTGGCCCGCACGGGCGTCTCGCGGACCATCGCCCAGCTGGAGCGGCGATGGTCTGACCTCAGAAGGCGTCAGCCAGACCTCCTGGGGAGGATCCGACGCTATGTGAGGCGCTGTAAGTAATTTTAAATTGAGTGTGTATATGTGTTTTTTAGCAAATGTTGAAGTGTGTATGTGTATGTATGTGTATGTATGTGTGCATGTATGTGTATGTATGTACAGATGGGGCAGGCCTCTTCTTTGCTGGCGAGTCGCCAGAACGTCACCGCTGGCGATCCGCCAGCAGCCTGGCTCACCATCTGACTGAGATGCGCGTGCGTCTCAATCTCCGTCGGGGGGGGCGACGGGAACCCTGTCCATCTCTGCTTCAGGGAGACGGACAGGGTTGGGGGGGGGTGCGGTGACCCGGGGAAGCGCTGGAACCGCCGTCGGAAGCGGATGCGCGCGACTCTCGTGCGCGCTCGTCCACTTCTCGCTATACAGGTGTCGCTGGCGGGGGATATCGGCTGGCGTGGCCATCGCCATCCTCTGCAAAGATGGGACCAGCCCCATCTGTATGTATGTATGTGTATGTATATGTATGTATGTATGTGTATACTGTATGTGTGTATGTTTTTTTTTTCTATAAATTAAAAAAAAAACAATCATTAACTATAAATTTTGTTTGTTGTTTGAATTAATAACTTTTCTTTTTATATTTTTCATTTCATATTCCACCACCTTCAGTTACACTTCCATCAACATTGACATCAAGCACGCGCCATGGCACGCATCAGGGCAAGAGAAGCTCGCCAACAGGAAGAGGACTGTTGGCTATTTCCCCCTCCCCTGCCCCCATCCACTCCTCTATCCCCATACACTCCTTCTCCAGGAACAATGGGTCCCTTGGTGTAGGTTTGGAGTGTGGCCGTGCATCACCCCTTTAGTGATTGACACACTTTACATCCATTGAAAGATCCTAGAGCAGTGGTGTTAAACTCATGGGGCTCCAGCTGTTGTGGAACTACACTTCCTAGCATGACCTGCAACATACATTTAGATATTGGCTTGTTAATACTTTGGGAGCCCATGCTGGGGCATGCATTTCCACAACAGCTGGAGGCCCATGAGTTTCACACCACTGTCCTATAGTTTGAGAAGGATAAACTGGTAAAGCATCAACAATGTAATGATTCTTACACTGCATAGGTTAGTCCAGATGTTTGAGCTGCTTTCCCCAGCACAAACCTTCCAAATGTGATGCTGCATACATTCAGCAAAGAAGGCGAAGGGCACTTATTTGAAGTCATGTCAGATGTTTGTGTGTGTCAACATCATAGTAGTTTTTAACATCTTCACAGCAGGTCCATCTTCAAGGCTTTTTTAAAATGTGTGTTGCCTTTACAATTCACTGACTGCTTATTAATGATTAAAAAGTGACCAATAATTTGTGTTCAAGTTATAATACACTAAAACATTTTTTTTCCTTCCCAACAGAAATTCTACAGCACCAGGAGGCCTTGGCCCACACTGTAGCAAAATTGAAGGGGGCCTTCGAAAATGTGGCGAGGCTCCTTGGTCGCCTGCACAGTCTAATTTAATTTTTTTTGTTTTCATTTTTGTTCTTTTTGTAAATAAAAGTTTCTGAATAGAATAGTTGTGGTTTTTATAGTAACATGTTAGAGTGTTTCTGAGGGCAGGTTGACATAGGTACATGTACACATGTGTAATGTAACTTATATATGTAATTTAAAGTGAAGGGTAAGGAATGAATGTGTGCATGTGTGGGTTCTAGGTTAAATAACAAATATTGTAAATGCATGAATGTTAGTTGTTGGTGTAAAACATCACACATATCATTTATTAGGGTAGCGAGACATGTCAATAAATAGGAACATATTAATGATTCACATTATTTACAGCATGCACACAAACCCCCAAATCAATTAAAAAATGAAACATTGGGGGACACATAGATAGTGAGTAAAGTGCCACATTAGAACAAAAGAAATATACATGTAATGAGGGTTCAATTGTATATTAATTAAGGGAGACAAATGAGGTAATATAAATAAATCAATCAATAAAACTTAGCATAATTTGGTAATTGTTAAAAGGTAACTTCAAAGGGAATAATTGCTGGACCATATATGTGTACGCCACCGTGATCAAACATACGCTTCCTCCTATGGAGAATTGAGAAACACGCTTAGTTTCTGTCCGAAAAAGATGAGATCCGTCCAAGCACGGTAGCGTACGCTCATATACACACCACTCCCTTTTGCTGGCTTTTCCCACCGACCATGTGTGGATGTTCTGTGGACGGACTCACGCTTACTTGAAGAGTGAGCGATCCGTTCGAACGGTCCGTCCACACACGTGGCCGCCCGATCCAACCTGAATAAGGGCCATAGTGAGTAAAATTGCCATATTTGCGGACGACACGAAATTGAGTAAGGAAATTAACTTAGGAGAGGACGTTGATACACTACAACGTGACTTAATTAAACTGGAAAGGTGGGTGAAGAGGTGGAAAATGCAGCTTAGCATTGATAAATGTCAAATAATTTTTTATGGCAACAAAAATATACAAACTACTTATAGGCTAAATGGAGTTATAATAGGGAATTCTGCTGTAGAGAAGGACTTGGGGTCATCATAGATGAAAAATTGGGCAATAGTGCACACTGCTCAAGTGCAGCAGCAAAAGCAAACAGGACACTGGCATGCATTAAAAGGGGAATAGATTCAAGGGATGCCAATGTGACAGTGCCACTTTACAAGGCATTGGTGAGACCACACTTGGAATACTGTTTTCATTTCTGGGCAATGCACCTCAAAAAGGACATAAATGAATTGGATCAGGTACAGAGAAGGGCGACTAAGCTAGTACAACTTCTCGGATCACTAGAATACAAAGATAGGTTAACCAGGCTGAATATGGTTTCACAGGAGAAACGGAGGTTGAGAGGTGATATTATTAAGTTCAAATACAGGATTGGGAATCATATGGAACTGGAAGATGATTTGTTCACAAATACCCCTTTCACATCGCACTTTTAAAATGGTATATTGACTTTTTTTTCCATTTTAAAACGTTTAAGGCTGCAATGTGAAAGTGCCAGAGTTGATTTACCGGTTAAAGTTAACCGGTATTTCAACACGGTTAAAAAGCAGAGTCCTACACGTTTTAAAGCCGTTTTTTTGGCAGTTTGAACAGCTCTATTTCAATGGCTTGAAACGTTTCCCTTGGTGGTTAAAAGGGTTGAATGTTTGAATGGTATTAAATGATTTTTAAAACGGTTTTCACCTGCAATGTGAAAGGTCTCAAGGCTCAGACCCGTTTTAAAGTCCCATTTAAGAATACTGTGTCATTACCCATTTCTGCAATGTGAAAGCAGTATAACAGGTCTATACTTAGGACACGCGGGCATGTACTGAGGCTCAAGGAAATTTTTTTTTTTTTTAATTTTTAGGTTTATACAGTACATCTCTGATGACTTAACCTGGTCTCTAAATTGCACCTCTATGATCAAGAAGGCCCAACAACGCCTCTTCTTAAGAAGACTTAAGGCTGTGTGCTTAGAGACAAATACGTTAATTAGATTTTAGAGAGTTTTTTAACATATGGGATTGTAGTATGGTTTGGATCGGGTGGTAAAAACTGCTAGTAAAATTATTGGGGTGTCTTTGCCACGCACCCAAGAATTATATAAAAATAGAGTGTTAAAGAAAGCTAACTGTATTCTAGCAGACCCAAGTCATCCAAATGATGAGGTTTTTGATATTTTGGCATTGAAAAAACGGTTCTGTAGTGTCCCAGCACAAACAAAACGCATGCTAAACAGTTTTTTTTCCAACTGGTGTTCGTATGCTAAATAACAAACACTGAACTGGGAATTGTCTTTGTTGCTTTTATTTTGTGCAAGTACTTGTAAGTAATCTTCGTTGTGCATTGTTGTAGTGCATGGGTCTTCAAACTGTGGCCCTCCAGGTGTTGTGCAACTACATGTTCCAACATGCATTGCCACATTTTTTCCTATAAGAGCATGCCAAAACTGTCAAGGCATGCTGGGACATGTAGTTCCACAACATCTGGACGGCCACAGTTTGAAGACCCATGTTGTAGTGTATTGTTAATGAAAATAAAGTATTCTTCTTCTGTGTTACAGTATTTGTGTCAAACACCTTTTTTATGCACAAAATGTATAATATAAGTTGACATACTACACATAGATGTACAATTGTCTGTAACTGCTTCAGCACTCCGTGTACAGATATAACACACAAGATAACCTACATAGTTTTCATTTCATACATTCAGGCACATAATTATTTACATATGTTAGTCAAAAAAATTTGACTAACATATGTAAAAAACGGTGGTGTCTAATATAGTACATGTGTACAATATAATGATTATCACACAAGGGGTTAAATATAAAAGAATGTTTCTAGCACAAAAGGAAAAGATGTGACATTCGCAGCAAGGGAGGTTTTCACCTTTTGCACAAAGCCTTATTAGCTGGAACAGCAGCTCTGCCATAGACTTTTTGATGCTGGTTAGCGCTGTTCTATGTTTAAAGGTGTCAGTAACAGCATGCCATTTTCTCATTGTCCCTGGATTTCTCACTAATAAAAGGATATGTTTCTCATCTTCCTTCCTTGCCTTCATGTGTAGGGAATGATGGTAGATGGAGACAGAGCATTGTTCTCTTCACCACTTTGTAAGTTAATGGTGCTTGTTACATAAAGATCTAGTGTATCTCAAAATTGTGAGCAGTAGGCAGCATTTTTGTCCCTATTTCTGTGTATGATTATTATTTGCAACTCACTACCTAATTGTACTCTGCCTTGGAAACGTCCTGAGTCTGTCTATCACAATTTACGGATGACTCTCAGGCCCTTATTCTGGTTGGTGCGGTAATATCCTCGTGCTTTCGTGCCGCCGATGTTTTGTGTCTGCGCATGTGCAGAGGCGTCTCTGCGCATGTGCGAGCGGGGCGTACGGCCAAATCCCGCATGAAATGTGAACACTCCGAACAGGGGATGGAGAGGGGCGTGAAGGGCTATTTGGGCTCATTACCATATGCACACGCCCCGCGTTTCATGGGCGTTCCCATGCAAACGCTGGGTGTACGTATGGTAATGCGGCCGTGACGCACGTGTAGGGGGCGGACATATGACATCGCCGGATGTCAGCTGCCCGCCCAGATCCCTGCTTTTGCACTGAAAAATGTCCGTGTGGTCTGAGGTTGCGGGAGCTGGTGGAGCACTCGGTCCTGCATTCGATGGTCCGCGACCATCGAATGATGGGGGAGGTTCCCAGAAATGGAGGAGGCGTATTCCATGAAAAATACACGTGCGGTCCGTTCGGCCAGCTTCTTACCGCATACGGACGGAGTTGGCGATCCGTATGGAAGGCGGGGTTTCGCACGCACGGTCCTGGCCGCATATTCGGATCCGGCCGCACCGTTCAGAATAAGGCCCTCAGAGAGGTATCATTGTTGAATTTGGAAATTGGCAGGTGTTGAACCTCTGACCCCAACTCCGTATTTCACCTGAGGTTCTGGAAAGTCATCATAAATTTAGTGAGAGCAGTAAGCTAAAGATTTGCCTAGGTAGCTATTTATTACAATCTTAAATTGCTAAATAGCACAAAAGCAAAACAAATTGTCAAACAGATAAATAAATACAATGTAACACACTTGGATACATAAAGGTAAAATAAAGGGGCATGCAAAAGGGGCGATTTCGGCCCCTTTTCTAAGCGATCTGACCAAAATGCCCCTCTTAGCACGATCGCTCAGCACACATCGCGGTGTGCATTGCAGGTGCGAGATGTGCTGAACAATCATGGTAAAGCATGTCGCACAGCCAAAAAGCCAGATCGCCACATCTGTATGCCCCTTAAGACACTAATGTAAAAGGGCAATATTTGCAGTATCCTGATACCACATATCGCATGTCGGACCCGCATAATTGCGGGTTGGTGATGTGTCGACCCGTGTTGAGGTGCACTAAAGCTTATAACCAGTGTCGACCAATCCAGCAATTTGACTCAGGTTATAAGAAGGGTTAAACCCGGATCGACATCTGTATAATGGATGACCCAGGTTTAATATGAAAGCGCCAGACCCAGGTTGGTGCAGGTCCGCCATCAGAAAATACGAATAGGAAAAATCGTGATTCCTAATTTACTAACCGTAATTATCGGCAATTACGGCCGTAACCAGCACCAGGTTGAAAGAGCCGGGGCTGGTTTTAAAAAATCAGGAGACCATTGAGATAGGGCTTCACAGTGTTTTTTAAAACCAGCCCCAGGGCTGGGGCTGGTTTCCAAAATATGGGGGACAAAATGATTAGGGGTCCCCCGTATTTTAAGAACCAGGCCCAAGCAGCCAGCAAGGTAATGCCACAGCCGGGAGGAGACTTTTTATACAAGCCAAAGCATTCAGCCCTCTGAGTGGTCAGCCTGGCCTGGGGGAGTGGGGACCCCCCCCCCAATAAAGGGGCCCCCCTTCAGGATTTACCTGGCCAGGCTGCCCTGGAGCGATGGCCACCGGGCTGATAAAGTGTAAAAGATAGAATTAACCATTGTCTAATACTGTGGAACTATGAGTCCCAGCAACTTGGAATAGCGCTATTGGGTGGTTTGCGGCCTAGCGGCTCCTGATTGGCTGCAAGGCGCCGCAAGCCGGACAATAGCACTATTCAGGGAGCGATGCTGCACGATGTAAACAAAGACATTGTGCGTCTCCTGCTCAGTCCGGCTTGGTTCTCGTTCTCGGTTTGGCTTTTTGTCAAGTCCCACTGGACCCTACATGGAATGAAGCAGGGACAAACGCAGGATTTTCAGAAGGAGGTTTCCAGACCAAAGCACGGACATGGACACTTATGTGACCCAGTATATGCCGGGTCAGTTAAAGTATTATAGATAGATCAAATGTATATAAATAATAATAATAATAATAATAATAATAAATAATAATAATAATAAAAAATACATATATATATATATATATATATATATATATATACATACAGGGGTGTCAACAGCAGTGTAGACCCCTGGGCATAGCAATGTATTGGGGCCCCTCCAGCGGTAGGGGTGGGGGGTGCTATGAGCGGAAGCTTTATTGTTCCGCGGGTGGTAGGGGGTATTATATCAACCGCTCAGCACGTAGGGCCTGGATCAGTAATTTCCACTAATTTACCTTTACTGCACAGATGGTGGAAGAAGGGGGCATTGGGCTGAATGAAGGGGTCCTGATACATAACTTCCAGGGTGGTAGAGGATGTTTAATACGCAGAGGAGAGGTGTATAGTGGAGTGGGCTTATTCATAATGTTCTGGTGGGAGGGCAGCTTGCTTGACTGCAGATATCTCCAGTTCCCGGAAATAGATTTCTTAGATTTTAATGGAATTAAAAACTAGAGAATCCCACCTACCAAATGGTATTGGGGACTAGTAGATCAGTGTTCAGGAGGCTGAGCAATCTGCCAATGAGTATATAAAACTACATACCAGGTGTGTGGAGCTAGACCAGTAACCAGCTGCTTGAAGGCTGATATCTCTGGTTATGGGAACAGTAGAAACAAGCTACTAAAGTCCATCAAAGGGGGAGAGTCCCACCTTTTGAAATATACCCTCAGAAAAACCCGAAATCAGACAGAAACTGAAATATCTGACTGGGGAGAGCAATTTACAGGCTTGGGTGGGGACCACTGCTTTGAAGTCAGATATCTCCGGTTCCCAAGGGCCGATTTTTTAAATTATTGTACCCATGGAAAGAGGGGACTCTCAGCTTTTAGCCTAGGGCCCTTTGACTCCTGGGGGGTTTCTGAGTACTCAGAAACCCCCCCCCCCCCTGCGTGCTCTACTGTGAAGAGGACGTGACCTACGCCAGAGGAGACTTGTAAGTATAATTTGCTTCCACAGGTACCCCATGGATTTTGTTGGACTCGAGACCCGGACCCCTGGACACCGGAGCCGGACCCCTGGACACCAGACCCGGACCCGGGGACCTACCTACGGGCTCAAGATAGGTAAGTATCAGTATGTGTCCCTATATCCCTATAGATTGTAAGCTTGCAGCAGGGCCCTCCTACCTCCAAGTCTGTATGTTGTTACCCAGTTTGTTTTATCACTGTCTACTATTGTAAAGCGCAACGGAATCTGCTGCGCTATATAAGAACCTGTAAATAAATAAATAAATAAATAAATGTGTGGGCTTTGGATGTAATAAAGCCTTATTTTTCATGTGTGTCAGTGTGTGTTTATTTTACTATTTCTATTACTGTGGAACTACAAGTGCCAGCAGGCCCTTTAATGCCCCGCATGCTGGTTCTCCAAGTACCAGCATGCGGGGGAGGCTTGCTGGGACTCATAGTTTCACAGTATTAGAAAATGGTTTATTCTATCTTTTACACTTTATCAGCCCAGTTGCCACCGCTCCAAGGCCACCGGGGACAGCACCAGGCTTCAGCCTGGCCAGATAAGTCCTTGAGGGGGGACCCCTTTATTGGGGGAGTCCCCACTCCCCCAGTTAGGCCTGGGGCAGGTTCTTAAAATACAGGGGATCCCTAGTCATTTTTTCCCCTATATTTTGGGAACCAGCCCCAGCCCAGGGACCTGGGGCTGGTTTTAAAAAATACAATAATAAAATAAAAGCCCTATCTCAGTGGTTTCCTGATTTTTTAAAACCAGCCCTGGCTCTTTCAGCCTGGTGCTGGTTATGCCCGTGGGGGGGGGACCCCACAACGTTTTTTTTTTTTATGTATTTATTTATTTTTCTATCTTTTTTTTACACACTGCAGCCTGCACGGATCTGACTGATCCTTGCAGGCTGCCTATACAAATTTGTATTAGCGGCCGTATATACAAGGCAGTCATATTACAAGGCAGTCGTATTTCACTGCTTTGTAAATTCCCCTCCGGAACACGAATTTGCATACGGCTGAAACAGTATATAGTATAAGAATACTAATACAAAAAATCGTATTTGTATTCTTTGTAAATTTCCCCCACTGTATTTAACCTGTCACTGTCATCAGATACTGAACCTTCAGCTACTTAAAGAGTTTGAATAATAGACTCATTGATATGGTCAACACACATACAATGAGAAAGAAATATAAACATATGACCAAATATATAGGATGTCATAGATTTATTTCTTCATGTGTAGTATAAATACTCGGCACTGATAGCATCTAAGTACACACATTTTTGAAACAATACTATAATTTAAGACTACAATCTGGGTGGTAGGGATACAGAATACCAAGACGTTGCTACTGATATACCCTGACATCACTGT
Source organism: Crinia signifera (assembly GCF_055691185.1). Lineage (NCBI taxonomy): Eukaryota > Metazoa > Chordata > Amphibia > Anura > Myobatrachidae > Crinia > Crinia signifera. The sequence continues at coordinate 65,433,592 of NC_139226.1, forward strand.
CATTATTCCAACCAATTCCTTGGAGAATGCGGACTGCAACCATTATCTGGGATATAGACGTGATATCCTTCCATAGTCAGTTCCTCAGTCTTTAAAACAGTTGTGGTATCTTGCTATGATAAAACAACTATTAAACAACTGCATTAACAGCTGACTACAGTTATATAACTCCCATAAATAAAACGTTTATCCTAACCCCTTCCTACAATAAATAAGTTAAGAATGGTGTCACTGTCAATAGAAAAGTATATATGTAAAGTGTGATATGATAGCTTGTTATTCAGGTGTATATCTTCACATACTGCATGAACCCAGATAAATGTACATTATATAGAAATAATCCCTCTCCTTGGGTAAGGTATTCCCTCAAAATGTTTATGGATTTAATCCAAAACATCTGGATATTTAAATCCTTTGACATTCATGAGACTGCAGGACTGATTATAGCAGTTACAATTTTTATATATAAATTTGAGACCTATATTTATTTATTCATTATTATTACCAGTTATTTATATAGCGCACACATATTCCGCAGCACTTTACGGAGAATATTTAAACATACATATTAGTCTCTGCCCCAGTGGAGTTTACAATCTATATTCTCTACCACATGTACAGACACACACATTCATTCTAGGGTTAATTTTGTTGGGAGCTAATTAACTACCATATATTTTTGGACTGGCACACTACTACAATATCTACTTACTGTGCAGGGAACTGGCTCACTCCTACAATACAGATATACATTATAAGGGACTGGCACACTCCTACATAACGGCATGCAGTATACAGGTTTGGCACATTCTTATACAGTATTAATGGTATTTACTATAAGGTATTGGCACACTCCTACATTATCAACTTTCAGTATAAGAGACAGCTATACTCCTACACTACCAACATTTACTATAAGGGACTACCGCACTCCTAAACTACCAACATCACTATACAGTAGGTGCATTGCACACTCAAGGGCGTAGCTGAGAGGCACCCACCTTCAAGTTACATGTGTCAGGGCTGTGACTAGGGGGGAGCTAGGGGGTCATGATTTAGACCCAAAACTAAAATATGTATTTCTTTTATTTATTTACAGTTTCTTATATAGTGCAGCAGATTCCATTGTGCTTTACAATAGACTTGGAGATAGGAGAGCCCTGCTGCAAGCTTACAATCTATAGGGATATAGGAGGGAAACACAAGGACATTCACCAGTAATAGCATAGCAGTCCCACCAAGTTACAAGTCCAGAATGGAAGCTAAATAATACATAAGTGCCTCAGAGGGTTATGCGTGTAGAACTTAAATATTATAGGCTTGCCTGAAGAGGTGCGTTTTCAGGGAACGCTTAAAAGTTTGGAGGCTAGTGGAGAGTCTTATTGTGCTTGGAAGGGCATTCCATAGGATGGGAGCAGCCCGATGAAAATCCTGTAATAGTGAATGGGAGCTAGTGATCAGTGCCAGTGCAGAAGAGAGACACAGATCTTGTGCAGAGCGGAGTGGTCGAGATGGCAGATATTTTGTGATAAGTAAAGAGATATAAGCTGGTGCAGTATGGTTAATAGGTTTATATGTGACTAGAAGTGTTTTATATTGAATATGGTAAGATACAGGCAACAAATGGAGGGACTGGCAGAGTGGATCATCAGATGATGAGCATCTTGCAAGGAAAATCAGCCTAGCAGCTGCATTTAAAATGGATTGCAGTGGTGAGAGTCTGTTCTTGGGAAGACCAGTTAGGAGACTATTGCAATAATCAACGCGGGATATAATGAGTGCATGGAGAGATTTAGTAGTGTCTTGTGTGAGATACAGTCATATTTTGGATATGTTTTTTAGATGCATATAACATGATTTGGAGACAGATTGAATGTGGGGAAGAAAGGACAGTTCAGAGTCGAGGATGACCCCTAAGCAACGAGCTTGTGGAGTAGGGTAGATTGTTGAGTTGTCAACAGCAATGGAGATATCAGGATGGTAACTGTTCTTGGTTGGAAGGGAATATAAGTAATTCAATTTTGGAAATAATGAGTTTGAGTTGGCGAGAAGAAATCCAAGATGAGATGGCAGAGAGACATTCACAGACTCGGCCCAAAACCACTTGGGGCCAACTCTGGGGTTGATAGATAGATTTGAGTATCATCCGCATATAAGTGGTACTGAAATCCGAAAGAGCTGATTAGTTTGCCAAGAGAGGAAGTATAGATTGAGAAAAGCAGAGGACCTAAGACTGAGCCTTGCGGCACTCCGACTGACAGAGGTAATGAAGAGGAAGTAGAGTCAGAGAAGCGAACACTGAAAGAGCGATCAGATAGGTAAGATGTGAACCAGGAAAAGGCTGTATCATTAAGAGCTAGGGAGTGTAGTGGTTGTAAGAGAAGAGTGTGATCCACAGTGTCAAACGCAGCAGAAAGATCTAGAAGAATAAGTAGTGAGTAATGGCCTTTCGACTTAGCAGTTACCAGATCATTCACCACTTTAGTCAGTGCTGTCTCAGTGCAGTGTTGAGAGCAAAATCCTGACTGAAGCGGGTCTAATAGGGTGTGAGAGTTAAGAAAGTTTGTGAGGCAAGAGTAGACAAGTCTCTCCAGTAGCTTGGAGAGGCATGGGAGCTGAGAGATAGGACGACAGTTAGAGAGAGAGAGTTAGGGTCAAAATTGTGTTTTATCAGAATGGGAGTAATCACTGCATGTTTGAGCAGAGAAGGAAAAGTACCAGTAGCAAGAGAGAGATTGCAGATTTTAGTTAAGGTTGGAATAAGCACATGATATAGATTTTTAATGACTTGTGCAAGTATAGGATCAAGAGGAGAGGTAGTAGAGTAGGAGGATAAGAAGAGTGTGGATACTTCCTTTTCATTTGTAGACTCAAATGAAGAAAAAGTGCCAGAGGGTTCAGGTGGGGAAGAAAGAGGGTTAGAGGTTGTGGAAGAGCATACCATTTCATCTCAAATGTTATCAATCTTGTCCTTAAAGTAGGAGGCAAGTTCTTGTGCATTGATGGTAGCCGGTGGAGGAGGAGGGGGAGGGTACAGAAGAGACTTAAATGTGTTAAAAAGTTGCTTAGGGTTGGTGGCATGAGAAGAGATGAGAGATTGGTAGTATGTTTGTTTGGCAGTGTCCAAAGCATTGCAGTAGGAGTGGAAGCTAGTCTTATATGTGAGGAAATCAGTCATATTACGAGATTTACGCCATTGGCGTTCTACTTTACGTGATTTCGTAGTTGTCTTGTTGTTTTTGAGTGCCACGGTTGGCATCTAAGCCTACATGGGGTGTAATGGGTAGCTGGAGCCACATCATCAAGGGCTGTTTCAAGACTCTAGTAGAGATGGGAAACAGCAGAGTCAGGAGAGGTAATTGTAGAAATTTGTGAGAGCTGTTGTTGCAGGGAGGTGGAAAGTTGTGGAAAATTAATAGCATTAGTATTTCTGCGGGATATAGTAGGCTTGCATGATTTCAGTGTCAGTGAGCTTGGGGTAATGGAGGAGAGCGAGAGGGTAATGAGATTGTGATCAGAGAAAGGGAAGGTAGTGTTGGTAAAATCAGAGACTGAGCACAGCCTGGTGAAAACAAGGTCAAGGCAGTGGCCTCTTCATAAGTAGAGGCGTCGGACCACTGGGAGAGACAAGAGAGAGGAGGTTGGAGAGAGGAGTTTGGAAGCATGCAAAGATGGTGGACTGTCAATAGCAATATTGAAGTCACGCATGATTATAGTGGAGATGTCAGAGGATAAGAAATGGGGGAGCCAGGCAGAGAAATCTTCTGGAAATTCAGTTTTGGGAAGCCAAGGTGGGCGATATATAGCAGTAACACGCAGACAGAAGGGGAAAAAACCCTAATAGAGTGAACTTCAAATGATGTAAATGTGAATGAAGGAACTGGTGGTAGAACTGATTATGTGAAGGATTGTGACAGTAATATACCAACCCCACCTCCTTTACAGTTACCAGCCAACACTTTTCTGTAATGGCCATCAGGTTGAATTTGTGAGAGATGAAGAGGTCATGGATGGATGTTAATTTATTGCAAACAGCATGCATTCAATAAGGCACATTTAAGTTGTTTGGTGTGTGGTGGGAGGCATGTGATATTTATGAGGTTAGCTGAATTTCTAGGCTTAGAACCAATTCAATCTGAGTGGGACAGGTCGTTGGGGCCTGGGTTTGGTGATATGTCACCAGCTAATAAGATTAGAAAGGAGAGATAGATATACAGATGGAGCCGGCCTTGTCTTTGCAGGGGATGGAGGCAGAATCGCCAGCCGCCATCCCCCGCCAGCTGCCATCTGCTCTGCGAAAGGGGACGTTCGCGCACGAGATGCACGCGCTTCCCCTTCCAACGGCGCTCCCCCCGGTCCCCGCCGGCTTGTCGGCGGTCACCCGGGGTCCCCACCGCCTCCCCGCACCCCCCCCCCCTTACCCTGTCCATCTCCCTGAAGCGGAGACGGACAGGTTCCCGTCGTCCCGCCGCCCAGAAACTGAGACACCCGTCAGTCAGATGGAGTGCCGGGCTGCTGGTGGATCGCCAGCGGAGACAGTCTGGCGATTCGCCAGCAAGAGGGAGCCCGGCTCCACCTGTAGGTGGATGTGTGTGTTTTTTTGTATTGGTGGTGGGATGTGGATGTGAAAGTACAAGTAGAGAAGTAAGTAAAGAGCTCATGAGAGTTTAGAAGAGGGGAGTAAATAATGGAAGAGGCAATGTACACTGAGCGGTGAGTGTCAGGGAGATTATAGGATGGTTGAACTTTGGTTAGTATTCCATGTAATGAAATGAGAAGTAGCAGTTTGGTGAGCATGATGTGATTGTGTGTATGTTTGAGACATGGTTATGTAGAGTGAATATGTATAGTAATAATGTGTAATAAGTATTGCATAGAATCTATTCACATCTCAGGGGAAATTTAATAGGATGAGAGATTCAGAAAGTGAGAGATTTGGTAAGAAATCTCCAGGTTTTTTTTAAAGTGGCAATCATTCACACTGCAAAACCAGTTTGATTTTGAAGTGTAAATAATTGCCGCTTTAAAAAACTGGATATTTCCCATCAAATCTTTCACTTTCTGAATCTCTCATCCTATTAAATTTCATCCACCTACTGTACTTTATCCACAACTACAGATTTTCAGAAAACTGAAATGTTCACAGTAAACCAAATCAAGTGAGACCCATAAAGCCACACAGGCAAGATTCAGTACACATGTTGGGGTAAATTGACTAAGATGGGAGTTCTAATAAAGATGGTATGTTACACATAGAAACCAGATTATATATGGTATCTTTTAGAAGGTGCCTAATAAATAATAATAAGAATCTGATTGGTTGCTGTTGGCAACATTCCATATTCAATAGAACTCCCATCTTAGCAAATTTACCCCATTACATCTGCCCCACCTGCAGTGCAATATGGTTTTGCCCAAATTAGTTATTTTTTGCCTTACTGTAACAAACCTGAATCAGGTCCAATATGGTAGATACATATAAAAAGAAATCCCACTGCTGTTCCTCAGTGCATTAAAGGCACTTATTGGATACAATAATCATAATATGGACTTATATAGCAGTTTCTCATATACACACTGAGAGACATGAATCTCCCATAATAAAATGGCTGTGGTTTCCACTTAATCCTACCTCCAGGGAAGTCTTTGTGAGTCCTGCAGGTCAAATGTGGGGTGCAATCAGATGTTCATGGCAGCCTTCTGCTGGCCATACTACCCCATCCTCCCTCATAAATTGTATTAGTCAATCAAACAATTGAATTACTTTAACTAACTAATCAATCCTTCTATTACAGCAACTGGGGATAGAAAAGGCCATAAAAGAATTTAAAAAAATCTATATTGTTCCCATTGATTACATTTTTAGAATCCAAAATTAAATTAAATTATCTAATCAATCCTTGATTTACAGCAGCTGGGGAGAGAAAATGCCATAAAACAATAAAATAATTTTCAGAACTGTCCCCAATACACCTATTGATTAAAGTTTAAATTAGTTAGTTATAATTAATGGAGATCCAAATGTAAGGGTGGTTTGTCAAATTAGTAGTAGTAGTAGTAGTAGTAGTAGTAGTAGTAGTAGTAGTAGTACGTTTATTTATAAGGCGCCACAAAGTGTCCGCAGCACCGTACATAGCAAACAAAAAACAAATTACAAGGTAACGTACAGGGTGTGTTGATAAAATACAGCAATTAGAACCAAAACACAAAATGCACCGTGCTCATGTCTAAACATATAGTTATTTTTGTTTAAATAGTGCTCTGCAAACTTCTGAAAATATATAATATTATAACTGAATTATATATTTGCTAAGTATAATGATACTCTAGTATGGATGAGACAACTACGGCCACAGAGGAGATGTTTTCAAACCAATAATAGCAGCTCCTGTTCCTATAAAACTTAATGTGTTCATCGGTACTTGAGATGCCACCAGGTCTTATGTTCTCAAGTGTTGCTGCTAATCTCATACATTTTGGGATTGCAGGTGTAATTTAAGGTAGAATACAATGGACCAGGTGAAGAAATGGAAAAGCAGCAGGTGTTCTGAGCACAGATAATATTGTGCAGGGAGAAACTAGGAAATCACAGACAGACAGATGGTACATCTTTGGAATCTTATGTTGATGGTTAGACTAAGCAAATAACAGATAATGGAGTACACAGCTGATGGTCAACTTATCCACAAGCAAAACTGACTTAAAGCACACGGACAGGGACCAGTGTGTCGTTAGTGCAAGCACTAAGTACAGTATAATCAGCAAGGAGGAAGCCAATTTATTAGAAAGCCCCACCAATCACAGGAAAACAGGCAATTACCTGTAATAATACATTTATATCATACAAATATTTAATAAATAATTAATAGTACTATCACAAACAGGTGAAGTGCTGCACATAGGTAGCTAGGAAATTTAAAATTTGACTATATTTATTATGGCTGCTATTTTTCCTTTGAACACACGACACACCAAAAACAAAGTAGATTAACAAAAGCTTTCTTTAACATACCTGTTAGCAGCAAATTTTTGTGATATGTATCCTCCTGGAATCTGCGTTACAATGTATCCCCAAAAGAATGAGCCATGTATCATACCAACTGTTTCAGGATCCCAGGTAAATTGTGCTTGCTGTAAATAGAGTTTATAATATATTATTAGTTACAATCTAGCCCAAACTACTGATTAAAAGGCAAGGCACTATTACACTATAATGGAGAGTGTGGAGTATAAAGGTACAGAATAAGTATACTTTAAAATGCTGCAGTAGAAGGTGACCCCTGCTGCCTAATTATTCTATGGTTGTCGGAATAACAGTATCTAAATCCAGGATCACAGCTGTCGATCCCTCCTGACAGCCGTGACCCTGGCCCATTTGCGTTTGATCGACAGCTGAACGTCAGGCGGGATTCAATGTCCGGAGAAAGACTGAGTGTAACCGCTCCAACAAATCATTGTGTGGAGCAGATCTTGTATGCTGTAATCACCTGCGGTTGTGCTAATCACCTCTTGCGGTAAGTTGTATTTTATCCAGTGTATTCCTGGAAGGATTTTTAAAGAATTAGGGGCAGATTTATTACGCTTGGAGAAGAGATAAACTGGAGATAAAGCAGAGAAAAGTTAAAAGGAGATAAAGCACCAGCCAATCAGCTGTCTTTGAAAAAGACAGTTGGGAGTTGATTGGCTGGTGCTTTATCTCAATTTACATTTTCTCCGCTTTATCTCCAGTTTATCTCTTCTCCAAGCTTAATAAATCTGCCCCTAAATCTTTTATCAAGGCCCTGCTCCGTTTAGAATCACGTTGGATCTTTAGACTGGGCACTGAGGGCCTTATTCTAGTTCACTCTTTCTGACAAAATCCTTCTAAAGCTACCCATACACGGTCCGTTTAACGGATCCGTTTGGGACTTAAACAGCACACATCGGATCGGATCGCATCCCTAGTGCATGCAGTGTGCATGCACTGCGATCCGATAAGATGTGTATCGAGTACAAAAAGTATGTGCAGCACATACTCTTTGTACCGTACTATGTGATGCGCGGGAGCGCGCATCGCATAGTACAGAACGGATGCCGGCGAACGGCTCCGTGTATGGACACGTGTCTCTTCCACTGCACCTAGCTGGTTTACACGTGTTGTTCCTGAAGCTTACTTTGAACTATTCTCATTCACCTAAAACGCTCCTTGATAAAGGTCCATCTTCTCTAGGACCGAAACGTCTGAGTTTTGGTGAAATTGGAAATATACTTGAAAAACATTGTTGCAAATAAAACAATTTATTTTTTATCAAGAAGCACTTTCTTTGATAAGGTGGCGAGTGCCTGCGTCTCTATATGAGAACCGTAGCTATACATTGGAGTACAGATTTATTTCTGGACCCCTTCGCATGCACCCCACAGCTGGTCCACTACCCCTAGTGTGAGTGCGGTCTGTCTTTGGAATATATATATATATATATATATATATATATATATATATATATATTCACACTCACCCTTCTGTACACTGAATATAACCGGCACTCCAGGTATAAAGATCCAAAGTAATTTTATTAAGGCATGAGAGAAACGTACACACATGGCCCAACAGCCATTTCAACTGCACACAACAGAATTCCTCAGGGCAATACTGCTATGAAGCTCCCCCGGTTTTTACCTGTTTGGCTGCTTGTAAGGGGCCGGTATGCTCTAGCCAGCTACAGTAGTTGCAGAGCTTGGTGTCAGCTCATCTTTACTTTATGTGGAAGAGCTACCTTAAAACCACAAGTTTTCAGTACAGCATTACCCCAGTCACAGGCAGTCCTGACACAGGTCCAGAGACATTCACACCTTCTTTTCCCATCTGGCTCCCAAACAGGGACCCTTTTGCTGGATGTTACTACATGGCAAAGAGTCCTGGAAAAGGTGAGGCGATCCACCAACAGTGGCAGCAGGACACTACCCGCACATAGGCGAATCTAGGGGGTGGTCCCGGGGTGCACAGGACCACCCATTAGCCCATATTTTGTAGCTGAGGGATGGGGATTTCCAACAAGCCCAGCCCCGTGTCTCTTGCCCACTGGGAACCAGAGATACGGCCAGGCAAAGCTGGAACGTTTTCCCTATAGGATAACATGGGACCCGCTAATTCTGATCCCCACCCAGTTCAACGACTGCCAGTTCTCCCTTCGGCATCACTGAAGCTCGAGGTTGATCTCAGTCAAAACCAAATCGCTGGGCCTTTAATCTGATACCAGGCTGGATCCATATGGGTTAATTGTTTCCAGGGATATTGAGGTTAAACCGTTTTTTTTTTTTCATTTCTTAAATGTAATTTCATGACTGTTTATGTTCTTTGAGGGCAGATTTCTCTGGAACCAAACAGCCCAGTTTCACGGGACCAAAATCATTCTAAGCACACTCAAAAGTTCTTCAATATGGTATTACTCATGTAAATGCTTCATGTAAATGGGTCAGTTGGTTCCGAAGATATAGCTGGTTGGTTAAAGGGGGGTAGGGAGAGGGGAGTGGTGGTCTCTCCCCCTCACACCAGAAAATGCCTGGGAATGTCCCTGCATGATCCTGGGACCATATTCCCGGGTAAATCCCTGCATTTTCTGTTGTGAAAGGGGTATTATTTCAAACAGCCGTGACCTGCAGTGCTCTGAATACAGCCGGGCAGCCCCCTGCTCTCTGCCCAGCTGTCAATGACTGTCACCTCAGCCTGCCCCCCCTTTAATCATGTGGTGCCGGCGCCCGGCTTGCTCCCCCGACGTCACGCACAACAACAGCGCGCACAATATTTCAAATGTCCACTCGGCTAGAGGGGACACCAGGAGGGGAGTGGGAGCGCTCTGCTCCTCTCCCCATAGAAGCAGCTGCACCGCTCTCCATCTCTCCCTGCAGCAGCAGCAAAGGCTCATATAAAAATTTACAGTAAGTGGCACTTTTGGGGGCATTGCTTAAGGGACGCTACAAGTGATGGTATGTGGGGGCATTATGCATAATGTGTCGCTTAATGTGTAAGGGGCATTACAGTGTGTAAGAACTATGGTGTGTGGCATCATGTGTAATGGGTACTGTGGTGTGCGGCATCATGTGTAATGGGTACTATGGTGTGCGGCATCATGTGTAATGGGTACTATGGTGCCATCAAGCAAGAACCCCCTACCAATGAGCATGTAGGTAAGCAGCACTTATGTGGCAAATATGTAATGGGCATTACGGTTTGTTATATAGTATGTAATGGGCATCATGATGTGTGGCACAATGTGTAATGGGCATTATGGTGTGTGGCCTTATGTGTAATTGGCATTACGGCGTGTGGCTTTATGTGTAATGGGTATTACGGAGTTTGCTAAAATGTGTAATGGGCATTACTGTGTATGGTCTAAAGTGTAATACCACACCCCTTTTTGTGATACCATGCCTCCTTCCCATGAGACCACGCCCCCTTTTTGCCGCGCAGCTACGCCACGCAAAAGTTCCCCCGCTATTATGTCTAGATCTGGGACCACCCATTACCATAATTCTAGATTCGCTTATGTACCCTCAGCACTGCGACTTGGTGAGACTGATTTCCACAGGTAATATTACTGATTCCTGTGTATGTAGCTTAGTGGTCAGGGAAGGCTGTAGAGTGTGTTTACTTATGGCTATGTGTCTGTAGAAAAGATTTAGTCAAGCCTGCAAAGTTTATCCACAAAGTAGAATCACTAGTTTTTGAAAGATGTTTACCGAGCTGGCTACAGACTAGCAAATTCTAACACAGGTGGTAGGGAATGGGAGGTGTTGCAGAAGCTGACACCATCAGATGCCATAGAAGCATATTTGTGCAGCTTTGAATGCACTGCTACTAGGCTAATATGGCCAGAGAAGCAGTGGGCTGTAAGATTAGTTAGTATCTTACAGGGGAAGAGGACCTATGTGATTGGATCCTCACTTGAATAAATCTATCTCACGAGGGTTGGGGTGACAGGCTTTAACAAAGGTCAGACATTTCATGACTGGCAACTGAACTACTATAAGACTCCATGGGCGAAATGTAATAGGGTGTGATTTTTTAGACATGTGCGATTTTTAGTCACATTTCAATTCGCATCCAGATGTTTTCCCATTATAAAGTATACAACTCGCAAATGTAATAGGGTGCGATTTTTGGTAAATGTTACCAAAAATCGCAAAAAAAATAGACCAGGTTCTGACAGGCGAATTTGACAGAACCATGCACAGATCATTGAGATCTGTGCATGGTTCTGTTAATAAAAATGTGTAAAAGTGTTTTTATAAAAAAAAAACGGCGTGGGGTCCCCCCTCCTAAGCATAACCAGCCCCGGGCTCATTGAGCCGGACCTGGTTCCAAAAATACGGGGGGACAAAAAGCATAGGGGTCCCCCGTATTTCTGAAACCAGCCCCGGACTCTTGGACCGGTCCTGGTTCCAAAAATACGGGGGACAAAAAATCTGGGGGTCCCCCGTATTTTGAAACCAGCACCGGGCTCCAACAGCCCGCGGTGTCATGCCACAGCCGGGGGACACTTTTTATACAAGGTCCCCCGGCCAAAACATGAGCACCGTGGCTGGTCAGCCTTGGACGGGGTACCTGGAGGAGTGGGGACCCCCCCAATAAAGGGGTCCCCCCCCCAGGCTTCACCCGTCCAGGGCTGAAGCCCGGGGCTGTCACCGGCGTCCGTGGCCAGTGGACGCCGGCCTGATAGGGTTAAATCCATCATACATATCATTACATTGCTTTTTACCGGCGAACTACAAGTGCCAGCAGACCTCCCCCGCATGCTGGGACTTGGAGAACCACAAGTCCCAGCATGCGGGGCATTAATGGGCCCGCTGGGACTTGTAGTCCACCTGTAAAAAGAATGTTTATAAAAAACACACACAGAGAGAAGTACAAGTTTATTACACACACACACCTCACTTTTACACCAGCGTTACTTACCATTCCTGGATCCAGCGCTGGTCTGGCTGCTTCACAGCCGGCTCCCCCCGAACTGACAGGCAGCGGGGAGAACCGGCTTTCTCCGTTGCTTCTAACAGCTTCTGTAGCGCTGTCCGAGTGCTACAGAGGCTGAGAGCGTGATTGGCTGAGCTACAGTATGCGTCTCCATTGAGACGCATAGCTCAGTCCTGATTGGCTGAGCTATGCGTCTCCATGGAGACGCATACTGTAGCTCAGCCAATCACGCTCTCAGCCTCTGTAGCACTCAGACAGTGCTACAGAAGCTGTTAGAAGCAACGGAGAAAGCCGGTTCTCCCCGCTGCCTGTCAGTGCGGGGGGAGCCGGCTGTAAAGCAGCCAGACCAGCGCTGGATCCAGGAATGGTAAGTAACGCTGGTGTAAAAGTGAGGTGTGTGTGTGTAATAAACTTGTACTTCTCTCTGTGTGTGTTTTTTATAAACATTCTTTTTACAGGTGGACTACAAGTCCCAGCGGGCCCATTAATGCCCCGCATGCTGGGACTTGTGGTTCTCCAAGTCCCAGCATGCGGGGGAGGTCTGCTGGCACTTGTAGTTCGCCGGTAAAAAGCAATGTAATGATATGTATGATGGATTTAACCCTATCAGGCCGGCGTCCACTGGCCACGGACGCCGGTGACAGCCCCGGGCTTCAGCCCTGGACGGGTGAAGCCTGGGGGGGGACCCCTTTATTGGGGGGGGTCCCCACTCCTCCAGGTACCCCGTCCAAGGCTGACCAGCCACGGTGCTCATGTTTTGGCCGGGGGACTTTGTATAAAAAGTGTCCCCCGGCTGTGGCATGACACCGCGGGCTGTTGGAGCCCGGTGCTGGTTTCAAAATACGGGGAACCCACAGATTTTTTGTCCCCCGTATTTTTGGAACCAGGACCGGTCCAAGAGTCCGGGGCTGGTTTCAGAAATACGGGGGACCCCTATGCTTTTTGTCCCCCCGTATTTTTGGAACCAGGTCCGGCTCAATGAGCCCGGGGCTGGTTATGCTTAGGAGGGGGGACCCCACGCCGGTTTTTTTTTAACTTTTTTTTTTTTGCACAAAATCGCATTTATGAAAATGCACACATTTTCATGACTGAAAATGCTCACATTTTCATGACTAAAAATCGCGGCAAATCGCGGCAAATCGCATTTTTTGCCGCTAATTCGCATCTCATTACATATGCGAATTCGCGGCAAAAAACGCGATTTTTAAAGGTGCGATTTCTGGCGAGTTTGGAACTCGTCCAAAAATCGCACCCTATTACATTTCACCCCATGTTTCCATCTAGTCAGATTAAGTAGATCTAGGTTACAACCGGACATCAAAAACATCCTCAGGGTATTGTGGAATTTGATGCCTTAGACTTTGCTATATAGATGTTAGATTGGGTTGTACAGCAGTAGCCTCTTCAAGCTGGCCCCAAACATTTGCGAATGCCCCCCTCATACTGTAGTTACATTTAGGATTGTGGCAGTTGGTATGCTAATACCAGCATCCTCAGTGATGTCAGAATTCTGTCACTGGACATCTGGCTCTGGTCATGATGCCAATGTAGTTATTGTGACTGCCAGCATCCTGCCCAGCAGTCTCTAGACACAAAGTACACCATGATCTTTCATTACCTTGCTTGTGAACAGGTATCCCCTATTCCCCTCTCCTCTCCTTGGAGTTTATTCTGCAAAATTCACAAAATTTACAGCTTTGCTGTAAACCTGCACGACCCCCTCACACGCTGATTTCTACAGCGCTCGCAAATCTAAGACTCCTCTCTGGTGTCCTAGATCTGCGGGTCCTTGTACAGGAAGCAGATGCCCCACGCTCCCACGGCACTGGGGCCTGCTGCCCCAGGCCCGGCACTTGCACTGCTGTGTGTGAGCGGCCAGCGAATAATCAATGCGGCTGCACATAAATATTTATGCGCATGCACAGTCGCTAAACATCGATTCCCTGTGCGAACATGTGCAAACTAGAATAACCTCCCTTGTGTATGTCCCTGCAGGTTTGTCAGTCTGCCCATGTGGGGGGTGCATTTTTACAATGCCCGTCATGTGTTGCAGGTGGGAGGAGAAGGGAGGGATAAAGGAGAGCATCCATTGGTTGTGCTGCCCACTTCTCATCCCGCAGTTGTTAAAACTCCAGCGGCTGTACTGATGGCCACCGGAGTCAGTACAGGGGGCGGGGGTGAAACTGTGCATAATGCCCACAAGGGGGCCTTGTTTTGCAATTTCAGTGCTGGGGAGTGAGACTTGGTTGTGGGTGTGATGTCCACCAAGGGTGCCACACATATTATTACTTCTGCAGCTGTAGTGATAGCTGCCGAAGTCATTACAGATGGGGTGGGGGTGAAACTGCGCCTAATGAAATTTCAGCATGGGGGGCACCGGGTTGTGAGTGTGATGCCCACCAAGGTTGCCAATTCAGTGCAGCTGCCAGAGTTTTAAAAGGTGCTGCACCCCCGGCGGTCATCATACCTGCAGCCAGGTCTCTTCCCTCGTGCTGAGTGTTCTAATGCAGGGCCCTTGGCAGGCATTTGTCATGGTTTACCCCTGCCCCCCTCCCTTGTACTGACTCCGGTGGCTGTAGTGATATACTGAATTGTAAAAGCTGCAGGATCCGAGGCGTGCATCACACCCAGTGGATGCTCTCCCTCACCCCCCCCCCCCCCCCAGACAAGCAGCTTCCTTAACTCCTCACCTAAAAAACATGGGGGGATGGCATTTAAAAAAAATCTTCCACCTAGGGATAGTTTTTTTCGGTGGAAGGTGGTTTTAGCATTTAATGGTACTATTTTGATGTTTGTCACCATTGAAGGGAAATTATTTGATGGGTGACTGTTTCTTTCGTTTATCAGAGCTTCCCTGGCCCTGTCTCTGTGAATTGGTCTGCTTCAGAGGTGACTGCTCTGATCCCTCCTCTCCAAGCTATTGCCACTAGGCAACCGGACACATACTGTGTCCGGTCTTACTGGCTAGCTCTTAATGGCTATCACTGACAATGATAACCAATCAGAGTACTGTCCCCAATGGGCTGCCCGGCTTCCCCTATGCTACCAGGCTCCCTCCACCTTCTATGTGCGCCCGCCACCCGGCTTCCCATACCTGGCTCTCTGGTCCCCTTGCCGCATTCCCTGCACGGCTCTCTGCACGCAGCCACACCCCCTCGCCCAGCTCGGCTCCCTCCGCCTGCTCCCGGCTCCCTCCCTCCTGGGAACTGCATGTTTATCACATGCAAACCTTGGCACATCAAGTACCAAATAATGTGTGAACCCCCCGGGGCGCTGTCAATATGATTAGGTCCGACTTGTCCAAAGGCCCCTACTGCAGGTTTGCAGTAGGGGCCTTTACCCCTACTGCAAACCTGCAGGGATGCTTTTTCCAGTGTTCATAACTTCCCAGCAGCTCTGACAGACTTAACTCCTCCTCCTTCCTGAGGAGGAGGAGTGTATAATAAAACCATGTGTTTCTCTGTATATTTTATACTAACAGAAATCTGACATATTCATAGCCAGCTTGTCATACATCATATCAAGCTCATCATATCCAGCTCGTCATACATCACATCCAGCTCATCCTACATTATGTCGAGCTCATCATACGTAATATCCAGCTCATCAGTCATCATATGTAGCTCGCACCACATCATATCCAGCTTGTCATTCGTCATATCCAGCTCATCATATGTCATATCCAGCTTGTCACACATCATAACCAAATTGTCATATCCAGCTTGTCATATATCATATCCAGCTCTTCATATATCATATCCAGCTCGTCATAAGTCATATTCATGGAGCTGTAATTTTGATTTGAACAGCCCCTCATATTCATGCCAGGCTCAATAAGGAATGTTCTCATTTAGCATTGTTTCTCTTTAGAAAATAAATGCTACAAGCCATGTGCAAAATGCATATGCATTTCAGAAATTGGAGTAATGACTAGCACAAAAATTATTTGTAATGTACGATACCCATAAAATCATGAATACCAATTCAAGATCCTTAATGTTCTGGAATGTAGGTATAATATATAACATTTAACATAATATTTAACAGGAAAAATCTTTACCAATAATACTCAGCTCTCAGATATCACTATCAGGTCATGTTCTTTAATCATGCAAAGGTAAGGTCATCTATTTTGCTGGGTCAGTAATTATATCACCTGCTTTCACAGACAGAAATCCTCAAGGAATGAGCTGGTGGGAAAACTTTACTGTTGAGGCTGAGAATATAGATAAATAATACTACAAAATTTTGTGTATGGCTACCAGCTGCTGCAACTGTCCATCGGCAGCCCTCTTTACATCTGGCTATTCAGGATAACGGCCTTCCAATCCTACCCACAAGCTTAATATTTACAATTGCAGGTTAACCATACCTACCAACATGACCATGAAGGACACATTGCTCTGCTCCTGCACTTCCCTCTTAACTTATAACTGCCATCACCGGTGTTGAAACACCTTTCATAGCAATTTACCTGTTCAACACAGATTAGGGTAATCATATAATAAGAGGAAAGTCCAGGAGTAGAGCATTGTGTCCTCCTGGAGAGGGTCATGTTGGGAGGTATGGGTTAACAACCACGGTTATTTACATACCTGTGGAAATCCTCTGAACGGAGTGCATTATGGAGAGTTGACTAATTATATGAGGTACTGTACCTCAGTCATTTGTATTCGCCAATATCCGCAGCAGATGTTTTCTAGACATATTTTATCTCTTATTCTGATATTTTTTATTTCTGATTTGATACATTGTATATATTATGTGATTCAAATGTGATTACATTGATTTAATTGTGCAATTAGTGCAATATAAATACATATTTTGATTTAATCTTACTTGTTGTCTAAAATGTTACTATACAGTATATATTGTGGAACACCTGTATTATCATTCACCTACAAGCGCAGCTTTCATATATTGTCTTTCCAGCTTCTCAACTTGCAACGCGCAATAAATTACACCCAAAGCTGCTGCAGATGAGTTAGTGATTTAAACACGATTGCTACAACCATTACTATTTTATAGAATGATTATGGATTGATTGTCCTGTTTTTACAATTTTATAGAATTTAATTGGTTTAAAAGCCTCCAGCACCTCAAGTTCACTTTTTTTGTGCTCAAGATAATGCTTTCCGCAGTTAATTGCAATTTCCATGCAGCCAGTCGTGGGAATCATTCGCGGGTAGAATGAGAGCACCACATCTGTACATTCGGAACTTCCTCATCTTTGTGGCCACCGCTATGCCAGTTACGTTAGCCGTTATTCTGAAAGCAATTGCTGAGGTCTAGCCACCTGCCTCCGACAACTAAAGGTACTTTCACACCACCCTCCCTCCTGTGTCCACAACACCCTCCTGTGTCCACGCCACCTTCCTGTGTCCACGCCACCAGCTATTACCTTTAGTAAAGCCACGAGCCCGAAGCATGGTGTGCAAAGCGAGCCCATGAGGGGTACGTAAGTTCTGTAGTGTAAATGGTGGCGGCAAATATAAGGAACTACCGTACAATCTGTATACACATTACAGCAGTCTCTACTTACTGTATAAAGTTCTTTGTATTGCAGATTTGCAGTTGGTAGACATTGCATTCAACATGAAATATGAAATTGGTTGGTTTTAAACCAACTTTACTAACAATTGACAGTCTTTAGAAGACTTGCAGTATATGACTCATAGGCACAAAAACACCTTCATTGATTACCTACATGGCACAGTCTATATAATGACACTTTTCAGTCGCTATTGACAACTTCTCCACTTTATCGCTATTGAAAGTTTGATACATCTCCTCCATATAGGACCTTATTCTGGTTGACTCGCAAGGCTGCGTATTTCGTGAAGCTACCAGACATGCACCACCCGCACGGCCGCCTCCCCCCCCCCCCCCCTTTTGCACACCGCATAACCCTGCACAGTGGCAAATGGATGTTTTACATGAACATCCATTCCCAGCCTTGGGTGCAGGGGAGAAATTATTTGATGAGATGTCTCAGAACTGCAGGCGCCCTCTACGACACACCCACGTCATTGAGGAATTACAATGGGAGCACCCAGCGTTCCCGTGTGCGAATCCTCTGGCCCGCCACCCCACGCCCCACCCAACCACACTGACGTGTACAAGCACCCGGAAAATAATCTATTTGCCGTGGCTTCTTGCAAGCAACAGCTGAATATGCGCATAAATGACTATGAGCATGCACAGTCTCAAAAATCAGTCCCCCATGCGAATGCGTGGGGGAGCGATTAAATTAGAATCACCCCCATAGTTTCATTAGCAGCATATGTATTTAAAGCACTCAGTGCATACCATGAGTTTTCTTACCTCCATAACCAGTTTATTCCCTTTGTACACTGTGTTATTGTTCACCATACTGACGATAGCCACACCAAGGTTGCATCTGATGCCAAAGGAAATACAGAACCCCAGTCCACTCATGATAGCAATGATGTAACGACGGGGCAACCCAAAGCATGTGCAATCTACTACAGGCTGGTGTTTCTCCGTTACTGTCACAGCCCGTCCTTCCTCTGTCAGCTCGATCGTTTCCCCAGCTGGCTGTCGTTTTTCCAATATCCTGCAATCATGTAGAAGAACCAGTCAAACTTATTGGCTATAATTTAATTTAAAAACATAATCAAATGAAACATATTACATACCTCCCATCACATCTGTTATGTAACTTGGGTAAAATAAATTACTCTTATGCATCACACGTCTCATAGATTTTGAATTTCAGGAGGGAATTAATTATTGTCCAGCTTTAAGAATAAAGGGACAGATTTAAGAACAAGTGATATTCCTGTTATCACTATTTATGATTGTGAAATGGTCCTCCAGCCAATCAGCTCCTTTAATTTTTCTAATCACATGACAGCTAGTAGCTGATTGGCTACTGCACCGTTTTACATAATAATGAGTGATAATCAGCATATCACTTGTTGTTAAATGTGCCTCAAAGTATCAGGCTGTCTTTCTGCAATTTTTGCACCTAATGGTGATAGGAAGGAATAATTGGTGAAAAATGTCACATTGCATTGGAGTATGTCATAAATCAATTGTCCTGGTTGGGAAAATCACTACACCACCTAACACAAAAATACAACTTGAGGGCGGTTTCACACACTCCGGCTTTCGCTGGGCGGCGAAACTCTGCACGGCCAAGAAGCCGAGCTGTACACAGTAGTTAACAGTGGACAGGATTGTGTCCATTAACACAGGGGGTGAGGATGAGAGATTCAGAAAGTGAGAGATTTGGTAAGAAATCTCCAGTTTTTTTAAAGTGGCAATCATTGACACAGCAAAATCACACTGGTTTGGCTGTGTAAATGATTGCCACTTTAAAAAAACTGGAGATTTCTTACCAAATCTCTCACTTTCTGAATCTCTCATCCTATTACATTTCACCCAGGATGTTCACAGCCCGGCCGCCGGGTTGCAGCCGGATGTCACCACTGGAAAGGGTGGCTGCCGGGCTGTGGCCATCCCGACCATTGTAAACTTCTGTGTATGGTACACCTTCTTGGCCGTGTGTGGGGTTTCGCCACCTGACATCAGCCGCAGTGTGTGAAACTACCCTAAGTGAGTTTAATATATAAAACCTTATGTATTGGACAATATACAGAGACAAAGAAGATATATCTAGTAATAGATTTTACATAGATATATCACTGTTGCTTTTCTCAAAAGTGATCAGAATTACATATCCAAAACAAATAAATATCCACTGGTGTATAGAAAGTAATTATAGCATGGTATAAAATACAATTATACACCACAAGAAACCAGCGGCCAGTGAGAAACTCCTGTCAGTAACAGAAGCCAGTGAGCAGCTTCTGACGTAACAGAGGCCAGAGAGGAGCTCCTGACAGTAACAGAGGCCAGTGAGGAGCTCCTGGTAGTAACAGAGGCCAGTGAGGAGCTCCTGACAGTAACAGAGGCCAGCAAGGAGCTCCTGACAGTAACAGAGGCCAGTGAGGAGCTCCTGACAGTAACAGAAGCCAGCGATGAGCTCCTGACAGTAACAGAAGCCAGCGAGGAGCTACTGACAGTAACAGAGGCCAGCAAGGAGCTCATGACAGTAACAGAAGCCAGCAAGGCGCTCCTGGCAGTAACAGAGGCCAGCAAGGAGCTCCTGACAGTAACAGAGGCCAGCAAGGAGCTCCTGACAGTAACAGAGGCCAGTGAGGAGCTCCCAACAGTAACAGAGGCCAGCGAGGAGCTCCTGACAGTAACAGAAGCCAGCGAGGAGCTCCTGACAGTAACTGAGGCCAGTGAGGAGCTCCTGACAGTAACAGAGGCCAGCAAGGAGCTCCTGACAGTAACAGAGGCCAGCGAGGAGCTTCTGACAATAACAGTGGTCAGCGAGGAGCTCCTGACAGTAACAGTGGCCAGTGAGGAGCTCCTGACAGTAACAGTGGCCAGCGAGGAGCTCATGACAGTAACAGTGGCCAGTGAGGAGCTCCTGACAGTAACAGTGGCCAGCGAGGAGCTCCTGACAGTAACAGAGGGTCGGTTTTGCCTGGTAAATATTTGCTGTTTTAAAAATATGAAGAACACTTGCATACATTTCTGAATGGTATGCATTTGATGGGTAGACACTAATTAGGTCAACACGCAATAGGTCAGCAACTATTGGTCGACACCTTAAAAAGGTTGACATAGCTTAGATCAACATGGACAAAAGGTCAACATGAAAAAGGTCGACATGACTTCACGTTTTTCCTGAACAGGATTTTTTTTCATACTTAACTATCCATGTGGACATAGAGGGTGAATATAATAGTGTGCTGAGTATAGCAAGGCACCGTGCCCGAAGCATGACGAGTGTTACACTGATTCCATGTCGACACAGACACCCAAAAATTTGTGTAAAACCCATGTTGACCTTTTCCATGTCAACCTTTTCTATGTTGACATATTGCTTGTGTCTCTCTTTTAATCGGTCAACCCATGGCCTGTCAACCTATTGAGTGTCAACCTAGGCCAGGGATGGTCGCATGCACGTGGAGCTCCGTCTCCCCATCCATGGAGCTCCACCATTCCCGGCTTCAGGAGCAGCTAGTGGCAGAGGGGGGACAAGGACAGGCAGATGAGGCGGCCAGGCAGTGGAGGCTGGGGAGGAGTGTGCGCCGCCGGAGCACGGAGGAGGCTGAGCGCCGAGCGCCGTGGATGCTGGAAGGCACCCGGCCGTGGATAGCAGTGCGCCACAGCCACCATCAGCCACGGGGACACCCAGGATGCCAGAGAGGCATCTGGCCAGGGAAGCAGTGCGCTGCAGCCCCCAGCAACACCATCGGCCAGGGGGGGGACAACAAGGACACCAGAGAGGCACCTGACCAAGGAAGGTGTGCGCTGCAGCCCCCGGCAACACCATTGGCCTAGGGGACACCCCGGGAAGGCAGATTACCTCCACTTCCCTTCCCTATGGACACAGAGGGCCGGGCATAAGGCACAAGCACAAGCAGACCAGCAGACTTGGTGAGAAGGGCCCCAGCTCACTCGGCGACCCATGCCTAGGTGCTGTGTGTTCTGTGTGCGGTAACTGTACTGTCCCTGCTTATATTGTCACCACCGGGCTGCTGCAATGACCAATGGTGCCGTTGATGGCTGCCTAGGCCCTGCGCAGCTCGGCGGGCATGTGCCCCCTGCATGTAATGTCTTAATGTAATGTATGTAATGTCCCCCCCCCCTTCATTCCTGCTTGATGCTGCACTGTAATCCGCAAAACAATCCTAGTGTGCAGAGGGAGCAGCACAGGTAAGCAGCGGCACACGACACCAGGACACGC
This sequence comes from Crinia signifera, assembly GCF_055691185.1. NCBI lineage: Eukaryota > Metazoa > Chordata > Amphibia > Anura > Myobatrachidae > Crinia > Crinia signifera. The sequence continues at coordinate 65,455,329 of NC_139226.1, forward strand.
CCTAACGCGTTTCGTCAGGAGACTTCTTCAGAGGGCGAAGTCTCCTGACGAAACGCGTTAGACGTGTCCTGGTGACGTGTGCCGCTGCTTACCTGTGCTGCTCCCTCCGGCGTCTGTTCCTGACCGTGGTTCCGACACGCTGCACTGCAGCGGGAGATCGCGTGCCCACTACAGTGCTCCGGCGGTAGGAGTATTGCCAGGCTTTTACGATACGTATCATGTGGTAACCAGTCCACTGCTGTTTCACTTTTGGTACGAGTCCCATCTTATGTCTCGTTATTGTGCAATATTGGCCTAATAAACTGTACCGTATTACACTATGGAGCGCTCCTCCTCTATTCTTTTTTGAACAGATCTTCCCATTCCCAACGAGTCCTGGGATTCACTTGGAAGGAGCTGCAGTCCCGAATTTGGACTTTGTTGTATTTTGTCCATTAAGTGCTGCCTTTTGGACATCTGACTGGTTTTACAAGTATCCCTTTTAGCGCTATTGATTCACAGACTTTCTCTTTGTCATATATATATATATATATATATATATATATATATATATATATATATACATTTATACTTTGTAGAAATGCCTGGCACTCTCCTTAATCATGCAAATATACATTTATATATACATTTATATATATAGATAGATAGATAGATAGATAGATACAGTAGATAGATAGATAGATAGATAGATAGATAGAGAGATAGATACTAGCTAAGCCTGCTCAAAGCAAAAGCTTTGAAAGCTAGTCTGTTACCTTGTGATTGCCTCTGTGTTTTTGTATGTGTGATTGTCTCTGTGTTTCTGTGGGGATTATTCTGGTCCATTCGCACAGAGACCAATGGATGGTGTATGCGCATATGTAGGGTCATTTCTGCACATTTGCATAACCCGGGTGCGTGCGGCCACGGCGAACAGACAGTTTGCCGGGTGCACGCACCCAAGGCTGCGGCCAGAGGGCATGGGGCGGCCGTAGATAGTTGCGCTCATGGGAACACTCATAATTTCATGGGTGTTTCCATCAATGTATAAGAGCATATACAAAGAGACATAGAAGATGTATCTGGTAATAAAGTTACAATAGGTCATTTACATTTTGCCACTGATGCAGGGTATTACATACAATTATGTAGCACAAATTAACATGTCAGTAATGCTTAATGATGGCTGAGAAACCAGCCATAATCGCTGGCATGCTGGTAAAACCAGCAGATTGGAGACTTTGCTTGTAATGATCTGGGAGCAGGCATCATAGCTAGTCTGCCATCGAGGGGCCATACAGTATACGATTTTCAGCTCAAAACAGCATATATGAGCAATTTTCAGGTGAAAATCGGCTAGTATGTATGGGCCTCAAGTGCTGGGACTGGTGAGTGTCTGAATAATTCTCGCAGCTCCCACTATATCAGCAGACTTATACCAAACATTGCTACAATCATGTCTGACCTGTCCCAATATGGATACATACTTCAGAGGCTACAACATTTAAAGGGGATGTTCCAGCTTAAGTAGTGTACACACGGTGCAATGTACTTTCTATTCAGTCCGATTCAATCCGATCAGTGCGTTGCAGGGCTTTGCCTATTCTTTATAGGCAAAGCCCTGCGATCTAGCAGGAAAGACAGTGCAAGAACTGTCTTTCCCTGTGGGCATAGGCGAATCTAGAATTATGGCAATGGATGGTCCCAAATCCAAATTTATAAGTAGGGTGGACCTTTGCGCAGCGAAGCCGCACTGCGATAAGGGGGTGTGGCCTCATGGGACGGAGGCATGGCATTACAAAATGGGGCGTGGTATTACACTTTAGACCACACACAGTAATGCCCATTACACATTTTAGCCAACTCCATAATACCCATTACACATAAATTAACATGCCGTAATGCCAATTACACATAAGGCCACACACCATAATGCCCATTACATACTATATAAGCAAAACGTTATGCCCATTACATATTTGACACATAAGTGCCGCTTACATACGTGCTCATTGCTAGGGGGTTCTTGCTCTATGCCAAGGGGGCTTCATGCTCGATGCCAAGGGGGCTTCATGCTCGATTCCATGGGGGAATACATGTTTGTTGCCAAGAAGGAGTGATATTGCTCATTGCCAAGGTGGGGAGGGTTAGCTTGATGCCAAGGGGGGGAGGGAATTGCTAATTGCCAAGAGGGGAGGGAATTGCTTGTTGCCAAGGGGGATGTCATACTTTTGCACCTAATTTAAAGAAATGACAGCCGGGCAGAGAGAGCTGTGTGCTGCCCGGCTGTTTAGTCTAAGGAATTGCTTGTTGCCGGGGGGGGGGGATGTTACACGCCGCTAGACTCACCTAATTGAAATAAATGACAGCCGGGCAGAGAGAGCGATGTGCGCTGCCCGGCTGTAGTCTCTGCAGGAGCATCAATATTTTTAGTTCTTGCGCTGGGGTCCAGCAGCCTATCAGGCCAATCAGGCTTTCAATACCACCAATGCCGCTCCTGATTGGCTGCCGGCAGTCCAAAGGGAAAACTGAAAATATCAACGAGCAATTCCTTAGACCAGTGGTTCACAAACTGTGTGCCGTGGCTCCCTGGGGTGCTTCAGGACACTTGCAGGGGTGCCCTGGGTTGGTGGTCCAGGACCAATTTAAATTATCAATGGGTAATTATTTATGAGCAAAACCAGTGCTGGAGGCTGCCAATCATAAAATGTGTACAAACAGAAGCAAATCCTGCCCTTTAGCACATAACTGACCCTAAGAATCAAATATAAACCCAATCTCATATTTTTTTTTTTGGCCTAGGGGTGCCGCGAAAAAATTCTGATACTCTAGGGTGCCGTGATTCAGAAAAGATTGGGAACCCCTGCCTTAGACTAAACAGCCGGGCAACACACAGCTCTCTCTGCCCGGCTGTCATTTCTTTCAATTTTAAGCGGCTGGTGGTCTAATGGGTGGTCCGGTGCACCCCCGAACCACCCCTTGAATTCGCCTATGCCTGTGGGTGATGGTGACGCGTGGACCACGCATAGCTGTCACCCGGGGCTATACACACAGTGCGATAAGTGATCCATTTCTAATCTTTTTGTTTTACGTTAAAGTTCTTAAAGTTTCATATAAAGTTACACATAAAAAATATTATATCTTCCGGCTCCCGTGACATGCAAAAATAGAAAAAACATGCATTCCATAAATAGTTCACGTCAGCCGGGACCTGCGTTAGTGTGCACTGAGCGGAAGCAGAAGTGATGTGCGCTACACCAGCCGGAAGCAGGGGACGCGGCGTGCGTTCTGAGGACCGGAAGTGGGGCGCCATCACATACCACATTCCGCTCCTCTATTTGGTATAGCGCACACAGGTAAATAACTTTATATTTATACTGAATTATATATGTCTGCCAATATTTTATTACAATGTTCAATATGAAATGAAAAACTAAAATCTTTTCATTATTTATGCGTTCATGATATGGATTAATTGGGTAATTGATCAACTAATTATGTCAAGTGTAATTTCCTGTTTGTGGGTATATAAACCTATACCTGAGAGAGGGTGCTGCACCTTTGATAAAGTCGTCTGGCACGACGAAACATGTCAGGAAGCACCAGCACCAGGGCCGCTGCAAGGTATCTCAGCACCCTAGGCAAACCATCAGCCTACCCCCCCCCCCCCCCCACCCCCCATATTCCCACATACACTCACAAATACTCACTCACTATTACCCTTAGTCCCAGGGATATTAATTACTTTTAATATAAATGCACATATGAATGCACATGGTGTTCGGTTTATATAATAGTTTCTAAATTAAATATATTTGACACCGCATTTATGTTTTTACTTGTAAAAGGTTTGTTATACGACAAAAAAAAAATACATATTTGACTTAACAGGAAACACATAACAGCAATCTAACCACTTATGATGTAAGTAATCAGAGTGGAGCCAGGGCTAGGGATAACAGTATTCTAGTAACCTAGTGATCAGGTTACAGAAGTATAGCAGCCAGCCCCTGCCGGGAAGGGGGCAGGGGCTGGCTGCTAGTGCTAGTAACTTGTGCTGGCTGCTTGTGCTTTTAATTTTGAAGTACAGGTATTAATATTAATTAATAAAATATATTTTTTATTCTGGAAGATAATAACAACTCACAGGTTCAGTCCTCAATATAGACAGGTCTACTGTTTGAAGACACCAGGTACATCATTTAGTTTGTCTTTGGATTTTCCAAATGGCAGCAATGATTCCTGACATGAAGGAGTCTTGAGCAGCAGACCAACAAAAGGTAACCAGTGCCAAATGTTGTTCACTGCTCATGGGCATATGTGGCTTTAAAATAGATGACAAGATTTCAAGATAGGTATAGCTGGAAGCCAAGCAGGAGGCAGCAGGCCCTGTGTAGGAGAGGACTATCCCATCCCATCAGTCGTGACCCGGGCAATGGAATGGCAGGAAGGAGGCGTGCCATCATAGGATGTGACTAAAAGTACTCAACAGCACAGAGGGCCAGCAGCACGATTAGGCTCAACAATGCGGACAAAAATATGTGTCCTCCTCCCCCTGCTTGCGGTCCTACTGGTTAAGCCATGTATTAGCAACAGCCTGTGTGTCGGTAGCGCATGAACCCAGTCACCAGCAGTGTACTTGCACTCTCGCATGGCTCACTAATCATTCCTGTCCTTGCCACCCTGCCTCCTCCTCTAGTCACGACCTACTGCTCGCGCCTCCTCTTTGCCCCGGCTCCCGTGAAACTGTAATACAAGGTACAGTACCTGCCAATCACGCAGTAACACCACCTCCACGGGGGGAGGAATACGGACGCCGTGCTGCTCTGGGGGGAGATGCGGCCATCGCGCTAATCCAGGGGGAGGGTGGGATACGGTCACTGTGCTGCTCCAGGGGAGGGTGGGTTAGGGGTGTGATGCGGCCGGAGCGCTGACATGGGGGGGAAATAAATACGGCAGCCGTGCTCCTGGGGGGGAAGGGGGTTAAGTGACCACAGCTCACCTCCATCCGGGGGTCTCTGCTCCCAACTACCGCCCCCCCCAGTGGCCGGCGCCCTAGGCAAATGCCTAACCCTGCCTAGTGGTGGTGCCGGCCCTGACCAGCACTTTTTGAATTATTTCCATTTGGACTTCTAAAGGTTGTATGGGACATTCCACCTATCACTAGCTGCCTCAGCTCACTCCCTGGCTGCAGTCTGCAGCACTTTTTGCACTTTGCATCACAAAGCACTTTATTGGGACTCCACCACCTGCCTAACTTTAGATACAAATACAGCAACATCGTGAGGATGCCTCTTTCCAACAACTGAGGACTGCAATTTCCCTCCAGTGGTCTTTCCTGCAAGGTTTATGGGCCTTAATTGTGACATTTTCTGCTGCTAAAAAAGGACATCCAGTGGACAAGTGAGTCATTAAAAGCAAAAAAAAAGCTGTGAAAGTGGAAACTCCATTTGAATAAGTATACAACCTTTATTCTATTTGAATTTGGATTATTCAAACAGTACACTTGCTATTATCTATTGATCTTATAAATGGCATGTTTTTATTGTGATTATCATACTCATTGTTATTCTATAATAAATATAATATTGTAATACCCAATTCATCCCAAGTTTGTTTTAGCACTCCACCAATCTTGTTTGTGTAATGTCAATCTTATGTATTTGGCCACACCTAGTGTTGCCATGGGAGTTAGGGTGCTGTTTCCTGTTACTGCTGTTCTTGTTTAACATGGTTACATGAAGATAGCATGTAGAGTCTGTCCTCATTTATTACATCTGAAACAAATCCCTTTTTCCTTTTTAGCATCTATGTAGCGGATCCGACATACCCCTGTGAGAGCAGCTAGGCAACACACCCCAGTAGGCACCTGTTTTAGATACATAGCCACAAGGCTTGTAAATACACCTTTTTTTCTTTATTTCCATTTCTAATCTAGTCAGATCGATTAGAAATGGGCGGAAAATTTCCCCATGTGTATGCCCCTATGCTCTGCAGTAGTAAGACCTCTGTACAGCAATTGATGAGAATGATCTCTGTGGGTTCATTTATGTTGTCAGAGATGGCAACTTTGCAGCAATAGATGACATGTATTTTGCCTGGTGGACTTTTTACTCTTTTAAATTCAGATTTATAATTAAATCAATACACAGTGTGAATAACACAACAAATGGTGCACAAATTACATAAACAAATAACTCTAAATGATTGCAGCACCTACACAATTATATGTCCCCTTTGCCGGTCTTTTGATGACTGTATTTGTAAAAGATTTAGAATTATTTGTTCTCACTATAGCCTATATTCCAGTAGTCAAAAGGAATTAATGAAAATAAGTAATCTACCTGTAAATAGACAGTCCGTGAGTCATGACCTAATTTGTCAGAGTTTTCCATTCATGGACATTTGGAGAGAAGCTTATTGTGTGATCTGAATTATACAGGACAAGAGGGTTTAACAGTGGACTGCCTTCCCTTCTGCAAACAGTTACTGTCTTATAACATATCTTATTAAATTACTTATATGAAACTTTGCTTAATAATATGTGCAGGAAAATGTAAAAACTCCAAGCGCCATTTTGTGAATCAGTAACTACAGGAAACAAAATGGTTCTCTGATCATATATCTGTAAAATGTGTTTAATTGCTATGTTCAAAGTTTAGAAATGGCTCATTAACAGCTGTGAAATCTTTCACTTCCACATGATAGCTGAGAAAAAGAACCTGAAAATTATCACTTGGATAAACTATTTATAACCAGGATTAAAAAGAACAGGATTAAAGCACCTACCAATTTATTTGGTGATGTCTTCTATAATTATTTCTGATTTATCTAATCCTTCACTGCGCTATCCCTAATGGTTTTCTAATAATGTAATCATTTATATTCACAGTCTTTAATAAATAATTGCATTTATAGACGGGATATAATACTGGTTATAGGTAATAGTTTGCTGAATGGTAAGGCTACAAATCTTTCAATTAAAATAAGGCTATCTATCTATCTATATGTACAAATATTAAATACATTTATAAAACCATAAATTCATTTATTATAATTTATAATGCATCAATATTATGATACCTAAGGACAGAAAACCAGTTATTGCTGCAAATTACTAATACAATACTGTTGGAAGTGGAACAAATCATTTTCCTGGTTTAAAATTCCCAGTTTTGGTGCATCAGCGCATGTATGATCCACCTTGCTGGTCCACGCATACACATTGGAACTGGAAACCCAGACTTGAGTCTATAGACTTTCTTGTTAAAGAGACAACATTAAAAATGTCTAGAAATAATTTTTCATAAATTAATAAATAAATATATACATTGGTAGCCTTTGCATTATAAAATTGCTTCACTGAATATAAAGCATTGTTTTCTGTATTTATTGTCGACCATCCTGATATGGCTATATCTAATGAAGGATTGCATCTATACTTGTTGTAACTAGAGATGTGCGCAGAACCTATGTTTTGATTTTCAGAATCAGCTTTATTTGGCCAGGTATACTTGCATATACAAAAAATTAGATTTGGATTACTGTGCAACAGTCAGTTAGCTAACATTTCAACAGTTACAGTACAGATATACAGGGCCGGCGCCACCACTAGGCAGCTCTAGGCATTTGCCTAGGATGCCGGCCACTGGAGGGCGGCAGTTCGCCCCTCGCCCCCAGCATGGAGGGTTAGTGTAGGTGCTGGAGCGGGCAAGGGTGTCTGTGACGTGGGGGTACCTGCGGGGCTGTGTATAAAGCTGGGGGCGGCAGCCTGCAGTGAATAGAAAATAACTAGCGCTATGCTGTGGCGCGGGAAGCGCTGCTGGGTTTGAAAACACTTGCCGCACACTGATTGGCTGTGATTCAACCAATCAGCGTGTGGCCCCGTGTTTTCAAAATCAGAAGCGCTTCCCGCACCGCCCCATAGCCCGGCGGGTAGCTCTAGTTATTTCTTAATCACTACAGGCCAGGGACGCCAACGCCACCAGCCAGCTTTATACACAGTGCCTCAGGTACCCCAGCAGCACGGACGGACACTCCTGTCAGACACTGGCACGGACCCCCCTGCTCGCTCCCCAGACGGCGCAGCATGTGACGAATCTAACATAACTGTCAATTCAACAGGTTTTTCAGACTTCTTGAATATCTGACTGAGATTAGAAAAGCCATCAGCTTGATGGTTACAACCTGGAGTCGCGACCCCATGGTGAGAAGGTGGGGACCCACTTTGGGGTCAGGACCCACAGTTTGAGAACTGCTGCACTAGATGTATTCTGAGGAGGGTGATGGACGTGTACAGGGGAGACACGAGGAACATATATTTGCTATAGTGCACAGCACCAAGGCAGCCATCAAAAGCGCCACTTGGTCATTGCAACAGCCAGGTAGGTAACAAATAACCAGAGATTGCTGTGCAATGTATGAGACAGGGTTGACACAGGGGTACATATGTCTGGATGGCACAGTTCCTAGGCAGCCATCTGAAGTGCCATCTTGATCATGCTACTCACGGCCATTTCCCCTACAGCGTGCCAGGGCCCTGGCTGGAACTGTGGATCGGGGGAGAGCCAGCATGAAGGTAGAGGAGGGGAAGGGGAGGTGAAGTTTTTAGCTATGTATTTTGGATTCATTTTTGCTTTTGCCAAAACCTCCCTCAAGTGTTTGGATTTTGGATAAGTATTTTTGTTCAAAATATGAAAATATGATTAAAACTGGAAACATTTGTTTGTTCAGTATAATTAACCCTAATAACATTCATTTCCTGTAATTTCCAGTCAATTTTGACAAACTCACAGCTCACAATATTGTTCACTGATATTGGTGAAATGATAGCTTGCTAAATTTGGCAACAGAGCAGCAACACAAATGTATCGCAGTTATTAGCATATCTGTCAAACATTGCCACACAGCACTGGCAGGAAAGAAAAGTGGTGCAAGATGAAACTGTCCCTGGGCCTTCCAACTCACCCTTATTTTGGATATTAAAAAAGAACATGAACTTCAGCAACTAAAATAGCAACTCTGTGGCATCGCTATTTGTATGCTGTATGCTGTTGATCAAGTAATCCTCCATGATTCTTTGGATGTTGACCATATTAGATTGAGTTATGGTAGATATGTCATGTATTTTCAGTAATTATTTTAGACCAGACCAAAATGTTGTGTTGACTAAAAGAACAACAACAGGATCAGCCCTAAAAATTTTGTAAAAGATTGTATTGTCTTCACAATGATATATTAAAACAAATATATTGCACATGCACATATAAAATATTCAAATTAAACAATATATAGAGGCAGTCTGTTCCTATTGAACCTCTAGGACCTTGGAATATAGTTCCTTATAAGTCGAACTGGTTGTGGAGATATTACATTACCAAGACTGAGGAGATGTGGTAGTGACCAGCTGGCTAGGATATCCGCAGAGAGCTTGCTGATGACCACTGGAGCAATATGACCACTGGAGCAATATGCTGGAACCCACAATATTCCTGATGGTATAGGCAAATGTCCACAAGCATTGTTGTCTCCAAAATGGCAGAAAAGGTAGGTCTGCAGCTGGTTCAGACTGGAGAGGGTTAAACCCAGGTGTTCAATAGAGTGGATGTACAAAAAATGTTGTGTTGACTGCATGATCATTGGGTCTTTTGGGAAAGGTGAGCCTATTCTGGCAGCTGCATTTGACAGTGAAACTGATGGAAGAGACGTTGTACTGTCATGTGCCACTTGAGCTGCCAACTTGCTCAATAGGAATTTTTTGCATTTTTTAATATCTGGGTCAGCTGGAAAGAAAGAGACAATCTATGACATAAACCAAGGATCAAGCATGGTCACCAAAATCAAGTGATCCAATTTCAAGATATAGACAACCATTTGATCCTGGTGAAGTGAATGAAGGACCTGATCTACAAAAGTGACATACTTTGTGGCATCGCTTCATTTCATCTCCTCCAATTTCATAAGCTGCTTTTCCAAAAGTCGAATTAAAGGAATCGCCTGCCTCAGGCTAGCAATGTCTGAACTGAATTGAAACACAGGGAAACATGTTCCAATGCATTTGGCTAAGGTACACCCCCTGTTTTCCCAATGTCATCACTGTTTGTGTAGCTTTGCATGGCTTTTTGCTGTTTCTTCATCCATTGAAGCATGTAACAGGTGGTATTCGATCAATAATGAGGATACTGATGATGAAGGTGTTGGTAAATAAGACTGCTTAGGGGAAGTAGTTAACAAGTGTTGTCTTTGGATACAATCTATTTCCATGCAATCATAGAATAGAATTTAATCTTGACTTGTATAGTTGGTGCTATATATAGGAGATGGTTGAATCCTGATCTATTAAGTATCAAGGGTCAGAGTGGTACCACGTGAAAAGTGCTACAATTGATGACCAAGTCTGTGTGGATCCACAACCCCCTTTTTGTGTATCAAATATGGTTGCATAGGCAGTCTTACCACACTGTGTGGCCGGAGACTGTGCGCACCTGTGCTCAGCTCTGCATCTGTGTGTCAGAGCTGGGCTAACAACAGTTTGTCCAAGCATGGGCAGCCAGCAGCGGTACACCACTGACTGAGTCAGAGACGAGTCACAGTCACACGGGTTCTTCCTTAAGGCCCCCCAGCTCAACTTCCATTCCTGCCCGGGCTCTGCCGTAGCACCGCCCCCAACTCTCTTCCTGTCTTCCTGATCTCCTGCTCGTCCCTGCTTCCTCGGAAGGCTGGACCTGTGATCTACTGCGGATCATTCATAACAAAAAGGTACTCCCTGACCCTGCAGTCTATCTCTATCTTCCCTGCGGTCTCTCCCACTCTCTCCCTTTTCCCTGCTGTCCCTCTCACTAACTCCCCTGTCATCTCTTTCACTCTCTCCATCTACTCTGCTGTTTTTTTCATTATCTCCCCTTCTGTCTCTCCCACTAACTCCTTTGTGGTCTCTCTCCCTCTCTCCTGCTGTCTCTTTTACTAACTCTCCTGCTGTCTCTTTTACTATCTCCCCTGCTGTCTCTTTTACTAACTCCTCTGTAGTCTCTTTCCTTCTCCCCTGCTGTCTCTTTTACTATCTCCCCGATGTCTCTTTTACTATCTCCCCAGCTGTCTCTTTTACTATCTCCCCTGCTGTCTCTTTTACTATCTCCCCTGCTGTCTCTTTTACTATCTCCCCTGCTGTCTCTTTCACTTTCTCTCCCTCTCCCCTGCTGTCTCTTTCTCTCTTTCCCTGTGGTCTCTCTCCCTATCTGCCACCCTCTGCTTTTTCTCTGTATTTCTCTTTCCCCTGCGCTCTCACGCTATCTCCCCCTCCCCTGTGCTATCTCTCTCCTGTGCTCTCTCTCTTGCTATCGCATTCTCCCGTGCTCTCTCTCATTACATCACTCTTCCCTGTGTGCTCTCTTGCTCTCCCCTGCTCTCTCTCTCTTGCTATCTCCCCCTCCACTGTGCTCCCTCCCGCTATCACTTTCCCCTTTGCTCTCTCTCGCTATCTCTCTCTCTCCCACATGTGCTTTTCCCTTTCGGGTGGGCTCCTCGCACAGCACTGCTGTATGAGGGATTTGAAACGGATCTCTCCCAGGAAGCCCTGTGGCCACCTGGGTCTCTGCGCATGCGCAGGGGGACTTTCAGGTAAGCAACCCGGAAGTCCAGGCAATGCCGGGGATTGCAAAGGGCAGCTCTTATCAGGAGAGCTGCCCTTTGTGTTGCTTATCGCATATGTCAGTACATTTGCGATGAGCATTGTGACGATGGGCGGCAGGATGTACCATTACTGCTTGGTGCATCCCGCCCTCTATCACTCCATGGCCACTCTCTTATGTTTTCCCCCCAGGCTAAAAGTTGCCAGCCAGCCCCTGTCTATGGCTACAGTATCCGAAAGGTCAGGGTCACACATAGCCCTTATGGACACACTTGAACTGTCTTCATGGATTTGTGACATTTCTGAAAGTTTACTGCATTAGTGGTTTTTATGTTTTTGTCTTTTCGACTCTTCTCAACTTACATAATCGCAAGAGGCAGTAGATGACTCACTGACAGTTGCAGAACTAGCAGTCATAAATAAAGATCAAGGCCTTTACTTGTCACTTTGTGTGGTGAATAACATGTTTTATGATTTTCTGCACCAAAATTTCCCTTTATTGGAGGTGTTTTTTTCTTTATCTCCGAACAGGGCCAGACTGGCCATCTGGCCCTTCTGGCAAATGCCAGAAGGGCCGAATTTGACCTTTGCTGTCAGCTTCATTTGCATACTTGCGCCATGATGCGGCTGCGCCATGACGTGATTAAGCCTCCAGTCTGAGCGGCGCGGGAGGGGGAAGTGCTGAGCCGCGCAGCTCTGGAAACACAACTCAGTAGGCAGAGGAGGCGGGGTGTCAGACAATGCACCTGCCTCCTGACAGTCGGGAGCTAGGATCAACTTCAGCCATGCTAGGAACCCGCTCAGCGGTGGTAGCAGCAGACAGCAGCACGAGAGAAGGCTGGGTGACTACATGAGCTAAGGGAGTCTGGACTACAGCAGCAGGGGTTGTGAGCCGTAAGCGGCAGCGGTGAGATGGGTGGAGATGTGTAACTTTGTATAATTGTATAGTGTGCATGTGTGGTGTATGAGGAAAGCAAAATGGGGCACTTACAAAAATGATATTTAAAGACTCAAAAATGACAAATGGTAATGTTTCAGCCCATAACAGACCTTTTTCAAGAGCAAGATATCTGCATTTCAGTGCAATAAATATGCTGGTGCTAAACACTATACAGGTTGAGTATCCCGTATCCGAATATCCATTATCTGAATTATTCCGAAAACCATACATTCCAGAAAGTGAAAAAAAAAAAGTTTTTTTTGCTAAAAACTCACTGGGGACATTTGTAACAGCACTACTGGTGACATGATATGTAACTGGCACTATATATGTACAAGAAAATGATTGGTTGGCATTCAAATTCAATATCTGAGATAGTACACAAATGTTTTTTGAACAAATAAAATATATTTGTGTGCATTTCATGTGTTTGATGTGTTTTTACAGCATAAATGCAAGATACTTCAAAATACATCATTGAAATATTAAAATATTCCAAATACGGAATAATCCGTTATCCAAAATTCTCCTGGTCCCGAGCATTGGATTCAGGATACTCAAACTGTATATTTATTGCACTGATGCTGTGCTGTATGTCTTCAGTAAAGTCTGTTATGTACCGTGCACATTTGTTATTTATAAGAGCATTAAATACTTCTTTTCTGCTATTGATTGCCTCATTTTGCTTCTATTACATCGATCTTTACTTCTGTGGTATCAGGGCCGGTGCTCCACGCTTTGTGGCTACCTCCTGCCCTGCCTTCTCTATCTCGTTGCAGCAGCCTGCAGGAGACATAACTGTCAGTGTATTTCTCTACTATATTTGCATTGTAATTAAATCTCTCTCTCCTCCTCTGTCTCTATATCCCTACTCTCTCTCTCCCTCCATCACTCTCTATCTCAATCTCTATCTGCCCCTCTGTCTCCTTCATGCTCTCTCTCCATCACACACATACTCCCTCTGCCTTTCTGCCTCCCTCTCTTCAGCTATCTCTCTCTACCGCTCCCACCCTTTCTTTCCCTCCATCACATGTACACTCTCTTCCTCTGCCTCTCCCTTTCAAACACCTCTTTCTCTCTCACCCTCTCTTCCCTATCCCCCTCTTTTCTTTTTGTTTATTTCTGTTCATTCCATTTTCTGACATGGGTATTGTGACTTTTTTCATTGTTGTCAGTGTTTGGATTGTAATGGTCATTTTTTTTTTGGGGGGGGGGGGGGGGCATGGTTAATGTGTCCATGGCATTGCAGACATGAATATGACAAGTGTGTGATGTCATGACTTATGTCACATATTGGTGACATCACAACCCACAGAGTAGAGGTGCGTGGGTTCGGTGGAAGAGGTGGTGGTGGGGTAAAGGGGGACCCACAGGAATGTCAGTGTACTAGGCCCCAATAATTCTGTTGCCGGCCCTGTGCAGAGGAGGGGGGCTGCCGTGATGTGCGCCCCCCCTTCTACACTGCTTCTGCTGCCACAATGCTCCCCACTTGCGCCTGCACCTTTAATATACAAATAATCAAATAAATAATGGGGTTTTAGTTCATGAATTGATCAATACATTTAAACTTGCAGCCCATCACCAAGGGTTCCCATTTCACTCAAAGTCCTACACTAACAGTAGTCTCTTAAGAACCTGGCAACTGTTGACACATTATAGCTAAAATGAACATGTGCTTGTTCGTTTTATTTTGCATATATATATATATATATATATATATATATATATATATATATATATATATATATATATATATATATCAACAATAATATCTCTAAAATTGCACTAAGTCCACTACTAGTTGGAAATTACAAATGAACAACAAATACCAGTAGTGTCTTCATAGCGCCCAATGTACTTATTACAGTTATCAATTTCTTATAAAAGATACATTTATTGATATATAAAAATATATATTTATTAAAAGTCCAATAAAAAATAAAATTCAACAATTCATTGACACGTCTCCTTGCAGATAGAGTAATTCCTGGTGTTCAACAGTAGTTACAGATTTTTGACAATTACCCAACGCGTATCAAGTTACTTCATCAGAGGAAACAATAGATCTACAACTTTCAACCAATGTTTTTTTTCCAATTCCTCTATTCTCTACAGAGTGTGTGTGTGTTCTCACTTAGGTGTCCAGCACACAAGTTGTGGGCTGGACACCAAGGAGAGCACACACACATTTTTGAACAAACTAGACTGGATGTAATTTGTACCTAAGAATCCGAGCGCTTTCCTTTTTCTTTTTTCTTTGCTGTCGTTTGTTCGGACTTGTGAACCCAGTAGGTTAGCAGCTGGATCAATAGGTACATCTAACTTTAATCTGTCATTAGCACTTATTCACTCCTTCCTGATTCAGGTGTGCCTGGCAGGGACAATGATATATAAAGCGCACTGGTCATTCAGTAATTATACACTCCTGACGAAGGACTTCCGAAACATGTTGAGTGTTATTAGGACTGTCCCCCAGAAGGAAGGCTATCACCAGTCATCGCGGTGCTCCAAACGCTGTGTCCATTCCCTGTTCCGGACTGGTATTTGGATCTGTGACTGAGCCTCCCTATTCCATCTGTGACTGATACTGCTTGCCTTGTGGGACAAAATCTCATGCTGTTTTTATCATCTACCTATTGTAAGTGTGGAATTCATCTTTTATTGAATATAATTTGCACCATTAATTTTTTCTGTTTTACCACCTCAACCACATTCATTGTGAGGAGAGGTGGTTATCATTTCAGATATCCATCTAATCTGACCATTGGACAATCACAAGGACTCTGTGAAATTCATTCTTATCCATTTCATTATATGGTGATTTAAAACCTGGTTGGTATAAAGGTTACTCATTGAGCGGTTTGTGTTATACACCAATTTTCTGTTTCTGTATTGTTGTTTGGCTTTAATTCATTAAATCATCTTGACACACAACTGTTTCTTGCATGACGGGCGATTTTACAACCAAAGCGCAGGATGCGCCATGTGATCGGCGGCTGCCCCAGTATATGCCAACGCCTACATGCACTCGGTAGAGAAGAAGTTATTCTGCACAAACACAGAATCTCTAACAAGGTGTTTAAGTACATGAGGTACATTGATGACATCCTGTTGTTGTGGACAGGATCAGAAGATTTACTCATCGAAACTCTACAAAAACACAACACATCAGATTGCGCAGCAAAACTGACGTACAATCTCAGTAGAATCAGTGTTAACTTTTTGGATGTACAAATCCTGATAGCAGATGGACAGATTCACACACAACTATACTCAAAACCCACTGACCGGAACACCATCCTCCATAGCCATAGCTTCCACCCCAAACATACCATCTCCAGTCTACCGTATTCCCAGTTTTTACGGGTCTGCCGCATCAACAGTGACCAGGGAAAACAAGACGATCAACTAGAAGATATGCACAATAAATTCATAGAAAGAGGGTACCAGAAGGAAGCTCAAGTTAAAGCTAGACAAAAAGCCTGTTGGAGAAATAGATCTGAACTCCTTAAAAGCAAAAAGAAGGAGACAAAAAAAGGAGTAATGACATGGGTGACTCATTAAACGACCAAGAGTCCAAAGATCATCCAGAAGGTAAAGTCATACTGGCCCATGGTCAACACCGACCCTGAACTTAAAAGCCTACATGGCAAACGTCTAATGCCAAGCTACATACGGGGGCCTAACCTCAAAGATCTTTTAGTGAAAACTGATGTGACGGGCTTGGGAATCAGTAAACCAACGAACTTTTTGACAAAGAAACCCGGTTGTTACAAATGCCTGGGATGTGTGACATGCATTTACATGGTAACAGGAGACAAATTCCGACACCCTTATACAGGCCGAGTGTTTAAAATGAGACATGTGTTGACCTATTCAACAACACATGTGGTCTACCTGCTGTCTTGCCCGTGTGGTTTACACTACGTAGGCAAGACAGCGAGACAATTCAAAGAGAGGATGGCCCAACACCGCAAGGCGATAAGGGATGCACTACACAGCGGAACTAGCATTCAGGCTGTAGCGCGGCATTTCGGAGAGAAAAAACATGGAATGGCAACTCTCCGGTACAGAATGATCGACCATGTCCCGGCCTCACTGCGAGGAGGAGACAGGGACAAGAGACTTCTACAATTGGAATGTCGGTGATCAGCAGGCTCAACACAGTGAACCCCAATGGACTAAATGAGGCCCTAAACTTGCAGGTTATAGAAGATAAAAACTAGTCAATATGATAAGGTATCAATCTCCTGTGCTAGGCACTGTACAGCACTGTGATGCTCCAAAAACACAATAACATGCAACTGCAGTATTATTAGCATGACCTATATGTCTGGTGAATCGAGTACAATAACACACATGTGTGGCTGAGAAGTCATGCACAATAATACTCAATTATGAGACAGCTTGTAGTATTTAACCAGTCAACTATATGTCAACAGTTGCTATATGTTAAGGCAGGGCTGGGCAACACCGGCCCTCCAGATGTTGATGAACTACACATCCCAGCATGCCTTGCATCAGTTTTTGCATGGCCACATAGCAAAACTAATGCAAAGCATCCTGAGATGTGTAGTTCACTAACATCTGGAGGGCCGGTGTTGCCCAGCCCTGTGTTAAGGTCTAGGGGCTTATTTATTAAGTTCTTTATGACTGATAATCCAAAGAAAACAAACTTTTTCTTCGCATTTATTAAGTACCAGTCAAATGTCTTAATGCAATCCAGACACAGTTCTGTGGGGGCTGTAATAAGGGCAAATGTATTAAAGTCCAAACAGCTTAGCTTTTTAGAGCTTGCTTCCTGTTAGTTAACACCATCGTCTGATGGCACTAGACATTGTAGTGGCATTCTCATAATTCAGATCTTCCTTTATTAATGGCTGCTTGGACATGTATATAGTGCATAAGCTTTGAGGGGTGCATGAGTGGTGCCATCCATAAGGAAGAAATGCCCTGTTGGCAACCCTATACTGCCCCACGGTCGTGCACCTAGAAAGTCTCCCGCTGACCAGTAGCACTGTTTAGCTAAGTGCTAGGTAAGGCATCCAAAGTATGCTCCAGACATGCACCCTGCAGTGTGTAGAGCTGCCTGCAGAGTCCTAGCAGGTGCCCACATAGACACATGACATGACTGCGGTTTGGGACCTGCACAGGGTTGCAGTCAGCCCAGTCCCAGCTCTGGCATAAGTGATCACTTTACTTTGTAGACTTTTCAAACAGGCCATATCGGAACCTGTGTTACTGCCAAATTTTCTATAACTTCTAACTGCCATTGTATGCGACAGTAAGAAAATATACTTAATGGGGCATTTTTATAAAGATAGTTAAATATGCCCATGAGTGGGAGATGTATCAAGCCTTCTAAAGAATAATTGGACAAATGGAAATGTTGCCAATAGCAACCAATCATGCCTTACGTACTGTATCATGTCATAGGATCAACTTGATAAATGGTAGCTAGAATTGTTAGTTGCAGCATTAAATACTTCTCCACTTTTACTCTCTGGAGAAAATGAAGAGTGACAAAGTAGCAGCCAATCAGCTCCTACCTACCATGTCCAATGCTGTGTTTGAAAAATGTCAGTTAGAAGCTGGTTGGTTGGTGGTTTATCACTCTTCAAGGCTTAATACAACATGCCCTTTAGGAGGCTTGGTACATTAATCTTTAATTAGTTACACGTTTCCCACAATAACATCTATAATTACTACTCCGCCATTGGCATGATACATTTTTGTACCTATTAACATTTCTGTTTGTTCGTTCTGGTATTAGACTTGGTGTTAATCTGGTTATATAAGTTATGCGGCCAGCATGAGTCATCATTGTAGAATGTGCGGTACAGAGTACTTAAGGTCATTCTTCCTTAAAAGATCTAACTGGAGTGGATTTGATCAGGCAAGTTGGTGGTCACATTTACATTTGCCGTGTCACCAGGCGACCATGACCTAGCGCATAATCTATACAACATCCACAGAAAGATTCTCTGACAATTTTTAACCTGTGTATCAT
This sequence comes from Crinia signifera, assembly GCF_055691185.1. Lineage (NCBI taxonomy): Eukaryota > Metazoa > Chordata > Amphibia > Anura > Myobatrachidae > Crinia > Crinia signifera. The sequence continues at coordinate 65,473,884 of NC_139226.1, forward strand.
GAGTATACAATATTCACTCATAAGCACATATGGCTGTATTCAATGAGAAATATTCTCCGTGCATGGCGAGAGATTTTTTCTCTCGCCATGCACTCGCCCTGTTCCGGAGGGCTCGCTGCCACTCCTGCTCCCACTATTCAATGTGGTTAAGACTCGCCGCCACTCGCCACTCGCCACAGACGAGCGTCCGTGGCAGAGAGCTGGCAGGGAGCCAGGGGACGGTGGCAGCCAGGGAGATTAAAGTCTCCCTGGCTGCCCCAGAACATATGTGGAGGGGAGGAGGGCTCCATTGGACCCAGGCAGCACAAGCTGCCCCCCCTATAGCCAGCGGGGGACCCAGTATTCACTGCACCCGATCGTGCATATGTAATGATCGGGTGCAGTGAATATATGAATATCTAATGAGCGGCTCGAGAGCTCCGGCCCCCTGCTGGCTGCTCTGTGTAAAAAAAAAAAAAATGAATAAAAATAGCATGCCCCTTCACAGAAAAAAAATTCCTGATTTTTTTACACCAAAATTTAAAAAAAAAAACCTTTTAGTTTAAAAGTTCACATTCCAGGTCTCCATGAAAAGATGGAGAATTGCTGCACGGAGAGACACGGCGAAAATCACTTAGAAAGGCGGCGAAAATATCACATTGAATAGGGTGGTTCACTTTTGGAGAGCAAAATGCTCATTCCAACCCGAAAATAGCACAAACTCGCCATAAAACACGGCAAAGTTTTCTCATTGAATACTGCCCATAGACATCACAAGTTCATTAACATATGAATTTAATATGCATAATAGACTCTCATTTAACAATTATGCACATTGGTTGCCTGATAAGAATCACACTGCCAGCTTATACAGCATTATAGGCCATCTGTCATTAATTATAGCAAATGAGCGAGTAATCCAAGTAATCTGCATTTTTCTTGTATTGTCCCAGGAATCCTGACTGTCTGTGACACAAACTAAACATGTAATACACAGTAAGTTTGGTTTCTTGTAATGTTTAGCAAATGTCTGATTGATTCATATGGATTACACAACCTTATTTCAGTTCATTTTCAAAGGCGTTGGAAAACATATATCTGAAGATCTGCCAGAGGGCTAGCAACAGCAGGTATTAGTGGCTGAAGAGTCCACAACAGGACTGATAGTAAGCATCATGTGATCATCTTCCATCCTTGAATGACCCCTTTGGTCAGATATATGCTGCTAAAGGCACGGCTCCTGGCAAAACTTAATAAATATAAGAATACATTCAGGAAGCAATGATCAAACTAAACAAGTACCTAAATGGCAATAGATGTGGAAATGAGAGAAAGCAGCATGTAAAGAGCTCTGGAAAATATACAGAATCATAGGTTGTAGTGCGAACTGTGGGACCCTGGTGCCACCACTAGGGTTACCACCTAGGACCTTTAATTCCGGACACATGTTAATTACACAGGTTCTGTGGCAGTTTAAAATCAGGTGAAGTGGAGTCTTGAAGTCAGCCAGCCACAGAACCTGTGTAATTAATATGTGTCCGGAATTAAAGGGACTAGGTGGTAACCCTAGCCACCACATTCATGATTAAGTGCATTAATGAAGGTTTAAGAATATTAACTGATTTGAAGAACATGTTTCAAGGGGATATATTTGGATTGCTTTTAGCAATCAGAATACCGACACCGGTATCCCAATAGAAGGAATCCTGATGGGATACGGTAAGTATGCTTACCTTCCATCCGCTCCCAGCAGCCTAACCCTCATCCTAATGCCTTCCCTTAACACACCCTGCTGCCTAAACCTAACTCCCCCACCCCACAACCTAACACTAACCCTCCCTTCTTAGTGTCTAACCCTCTAACCTTGCAGTCTAACTTTAACCTTCCTACCTCTGCAGCATAACCCAATGCTCCCTTTCCCTGCATAACTCCTCTCCTTACTTAAGTTTAGCATTCTGGCAATCGAGATACCGGCTCTGGCATCCTGGCAGTAGTAGGGATGCCGGCATCGCTATTGTGAATGGCGGCATCACCACTAGAAGATTTTAAACTGTAATGGATTCTTTTGTGCCAATACGGGTTTATGATTGCAATAGCAGTGGCATGGAGTTTAATAAGTGCGCCAGTCTTCCTCATTGCTATAACCAGGGCTGGACTGGCCCACAGGGGTATAGGGGAACCCCAAGTGGGCCCCACCTCCTTTTGGGACTATGGTGTCTTTTCTGAATTGAATTGCTGTTATTAATCTGGTACTTTATCATGCATACACTAGCAGTATTTACTATATATACTTATCAAGGGGCCCAGACCATGCGCTCTTTAATGGTTAGCGGCAGCCAAACCTCTGTGACAGCTGGCCACCCCCATTCTGGAGACTGGCCACACCCCTAAACAAGAGCCCTTATCACTGCATTCCACGATGAGCCCTTCATGCCTCAGTCCAACACTGGGTATAGCAATGACAATGTCTGTGTCTCACAGTCAATAGGTCGACTCTAAAAGGTCAACATGCAAAAGGTTAATGCTGGAAAAAGGTTCACACATGCAAAAGGTCGAGACATAAAAGTGCAGCAAATGAAAAGGTTGCCATGAGTTATTCATGCATTTTTTATCTTGAATTAGTTTCCCGTCCTAATTGCCACTTTGTTGTTCCCAATCAGTGTCCATGTGGATGATAAAGTATGAAAAATAAAAAAAAAAGCTGAAAAAAATCATGTAGACCATTTCATGTGTCGAAAGTTCCATTTGTCAGCCATTGCCATATCGACCTATTACTTGTGTCGACTGTCTGAACATGTTAACCATGCCATATGTATGTTAACCATATTGAATGTTGACCTAGACATTGTCTGTCAAATCAAGACACAAGTTTGGAAGTAATCCAGTTAAAAGCTCTCCTGCAGCTTTTGCAAAAACCATGTTGAGTTAGAAGAGAATACGTGGGAAATAGCAGCGGCTCCCTATTCAATGCTGTCTTTAACGACAGCATTGATGCAGGATCACGGCAGAACGGGCCCAACTTTAGAAGCTTTTGGTCCCGTTCTGCCGATAACGGCTGTGGATTGTCACAATCCCGGCCGCAGATCGACAATCCACGGCAGTTTTTGTGGCCACGAACCGTTGGAGCCGAGAGGCAGGCGGGACATTGAATCCCGTCTGTCGTTATGTGTTCGATCAGACCGTAAATGGGCCAGGATCACGGCTGTCAGCGGGGATCAACAGCCGTGATCCCAGATTGCATACCCATCCATAGTGGGATATGCAATCACTGATAGCAGGTAATTGGCTCCCTGGGACTACAGAATTAGCCCTGTGCAGTCTGCAGTATCGGGCATTCTGTTTCGAAAGTCCCATGCACACAAAGCAGAATCCACATTAATTAGCTGTTTGAAACCCATTTTTCAATAACGGGTCATTTATTGCAAGTTAAACAGCGCAGTAAGTTAGTGTACAGAGTAGCATATCCCCCTAAGATTTAACATTTTGAAGCATCTACTAGCTACTTTTAAATTGAAGTATAAAATGTAAGCTGCTCAGTAAATTTGTGTGTTCCATGCAAAAATTTGTCTGGGCAGTTGTTCCAAAAGCTGCTACTATAAGGAATAGTCAGCTCCTCCTAAATAATACAATGGTAAAACTGGTGAGGATCCATTATTTCTAAGCATGTGGACAGTGATACTATCCTCCAGTGTTATATGTTACATGTTTGGACTGTGCCTTTAACATCGGGAGTTAGCTATAATTGCCACAGGGCAGGTTTTTTTGGAGAGCGCTCCCTAAAAAAACCCAGCTGTGTCTTCTGGAGTCAGGCAGTGCTGCTGTGCACAATATCAGCCACTGCCTGGCCCTGCTCCCAGCAACCTGGCTGTGTGCGGCGTGATGTTAGCAAGTTCACGCAGCACACAGCCAGGAGGAAGGAGCTGGGCAGCCAGAGCCGGGCAGTGGCTGAAGCTGAGGTTATCACTAGCTCAGCACAGCTGCACTGCTCGTCGCCAAGTGCGGCAATCTCTGAAATTTTCCGGGAATGCCAGTGTTACCACTGAAGCATAGCTCAGAAAATTTCCGGAATTGCCAGTGAAGGCGTTAAGCAGATAATTCATTCTAGGATATTTATTTGAAACACTCTAACACTATTTTCTGTTTTTGTTTTTCCAGTCAAAAGCTGCATGCAAAAAAGTTGTTTTCCTAAAATGATTTGTTCTGATGCAAATTTAAAGAAGTTATCTAGATTTGCTTCTAAAGGTGAGTTTTTGCCCAGTGTGTATGCCCAGTGATTATATGATAATAACTTTCACCTGGCCCACAGTAGCAGACTGTGGAAAGGGGTTAACTCGGCCAGTAAAATAGGTCAATGACGTGGGAGCGAGCATTAGCGCTCACCACTCAACACCCAACCATACACACTCACAGACTGAGTTACTCCAACCATACACACTCACAGACTGAGTTACTCCAACCATACACACTCAAAGACTGAGTTACTGTAAAAGTAGCTCAAAACTTGAAAACTGAGCTACATTGAGCTAAACATTGTCTATTGTGTATGGGGTGTTTAGTCTAATTGAGGCCTAGTATTAGGTAGTAGTGAGAATGGCTGAAAAGGGGTTGATTCAGTTAAATACATACTGTATGATGAGGCTATGTAAAAAAAATCTCAAAGTGAGGGGGGTAGATGAGGTGCACTACTGGCACTTTGCCCCACTTGCACCTTGATGAATTGACCCTATGGCTGGCATGTAATTGGAGCCGAGTTTGGTTAAATTTTCTAAACTGTTTTCGGTACTTATGTAGTATCTGGGCGCCCGATTTTGTGATTGTATGCCTTACCTTAAGGCATACAATCAGATGCGATTCGACGCGATTTTTGGCAAAATCGCGTCGAATCGCATCCGATAGCGATGCGATGCGATTCGATGCGATTTTGCATAGGATTCAATGTTAACAAGGTCCTGTTCATTTCCCCACTATCCAAGTGGGCATAGAGTTGAATTTATATAGCGTGGCGAGCGCAGCAAGCCCCGCGAGGTGACGCGGAAAACATTTTAAGTAATCCGTGGCCCCTTGCTCACTGCGGTCGCCACGCTACAGGCTCGGTGGCTCTGCGCTCGCCACGCTTTATAAAATCAACTCTATGCCCACTTGGATAGTGGGGAAATGAACAGGACTATGTTAACATTGAATCCTATGGAAAATCGCATCGGATCCCATGTGACTCGATATTTCCGACCCAATTTTAAAATCGGGCGCCCAGATACTACATATGTACCCTGTTTTCCAAAAAAGTTTATGGAAAATCAGACAGAACAAGAACACCATAGTAAAGGTCGGATCCAGATATTTTACCCATATACTGTAAAATATACAACTCAGATGATGTAATAGAGTTTGAGTAACAATGTCTCACACAAAACAGCTCTACAGTATATAGTAATTAGACATAATAGAGCCTTTTTTAAGGGTGGGGGGGAGTGAATTGATCAAGGGGTGACATTGGGATGAAGACAGATCTGGGGGTGATACTGGTAGGAGGTTATGGCAAATCGTTGGTTAAAGGGGATGAAAACCTGGGGACTAGAGGTTATGGCAGATCTGGGTACAGGGGTGTGAGAAGATCTGGGGGAGGGGGTGTGGCTAAATTTGTGGGCAGCAGGTGACACTGGCAGGGGGAGAAGGCAGTTCTGGGTTCAGGGGAGAGGACAGATCTGGGGGAGATGGGTGAGAGCAGATCTGGAGACATGCCCTCTATTGTCTGCACCAGCCATACAATCAGTCCGAGCTTTCCCCATTGCTGGTAAACAAGCATTTCCCAGTGCACATCCCCCCTTACCTGCCAGCTCATGCTCACTCCTGCATAAAAGAATGCTGACATGTGGGCTTCCCGGGAACTAGTGGCTAAAGTATGTTGTGGAGACTGCCATGGCTGCGGCAGCAGGTTTGTGGGTGCCCTGATGTGGTTGTGGCAGCTGCAGCATATCCTGAAGAAAGCTTCTGTGGGTTTTGGCAGGGAAGGGCTGGGGCTGCTTCTGGGTGAATGGAGACCAAAAGCAGAAGTGTGCATGCACTGTTCTCCCAGCAGCCCTAGCTACGCCCTCTTAAGGAGGAGCTATCTCATCAAAGAGAACCATGGTCTTGCTCAGTGGCTTCAAAGTGGTAAAATGGTATGGCTTATTGGCTGCCAAATTTTGGGCGGTACACAATAATAGACCATACTGTCATACAGACACTGCTGCATGCAGCTTGGTTTGCATCTTTCCAGTTTGAGGGTCTCTGCTTCCAATTTCCTGCCCGGTGATAGCTCTGACATTGCGGCTGTGCATAATATAGCTGTACCACCAATTGGTGAAGCACTATGGGCCACACCACCCTATGGTAGTGGTAGAGGTTCTTAAGATGGGGGCCAACCTCAGAATTACTTGTAGCCCTGCTTAATCAGAGGTAAGAGCTTCGCGGCACATGACATACTATAATAAGCCTGTCTGATTTTTTATTATTTATACTGCTTATAATGCTGTCAACTGCAGACCCCTTCAGTGTCCCTGTGCAATTCACATGTTTCACTGCCGACAGTTCAACCCCGGTATCCATCCATAGGCAAAAAAGTAGTTTACAACATCTGAAGGTGGTGCAAACCAATCCAAAATTCTACCCTTTGTACAGAGTCTAAGCATAAGTCTCATTGCTAATATTAGAACTTAATGTCTGCATGCTTATTAGTTAGGGATGTGCACCGGCCACTTTTCGGGTTTTGGGTTTTGGGTTCTGATTACCTTGAGGTTTTGGGTGCTAATTACCTTGAGGTTTTGGGTTCTAATGGGTTTTGGCAAAACACCTCCTAAGTGTTTTGTGTTTGGATTTTTTTGGGTTTTGGGGTTCTGATTTTTTTGTTAAAAAAGCATAAAAACTGCTAAAATCACAGAATTTGGGTGGTCTTTTTTGCTCCTACGCTATATTAACCTCAATAACATTCATTTACACTCATTTCCAGTCTATTCTGAACACCTCACAATATTGTTTTTAGGGCAAAAGGTTGCACCGAGGTAGCTGGATAACTATGCTAAGCCACACAAGTGTGCGGCACAAACACGTGGCTCATGTAAGAGTGGCACTGCAGCGGCAGACAGGATGGCAGTTTAAAAAAATAGGCCCAAAAAAGACCCCTATCTGGCTTGATCATGCACTGTTTACCATGTGCAGCCAAGGAGCGGTGGGCATTTTGTGCAGCACAGAGTTTGTCTGCAAGTGTGTAACTGTTTTGATCACTTTAACATCCAACAAGACCCCTATCTGGCTTGGTTGTGTGATTATGATTAATTTATGTTATGTGATTTTTTAATTTTGTGATTATTATTCATTTATTACCAGTGTCTCTTAAATCATTGCCTAATGTGTGTAGGGGAGGGGGCTAATCAATTTTAAGGTGGCAGATGGAAGATGTAATGTAAACCATCACTAGCATTGGTTGCAGCAGTGGCAGTAGTGATGGACCCGGCTGTGCAGATAAGGATGCTGACAGCGATTATGTCACAGGGAGAGCCAGCGAACTGTTGCTCCATGCAGCGCTGGAAAACTTCGCTGCCCGTGGTGATGCAATAGGGCAGTAAGCAAGGAAGAGGCTCTGTCCAGAGGGATCTGCCAAAACCCACACTTGGCATTCAGGGTGCTAAAGACAGTTGCACCTGGCATGTCAGCGATCACCTGCTCGATGGTGCAGAGTGTGTATCTGTTTTGGTCAGTTTAATATTTAATAAGACCCCTATCTGTCTTTATTGTGATTGATTATTAATTAATTTAATGATGTGATTGATTCATTTCATGATTATTAATTTGTGCTGCACTGATTTGTTCAGCGAGTGTGTATCTGTTTTGGTCAGTTTAATATTTAATAAGACCCCTATCTGTCTTGATTGTGATTGATTTATTATTAATTAATTTAATGATGTGATTGATTCATTTCATGATTATTAATTTGTGCCGCACTGATTTGTTCTGCGAGTGTGTGTCTGTTTTTGTCAGTTTAATATTTAATAAGACCCCTATCTGTCTTGATTGTGATTATGATTATTTATAGTTAATTAATTTCATCTGATTTTTTATTTTGTGATTATTAATTATTCATTTATTATTTATTACCATTCGTCTCGTCAATCATTGCCTAATGGGTGGAGGGGGATAATCAATGACTAGGTGGCAGCTGGAAGAGTTCTATCTGGCTGCGACTTCTGTAACTCTATTGATCGCTAGGGTGGATTCAGGTGATCTGGCTCGCTAGGCGGGTGTTACCTTTGCTCACTGCTTCACATGCGTCCCTCGTGAAGCTGCGTGCTCTGTCGAGGAGGATGTCCTTTGCCGGTAGAGAAGTACTGATCTTCGCTCAAGGTGTTAGAGTAGCTGCACTCCCCTGCTACAACCTCAAAACAAGTACCAAGACCCCTATCTGGCTTGATTGTGCACTGTTTACACAGTGCAGCCGAGGAGCAGTGGGCGATTGGTGCAGCAATCAATTACTCTCATTAGTGGAATGCTATCAGTTGTATGCATTTAAAAGACAAGTCCCTCATACAAATGACTCTCAGCAGTGGGCACCAGACCAGACAGGTAGATGAGGCAGTACTAGGCACCACACGGTAGATACTGCAGTACTTGGCACAAGACCAGTAGATAAGGCAGTACTAGGCACCAGATGGTAGATACGGCAGTACTAGGCAGTGGGCACCAGACAGGTAGATGAGGCAGTAATAGTTGTGTGTGTATCTGTTTCGGTCAGTTTAATATTTAACAAGACCCCTATCTTGCTTCATTGTGATTATGATTGATTTATTGATTATTAGAGACAGGATTATATGCATTTGCATATTTGCATATGCATTTGCATATTTTGCCCATTCTCACTGGTTATTGCATATTTTACCTAAAATCTAGTGATGGTGCATATTTTAGGCCCCGTCCTCTTCCCACCCGCGAGTTACAGCACTGCTTTGCTGCTGCTGGCCAGGTAGTGGTAGAGTGTGCATGCTGGGGCAATATGTCCACAGTGTGGGGAACCTTGGATGTACACTGACACTGCTCTAGGCTGCCAATCCATGTTGATAAAAGTCAGTCAGGGCGGATGCCATTACGGAGCTCCTGAACCTTTGCCTGCCCCTGGCCTGGGACTTTACACCAAGAGACAGACTTCTGCAGCAGAGGAGGTGGGCGGAAGGGTTGTGACATCATGCGGCGCAGAGGAAATGCCGTGTCACAGTGAATATGCAGCGCAGGGAGGAAGCCATCCAATGCGCCGCCCTCACACACTATGCACATATTTGGTCCATCGGCGCTGGAGATGAGGGTCCGTGTAGTTGATGCAAGATGAGCTTTGGACGCTGCAGTCTGCTGTAGCAGCCAGGAAGAAAAAAAATCCGGTGTACAGCACTAGACATCTGCAGATGCTGTGGGCCTATTTTTGAGGTTTATTTGCAACTAATTGTATCCTGATTTTTAAATAAATAAGTTAAAAATTACTTTTTTTTTATTATTTAATGTAGCATATTTTAACACTTTTTATGCATATTTTATGTATTTTTCATGCATATTTGCATGCATATTTCAAGCTTTTTATGTTGCATATAATCCTGTCTCTATTGATTATTAATTAATTTAATGATGTGATTGATTCATGGTCGAAACCCCGTTTAACAACTTGCCTGATCCTGACCCTGATGTGCAGTTTGTCTCTGTGCTGAAAGATCCCAATCTCAAATGTCAGACTGAACAACCTGTGGATAGCCATATTTCTAAAAATGTGAATGGTCTTGTGTGGCAGCCCACTACAGGATACCCCCTGTTCCCCTGGAGTGCCCCTGTGCCCCCAAAGAAGTTTAATTGCAGCCAATGCTGCTCAGAGGAAAACTGCAGGGATATGAGGGGTTAAACAGCCCCAGCTCAGTCCATGTGCAGGGAGACTGACACCCCCCTGATTGGCTGCCCAGGGAGTGTGAAAGGAGAGGTCAGAGGTGACCTGAAACTGTGCAGCGTGATGGAGGAGGGTTTGCATCAGCGTGAGAGAGGCTGACACGTGCTTAGAGAGAGAAGACACACTGGGCACCCTAAAGATTCACAGAGAGGAGAGCAGCACAGTGCGCAGCTTGGAAGCATGCAGAAGTGAGACCCGCTAGTGAGAAGAGAGCCGGGCAGCGTTGCCGTGCAGGAGACTCGGCGGTGATTGACAGTGACGTCTGAAGCTGCACAGTGCCGGAGGAGAGCGGATGCTGCTGCGAGGTCCCGGGCAATGTGACTGACAGGAGAGGAGAGCGGGCACACACTAATCACCCGCCCGGTAGGTCCGGCAGTGATGGACAGCGGCACACACACAGAGAGCCAGCAGCCAGCATCATGAGGAAGGCAAGAAGGAGGCCCTGCAGAGTGCCAGCCGTGACACCAGGGAGACGCTACCGGCCAGAGCCGGCAACAGCAGCAGAGTACAAGGGTGCCCTACCCCCACTCAGCCTGTACCCTTCCTGCCCCAGCCCTGACTCCCCCAGGGTACCGTGCTACAGGGACATGGTGTGGCCCATTGCTTGCCTGCACTACGGATGGATCCCTAAAGAAGACTTGCAAGGCACGTCCAGCGCCCAGAGGCCCCTAGTACCCCTACCTGCAGTATCGGGGATAGTACTGGAAAGACTCCCTTTGTTGAAGGCCCTCTATATGGGCGGAGTGTTTCTGAGGCCTGTTGCTATATGGAGGTTGCCCCAGGAAAATTCCTAGTGTGCGCAAGCATACATGGCCAATAAAGTTAATTCTATTCTATTGAGGGTCAGGGAGATCACATTCTCACCCATGAAGATGGTGATGGTGACACAATTCTAAAAGAGGACAGAGAACAATCTCATGCACACGAGACCACTGTGCTTGATACAAGACAGACCAGAGTCCACCTAAAGGTTTCGTCTAGTACAGCATCCCTAAAAGTCTCAAGGCTCCAAAAAAAAGGCTGCAGTGGCAGACTCCCAAATTAATGCAGGGTGAGAGCTGCAACCAGCAGTGGGCGATTGGTGCAGCAATCAATTACTCTCATTAGTGGAATGCAAACAGTTGTATGCATTGAAAAGTCCCACATATATATGACTCTCAGCATTAGGAATAAAGAATGGTGATGCAAGATGGAATTGTCCTTGGGCCCTCCCTCCCACCCTTATGTTGCGAAAATAGGACATGCACACTTTAACAAACCAAACATTTCAGCGGAAATTGGTCTGGATTGTACACCCTAGGGTGTCACCCTGCGCTCGGTTTCACTTGCCGCTTTGTGGGTGCAGGATCTAATTTAGATTTTTTATTTATTGATCACATACACTTAATTGAAGTTTCATGAATAAAAAGTTGTTTATTTTAAAAAAAACATCATATTATTTATGTTTAACAATTGCATATAATTTATAGCAAAATACAGATAAATGAAAATGAAGAATTCTGAATAAAATATGCTAAAAATTAATTGTAATACTATAATATATATGAGGTTGAAATCAGGTTAAAAGTCGTCTGAAACACTAAACTAGTACCGGTACAACAAACCACATAGGGAAAGGTAGGGGAAGGAGTGACAGACAGAGACTAACACAGTCCTTCTGGTACCAGTACAAGGTGGTGAGCAAGTGCTGATGTGGAAGCTCTACAGTCTCAGTCTACAGCGCGGCCACCCCAGAAAAACCCTCTGTCCAAACATTTCAGCGACAGGGCCTACAAAACTGTGGCTGAAATGATTGGTTTGTTTGGGCCCCCACACCAAAAAACAATTCATAATATCTCCCTGTATAAACTGGCTCTACAGCAACAAGATGTCATCGTCACTCATCATCATCCTCCTCCTCTGATTCCTCGCCCCCTTCAGTGTGTACTTCCTCATTCTCAGAGATTATCAATTCGTCCCCGCTGGACTCCACAATCACAGGTCCCGTTATAATCTCTGGAGGCAATTCCTGGTCTTCATTGAATAATTGATCATTCATTTTTATAAACATCATTTTCTCACCATTTTTCGGAAGCAACCTCCTTCGCAGCTCACTGACCAGGTTCCCCGCTGCACTGAATACTCTTTCGGAGTACACACTGGAGGGAGGACAACTCAGGTAAAATAGAGCCAGTTTGTAAAGGGGTTTCCAAACTGCCTTTTTTTCCTGCCAGTACAGGTAAGGACTGTCTGACATGTCTACTTGGATGCTGTCACCAAAGTAATCATCCACCATTTTTTCAATGTTGACAGCATCCAATGCACCGACAGGAGACATGTCAGCAATCGTTGGCAGGTCCTTGAGTCCGGACCAGATGTCCAAACTCCCTCCTGTCTGCCCTGCATCCCCGCCAGTGGGTTGTGTGGGAAATCGCAGCTGTTTCCTCACAGGCACAGGTGGGGGACAAAATGAAGGAGGAGCTGGGGCCGTGTCACAGTCCCCTTCAGATGACAATCTCCTGACCAGCAGGTCTTTGCACCCTTGTAGACAGAGACACAACATACACTTTAAACCGAGGATCGATCACTGTGGCCAAAATGTATTCCTCTGACTTTAACAGACTGAACACCCTCGTATCCTGGCAAAGCGTATGGAGGGCTTCATCCACAATAGCGACATGCTTTGGAAGGAGCTGGTGTGCAGGAGATGCTGCTGCTGCTGTGGAAGGCGATGCATCTACCCAGTGGGCTGTCACAGTCATATAGTCCTTAGTTTGCCCTGATCCACTTGTCCACATGTCTGTAGTTAAGTGTACAATGGGTACAGCCGCATTTTTCAGGGCACTGAGGACACTTTTTCTGACTTCCCTGTACATCGCGGGTATCGCCTGCCTAGTGAAGTGGAATCTAGACGGGATTTGGTACCGGGGACACAATACCTTCATCAACCGTTTAAATCCCACTCCATTGATGGCGGACACCGGACGCACGTCTAACACCAACATAGCTGTCAAGGCCGCAGTTATCCGCTTTGCCATAGGATGACTGCTGTCGTATTTCATCCTCATGGAAAACGACTGTTGGACGGTCAATTGCTTAGTGAAAGACGTAGCGGTCTTACGACTTCCCCTCTGGGATGATGACTGACTTCCAGGAGCGGCAGTAGTAGTAGGCGTAGCGCTGCAGGATCCTCCGGAGGAATCTATGGAGTCATTCATGCAGGTGAGATGGACTGCAGGACTCGCCCCTATCCGGATCGAGGAGGAATTTGTCGAGGAGGGAGTTGGTGGTGTGCTTTTCAGGCACTTGGCTCCAAAAGGAGGACCAAGTGATTTAGGTGTCGCTGGACTGCTAGACGCACTTTCTGAACTAAACACTGAACCATGACGCTTCTTTAGGTGATGTTGAAGGGAGGTTGTCCCTAGGTGGGCAAGATCCTTACCCCTACTTATTGGAGTTTTACATAAGCTACAAATGGCAATATTTTTGTTGTCCGGATGCGGATAAAAAAAATTCCAGACCACAGAGGTGGATTTATTGGTCCTTTGTCCAGGCATGACGATGGGCTTTTTCATCCCATGGACAACAACTTTTTCCCCCACAGGTGCCTCATTCCCCCCTGGTGCGTCTTTTAAGCAAACCATCTCTCCATCCTCCTCGACAACTTCCTCCTCAGTACCAGCTATCTCCTGGTGTACAACATCACCTTCACTAATAAAATCTGGAACTAGACTGTGGGTGATCCTTCCAGCATATGCAGAGGGCGTACTGCAAATGGTGGAAGGAGCCACCTCTTCACGTATAGTGATGGGAAGGTCCGGCATCACAACCACCGCCACCCTAGGACTCTCCGTGGGGATTTGGGATATGTCTTTAGAAGGCTGAGGTTTTTTTCTGATTTATTTTCAGAATTTTTTTCTTTTTTTTTCTGAAAATTTTTTCAGACTTTTTTGAGTCGGTGTCAGCCTAACTCACTTTAATTTCCTATTGGGCGGGGAGAGAGGAGGAGGACTTTCCTCGTCATCTGAAGCTGCACCACTAGTCATGAAGTTAGGCCATGGCCTTAGCCGTTCCTTGCCACTCCGTATCATAAATGGCATATTGCCAAGTAATAGTTTCTCTTCCAACGATTTACATTTCATATTTTTATTCCTTATACAGAAGTTTGGTTTCGATTGTACATGCCCTCTGCTTTCACACTGGGCATCGGCCGTGGCAGACGATGTTGTTGGCATTTCATAGTCTATGTCATGACTAGTGGCAGCAGCTTCAGAACTATGAGGAAGTGGATCTTCATCTTTCCTTTGTTTGTTAACCTCCATATTTTGGATCTCCATTATTTTTGTGGAGTTATGTCACAGGACAGCGCCACTGGAGTGCAATTAATATATGTCAGTGAGTATACTATGCACCAGCAGGCAGTTATACAGATACAGCAGTATTAGGCAGTGAGCCCCAGACCAGACGGTAGATACGGCAGTATTAGGCAGTGAGCCCCAGACCACACAGGTAGATATACGGCAGTATTTATTAGGCAGTGAGCCCCAGACCACACAGGTAGATATACGGCAGTATTTATTAGGCAGTGAGCCCCAGACCAGACGGTAGATACAGCAATATTAGGCAGTGAGCCACAGACCAGACAGGTACGGCAGTATTAGGCAGTGAGCCCCAGACCACAAAGGTAGATATACGGCAGTATTTATTAGGCAGTGAGCCCCAGACCAGACGGTAGATACGGCAATATTAGGCAGTGAGCCCCAGACCAGACAGGTACGGCAGTATTAGGCAGAGAGCCCCAGACCACAAAGGTAGATATACGGCAGTATTTATTAGGCAGTGAGCCCCAGACCACACAGGTACGGCAGTATTAGGCAGTGAGCCCCAGACCAGACAGGTACTGCAGTATTAGGCAGAGAGCCCCAGACCACAAAGATAGATATACGGCAGTATTTATTAGGCAGTGAGCCCCAGACCACACAGGTAGATAAGATATACGTCAGTATTTATTAGGCAGTGAGCCCCAGGCCACACAGGTAGATATACGGCAGTATTTATTAGGCAGTGAGCCCCAGACCAGACGGTAGATACGGCAGTATTAGGCAGTGAGCCCCAGACCACACAGGTAGATATACGGCAGTATTTATTAGGCAGTGAGCCTCAGACCACACAGGTAGATATACGGCAGTATTTATTAGGCAGTGAGCCCCAGACCACATAGGTAGATATACGGCAGTATTTATTAGGCAGTGAGCCCCAGACCAGACGGTAGATACGGCAGTATTAGGCAGTTAGCCACAGACCAGACAGGTACGGCAGTATTAGGCAGTGAGCCCCAGACCACACAGGTACGGCAGTATTAGGCAGAGAGCCCCAGACCAGACAGGTACTGCAGTATTAGGCAGAGAGCCCCAGACCACAAAGGTAGATATACGGCAGTATTTATTAGGCAGTGAGCCCCAGACCACACAGGTAGATAAGATATCTGTCAGTATTTATTAGGCAGTGAGCCCCAGACCACACAGGTAGATATACGGCAGTATTTATTAGGCAGTGAGCCCCAGACCAGACGGTAGATACGGCAGTATTAGGCAGTGAGCCCCAGACCACACAGGTAGATATACGGCAGTATTTATTAGGCAGTGAGCCTCAGACCACACAGGTAGATATACGGCAGTATTTATTAGGCAGTGAGCCCCAGACCACAAAGGTAGATATATGGCAGTATTTATTAGGCAGTGAGCCCCAGACCACACAGGTACGGCAGTATGAGCAGTGAGCCCCAGACCAGACAGGTACTGCAGTATTAGGCAGAGAGCCCCAGACCACAAAGGTAGATATACGGCAGTATTTATTAGGCAGTGAGCCCCAGACCACACAGGTAGATAAGATATACGTCAGTATTTATTAGGCAGTGAGCCCCAGACCACACAGGTAGATATACGGCAGTATTTATTAGGCAGTGAGCCCCAGACCAGACGGTAGATACGGCAGTATTAGGCAGTGAGCCCCAGACCACACAGGTAGATATACGGCAGTATTTATTAGGCAGTGAGCCTCAGACCACACAGGTAGATATACGGCAGTATTTATTAGGCAGTGAGCCCCAGACCACACAGGTAGATATACGGCAGTATTTATTAGGCAGTGAGCCCCAGACCAGACGGTAGATACGGCAGTATTAGGCAGTTAGCCACAGACCAGACAGGTACGACAGTATTAGGCAGTGAGCCCCAGACCACACAGGTACGGCAGTATTAGGCAGAGAGCCCCAGACCACAAAGGTAGATATACAGCAGTATTTATTAGGCAGTGAGCCCCAGACCACACAGGTAGATATACTGCAGTATTTATTAGGCAGTGAGCCCCAGACCACACAGGTACGCCAGTATTAGGCAGTGAGCCCCAAACCAGACGGTAGATATGGCATTACTAGGCACCAGACAGGTAGATAAGACAGTACTACTAGGCATAAGACAGGTAGATACGTCAGCAATACTACTATTGTGCACCAGCAGAATTTATAATAATTAATTATTAGGTACTGCTTGGCAGTGGCACACGTCAGTGCACCAGCAGCATGTAATTATTTTTTACAGTCCCACACAGCACAAGTATTATTTTTGAATTAAATTAGATATACCTGTAGCAGCCTAGTATGTACTAGGTAGGTACACAAGGTAGGCAGTAGCACTGTCAGTGGCAACAGTGGACTGAGTAACTAAATAATACTGGCAGATTCAGTGCAGGCAGCACCAGTGGACTATATATATATTTATTTAATATAATTAATTAATTATTAATAATATATAATAAATGGCACAGCACAGCACCAGAGGTAGGCCCCAGCACAGAGGAGACAGTAGTACTACAGGTACACAGTTAGACTGTTCTCCTTAGCAAAGAGGAGAACAGAGTACACAGCAGCACTGAGGGAGACAGCCCCAGCAAATAAAATAATTAATTACAGCACAGCACACCAGAGGTAGACCACATAGAGGAGACAGTAGTACTACAAGTACACAGTTAGACTACACAGCAGCACTGAGAGACAGCACCAGCGATTGCAAAATATTGCGCTCAAGCTCAAGGTCAACCTCAAGTTTAACCCCCAGCAGCAGCTCCCAACCCACTACTTGACTGGAGTGAAGATGGCGGGCGCGGCAGCCGCTTATAAAGCCTTGCGAAATCCGGTGCCGGGAGATGACGTTCTAATCACGCAGACGGACCCGAGTCAGGCGGGAATCTCCGAGCGCTGCTCGGAATCGGGCTCGGAATGATGCCGTCCGTGGGGGCTCGGATCTCTGAAATCCGAGCCCGCACATCTCTATTATTAGTGACATTTTATAACTGAGTGACCCCTTATGTCAGTGTATTGGATAAATGACAATATATCAATATAAAGGTAGAATTGTAATGCAAATGTTAGTCCATCAAACAATGCTGTGTACAGATCTTTTTTATAATTTTAAAGATTATACTGTATTCCTACCATTCATGAGACATATTCTCTTATTCTATAAATAAATGTACATTTCCACTGAATGTTTCACTCAACATCCCTGTCAGATGCTGACATGTATGGTGTCTTGTTCAGCCAGGAGCTCTCAGATGGAGTTGTTAATTGAGTGTTTCATTATTTTTCTCTTGCAGGGGTCCCTGTTTTGTGAACATATGGAACTGGTACCAAGATCCTCAGGAAGTGGAGGATAAGTGCAGCAGATCCCACCCTCATAAAATATGCATTAGAGCAGCCGAGTCCCTTTTTCTTCTTATAAATAAATCATTTCCCATGATGGCTGGGCCTGCTCCTACATCGAATAGCCAAACTCATTATTTGTAAGGTTTTCTTGTAGGTTGGCACATTATCAGCTAAGATTTTGCTTTCAGCCTAACCCAACCACAGACTACATTATTAAATATTTCAGTGGAATTAGGTTATTTATTACACTGTGTTGTTATTTTGTTAATATACCGAATAAAGAAATTGAAATGACTGAAGCATCAGTTTGGTACACCAGTCTGTTTTCTGGAACAGTGACAGACAGATAACTACAATAGCAATACAGATTGCTAATTGGCTGAAAAACACAAGATAAGGGAATACTACAGTATGTGAAATTATCAAGCTCATTCTGACCTTAAACAAGCAGCAGTTTCTGCATATTTAAGGTCAAAATTAAGGGTACTTGTGTATTATCACGGTGCCCCCGATATTAAGTCACACGACTTTTAATTTGCATCGCATCGTATGCCATACACCGGGTGCACTTTAAAATTGTATAAGCCCCCTATACGATTTTAAATTGTATAAGCACCCTAATGGGTGCTTATAAGCACCCTAATATGTGCTTACAATGTTAAATGCACCCGGTGCACCCCCACGCCACCCCCAGTATGAACGCCAACCCGAATCGTGGCGAGCGCAGAGAGCCCGCGAGGGGAGGCGGTACGCGTCCTCTGACCTTTTCATATCCACAGCGGCGTGGAGCTGATTTTATATAGTGTGGCGAGCGCAGCAAGCCACCGAGCCCAAAGCGTGGCAAGTGTAGCGAGCCGCGCGAGGGGACGCGTATTACTTTACATGTATTCCGCGTTCGCTCGGTGGCTTGCTGCGCTCGCCACACTATATATAGTCAACTCCACGCCGACGTGGATAGTGGGGGTATGAAAAGTTCGGAGGACGCGTTCCGTCGCCCCTCGCGGGCTCGCTGCGCTCGCCACAATTCGGGTTCACGTTCATAGTGGGGGTGGCGTGGGGGTGCATTTAACATTGTAAGCCCCCATTAGGGTGCTTATACAATTTAAAATCGCATCGCATTGTATGGCATTGTATGCCATATACAATGCTATACAATTTTAACATTGTATGACATCGGGGGAAATCTCGTCGCATCGCATACCATCGCATGCCTTATGGTCTGCGATGCGATGGGCGCCGTGATACTACACAAGTTCCAAATTAAGTGTTGTTAGCATGTAGCAAGGTAAAATCCATGGGAATTAGACATAGTTCCCATACAGCAGCTATCAAAGGAGACGTTCAGAGGCAATGTAACAAACTCAGTAAAGCTAAGCTTAAGCTTGCCTTTTAAATTCATTGTGTCAGCCCTGTCTGATCCATCTACAGGGAGCTGATGGTTATTTCTATGTCATCACAATATATTTGCAAGTCATTTGTCCAGATGAAAGGCAGCACAAATGCAGTTCAACAGCTGGTGACTGGTCATACACAGGTGCCTATAAGCAATCACTTTACTCTTTACTGAGCTGGGCTCTTATCAGAGCCTACTGTATGCTCAGGTGACTGTAGCTTAAGTCAACATTAACTTTTGTATCTAAGTTATAGTTGACAAAAAGGAATGCTCATTTTTGAGAGCATAGTGCACATTTTAATAAATAAAAGTCATGGATGAAAATCAATTTTGGGATTTCCCTCCGCGTTGTAAGGAGGAAGAGGCTTGATTCTGGCACCTACTATCACAATGTCCAGTGTTTGTTTGGTTTGGAATTGGGGATACACACTTAATGGGCATATATAAATATATTATATGTTTAATTACACTAGCTAAGGTAACAAAATCATGGTTTTCGATTAATCCAGAGATTATCAAATGGAGAGCACTTGTGAATTGTTCCAAACACATAATGCAATATCTAAATTTTATGATAAATGAGATAAGTGGCGTCCCTCTAGGTTAGCTAAGATAACTAAAAAAGATATTACTATATAGTGAAAGGTATATCAGTGTATTTAAATATGTATATACAGTATGCATATAAGGGGGAGAGGTTATTTTAATTGGAATGATATACCGAAATTAAATTAATAATGTGTTCCTAAAGTAGCTACAGTTATGGGAGTATTGTAAGTCAGAGATGTAGGGGCAAACGCAGGATTTTCAGAAGGGGGTTTCCAGAGGGGCGGAGCAAAGCACAGAGATAGACACTTAGGTGACCCAGTATATGCCGGGACAGTTAAAGTATTATAGATAGAACAAATGTATATAAATAATAATAAAAAAAAAAAAAAAAAAAAAAAATATATATATATAGGGCCTGGATCAGTAATTTCCACAAATTACCCCTTTACTGCACAGATGGTGGGAGAAGGGGTGGGAGAAGGGGGCATAGGGCTGAATGAAGGGGTCCTGATACATAACTTCCAGGGTGGTAGAGGATGTTTAATATGCAGAGGAGGCGTGTATAGTGGAGTGGGCTTATTATTAGGGATGTGCACCGGCCACTTTTCGGGTTTTGGGTTCTGATTACCTTGAGGTTTTGGGTTCTAATGGGTTTTAACAGAACACCTCCTAAGTGTTTTGTGTTTGGATTTTTGGGGTTTTGGGTTCTGCTAAAATCACAGAATTTGGCTTTTTTTTTTTTTTGCTCCTACGCTATATTAACCTCAATAACATTAATTTCCACTCATTTCCAGTCTATTCTGAAAACCTCACACCTCACAATATTGTTTTTATGGCAAAAGGTTGCACCAAGGTAGCTGGATAACTATGCTAATATATAATTAAATTAATTAAATATTAATAATATAGCAGCCTAGTAGATAGAGAAACTAATGTACTAGGTAGGTAGGCAGTAGCACTGCCAGTGGCTACCACAAAAGGTAGTTACACATCACCAGTAGCAGACTATTATGCACCAGCAGAATTTATAATAATTAATTTTATTATTAGGTACTGCTTGGCAGTGGCACTCAGTGGCACACGTCAGTGCACCGGCAGCATGGAATTATTTTTTACAGTCCCACGCAGCACAAGTATTATTTTTTAATTAAATGATATATAGCAGCCTAGTATGTACTAGGTAGGTATACTTAGGCAGTAGCAACAGTGGACTGAGTAACTAAATAATACTGGCAAATTCAGTGCAGGCAGCACCAGTGGACTATATATATAATATAATTAATTATTCATATAATATATAGGTACTTATGTATTATCTGGACTCCCATGTTAAATGCACCACATTTTTTCATACCCCTACTATCCAACTATGCATGGAGTTGATTTTATATAGTGTCTGAAGCGTGGTGAGCGCAGCGAGCCCCGCGAGGGGACGCGGTCTCATAAGAAAAACGGGAGTCCAGATATTACATAAGTACCAATATATATTACAGCACAGCACCAGAGGTAGGCCCCAGTACATAGGAGAGAGTAGTACTACAAGTACACAGTTAGACTGTCCTCCTTGCTAGGGAGAGCCCACCCTAAGCAGAGAGGAGAACAGAGTACACAGCAGCACTGAGGGAGACAGCCCCAGCGAATAAAATAATTACAGCACAGCACACCAGAGATACACCGCACAGAGGAGACAATAGTACTACAACTACACAGTTAGACTACACAGCAGCACTGAGAGACAGCCCCAGTGAATAAAAAGTATTGTGTTCAAGGTCAAGCTCAAGTTTAGGCCCCAGCAGCAGCACCAACACACCCTCTCCCAACCCACTACTAGACTGGAGTGAAGATGGCGGGCACAGCAGCCGCTATTTAAAGCCTCGAGAAATCCGGCGCCGGGAGATGACGTTCTGACCACGCGGACGGACCAGAGTCAGGCGGGAATCTCCAATCACTGCTCGGAACCGGGCTCGGAATTATGACATCCGTGGGGGCTCGGATCTCTGGAATCCGAGTCTGCATATACTTTTTATTCATAATTTTCTGGTGGGAGGACAACTTGCTGACTGCAGATATCTCCAGTTCCCAAAAATAGATTTCTTAGATTTTAATGGAATTAAAAACTAGAGAATCCCACCTACCAAATGGTATTGGGGACTATGGGATCAGAGTTCAGGAGGCAGAGCAATCTTCCAACGAGAATATAAAACTACGTACCAGGTGTGTGGAGCTGTAGCAGTAACCAGCTGCTGGAAGTCTGATATCTCGGGTTCTGGGAACAGTAGAGACAAGATTCTAGTGTCAATCAAAGGGGGAGTGTCCCAGCTTTTGGGAATATGCCCTCAGAAAAATTCTAAGTCAGACAGAACCTGAAATATCTGACTGGGAAGAGCAATTAACAGGCTTGGATGGGGACTACTGCTTTGAAGTCAGATATCTCCAGTTCCCAAGGGACGATTTTTAAAATTCTTGTACCCATGGAAAGAGAGGACCCTCTGCTTTCAGACTAGGACCCTTAGACTCCTGGGGGGGGGGTCTGGGTATTCAGAAACCCCCCCTGTTTGTGCCACTGAGATGATCTTATTTATTGACTTATTTATTTATGTAATTGATGATTTATATGTTTTTAAAGTGATAAATCTTTAATAAAGAATTTACAATTGCCTGAATTATGTTAGTGCCATTTTAAAAAGGGTTGTTAATTATCCAAATATAAGAGTCATTTTAATTAGCCTATTGAGCTAAAAAATTAGTCCAGCTGTTGTTTGAATCAACAGTTCATTGTGGTTTCTTTGCAACTATACAATCTTTTTTACCGTAAAAGTTTAAATAAATCAGATTTTGAATAAAATAGACTTTTCTCTTTATTAAGGGGTGATATGTATGGTGATTGGGATTTCCGATAGTTATAAAAGGAAATCTCCACAGTGGCTATCAAATATTAAAAAATTACAGCAGTGGGACACGTACTGTAGGAACTGCAGGAAGTGGTAATATTCTTAAATATTTGTGATTATTCAATATCTTTAGCGCCTGTGATGAATTACATCCAATTTATCTTAAACTCCCCCGGAAACTCCCAAGAAGTCCTTTTACATGGTGATAAATCGTTATTAATTACTGAAATTTCCTTAAAAACTAAATAAAATATATTTGTTAATACAAATATTTCCAGTCAATGTTGCTATCAATTGAGAGATAGATAGAAAACTCCTTAAACGAATGGGTTTCATTGATACTTTCATCAGTCTATAAAGGATACTGTTATCTTGCAGATTTGTAAAGCTAGTGGTTTTAGATGATCTATATGACAAATGATGTTTGCTTATTCCATACTGTATAAGCATGTAAAAAAAACAGGCAGATCAGTATTCAATTTCCGTTATTGACAATACTAAATCCAAGCCCAGTGATCTCTATTGCTAAAAGTAGCCTTTTCAAGGTGATATCTTTCATCCTGTGGGAATTCTTTTCAAATGTCATACAAGGTCATCTTTATTTTGCAGCCACTCTGGCAGACCTAGAGGTTGTCTTGTTATAGAACAGATGATGCCATGGTACATCTAATGTGGTGTAACCTCAGCACCCATTCTTTGCAAGATCTTTAAGTTGCTGCTCTTCTCTGTTTACATAATAGGGCAAACACTAGTGTATACAGTTAAAGAAAATGTTCAGTATTTGTAGATTTAATATGCAGTGTTGCACTATATTAAATATATTATTCATTTGTATTTATTAAAAAAAAATTTTTTTTAAATAATTTAATATTTATTTATTTTTGCAAAAAAAAAAAACATACATGACATTAACATTAAAACATCCAGTGTGTGGTTACATTCTGTGTCAATGCTTTCCAGTTGATTTAAAATTCAGGAATATAGACACTTTACCCACTACCCCTACATACACTCCACATTCATTGTACATTACATCGGATATCGCCGGTTTCCTGCCTTTTACTTTTATCTTCGACGCCCCATCTATATGGGCCATTCCATTCTTGTGGCTATTCTTTTCCCCAGGTATATTAACACAGTTTTTATGTACATTTCTGGCCACGCATCCATTACCTCTACTGTCTATCGACTAATGCTGCCCTGATAACTTAGCCCTTTTTTTTTTGTGTCATATCAGTGGAAAAGGTTCAGCTCAGCCGCAAATATCAAGAAAATAACCCGGCTGAAGACGTGCGTGAATTAATGGTTCTCCATTCGGTTTACCATATGTGCCCCTTTATTATTTAATATTTAAATAGATAGTTGTGTCTCACTGTTTCACACTGTGTTACAATTATACATTGTGCCATGTTTATAGTTATGTGTCTTTAACATACAAATTTTATAAATCAGCTATCTTGTAGCATAACTATACATTTCCTTTTCAGAACAACTTCAAGTGTTTAGTGCCGGATTTAAATATTTGTGAAAATCAAAGTTCGCTAGTATCACTATAGAAAGGGGATATCAGCCAGGGGTTCCATATCTGTATGAATTTATTCCTATTGTTTGGACTTATATGTAAGTATTTTTTCCTGTGATGCTGTATAATTTACTAGGGCCACCCAGCTATTAAAGTCCAGGGCCTTGCTGGCCAACCATTGTCTGGCCACTATCACTTTAGCTAATGAGCACATAATATTGATGTACCGCCTGTTGTGTCGAGGGACACCATTACCTTCGAATATATTCAAGATACAACTTTTAACTGTGAAAATTTCTCTCGGGAAAAACCCGTGTTTACAATAGTCTCTATGACTTTTTGCCAAAAAGAGTTAACCAATTGGCACTCCCATAGGAGGTGAAAAAATGTCCCGGGGTCTAGCCTGCATTTTGGGCAAATTGCCGATGTTCTGGCCTTGAATTTAACCATCCTCGTCATCGTCATATATGATCTATGGAAGATAAATAATTGAATTTGTTGATTGCGAATCCCATTTGTAGCCCTGGGGATAGATAGCATGGCTTCTCTCCAATCCTCCTCACTGATATTGCCCACCTCTACCTCCCATTTTATTCAAAAATGTAATATTTTTTATAATGCATTTTATTGTATATTGCTTTTTTTCAGAATTGTGGTTATTTCCAACATGTAGTATACATTTTTAATGCTGTCAAAGAAAATATTAAGGCCAGGAGGTTAATTATTAATTACAGTCAATGACAGCATTAATGACATGTGAACAGTCAGTTAATTCATAGCATGTGACTGTTATAGCTATTATGCGGTATGTTGTCCTCCATAGATTACACAGAGCTTAATTTACAAAGCTTATTCACAAAGTGCAGCTTAAAATGCTATATGGCAGTGCTATATGCCACAGTTTATGCAGGTGCACCTAGTCTGACAAACATATGGAGCAAGATGTCAGTTTTTTTATAGAGGAGAAAAGGAGCAGCTGGAGCAGCATCCTCTGCCTACTGCTCAGAGCCAGGTGCACTAATGCAGTGTGCTATTGCACCATTAATAAGTATAGCAGTGTCATACCCAGTATCACATAGGCCTTTATTCAGATCTGATCGCAGTACAAATTTGTTTGGAAAATGGGCAAAACCATGTGCACTGCAGGGGGGCAGATGTAACATGTGCAGAGAGAGTTAGATTTGTGTGAGTTATTTTGTTTCTGTGCTGGCTGCATTATTTTTACACTGCAATTTAGATTTCAGTTTCAACACACCCCACCCAAATTTAACTCTCTCTGCACATGTTAAATCTGCCCCACCTGCAGTGCACATGGTTTTGCCCATTTTCCAACCAAATTTGTACTGCAATCAGATCTGAATAAGGGCCATACTGTGGATGTGGAAGGTGCTTCCCATTGCCCAATTAGAATAGTGGGAGGTCTTTACACTATGAATAATGAATCGCTGGAACCATCCACCAATAGGCGTGCATAATGATTTTACATGGAGTGTACATTTTTTTGCGAGAGACAGGAAGGAAATGTGGTAATAAATCATTTACTTGGAATAACCCCTAGGATTTGGTAGAAGGGCTCTGCTAAACCACTGAACCTAACTTAAGTCCAAATCCAGCCCATAATTTGAGCTTTCAAAGATACAATCTTTTAATTCACTGGGCAGTGGTGGTACTGTTCCATGGCACTTTTATTTAGATTACAGAATACCATGTAGTTTGGGTACACAGCTTCTCCATGTTTCAGTGACAAGCCATTGTGGCCCATCCAAATAATTCTTTATATGCTCTAGTTGCAGAAATTATCCTGATAACTTGCTGTTGTAAACTAAAGGTGTATTCAATTAGCCCTGATGCATTTTCAGCCAATAAAAATGGCTTCATTATCGCGGTATCCGATTAGAGGATGTTTTTTTCTGCTGAAAATTCAATAAAACATTGCCAGAAAAATACCCAATTAGTGTTGGTATCACTGGCGTGACTATAGCTCCGCAAACCCTGCGGTGGCTTGGAGGTGCTATGCAAGTTTGGGTGCCACGGGGTCTGCAGAAGCTATTGTTATGGCTGCCACATCTGGTGCTGCTGTGTCAGCCCGCCGGGACAAGCAGATCCCCCTGTCTGCTGCAGTCCTGGAGCTCCTCCTGATAGAAAGTCACTTGCAAAATGGCCGCCCCCTCACAGAAGATGGTTATTAAGGATGTTAGAGGAGGCGATGACCTCCTCTTGCATCATAAATAACGGTTGCTGTAAGGTGGTGGCCATTTTGCATGTGACATGCAAAATTTACCGGAGGAGTAGGAGGAGCGCCGGGACTGCAGACAGGAAGATCTGATGGTCCTGGCGGGCCGGGAAGGGACCGGGTGGCCAAAGATAGTAAGCTGTGAGTGGAAGGAGGGGTGGGCGCTCAAATTGTAGTGGCGGGGGGGGGCGCTCAAATTGAAGTTACGCTACTGGTTAGTATCAGGGGATAAGGATGCCAGCATCAATAAGATAGTCCCTGATAAACCTATAAGCAGCAGTAAAGAACCACTGCTGATAGGATATCCTAAATTCTGTTTCTCTTTGATACTGGCTGTCCCATCCCATCACATATTTGGTGAACAGGAGCCTTGCTCATTGTACATTTTTACCCTGCCCTAGGATCAGACCCGGTTTTCCCACAAGGTAACCTAGACCTCTGTGTAGGGCCTGGCAGGTCCCAAGGGGTCTTTGGCTGTGCCCCACAAAATCGCCCTGTCCCATGATCAAAAAGACTTGCTTTTAGTTAAATGTTTTACGGAGGCTCAGACCAGAATTACTATCACCAATACTAGCACTGAGCTTCATTACTGTACCATTAAGATCAGTCTCTGGCTCACCCAGAATGAGCATGAGGAGCCTTTACAGACTTTGCCCTTTTCTACATTACCCTAGGAGTGGTCAAATTGAATTAATCATGTTTTTGTAATCTCTATTAATATACTGTAATGCAGACATGTCCAAATATGGCCCTCCAGCTGTTGAGAAACTACAAGTCCCATATGCCTGGGATGTGTAGTTTCCTCACAGCTGGAGGGCCACAGTTTGGACATGCCTGCTGTAATGTATTAGTATAATGTGATCCAAATCTATATGATGTATGATATAACATGATTAGTATCCTTCTATGATTAATTTTTATTAGGAACAAATAAAAAGAAGGGAACCTTTTATCCCCACATTGTTATGATCAATTTAGTATATACATAATTGGAAAATGAACTGTCATTTAGGAGAAAATAGAAATAATTAATAGAAAAAAATTCTACTTTGGAAGAATGTTGGATGTCATGTGACATTACAGGGTACATTTGCAAAGATGGCTGTTCTATTGAAGATGGACTGTTGCCCATAGCAACCAATCAGATTCTACTTATTTATTTAGCACACTCTAGAAGATAATATATAGAATCTGATTGGTTGAAATGGACAAAATTTCATCTTAAAGAAAACTCCCATCTTAGTATATTTGCCCCTTACATTTTTGGCACATTTAAAGACACATTATTAATTTGCAATAAACCTTGAAGAAGCTTGACAGGCCCTTTCGGCATGCTATTGTACCCAGAGTGTTTTGTGAATGAGGTCTCCTGTAGCACACAATGACCTGTATGATTGTATAAGAACATATTTCTATGATGCTATTGTCTCAGCAGAGGATATCATATACCAAATGATTGTATGCAATTCTGTTCTTGATAAAAGTCATCACGACTGAAACGTCAGAAACGAACCCACAGTTTGGAGTTTTCATTGTTGTACCAGGACCCACGAGTGCCGCCACACCAGTTTGTATCTGTATCAACCGTATTTTATACCTAGGAGGGCACCGGGGCAAGTATCCTCAGGCAACCCAGAGGAGTGCCAGCCGCATTTGCTTGGACTCTCTCTCTCTCTCTCTCTCTCTCTCTCTCTCTCTCTCTCTCTATATATATATATATATATATATATACATACAGTATATATATACAATATATTTATATAAAGTCTGGGCCCCAGACATGGACTGTCACCCAATCTGTCTACTTTATATTCTACCATTGACCGGCAGAGCTGTATCTCTTAAATCTGGGAAGCTCACAAGTCAAGGAAATGGAACAGGGCCCTATAGACTCATGGATCTGTAGACCGTGTGTAGACCATATCCCCAAGCCATATTTGCCGACTTTCTGTTTCTCCTCTCCGGAAGAAGCTGCGAGAGGAGACTTTCAGTGTGCTTCTGGGGGTGTAGCCAGAGTCTGACATCATCAAGTCCTGCCCCAATCACTACAACTGCCTCGATTTGCAGGTGCACATGGAGGGGGCGAGGTTAAAATTATTTTTGGGAGCCTCCCGCCCTTTCCGGGAGGGTAGGCAAGTATGCCCCAAGCTGCTGTAGATAAACTAGAGTCTAACTTTCCATGGCCTTTAAGTAAAATTATTATATTAATTTATAATAAAGGGTACTGGTAATGTTTCTGAATAACTAATTATGATTTTTTTAATTATTTTAAATATTTGATCAAGGCTTATTATATTGAATATATCACAGGTTTTCAAACACAGTACATTTTTTGCATGTCTCTTCACATAATCACAAGTGAAATAATAAGTTCCATTTGTGAATCTTTTAAAATGTTTCAATGAGTAATGAATGCTCCTGTGCACCTGCCGGGTGACCTAAAAAACATGAACAGTGTGAGTCCTGAAGACCGAGTTTGAGAACCCCTGGAATATATTATTTGTATTACTGTGCTAATTTGTACAAGATAGAGGCATAGTAGTCTTGAATGTTTAGGTCACAGCCAGGGCCACCAATAGGGGGGTGCTGTGGGTACAGCTGACCCGGGCCCTGGCCTCTGGAAGGGCTCGGGCAGCTCATTTTGCCCACCCCAACCCCCCAACTGCCTCCTCTGTGCTGCGCTTAGTGCACTGAACAAAGCAGGTCCTGGAGAGCAGGCTTATTCAACCCTGGACGCCAGCATCCACTTAAAATGCTGCACCAGCTTTTGAGCCAATCGTAGTAGCTGCCGGTACGCAAGCTCTGATTGGCTCTCCAGCTGGTGCTGCATTTTGTTGGGCCACCAGAGATGGGAGAGCAGGACCCGGGTTACGGTAATCCAAGTGAGGAGGGGGGCCCAGACTGGAAATGAGTCTGGGCCCCAAAAATCCTGATGGCAGCCCTGGTCACAACCGCTTCAGACGAAGATTTATTAAGCCTGGTGAAGTGATAAAGGTGCCAGTGATAACGCACCAGCCAATCAGCACCTAACTGCCAAGTTACATGCTTGGTTTGAATAATTACAGTTAGGACTGACTGGTTGCTGCATTATCACTAGTCACTTGGCCAGCCTTACTAAATGTGTGCCTCAATTCCATTCTACTTTGGATCTACTGCAGCATTTATGACTCATATTTTTTCAAATCAGCCCTTATGATGCAACAATCACATTTACTTCCATAAATCAGACTAAGATAAAACTGAGATTAGAGTTTAATCGGAGATAAAATGCTTTATATAGATAAAAACAGATTGCAGAGGAGTAAAGTAAGGTTAAAACTTAATATTAGTACAAGTTAGTTATAATGAATTACATTGTGTTTGACTAATTCTAGTTTTTTACCATTGTAATAGATTTGGCTGCCTACATAGTTTAACCTAAAAAAAAAACCATTAATCAACTCAACTAAGTAATATGAAACTGTTAATAATATTTTTTTTTACTCAATATTCACTAAGGAAGGAGTAGAGAAGGGGCCCCTATTAAGGTGCAAGTACATTCATACAAATTAGGTAGATAAAAGTATGTTTAAAGAAGAGAAGGTCCTAACAGTACTCTCAACACTGAAAATCAATGGAGCCCAGAGGGAATACATTCAAGGATACTAATATAGCTTAAAGGGCTTCTACTGTAGCAACTCCATTAACAGAATTATTAAACTAGCCGCTAGTTACAGGAGTAATTACAGAGGACTAAAAAAAAGCAAATGTAATCCTGCACAAAAGTGGAAGCAAGGAAGACACAAACAACTACTGACAATTGAGACTCACGTCAGCAGTAGGACGATATTGGAAATAGTTGTGGAATAAATAAAGTAAATTTACACAATCCTAAACAGCAAGGATGTATTAGGGGGAGACTTTTTTGATTGGGTGACTAAAGTGATAGATAAAGGGTGTGTGTGTGTGTGTGTGTGTGTGTGTGTGTGTGTGTGTGGGGGGGGGGTGGGGGGGGGGGTGGGGGGGGGGGTAGCTAGTGGTGATTTTCATATTGGGCCTGTGAGGAACGTGCCTAGGGTCGGCACTTGTTTCGGGGGTGGACATTTTTCTTGTAACTTCAAAATGTAACTTCAAAATACTTTAACTGTACTGTCCCACATGCCATCTTGAATGGACTGTAAATGGGTAGGACATGCACATACTACCTCTGTAAGCTTCTCTGCTTTAGTAAATATGAATACATAATTAAAAAGAAAGAAATGTCACAGATAGTGGCTTTTTTATTATTCTATATTGGCTAACATCAAATGAGGGCTAATAACCAGTCAATGAAAAAGAAGGAAACGGGCTCAGCCATTTCGGTTTAGCTAGGGGCACACCTAAATCTGCCCCTGGGTGTATCTGTAGCTTATCTAGACTTTAGTATGGCTTTTTTTTACATGGTCCCACATTGCAGATTGGTAACCGAACTGGAAAGCTTGGGACTGGGTTCTCTCACTACTGAACAGATAAGACCTTGTTTGCAGGATAGGAAACAGAGTTTTAGTAAATTTAGTCTACTCATAGGAGGGAAAGGTTACCAATGGAGTATCTCATGGATCTGTACTTGGGCCAGTGCTTTTTTATTATCTTTGTTGGTACAGTACCATTGTAACATTGTACAGGGTATTATATGGAAAGTACAGTATGCCTTTTTGCAGACAAAACAAAAGTATGTAAAAGGGTAGACACCCTGGAGGGGTAAAATAACTGATTAAGGATGTAGGTTAACTAGATGCATGCCAACTATAGTTTCATGTAAAAAAAATAAAAATCATGCACTTAGATCTCAAAAACCCAAAGGCTAAATATAGTATCAATGGCACTACTAAGGAAACTACAAAGGAGATAAAAGATTTAATAGTTACCATTGCAGATGTCTTGATGCAGTGAAGTAATGTAACACAGCAATGAAGGAAAGTTATGGTGTGTACACACGTTAGATGTGCCTTAAGATCCTATCCACGATCTGATCAGTTAGGATCGTGGATAGGATCTTAAGGCACATCCGATTTGCATCCTATATTGACTATATAGTGCAGATCTGCACTATATAGACAAGGCAGCCAAGACTTTCTGGCTTCCGATACGTGAACGCGCATCGGGATCGGATCGGGATCGCAAGGGTTAAAACCCTTGCGATCTGCATCCGATGTTGATCCGATGCCGATCCGATGTTGACTATATCGTCAACATCGGAAAGGAAATCGGACCGTGTGTACACAGCATCAGATGTTTGGTTGCATAGGGAGAGGAATCAGTAGCAGGAAGCAAGAAATAATAATGCCACTGTATAGGTTATTTGTATGGCCTAATACAGTAGACGATGAAAACAATTATATAAAACACATTTGACCCCTTTTTACCCCTTTGCAAGTGGAATTTTGGAAAATCCCTTCTATCCCTATGTCACAAAAGAACTCCAAATTTCTAGTTCCTAGTCCTCGTGGTTCCTGAGATTTCATGATGAGTCCGTGAGTCAGTCAGTGTTATTTATATATATATGTAGATTAGATGGAACTAAATGGTGCATGGCCTAAAGCACAAAATTGTCAAGGAAAGAATGAAATATCTTAATATAAATAGTTTGGAGCAGAGAAGGTAAAGTGGAGACATGATATAAACTTAAAAAAAAAACAGTTTCCAGGGTATATCGAGGTCCAGGAAGAGAACATTCTTCAAAAAAAGAGATATACTAGAATACGAGGACATACTGTACACTGAGACTGAAGGGACCACTGGCATTTTTATAATGGATGCAGTATCTGGCTGGTCGCTGATGAAAGGGAACCTCAGCCTGCGGTGCCGCAGAGGTAATCAGCTGGTCACAGGAGCAAGCTCCTGCGAGCAGCGATTAGAATGGGGCTGAAAACGGGAGGGCGCACCCGGCGATTTATCGCCGGGGCACACTCCCATCACTGGCAGTATGGTCGCCAGCAACCATATTTCCAGCGATTTCAGCCCCAATCGCCCCCATGTGTACACAGCTATAGACATTTAAATATGGGGGTTTTAAGAGAGAAGGAGGCCTGTGTGCAATATTAGGCATTATTTTAAACCCTCAGGTCCTTTCTCAAACCAGTGCTCTGTAACATTACTGAATATTGCAAGTGACTTGTCATATTTATGCAACTAATATGTTTGTTAAGTCTTTCTTTTTTCAGTATTAACAATCATTATATGACTCCCCATACTTTGGTAACCTACTTGAGTTTGAATTAATTCTTCTTTGGATACTCATGTCCACCTCCTACGCCAACCCATCCCCTGTCCCACCTCCATTCTCTGTCCCAGATATATGGCACACTACTGATTAATAACTATATGGGCACTTCATCCATTTGAAATTCAGTTCATTTTAATCCATATATATATATATATATATATATATATATATATAATTTTGTAGATATAGATAGATAGACTTTAGGGACTTGTGTTTATAGCATAAAATATGTGTGAATCTTGTGGGAATCAAACATTTTACAAGTGACAAAGGATCTGCAGCAGAGAACTGAGAACACATATAATTATTATTTTTTTAATCTTCACCATGCTTTACATACAAATGCATGGCGTAGTACATTGTATTAGATTAGATTTTATAATATTTTATGTTACATTATATACATTGTTGCATTATATACATTGTTGCATTACAATTTTATCTGTGCCATATACCTCTTTATGGATTACATATACTAACGGTCTTTTTTTTCTTGTGGTTTTAAATGTAAAAATCAATATATACGGATTAAAAACTACCTTTAGTAAATGAACCCTTAACAGTCTAGATTCGTACTTGAGCACAATTGCCAAAATTAGTACCTTGTCAATCAGATTAACCATCTGCGCTCGTTTGTGTTTATACTTAAACCCTGGACTATTAGGTGACTTGAAGACTGGGAACCACTGTTGTATTATAAGTATAACAGCGGCATAGTATTACGGTTTTGTATTTTATTGGAACCTGCGGTATGCAGGTATTTAGAAGTACACTGCAATCTGCCGCAAACTCATACCCCTTTCACATTGCAGCTGTAACACGGTATATTGCCGTTTTTTTAGTGCTTCAAAACGGTTCCAGCTGCAATGTGAAAGCTACATTGTCAATTTACCGGTTACAGAAAACCGGTATTTTGACACGTGTTAAAAGCAGGATCCTACACGTTTCTGAGCCGTTTTCCCTGCAGTCTGAACAGCTCAGAAACGGTATTTGCTATAAATGATAACCACACTTGATCCCCGCCCACAAGCAGGAAAAAAAACATTTAAAATGACATTGTATGGCTTTTTATGGGTGAAACGGGTTGAATCTGAAAGGTACAAAACGGTATTTAAACTGCAATATACCTTTACATCATGCAATATGAAAGGGGTTTAACTGGCTTTTGACCAGTTTTAAGACACGTTTAGAAAATCGGGTTGAAAGCAGGTTTTTGCAATGTGAAAGCAGTATAAACGGGCTCTACCAACTGGAATGTGACGCACATGCGTTTAACAGCAGCAATTATTGCCCTGTTCCTGGGCCTGCATTGCCCTGTGGTCTCGCCTGCTCTTCCCGATTTCTCACATTCATTCTAATGGAAGAGAGCTTCCACCAGTGGATTACACTACTCACATGGTAATCCCTAGAAGAGGGCAGCAAAAATACAAGGAAATCCTAACCCATAGTGTCTCCAGAGACGCCTCGGGCTAAATAATTCCATCCCCAGCCCCAAGCCACACATACACACGTTTATATTTACATAATTAGGTACAGTAGATGTCTGCTTTACCTCTGTAGCAGGTAAGAAAACCGTGGCTCCTTGTACATGTATTTTAGTGAGAGGAAACACTCAGTGTGTATGTATACTATAGCTAACATAAACAGTTAAAAGCGTAAATGAAAACAAAATCCAGTTTATTCTGTAGTGTAAAAACTACAACAGAACAGATTTGCACTGATGAACTGATACATCTGCCAAAGACTTTGTAAACGGAAAACCAGTCAGGTCCCATTCGGGTACTTTGCATAGAACCAGTCAGCTGACTGGGTAGGAGGGGGTGGGGGTGGGGGTGTCTTGTTGATCTTATTGATTTTTTATATAATAATTAGGCATATATTCACATGTGCTGGGGTATATAACCTGACAAGTTTTAGTTAATAGCTGAAAAACGGTATATACAAAATTATTCAGAAGTGTAAAATATTCTCCTGGCAAATGTGTAATTATTATTACAGAATACAATTATTACATTGTTCTTTACAAGCGAAATGCATATACTGTACATCTCACTGTCTAATAATATAGCAGTTTTAATATTACAGCGTTACAAAAACACTAGGAGACCTGAGAAAGCTTCACCTAATTCAAAGTATCCGTTGTGTTACATATAGAACATCAGTGATGCTTTGTCACCTATTTGAGACACTCCCCCTTTGGGAATATAGAGGAATCGGATTTTAATTATAATTCCCAGCATGCCTGTGCCATCTGAGTACTAGGATGAGAGGAAGGGATACCAGCGATGTCTTCATTATATAGGCTAACAGATGAGAATATCCATTACCTGCATGTGCACACTGCTGAACATTCTTAAAAGCTGGATACACACCTAATGATGTATCTGTCCAATTTGTATTTTGTGGTAACGTGTATGGGAGGACAATCAGGCATTTTCTCCCAAATACTTCGAAGCAGACAATGGTCGTACAGACAGATTGCTTGAAGTCTTCTGATTTAACAAAGTTATCCAAACAAACATTTTAAACCGTTTTCTAGCAATTGGGTTAAATGGTTGATTGTGGCTCGCATACACTGACAGATTGTTGTTCCTATCAGACAGATTGAACAGATAAATCTGTCTGTGTGTATCAGCTTTAATGTCAGTCTTGGGGACTGCTATAACTCATAGGACTGATGTTCATAGTGGGCCATTCATGTATTATTTATAGCATCCATCTTTAAACTAAGCAATCCCTCTTACACTTCCTTTTTCTTTCCCTCACTCTTGCATACCTTCTCTCTTTCTCTCTCCCTCTGCCCCTTTCACATTGCAGCTTTAACACGGCATATATCTCATCTATCTTGTCTTCTCTTCTGCTCCTATTTTCTCCCTCTCTTTTCTTCTCTCCCTCCCTCTTTCGCACAATTTCTCTTCTTCCCGTTCTGTCCCTCTCCGTTTCTCACCTTATCTTGTACTGTAGCTTCTTTCTTTTTCTCACCTCTTTTCTTTCCCTTTCTTCCTCTTCCTCCATTTATATTTTTATTTCTCTACTACTCTTCCTGTCTCGCCTTTATCCTTTATTTCTTTCCCTCCATTTTTTATTTTTCTTTCTTTCCTCTGTCTTTCCTCTTTCTTTCCTCTTTCTTTTCTTTTTTTATTTCTGTTTTTCTGTCTAATATTTAAATGTAATAGTGGAACAAATCATTGCCTTGAATTAAGTATTGTATATATATTAAGCACTGTATCTATGCCGATTTAATACATACGTTGCTAAATAATAATTTTCCTTTGTATGTTTCTCCATCTAAAATGATCCAATAAATCTGGGATATTTCTGCATTGATGATTGGAAGTACTGATCTTGCCTGTCACTATTCCCTGGGAATTCTAGCCCCGGGTTATGTACAGAGGAATTGCTAATGCTATCCATATATCAAAGGATGCAGTCCATTCCTTTATCCTTATTGCAGATACATGTGAGTGCAGTCCCCCTGTGTTTAATAATCCCCCCATCTCGTACCTCTTCTGTTAGGTTGTACAGTAGCTGAGACTGCAGAG
Source organism: Crinia signifera (assembly GCF_055691185.1). Classification (NCBI taxonomy): domain Eukaryota; kingdom Metazoa; phylum Chordata; class Amphibia; order Anura; family Myobatrachidae; genus Crinia; species Crinia signifera. The sequence continues at coordinate 65,509,870 of NC_139226.1, forward strand.
CATTGTACTGCTGGCTTTGCAGAGCAGTGAATTGCTGAGACTGCAAAGCATTTTGTGCCACATTTTTGTCACATTGCTGTGATTGCAGAGCATTACATTACTGTGTCAACTGGGCGTGCTCAAGCTGATAGACAAAATGACCCTTCTTACAATGGCTCCTCCATACGTGTTTTAAATAAATAAGGTGTATAGAGTTTTATTATGCAATGTAGATTGAATTATATAGTAAACATCTATAATAACACAATATCGGCAGTATACAGCACAGATGGAATACCATCATCATGGCGTGTAACCACATGATTTTTTTTTTTCGTTTTTATACCGATTTTGTCTTCCTTTCTACGTTTATATATATATATATATATATATATATATATATATATATATATATATATAGATAGATAGAGAGAGAGAGAGAGAGAGAGAGAGAGAGAGAGCGAGCTATGGAGAGAGAGATAAATAAATACATATGGAGATATATATATATATATATATATATATATATATCCATATTTATCTCTCTCCCTCTCTATGGCTATATATATATATATATATATATATATATATATATATATATATATATATATATATATATATATATATATACACATATATACATATATTTATTTCAAGTTTGTACCCGGAATTATAGCTGATGATGATAGTAATAATAATAATAATAAATAATAATAATATTTTGTGTTCACTATAATTTTTTTTGTCCTCTAATTTAATCTGTATTTGCTGTAATAAAGGCAGGTCCCACTCACCCAAAAATTCAAGACGATATATAAATATTCTTCTTATTATTGTTATTATTATTATTATTATTATGCTCTGTGAAAATGTTCTATTATTTTGTGTCCATAGAAGAGTTAATTCGCATCCTGTTATAAATGTCACAGTGCTATTAGATATACAGTTATAGGAGTATTTGCGAAATACTAATTTGTTAAAAATCCTGATTCTGTTTCCATGCTACAACCTGGTTCCTTGTAATATGTTGGTTTTCGTGAGGGTTTTATCCGTAAACGAACTATTACGTTATATTTAATTTTAAATGAAATAACTATTATATTATACATATCTATGGGACCAAAGAGAAGTAAACGATCTTGCTAGAAGAGAATACCTTATTGCAAACCTCAGATTTATTCCTGGGAGATAGATGGGACCTTATTATGTAACATTCATAATTCAAGATTGCTACTTTATCATATCTGTAGATGGGTATGTTAGGGCAGCGTTCGTCACCTTGGACGTTGCTTCCATCAGAACTGTTTGCTATGGCTGAATATTTTAACTTGATTTTCTCCATTCTCTTTTGTAAATGGGGTTTTTGCATTGAGTCTAATAATCGCAAAGACGATGTTTAATTGCATGAAATATAAATGAGGTCTCTCCATCTATTTGCTGAACATATCAATTATTCAACCTGTGTCTCAGCAAGAATTCGTTTAAAAGCCATCTGAGCAATAAACCCCTCCTGTCTCCAAGTCAGAGTTAATCCCCATCTATCAATAATAAAAAAAAAAATACCAACGCTATTTACTTCACGGACGTACTATATACGTTATTTGTGACGTCATGTCCCATTTACAGAATCCAGTGTTTAATGTGTTAATTGCAATGGACTTTGGATTTGATTAATGATAGATACCGAATATATAGATGAATGGATTCATAACATATTATAGTATGTGTGTGTGTGTGTGTGTGTGTGGGGAAGGGGGGTGGGGGGGTGTGTGTGTCTATATAAGCCTTTATTGCAATTACATGTTTAGCAAACAGTGTAGAGTCAGAGGGAATGGAAGAGGAGGAGGTGGGGGCTTGGCTAGAGGAAAATATTCCACTACACCTTGTGATCAGTCATCACCCTGATTCAGCAATCAATGAGAGAAAGTTCTGCACAAGGTGACATTGGAACAAGTAAAATTGCTGCAGTATGGTAAAGAGCAACACGGATCTGCTGAGGTTATATGAATGCCATGACCTTCAAAATGAGTGCGACAAATAGTTGACTGTAGCATAGGATAAACCACACTGGTTATTTAGTGCATTTAATAGTAAATTATATCGGCATAAAATATTTATCCATAAATGTACTGCAAATCCAGAAACCAATATAGATAGATAGATAGATAGATAGATAGATAGATAAAGAAAAAAATCATTAGGAATTATACTTGACAATCTATCTGCATAGCCTGTGTGCTTTTGCAAGTGAAGGCTCGAATTAAGGATTTAAAAGCCCCTCCATCAAATTATCCCTAACCTCACAGTGGGATTATAGGATAATATACTTTACAGGCCATCAACGTAATCACTTCTCCCAGTATTCACCCTCTTAAACCGATAAGCACATTAAGATCCTCTGTGCCCACTCACAGGACAAGCAGTGGACATAAATTAATCAAGAAGAAATAAAAATAAAAACACTCATCCCAATGCAATGGACTGTGAATGGGAAATCCGCTTTGATTTTTTAGCACGGATTACTGTTAGAGGAAATGAATGAATGGATGGGATCATTAAGGGGAATGTTTCTCCAGTCCTCGTTTCCTGTTCATACCCCTTGGGGTTACCATGCTGCACATGAGAATTTAAAAGCTAGTGATGAATGGGAGATTGAGATTTTGATTAAATTCTGAGCTGCATACATAAATCAAGATTTCAGAATATAAACCATTCAATCAGAAGACTCCTTCCAGGCTAGAACCGAGTGCAGATCTATTGTTTTATCATGCCATACAAATATCCTTAGAACAACAGGGAGTTCACAGCCATTACAACTAAAGAAACTGATCAACGTATTAATAAATGTTATCAAACCTTACTTAGAAAATACATTTTTCTAAACAAAAAAATATAAATAAATATACAAACAGCGTATGAGAAAGAAGAGAGAGAGAGAGAGAGAGAGAGAGAGAGAGAGAGAGAGAGAGAGAGAGAGAGAGAGAGCACAAACATATAAATACCTGTGCAGTTTTCCTAAGGTATTTCCAGCTAGTTTCTTGAATTCCTCTTTTCTAAACTCCATTGCTGCGATCTCTTTATCCTGGAAAAGTCCAGGTATCAAATCTGTGTGCTATTAGAAAAAAGTTCTCATTACGAGTTTTAAGGCCGATATTAAAAAGCGGACGGAGATGAATTATGATTTTTGCCTCAATCCTGACAGATACTGAAGACGATTAAAACCAATTAAACATAAAGTCTATGGTTGTGTGGCCTGTGGAGACACAAGCACACACACATAGGTAGGCAGCGGCTTATGTAGTAATGAGAAGAGCCACATTAGGGATGGGGAGCTCAGGCTGTGCTATTCGCTATAATATCCAATAAATATCCTTCTTTCTTGCGTGGGACGGCCATGAACGAGAGTGGGGGGAAAACCCTTTGTAGTCAGAGTTACAGTGAAGTCAGGGGAGGTGTGTGACACAGCTACCGTGCAGCCAAAGGGATGGATGGGCTTCAGCACCAGGGACAGCGGCACTGTATCCGGGTATAATGCCTGTACACCAACTTCAGGCGCTCAATCTACAACTCCCTGTATGCCATGATGACACATCTGCCATAGCCTGCTATTCCGAAGCACAGCTAAGTGCTAAGAGGATGATTCTCTTGCCCTGTTGCCCTGTTATGCTTTGCGGTTGCCTCCCCCCTTCTCTCTCTCCCAACCTTCACACAACTCTACACAAATTGCTATATTTGGAGCTGGATTAGCAGACGTTTCCCTCTCAGTCCCAGATGATTTCTACTGTGGGAGGGGGTAAGGAGAAACAAGGAGGGGGCGAGTTAGAACCAGGAGACATTGCTTATAATAATCTGCAAAGGTACTTAGTGAGGGGGGATGGATGCAGGTGGTGTGTGAGAGGGGGGGGGGGGGGGTGTTGGTGCAATTGTATTGTTCAGTTCAGGAATTTATAATATGACAGGGAAACACTTATCTGTTTTAGCTGTAAAATAAGTAATATATTATTATGTGCACAAAAGGAAGAGGTGTGAGGGTGAGCCTAGGAAACCACTGATCTGGAAAGAATGCTAATCATATAATAAAAAACACCAAATAGAAGCAGGATATTTTAATTGTGGTATAATATTATAGTATGTATTTTATATATATGTGTGTGTATGTTTATACTTACATACACGTATACATGTATGTTTGTCTATCTATCTAATATATATATATATATATATATATATATATATAGTTAGTAAAGGAAGGAGACTGGCACTCGAAGGTCTTGTAAAACGTGTATTCAAAACCAGTGGAAAGACAACCAACGTTTCGGGGCTGCGCCCCTTTGTCAAGGTGTATGTGAGAACGGTTCTCACATACACCTTGACAAAGGGGCGCAGCCCCGAAACGTTGGTTGTCTTTCCACTTGTTTTGAATACATGTTTTACAAGACCTTCGAGTGCCAGTCTCCTTCCTTTACTAACCATTCCCACTGGACGGGCAACGAGGCGGATGACATGCTGGAGTGAGTGCCGGACCGCACTGCTATATATATATATATATTCCACTATCTACTCAGTCCCTTTCACTGGTTCTTTGTAGTAAATAGAGGCGGCACTCAACGGTCTTTAAACCACAGTGAAATTGTATTCAATCATAAATACAGGTGAATGCATTCACCTGTATTTATGATTGAATACAATTTCACTGTGATCACAATTGCGTGGATCGCCCCCCCTTTCGGGCTCGCTGCACTCACCATGCAGTGGGCCCAGTGCCTTTCTACGCCCGGCACACTAATTTATTCTCCCTCTATAGGTGTCGTGGACACACATAGAGGGACAAAGTGCCGGGATTTCGGCGTCGGGATTTTGACCGCCGGGATTCCGACCGCCGGGATATCAACTGCATCCCTGTATATGTGTACACACATCTATGCATGTGCACACATACTTATAATTGTATAGGTGCTGGTAAACCAGTGGATAGACCTAACTTAGTCATTAATCACTACTTAGAATTCCTTATTGCATCAAATTGATTAATGTAAATGTGGCCCAAACACTAATTTATTAAGCCTTATTAAATTTCAGATCAGAAGTCTTTTTTATCGTACAATTTTGTTGATATCTTTATTGTATACTCTACACACAGTGATTTAACATGCAAGTCATGATATCTCAGACATGTGCAGGATCTGATTTACATCCCTATGCATTAAACACAAATAATTCAATTCTAGGATTGTACATTGACAGAATATCTATCCCAATTTAATTATGAACCATTAAGAACTCATCCAGTTTTCAGGCGCACATGCTCATGGTCATAAAGTGTTAACACTCCCTAGTGTCCATAATAAGATTTGCCATCTACACATTATTGTTGATCAGATGGATCGCTGAGAAAAAGAGAAAGATACAAAAACATTAAATTATGCCGTCTATCCAAGTAGATTTTAATTGGAAGCAGCATGGATATTTGGTTAATGTGATATTTGGTATGATGGAACAGCAAAAAATATTTGTAATTTAAATGCAGCTACTTCATAAATGACCAAACTCTGGCCAACCATGGGCCATGGCATTCAGGAAAGAAATAATGCACACCACCATGGAACTTTGGGCCTTATTCTGGTTCACTCCTTCTGGCAAATTCCTTCTTAGATGGACAAAACCATGTGCCCTGCAGGGAGGTAGATGTTACTTGTGTAGAGAGAGTTAGATTTGGGTGGGGTTTTACTTCAAAGTGAGATCTATATTGCAGTGTAAAAATAAAGCAGTCGGTATTTATCCTGCACATAAACAAAATACCTCATCCGGTACTTATATGTTAGTTGGGCGCCCACTAGGCTATTTGCTTTGTTTTACGCGTACGCTCGCCACGCTTCCGGCTCGGTGGGTCGCTGAGCTTGCCACACTATATAAAATCAACTCCACGCGGACATGGTTAAAATGGAAAAAGGTGTTTCTGCACTATTTGTTGGAGCTGCTCTGTAATTTATGGTGACAATGTGTGCAGTAGCAGTAGTACTAGGAATCTGCTTCCTGGAATCAGCAGAACAGCACCACCTGCCTTCCTTTGTCAGGAGATTCCGTGGCCCCCCTGAAAAGAAGATCTACTATTTCTGCACTCTGTGTTTGTGAGGTGTTACTGGAGTGGAGGGCAGGACTAGCCGGAGTGTGAGGGGTACAGCACCGGAGGAGGATCTGATTCTGGATGGTGCAGACGGAGAAGCCGGGATGGAGAGAAGAGACCGCGCGCCGCAAGACAGTGCACAAACTGACAAGCGGCGAAGTGAGACTCGGAAATCCCCCCACAAGTCCGGAAGAGGACACAAAGGTATGTTAGGGAAAGCTTAGAATACCAGAAACCTCAACATGAAAAATGGACTTTGCACACCCTCATAAAAATATCCAGAAAAGAGCTGATAAACATCTGCCTTATATCCTGTATATTTTTTAAACAATTTTTTTACAGGTACCATGTTCAGCAGTTCAAATCACTTTTTACATTAATTTATTCACACAAAAAAAGCGCTCTCTTTTCCCAATATTTCCAAGCGGACATGGATAGTGGGGGTATGAGCTTACTAACTATAGTGGGTGCCCAACTAACATATAAGTACCCCTCATCCAAATCTAATTCTCTCTGAACATTTTACATCTACCCCCTGCAGTGCACATGGTTTTGTCCATCTAAGAAGGAATTTGCCAGAAGGAGTGAACCAGAATAAGGCCCTTAATATTGTAAGGGATATTTTAAACCCGTGTGTGGGCCGGGTACACTCTCCTGTGCCACCCGCATATAATAAATAGTTTTAAAATAAAATAGTTATTTTAATCCTTCTAATTTTTCAGGCTTTGCCATGTGTTTGTGGTTTAGGGGTGCACACTCCTGTGCCGCAAATTATTATGCGACAGATGTATCAAGCTTTACAAAGTGATAAAGTGGAGAGTGATTAACAACCAGCCAATCAGCTACCTGTTATTGGCCGATTGGCTGGCTGTTTATCACTCTCTATTTTATCCCTTTGTGAATCTTGAAACATCTGGCCCTATATCTCCAGGAAGATAATGGAGAACAAATTTGGAGGATAAAATAGTGAAAGAAACAAGAAGAACCACTTCCTTCTAGTTCTGAAGCTGCTGCCACTAGTCATGACATGAAATGAACATGAAATTACATCAACGTCATCTGCCAAGGCCGATGCCCAGAGGAATACATTCTGGCCACTCTTGGCCACATTCCTCAGTTTAAAGCATATGTTGTGTCTCTGTTTCTGGTGGTGCAAAGATCTGCTGGTCAGGGGATTGTCATCTGTGGCTGTGAGGAAACAGCTCAAATTTCCTACTGTTGGCGGTGATGCAGGGCAAGCAGGAGCGAGTTTGGACATCTGGTCCAGACTGATGGCCCTGCCAATGATTGCTGACATGTCTGCTGTCACTGCACATGATGCTGTCTCCATTGAGGAGGTTGCTTCCGCAAAATGTGGAGAAGATGATGTTCATCAAAATTAAATATCAATTGCATCCAGAGACTACAGAGGAACCTGTGATTGTGGAGTTCAGCGGGGACGAATTAATAATCTGTGAGGACGAGGAAGTACACACTGAAAGGGAAGAGGACTTGGAGGATGAGGACAACATCTTGCCTCTATAGAGCCAGTTTGCGCAGGCCAGGAGAGATGAATTGTTTCTTTTTTTGTGGGGGCCCAAACAAACCAATAATTTCAGCCACAGTCGTGTGGCAGACCCTGATGCTGAAATGATTGGTTTGTTAAAGACAGTGTGCATGTCCTATTTACACAACATAAGGGTGGGAGTTTCCAAGGACAATTCCATCTCGCACCTCTTTTTTTGCATTATATTCTCTTTGGGGCTTAGTTTTTCAAACTGCCATCCTGTCTGCCATTGCAGTGCCACTCCTAGATGATCCATGTGTTTGTGTCGTCCTCGTGTGTCGCTTAGCATAGTCATCCAGCTTCCTCGGTGCAACCTTTTGGTCTAAAAACAACATTGTGAGGTGTGAGGTATTCAGGGTAGACTGGAAATGAGTGGAAATTAATGTTATTGAATAATAGTTTAAGAGCAAAAAAACACCCCAAATTCTGTGATATTAGCGAAAACGAAACACTGAAGGGTGAATTTTTGGAACAGATCCAGATCCAAAACACTGCCGGAGATACAGATCCATAACACATTTCAAGAAACACTAAAAGGGGCCGGTACACATCCCTAATTAATACCTGCTATAGTGATGTTCCAGTATTCTGCATCACTAAGGCCCTTATTCTGATCGGTGCGGCCGGAGCCGATTATGCGGCCAGGACCGTGCGTGCAAAACCCTGCCTTCCAGACGGATCGCCAACTCCGTCCGTATGCGGTAAGAAGCACGGAATACGCCTCCTCCATCTAAGGGAACCTCCCCCATCATTTGATGGTCGCAGACCATCGAATGCAGGACCGAGTGCTCCACCAGCACCCGCAACCTCAGACCACACGGACATTTTTCCGTGCAAAAGCAGGGATCTGGGCGGGCAGCTGACATCCGGCGATGTCATATGTCCGCCCCCTACACGTGCGTCACGGCCGCATTACCATACGTACGCCCAGCGTTTTCATGGGAACGCCCATGAAACGCGGGGCGTATGCATATGGTAATGAGCCCAAATAGCCCTTCACGCCCCTCTCCACCCCCTGTTCGGAGTGTTCACATATCATGCGGGATTTGGCCGTACGCCCCGCTCGCACATGCGCAGAGACGCCTCTGCACATGCGCAGACACAAAACATCGGCGGGCCGAACGCAAGCGGATATATCCGCACCGATCAGAATAAGGGCCTAAGAGTTTGTAGCATAGACTCACCAGCTGGTAAGCTGCATGAAACCACTCCCTTGAAGCTACGCTCTATCACAAAGACACAAAAGTAACTAGGATGCACAGAGCAGATGCCATATTAAGCACATGTGTAGTGCAGACCTACAGTACCTTCTGATTGTGTCCAGTGCAGTGCGTTAGCATTTATGCTTTTTTAAACTTTAAGGCTGCATAGTTATGTCTGACAAAAAACAAAGTAGAACAGCACTTGTGCTATACTCAGTTGTATAAAAAAAAAACTATAATGTGGCTAGGTATAGTATAACAAATTAATTTACTGTAAAAATACACATATAAAAATTACATGCATCAAATAACAAAATAAAACGTTCATAAAAAGAGCCTTAATAGGTTTCATGAGTTGATGATAACACTAGGCAACAGCCAAAAAGGATTCTATGTAAAAACAACCAATTCTTACTGATTTCAATGCGCTGAACATGAATATGAAAATAGTTTATTAGTTCAAGTTTTGAAGATCCTTAGCGATGAACTAAATCGTAGTTTCTTCTGTGGTCACACATTGCAGACATTTTCCGAATTTTTAAAATATTATCTTTATTGACATGTCTCCTTTAAATGATGTAAATGGGTTATCATTGTTTAACTTTCTGGTTAATATATTTTCAAAAAGTCAAATCGGTATGACTTGTAGCTATGTAAATTGGACAGCCGGGCAAGGACACACTATTACATACAGAAGGAGTGGTCTATTCAACAGTCTATGGCTCCAGGTGTAAAGAATGTACTACATGTGCTATTGATTGATTCAAAGAACATATTGCTGCCACCACTTCACATTAATCTTGATTTAAGAACAACTTTGTGATGGCAATGGATAGGGATGGGCAAGCATTTCAGTACTTATGCAAAAGTTCCCAATGCTCAGTGGTGAAAATCAAGGAGGGCATCTTTGTTGGACCACAAATACGAAATCTCTTCAAGGACAAATATTTTGATAGTATCTTAACAGGTGATGAGAAGACTGCTTGGAACGATTTTTGTCTAGTAGCACAAAACTTTTTGGGAGATATGAAGAAAGCAAACTACGTTAACCTGGTTGAAATATGATCTCCTCGTATCAGACACTTGGGTGCAATATGTCTTTGAAGATGTATTTTCTTCATTCTCACTTAGATTTTTTCCCAGCTAACTGCGGCGCCGTTACTGATGAACAAGGTGAACATTTTCCCCTGGATATTTCTGAGATGGAGAAGAGATACTAGGGGAAATGGAATGCTTCATTGCTAGCAGACTATTGTTGGACACTTGTGAGAGATGCCCCAGAAATAGCGTACAAGGGACTTGCAAAATGAAAGCAGCATTAAAAGCAATAATTTTTATTATTGTTGAGTATGTGTATGTATATTAAGCTATTTGCAAAACAACAAATGTGAAGAACTATAAAACAGCAACAAATCTTTAAATTTCATTGTTATTTTTGTTTTCAGCACCCTAAATTCTGTTAATAAACATATGTAATTTTTAGGATCTAAATAAAAAGTAAAAATTTGTTGTCCAGTGTAATATGTCACTCTTTTTTATATAATAGAGTAATTTTCATTCATATTTTTAAATCAATAATGCACCCCAAAAATAAAACTAGTATATTGTAGCTCAGGCATGTCCAAACTATGACCCTCCATTTGTTGTGAAACTACAAGTCCCATCATGCCTTGCCACAGTTTTGCTATTAGGGAATGCTAAAGCTATGGCAAGGCATGATGGGATGTGTAGTTTCACAACTGCTGGAGGGCCACAGTTTGGACATGCCTGCTGTTGCAGATACAGTTGGCAGATATTACATGCAGTACAACAAACATACAGCAAAATACACAAATATATTGAACCCATGAAGCATACGTATGGAAGGAATAATGCTAAAGCAGGATTAAAGCATCTCGAGTACCTGAAGTGTAGGGTGAAAAAAACCACCCATACAGATATTGAAAAAAAAAACCACCCATACAGATATTGAAAAGAACAGGGCAGGAAACAGACCAGCACTCACAGGGTTAGTTGAATAGAAAACGTGTATTTGAAAATTCAAAGCATGTTACAGAGTATCAAGTGCAGCATGGCTGACCCAACAGCTGTTTCAACTGGATGCCTTCCAGATCAGGAGTACCCACACAGCTAGTCAGGACTGCCTTTTAAATGTTTTAAAAATACTGTACGCCAATCATGCCTGTGGCCATTCGGCTGGGAGCTGTCACTCAGCACCATTTGAAACGCGCTTCTGCACTGTGAATAAAAGCCGGGTGTGGTCTATTACTAACTATTTGGACCCTGCACCACAACTATAAATCTGTTGGAGTGCCGTTTTGTTCTATGTATATATGTATATGTATATATATATGAGTTTCCATAATTTGGAATTATTCAGATTGTGCGTACCGTATAAAAAATATTTTTGTGCTCATCAGAAAAGATGGTGTTTGGATATCTTGTCCTTGGATTATCAGGATGCTACCCGGAATATTAATTCAGCCTCTCAGGGCAATTTTCCCACAGGTTTATACAAGATCCAAACGTCAGTGCCACGCAGTGAAAAAGGGAAGAAAACTCCAATTAAAATTTAAAGGAAATTAATAAAGTGCATAAAAGTGAAAAAATAAACAATAGCTTACATGAAAATGTGCAGTAGTAGAACACAGGTTGCCATCAATGCGTTTCGGCACTTACTGCCTGTAAAATAGGCTGGACTTCATCAGGAAACTCACTTACTACACTAGAGAGCGCTGTTTCTCACCCCCTTTTTCTAGTACACATCTCTGAGACGACACAACAACGCCTTACGGAGAAACATAGCAGCCACCTTTTATAAGGTTGTGGTATTGGAAGAAGAATCTTCACTTAGGGCCTTATTCTAGTTCACTCTTAGAGGCAAATTCCTTCTTAGATGGACAAAACCATGTGCACTGCAGGTGGGGCAGATGTAACTTGTGCAGAGAGAATTACATTTGGGTGGGGTTTTTCTTCAAAGTGAGATCTATATTGCAATGTAAAAATAAAGCAGTCAGTATTTTCCCTGCACAGAAACAAAATATCTCACCCAAAGCTAAATCTCTCTGCACATGTTACATCTGCCCCCCTGCAGTGCACATGGTTTTGTCCAGCTAAGAAGGAATTTGCCTCAAAGAGTGAACTAGAATAAGGCCCTCAAAGAGACTCAATTTGGACTATCATTATCAGAACCACCTGGGTAGAAGCACTGTACAGTACCTCCTATCTATCTATCTATCTATCTGTCTGTCTATCTATCTATATATATATGTTTCCAAAAAAGATGCATGGACACCACAGCTATATATATATATATATATATATATATATATATATATATATATATATATGTCCAAGAGACCGGCACAGTCCACTGCAGCTATGCGGAGGATATTGGCTGGGTGTGTGCACGAAGAGATAACATACTTGTTGGGGATGGAGCGGCACTCTCAGCAGGAAGAAGAAACAAGTACAGGTTGTTTAAATGAGCGACGTTTCAACGTCCTTTATTTGGACATTTTCTTCAGGCTGTTAATCATTTGGAAGAAACATGGCTTTGTACCCCTCCGTGCAAATTAGCGTCACCTGCCGCCACGCAGGGCGGCGCAATGTGCATGACATCATAAAAAAGTGCTACCATCACCAGGGTTACATACAACAACAAACCCCCATTTACAGACTTAACATCACAACTGGGACAAAAAACATGAATAGCAGTGAAGGCATAAATACTGTAGTCGGGCAATATGAGTACACTGCGGAATATGTTATTAAAGCCGCAAGCAAATATAGACATGGTGACAGTCAGTAATTACGCTAAACATAAGCATATTTAAAACGCTCACAAAGTGAGAACCTCAATATTATGACATGTAAAAGAGACACTTAAGCTCTTGGGCACAAGGATAAGGTGACTACAGGTGTAACACAGATGAATAATATAAAGAGGAAACTTTAAAGAGCTGTTAAGTTGCTAATATTGAAGGTGATGGCATGACCTGTATAATGAGTTAATGCATTAGATATTGCGTCGATCCACCATGAAAGACAACCACCAGACACGATAGGGCACAAAAGATTACTTTCTAGTTAAGCAGCTAATACCCGCTAACTCATTTAAGCCACGGGGGGCTAGTGTGTCTAAGCAGTGTATCCACCGCGACTCGCATTTTAGTAGCTGCAAGCTGCGATTGCCACCCCTCAAATTGAGAGGGATGTGGTCAATCATGCGGTACCTTAAAGAGGGTAGGGTATGTTGTCTTAATACAAAATGTTTGGGTACAGGCAAATCACATTTCCCACCCGCCAATGTGTGGTAATTCGTTCTTTAAAACTGCGTTCAGTTTTACCAATATATGAAAGGCCGCAAGGGCAAATTAATTGATATACAACAAACTTAGTTTGGCATGTCAGAGTGTGTCTGATGGTATATTTAGTACCCTGAAGTGGGTGGTAGAATGTATTGCCAGGTATCATACAAGTACACCGGATACATCCTCTAGGGGGGGGGGGGGTTTAGGAGCATTAAAGCCCGTGATGTCGGTTTTCACTAATATGTCACATTAGGACCCCTCTGATAACACGCCATAAGTCTAGTGTTGGGAATGTTAATTTGTTTGTCAGTTTTGACTATAGGCCACAATTTTTTAGAGATTTTATTAATAACCGGGCTAGCTTTGGTGTAAGTGGTTACCCAGGGAATCATCGGAGTTGGAGGTGTAATGGCTTTAGTGACCAAAAGGTCCTCTCTGGGTATGCCTGCTACCCGATCCCTAGCGGCTAGGAGGTGCTGGAGTCTGTACAGACTCCAGCCATTACACCTCCAACTCCGATGATTCCCTGGGTAACCACTTACACCAAAGCTAATATGCGTGACATATTAGTGAAAACCGACATCACGGGCTTTAATGCTCCTACCCCCCCCCCCCTAGAGGATGTATCCGGTGTACTTGCACGGTATGTACTTGTATGATACCTGGCAATACATTCTACCACCCACTTCAGGGTACTAAATATGCTTATGTTTAGCGTAATTACTGACTGTCACCATGTCTATATTTGCTTGCGGCTTTAATAACATATTCCGCAGTGTACTCATATTGCCCGACTACAGTATTTATGCCTTCACTGCTATTCATGTTTTTTGTCCCATTTGTGATGTTAAGTCTGTAAATGGGGGTTTGTTGTTGTATGTAACCATGGTGATGGTAGCACTTTTTTATGATGTCATGCGCATTGCGCCGCCCTGCGTGGCGGCAGGTGACGCTAATTTGCACGGAGGGGTATAAAGCCATGTTTCTTCCAAATGATTAACAGCCTGAAGAAAATGTCCAAATAAAGGACGTTGAAACGTCGCTCATTTAAACAACGTGTACTTGTTTCTTCTTCCTGCTGAGAGTGCCGCTCCATCCCCAACAAGTATATATATATATATATGCAGACAGAATTGAGGTGCACTCCCGCGGATTTCACAAAAAGAACAGCCAAACACAGATAAGGTGCTAACGTTTCGGGGTGTAACCCCCTTTATCAAAGCAAAAATACATGAATAAGATCAATGGAGGAATATTTAAGTGGACCACATCATCATTCGAACATATAGCTACGGGATACCAAGTACCCTCAGTTTGGGACAGGTCCATCAGAATGTATTCATCCAGGGTATGATTGGACACCGGAGGTATATGGACTGTAGTATCATGGCCTTGAGGCAAAATTTCCCTATTTTCCACAACACATTTGTCATGGCGGAAGGAGGTAGAGACATAATCCCTCTGTACAACAGCGAGCTTGCTAAGAAGCCTGTCAGCAGAGACGTGTACAGCCTGTAGGATTAGTTGGAGAAGCTTCCATATTTATATGCAGAGTGGATGCAGCCGGAGTTCCAAATATGCAGGAGTACATAATGGCTGCTGTGGAGGATCTCAAGTGTAGATGGTTGCGGCTTGCACACAGCCAAACATGCAAAGGAGACTGTCAGCCGCAGCCCAATCGGCTACAATTCCAGAAGCTTGAACAAAATGGGGAGGAGGTAATATTTAGGCACAGGGCTATCCAGCAATTGCACACAGGGTAATGATAGGATGTCAGCTGGTGGGGCGGAAGTTATTATAAAACCACCCAGATTATAAGAGTTCAACTCTGGCAAGCAGAAACGGTATCCTAGAATTGTAATATGCAAACAGCTAGCAATAGGAGAGTAGGCAGTCTTTACATAAAATTGAGCTTCACCCCGGACACCAGGGGCAAAGGTACCAGGGGGTCTTCCGGGGGTAGAAGGGTACACATCAGCGAGAGTTTGCCACCGACACCAGGCAAACAGGATTTTATAGCGGATAGATGTTGGGAGCTACAGCACCGAGCTGCCTACTCCATACCAAGCCAGGCCACGCCCCCATGCTATGTCACTGTTAATAATTTACTTATTTAATTTGAATATGAGAAAATAAAATAAAAAAATATTCTAAATTTTAGAAGAGCAGGAACAATTGTTTAACTTTAATAATACTAATTGTTTTGTAGAGTATATAGCAGGCAGATGGAATAGGACACAATCTAGCTAATGTAAGATGATATCCTCCGAATCGCTTGTATACATTTTTAAAAGAGCTTGACCAATTTGTCTTCAATAACAATAACTAATATAATTTTTTAGTACAGAAACCTGGGCATTATGTTTTTAGGCAGGCACCCAGTTCATAACACAACCTAGCTATGATAATATGTAGAGACAGGATTATATGCATTTGCATATTTGCATATGTATTTGCATATTTTGCTCATTCTCACTGGTTATTGCATATTTTACCTAAAACCTAGTGATGGTTCATATTTTAGACCCGCCCCCTTTCCACTGCTTTGCCCTGCTGCTGCTGGTCAGGTAGCGGTAGAGTGTGCAGGCTAGGACAATATGTGCACAGTGTGGGGGTCCTTGGATGTCCGCTATGTCTGACACCGCTCTAGGCTGCCAATCCATTTTAATAAAAGTCAGTCGGGCGGATGTCGGCACGAAGCTCCTGAACCTTTGCCTGGCCCTGACCTGGGACTTTGCACCAAGAGAGAGACTTCTGCAGCAGAGAAGGTGGGCAGAAGGGTTGTGACATCATGCAGCATGGAGGAAATGCCGTGTCACAGGGAGTATGCAGCGCAGGGAGGAAGCCTTCCACTGCGCTGGCCTCACATGTTATCCTGACATTTGATCCATCGGCAATGGAGATGAGGGTCTGTGTAATTGATGCCAGAAGAGCCTAGTTGGGAGATCTCCCTGCTACTCCCTGAGGTGTTTCAATAATGTGCGCATGCGTACAGTGTCTATTCACGTAGATAGAGGACATGGCCATAGTGGCAAAAGTGGGACATGGCCCCATGGGAGTGAGGTCACGTTCCCTGACCAGTAGGCAACATCCCAAATTTTAGAGATGCTTGCACGTCCATGTCCGCCGGCACATCAGAAGCAAGATAACAGTGGATGGCGCACCAGTGGAAACGATAAGAATGGTCCCATACAGATAGCGCCGGCCTTATTATTGCCGCCTGGACGCCATGGCGGAGGTTCTGGCGCATCGATATTTTTATGGCGCTGGCGTCCGCCAAGCTACATGGTTGCTCGCCATGTAATACAATCTGCCACCACTGGGTGGCTAATGCTCCATCAAGATACAGTCGGAGTGATTCCTCCATTCGCCGTATTACTATACTGTATGAGAAGCTCGTGCGCGATTAGACGCTCATGCACGATGAGGTGCTCGTGGGAAATGATAAAGTACAGTACAGTAAAGTAAATTAAAATGAGACACTAGTGAACGTACAATACAGTACAAGTGAGCAAATGGAGGAGGCGCTGAAGTCAAAGTGCCTCCTGCCTTTCCAGAGTTGGACGGTATCGACTTGCGCTAAAATAAAGTACAGTACTACAGTACATGACAGTACATGACAGCACTAATCTATGAAAGGACAAACTCAGACAATCCATGAAAGAACTACAGGTATCAGACGCTGGCGGGCCGTCCTCGGGGTTCTCGCCAGGGGGGCGTCTCAGAGGCTGCAGGGGTACTGGTTTTGCCATCACATCCTGCACGGGTTACATGACCGTACAGTAGTCTAGTGGTTAGCTGCGCGGCAGACCAGACTTCACGGAGGTTCAGGCGCATCTGCGGCCGAATCTAGATAGTACACTCGGGAGATTTAGCCGCTAATGCGACTGAACCTCCGCGAGGACCAAGAGTTACAGTATGAGTTGAAGCGTCCAGTGCGAGGTTTGCCGGGGGTGACTGGTTTAAGAAAGCCCTATTTCACACGCTGCAATACTGTATTGTCTCTTGCAAGGAGTAATGAAGTCAAGCGCCTCCTCCCCTCCCCCCAGGGGTGGAGGGGGTCGGCTAATACAGGTCATTACACTTCAACATCTCCTGCAGAGCAAAGAATCCACGAAGGGGCGGGCCGTGCCAGACGTGCTTCCAGAGCTGGCGGGCCATCCTCAGGGTTTTTTCTATTGGAATACAGTGTGTACAGTATTTTGTAGAATGATATTTAATAAAACTATACAGTACAGTATGTCCTAGCGATTTAGTATCTCCAAACTCTTTTAAATAAAGTTTTGGGCGCATGATGAAAGTCATGTGTCTAGGACCCCCGCGCCGAAATTTTGCGTCACCTGTGCTTTATTGTACTGTATGCTGTGCACCACTGCATTGTACAGTACAATGGCGGAGCGCAGAGAGGGCCCGTACAGCACCCGGGAGCTGAGGCACCTTGTGCGCTGGAGAGACAGGACTCTCTCCAGCAACAAGGAGAAAATGAAGGCCTACAGAAAGACCCGCAGGGCTATCCTTAGGGACACTGGCCGTCAGCGGTCTATCCGCTCCTTAGAGCGGCGCTGGAGTGACCTGGTCAGGAGGGATCCTGAGAGACTTCAGGCCATCAGGCGCTGTAAGCACAGTACTGTACCGAGGGGGGTACAGGGAGGGGGGGTTGGCGGCTCTAGAGAGCACCGTCGATATGGTCTGTGTGGGCCCTGGGCAGCAGACCATATCAACGGCGCACTTTCACAGTACGGCATGCGGTCATAATGTCGAATGACATAATGTCGAATGTCAAAATGTCGACACCACAATGTCAAATGTGTAAAAATGCCCTAAGCATCGCGAGCGAAGCGAGCGATGCGAGGGTCCGATTCACTATGTCAACAGTGTCCATGTCGACACTGTTGACATTTCGGGCCAAAAAAACCCCAAAAGAGCAATTCAACATAACCCCAGTCGACATTATGGCAGTCGACATTTTTGAAATGTCGACATTAACCCATGTCGACATTTTTACACATTTGACATTGTGGTGTCGACATTTTGACATTCGACATTATGTCATTCGACATTTCAATCCACACCCTACAGTACATGTACTGTACAGTACACCATAAACAATTGGGGCTGTGTGTGAATAGGGATCGACAATGCGGTATACTGTAGGAAGGAAGAGGAGGAGGAGGTGGAGCAGCAGGAGGACCAGGAGCCAGGCAGTGAGTACAGTGGTCCGGGGGAGGGGGTGCTTTGTGGGATGCGGAGGTGGGGGTTGGCTGTTGAAGTGGTTGGAAGTGCAGGTGGTTCTGGAGGAACTGAAGATGCCGTTCAGCGAAGGCATTCTCTTTGGGGTGCACTGCATTGAGTGTCACGCAGCCTTTGGGCCTTTGCTGGTTGTACAGTACATATGTACACATCCCAGCATGCCACTTTTTGTATACAGTACAGTATGATGGATTGTTAAAACTGTGGCATGGCATGCTGGGTGGGATGTGTACAGTACTTCCACAACAATTGGAGGGCCATGACTTTGACACAACCGTTCTATGGAGTTCTAAAAGTAGAAGGGAATTTACTTTACAGTACAGTACGTTTACAATGTTTTTATTTTTTTTTATTTTTAATGCAGCATTACTAGGCCACACCCGGGAAGAAGAGGCGGTTCCCCTCGACACCGAGGAGGAAGAGGAGGAGGAGGTGGAGCAGCAGGAGGACCAGGAGCCAGGCAGTGAGTACAGTGGTCCGGTGGAGGGGGTGCTTTGTGGGATGCGGAGGTGGGGGTTGGCTGTTGAAGTGGTTGGAAGTGCAGGTGGTTCTGGAGGAACTGAAGATGCCGTTCAGCGAAGGCATTCTCTTTGGGGTGCACTGCATTGAGTGTCACGCAGCCTTTGGGCCTTTGCTGGTTGTACAGTACATATGTACACATCCCAGCATGCCACTTTTTGTATACAGTACAGTATGATGGATTGTTAAAACTGTGGCATGGCATGCTGGGTGGGATGTGTACAGTACTTCCACAACAATTGGAGGGCCATGACTTTGACACAACCGTTCTATGGAGTTCTAAAAGTAGAAGGGAATTTACTTTACAGTACAGTACGTTTACAATGTTTTTATTTTTTTTTATTTTTAATGCAGCATCACTAGGCCACACCCGGGAAGAAGAGGCGGTTCCCCTCGACACCGAGGAGGAAGAGGAGGAGGAGGTGGAGCAGCAGGAGGACCAGGAGCCAGGCAGTGAGTACAGTGGTCCGGTGGAGGGGGTGCTTTGTGGGATGCGGAGGTGGGGGTTGGCTGTTGAAGTGGTTGGAAGTGCAGGTGGTTCTGGAGGAACTGAAGATGCCGTTCAGCGAAGGCATTCACTTTGGGGTGCACTGCATTGAGTGTCACGCAGCCTTTGGGCCTTTGCTGGTTGTACAGTACATATGTACACATCCCAGCATGCCACTTTTTGTATACAGTACAGTATGATGGATTGTTAAAACTGTGGCATGGCATGCTGGGTGGGATGTGTACAGTACTTCCACAACAATTGGAGGGCCATGACTTTGACACAACCGTTCTATGGAGTTCTAAAAGTAGAAGGGAATTTACTTTACAGTACAGTACGTTTACAATGTTTTTATTTTTTTTTATTTTTAATGCAGCATCACTAGGCCACACCCGGGAAGAAGAGGCGGTTCCCCTCGACACCGAGGAGGAGGAGGTGGAGCAGCAGGAGGACCAGGAGCCAGGCAGTGAGTACAGTGGTCCGGTGGAGGGGGTGCTTTGTGGGATGCGGAGGTGGGGGTTGGCTGTTGAAGTGGTTGGAAGTGCAGGTGGTTCTGGAGGAACTGAAGATGCCGTTCAGCGAAGGCATTCACTTTGGGGTGCACTGCATTGAGTGTCACGCAGCCTTTGGGCCTTTGCTGGTTGTACAGTACATATGTACACATCCCAGCATGCCACTTTTTGTATACAGTACAGTATGATGGATTGTTAAAACTGTGGCATGGCATGCTGGGTGGGATATGTACAGTACTTCCACAACAATTGGAGGGCCATGACTTTGACACAACCGTTCTATGGAGTTCTAAAAGTAGAAGGGAATTTACTTTACAGTACAGTACGTTTACAATGTTTTTATTTTTTTTTATTTTTAATGCAGCATCACTAGGCCACACCCGGGAAGAAGAGGCGGTTCCCCTCGACACCGAGGAGGAGGAGGTGGAGCAGCAGGAGGACCAGGAGCCAGGCAGTGAGTACAGTGGTCCGGTGGAGGGGGTGCTTTGTGGGATGCGGAGGTGGGGGTTGGCTGTTGAAGTGGTTGGAAGTGCAGGTGGTTCTGGAGGAACTGAAGATGCCGTTCAGCGAAGGCATTCTCTTTGGGGTGCACTGCATTGAGTGTCACGCAGCCTTTGGGCCTTTGCTGGTTGTACAGTACATATGTACACATCCCAGCATGCCACTTTTTGTATACAGTACAGTATGATGGATTGTTAAAACTGTGGCATGGCATGCTGGGTGGGATGTGTACAGTACTTCCACAACAATTGGAGGGCCATGACTTTGACACAACCGTTCTATGGAGTTCTAAAAGTAGAAGGGAATTTACTTTACAGTACATTACGTTTACAATGTTTTTATTTTTTTTTATTTTTAATGCAGCATCACTAGGCCACACCCGGGAAGAAGAGGCGGTTCCCCTCGACACCGAGGAGGAGGAGGTGGAGCAGCAGGAGGACCAGGAGCCAGGCAGTGAGTACAGTGGTCCGGTGGAGGGGGTGCTTTGTGGGATGCGGAGGTGGGGGTTGGCTGTTGAAGTGGTTGGAAGTGCAGGTGGTTCTGGAGGAACTGAAGATGCCGTTCAGCGAAGGCATTCACTTTGGGGTGCACTGCATTGAGTGTCACGCAGCCTTTGGGCCTTTGCTGGTTGTACAGTACATATGTACACATCCCAGCATGCCACTTTTTGTATACAGTACAGTATGATGGATTGTTAAAACTGTGGCATGGCATGCTGGGTGGGATGTGTACAGTACTTCCACAACAATTGGAGGGCCATGACTTTGACACAACCGTTCTATGGAGTTCTAAAAGTAGAAGGGAATTTACTTTACAGTACAGTACGTTTACAATGTTTTTATTTTTTTTTATTTTTAATGCAGCATCACTAGGCCACACCCGGGAAGAAGAGGCGGTTCCCCTCGACACCGAGGAGGAGGAGGTGGAGCAGCAGGAGGACCAGGAGCCAGGCAGTGAGTACAGTGGTCCGGTGGAGGGGGTGCTTTGTGGGATGCGGAGGTGGGGGTTGGCTGTTGAAGTGGTTGGAAGTGCAGGTGGTTCTGGAGGAACTGACAATGCCTTTGGTGTAGGACTTCACTTTGGGGGGGCTCTGCGCTGGGTGTCACGCAGACTTTGGGCCTTGCCTGTTTGTACAGTACACTACTGTAGGTGGGTGGTGCCCGCTTGGAGATGGTGTGCAGACATTTCAATCTACACCATTAGGACCTTCTTCTATGGAGTTGTACTGTACAGTACATGTTCAGTACAGTACCTGTAAGTAGGCAAATGATGTTTTTTTTTCTGTACTACTTACTGTATTTTCCTTTCTCCACTCAGACATCATTGAGGTGGAGGCCATGGAGCTGGAGGAAGATGAGGAGGAGGACGATGAAAGTGGTAAGAATTACTGTAGTACTGCACTGTAACCAGAGGTGTAAAAGTGATGGGCAACTGGTTTCCAATGGTAGAGGGAACTGAGTTCCGCCTCTGACACAGTCCTGAACAGTAATTCCAATAGAAAAGCCTGTCCCACCCACCAGCTTCTTCTTTTGGCATGGCATGCTTTATTTGATGGCATACTGTACAGTACAGTACGACCACCACCGTTGAAGTGAAGAAGGGCCACTAAGTGGAACAGGTTCTGTACATGCTGTATTGTAATGCTCACTTTTTCTCCCACTACAGTGCCAATCGTCCATGGGGGCCCAAGACACCAACTGTGGATAAGCCAGCACAGGCCAGGATCAGACTCGCAGGGGCCTGGCCCGGGTACCGGCCCCAATTATAGAGGTACAGTTACAGTACAGTATGTCAGTGGTTGGGATTGCTTTTGTAGAATAATAATACAGTACAGTACTTACCGTACAGTACACTATAGTAACGTTAACATTTTACTTCCCCACCACAGAACAACAACAGAGGGCTCAGCGGCTCAGGGCACTTGAGGCGGCGCGGGTGCTGATGCACCAGTTCATTGATTTAATTTTCCAATTTTTAGTTCGTTTAATTTAATTGTTATTCTGGCGTTGTTTCTTTTTTTTTCATACTGTATTTATAAATATTTTATTGTTACTCCAATGTATCCTTGTCTTTTTTCCAGCGTGAGACGATACTGTACAGTAACTTATTGTATGCTACTGCAAATACTGAATACTGTAGTAAACACTTTTATTGACAGCAGATGGATGATATGGCATACAGTACAATCAGTGGGGAAAAGGTAGCAAGGTACAGTACAGTACAGAATAGAAAAAAAAAAAAATCACACACAGATTATTTTTTTTTTTTAATTTGTTTGGGGTGGGGGTTCAGCAAGACACACAAATACAGTAAAACAGACTGTCTACAGTACAGTACATCGCACCGAATCAACATTTTTCTACTTGTTATCCACATGTACAGTAAAATACTTTTATTGACAACAGATGGATAATATGGCATACAGTACAATCAGAGGGGACAAGGTACAGTTCAGTAGCAAGGTGCATTACAGGACAGAATAATAAACAAAAGGTACTGTACAGCAGTGGTGCAGGTAGAATTTTTTTCTTGGTGGTACAGTACTCATGGGCTCTACCAAATACTGTATGGGTGTGGCCATGTGTCATGAGTGTTGGTGGTCACACAAAGCTAGAAGAGTGACTAAGGGCCTTATTCGAATTTACTCTTTCTTTTTTTTTAAATTCAAACAATTTTTATTGAGTTTAAAACATACAAAAAATCACAAAACACACATACACAAGAAAAAAAACAATGCAAAGATCAAATATCCAAAAGTACAAATTATGTCTGGTTGTACAAACAGTGCATAGAAATAATCAATCCAGAAGAGCAGCCTGAAAGGTACATAAATAGAATGTCCATAAATATCCACCCGGCATAGTCATACACTATCAGGAGTTACATGTCAAAATAGGACATAAAACTAGTAACGTATCTCGCAATCTCCAAATTCCTATTTCTCCCTAGTATAGAATGTATCACACCCACTGTCAGTGCCCGGGGGCGTTCCAGAGTCAACCGTAGGTACAGTATGAGTCTAGTCATTGCGTTTCCGTGATCGTGGGTCCCACTCGCCGAACACACTGGTATGACCATGTATGGCTGAGTACAGCCCTATGCAGGGGGTCTCAACCAACATAAGCAATCCAACCCTTTAGCCCTCGAGGTGAAATACTAATGGGCGCTTGACTTTGTTGCATAAATGGACGACGTCCATCTGTCCCAGAGTTTAGCATGTTTCCCTTCCGCTCCTCTAGCTATGTACACAAATCGCTCATGCTCCACCGTATCGTTTACCAAGGCTACCCAGGTCCAAAATGTAGGCCCGACTGGAGCCAGCCAGGTCCGTGCGATACAAACTTTGGCTAAAGTGCAAAGATTAACAATGTATTTACGAGCGTAAGGGTCAAGAATATCATCCTCAATAGCAGCCAAGAGGCAAGCCACTGGCGTGAGAGCATCCGAAGGGATACCGGTGGAGACTATCGCTCTCATCACTTCTTTCCAGAACCCTGCTATTACAGGGCAGGACCAGAGCAAGTGCCCAAAGTCTGCAGTATGCTCGGCGCATTTTGGACAGCTAGAGTTGTTCCTACCCCCCATCTTACACAAGCGGGCCGGTGTCATGTACACTCTGAAAAGGATGAATAATTGTATCTGCTGAAAGCGTACAGAGGTGGTGGATCGCCTGGCACCAGACATAGCTAGTTCCCAGGCCTCCTGAGATATCTGACCCACCTCTCGTTCCCAGGTCTCTCTGAGGCATTCTAGGTCATCCGTATGGTGAGCCGTATTTAATGCGCTATAAATGTTAGATACCAGATGACGACTATCCAATGCAGCCAACATCTTTTTAGTGGGGGAGGGCTGTATATGTACTGCGTTGGCAGTGAACTGTGCATTGCATGCATGCTTTAATTGCATATAGTGAAAAAGTTGTGTATTAGGGATCTTATATTCTTCCTGCATTTGTTGAAATGTTTTAATTTTCCCTTCACGGAAAAAATGGTCGAAGGTAGATACTCCAAACCTCCCCCAAGCCCTAGCAAATTCTAATTCTGCAAGTTCATCAAGACCCTTGGCCCCAAATAGGGGGGTGTCCGGGTCCCAACTCGTTGCACCTAGTATCTTATCTGCTCTTTCCCACACTAGTACGGCCTGTCTGACAAAAGGTATGCCAAACAGAGTCCGATTGCCTGAAAGTAGAATCTGCAGGGGTGTCATATCAGGGAATAGTACTGTGAGCAAACGAGTCACAAGCGCTTCCCCGGTAACGTCAGTCGCCCACTCTTGGATATGAGCTAGCTGTGAAGCAATATAGTAGAGCTTAAAGTGAGGCACAGCCATGCCACCTTTCTCACGGGTGCGAGTCAGAGCATTTAGATTAATTCTCACCCTTTTGTTAGACCAGATGATAGAGGATAATATAGAATTTATCTGATTGAAAATGACCTGTGGGACATATGTAGGGGAGTGCTGTAGAACGTATAGTATTTTGGGCAGGGCCGTCATCTTAATGAGGTTAATTCTACCTGTAACAGTTAGTGGGAGCTTGCTCCATACTGATATGCGTGAGCGGAGGTATTCTATTTGGGGCCGTATATTAAGGGAGGAGTATTGAGAAGGGATGTTAGAAATCCAAATACCCAGGTACTTAAATTTATCCACCCATGCCAGAGGCATAGAGATATCAGGGGTGTCGGGTGGTGCATCTCTGTGCGGGAGGATGCAAGATTTATCCCAGTTAATCCGGAGTCCGGAGTAATTACCAAAGGTGTTAACTACCTCTAATAAGAGGGGCATAGAGTTCTTATATTGTGAAATGAATAAGAGTATGTCGTCCGCATACAACGCTATCTTCTCTACCATACCACCCACTGCAAACCCCCTGATCCCTTCACAGGTTCTAATGCGGCACGCCAATGGCTCAATCGCCAGGGCGAAGAGGGCCGGGGACAGGGGACAGCCCTGCCTAGTGCCTCTAAACAATGGGAAGGCCCCAGATGTAAAGCCATTAATCGAGACTCTAGCCTGTGGGGATGAGTAAAGAAGGCGGACCCATTTAATAAATCCCTGCCCTATGCCAAGCCTCGCCATGGTGCCCCACAGGAACGCCCACTCCACAGAGTCAAACGCCTTAGCCGCGTCAAGGGAGACCACAATGGACTCGGGGGCGTCCCTACGGGGCACCTGGAGCAGCATAAAGAGTCTACGGATATTAATCAACGTGGACCTGCCAGGCATAAATCCCGTCTGATCCCTGTGCACAATTTGGTGTATCACTGAGTTTAATCTCGTCGCCAAGACCTTTGCCAGAATCTTCACATCCGTCGGCAATAGAGATATGGGTCTATACGATTCTACTTTTCGTGGGTCTTTACCAGGTTTTAATATAACTATAATTAGTGCCTCTGCCATGGAGGCCGGTAGAACGTTGGTACTGAAGATGTCGTTAAAGGTGGACAGAAGTTTGGGAGCAAAAAATTCCAGACGCTTCTTGTATAACTCTAAAGGGACCCCATCTAGTCCTGGAGCCTTTTTGTTGGGAAAGGATTTTATAGCGGCCTCTACTTCATCCAACCTTAGAGGTGAATCCAAATGATCTCTCGCCTCCCGTGATAGGTTGGGCAGCGGGATATCCTCCAAATATCTCTCAATCTCATCTGAAGAGCAGTGTAATTGGGAGGAGTATAGGCCGCCATAGAAGGATTTGAATTGACTTGTGATATCGGGAGTGGTCATATGTTCAACCCCACTATCATCCACTATCAGGGGAATGGACAAGTTTGGACCCTCTGTTTTTGCTATACGCGCTAGGTAACTTCCTGGCCTGTCTCCTTCAGCATATTGGGAGTGGCTTGCAAACAGTAGCTTAAATTTAGCTTTATCGTTTAAACAAGAGGTCCATTCTTGTTGAGCTGCCAGCCAACTATTTTTGGAGCTACTCAAACCATCCTCCAGGTAAGTCAATTCAAGCGACCTGCATGTGGCCTCCAGCTGCAGCTCCCTTCTCTTATACGAGCTTTTAAGAGTATTAACGGATTTAATTAAAGTCCCCCTTAGGAATGCTTTGAAGGCGTCCCAAGTGATCGATGGGGAAGCCGAATCTTTATTAAGCTCAAAGAATTCTTCCCACGCTTTTTGTAATTCAGTGCCCGTACCCAGCCTATCAAGCCAAAATGGATTCAGCTTCCAATGTGTTTGCCCCCTTAACCCCCCAGCGTCTAGGGACAATGTCAGTGGGGAGTGGTCGGAGATCCCTCTTGTCTCGTACCCGACAGTTTGCAGACGCGGGAGGATGTCAGGAGTCACTAGTGCCAGATCAATTCTAGAAAACGCAGAGTGGGAGGCAGAGTAACATGAGTACTGTCTACTAGTGGGGTTCCTGTATCTCCACGCATCCCAAAGGCCCATCCCCTCCACCAGAGCCTTAAATTGCCCGTTACTCCGCCCACTAAGTTCCCCCCTAGTTGCATGCCTATCCAGCTTGCTGTCTAATACGTTATTAAAGTCTCCTAGTAGTATTGCTGGGGTGTTGGGATGTGTGGCCATGAAGTCAGCCGCCGCTTTCAAAACTTCGTGTGAGTATGGGGGGGGGATATAGATACCTATTAATAAGAGAGGCAAGGAATGCACTTTACAGCTTACAAAGACCGATCTACCCCTGGGGTCCAGCCGGACCTGGTCCAAGTGAAATGGCAGAGACTTACGCACCAATAACGAGACCCCCCTTGAGGAGGAGGTGAAAGTGGAGTGACCAGCCCACCCCACCCATGGCTTTTTGAGAGACAGGACTTTGGCACCCACCAAGTGCGTCTCTTGAAGACATACAATATCCGCCCCAGATTGCTTAATCTGCCTCAATACCAGTGCCCTTTTGGTTTTATCATTTAGTCCCCGGACATTCCAGGATATTATTTTAAGTGTATTGGGGGCCATCGCTTAGAGAAGATAAATGGGTATATAGTATGTGGTACCCATAGAGGGCGGGACCTAGACTCACTACCAATACATTACGCATTGACCCCCGGTGCGATCTCCCCGTCCGACAAAAGATGCACAAGGACATATGCTGCAACTTAACTTCCAGGCAGTACAGTGTAATTTGTGATGTACAAAAGAAACAAACGGTAAACAAAAAAAGGCAGGCAGAAAAAACAATACACACACAAAAACCGTAAACCCCACCCCCCACCCTGTATACCTGCAGAACTAAGTATACCTCATTCCCTAAAAACACTCTACCCATTAGATCTATATTAGAACATACAAACCCCTTCTAAAAAAAGTAGAAGGAAACAGATCTAGTTCTAGGTAGCTAGGGGGCAAAAACAAACTATAATGGCTCCTATGCATGGTGCCACTCCGTCAATAACATGTTTAAGGCACCCGTAAAACAACGACTGGAATAGCACAGGCTTGGGTGAATGTACTAGCTGGCCAAGTTATCCCTACACCTGTCACCTGCCATTATATTGAACAAGGGCAAGCCCCGGGTATCAATCTCAGGCCTCTTCCCTCTCTCCAGAAATAGGAATCGTAAGGATACCAGTCAAATATAGCAGCCTGAAAAATTCAAAGACACATATTAAAACCTGTAAACAGTATATAGTCTACACCTAAACAAGGTAACAGAAATCAACTCGGCAAATTAGAGTCTTGTATTGCAATATGTATACATTACAGTTCCTGGGCCATAGATCTTCTTGCAGGCCTGTGGGTGTCGAGCCAACAGGCGGCTTCCTTAGGTGAGGTAAAGAACTTGGACTGTCCATCAACAATAATTTTCAGCTTGGCCGGGAAGAGCATTGCATAGGGGATTTCAAGTTCCCGCAGGCGTCTTTTGATTGGGAGAAATTGGGCCCTGTCCTTCTGGACCTCCATAGCAAAGTCCGGGAACAAGGACAGCTTGACTCCATTCCATGTAGGTGAGCCCTTGGTGCGGTTTAACCGAAGTATGGTGTCACGGTCCCGGTAGTTAAGGAGCTTCGCAATGAGAGTGCGCGGGGGAGCGCCAGGGGGGGGGGCCCTAAATGGAACCCTGTGGGCTCTTTCCACTGTAAAGAACTGCGAGAGGGAGTCTGAACCGTAGGTGGTGCGTAGCAGGTTCTCTAGAAATTGTTCTGGATTCTGACCTTCCTCCCGCTCAGGGAGCCCTACCAAGCGTATATTACACCTCCGCAGGCGACCCTCCATGTCTAGAAGCTTGTCTTGGACTGAAGATAACTTGGTAGTTAAAGCGTCCACTTTGTTGCTTAAAGGAGTAACAGTGTCCTCCAACGTGGAGGTTCTGGTTTCCACCTCGCCCACCCTTTCTCTGACTCTCTGCAGGTCGTGGTGTATGATGGCCAGGTCAGATTGTACCTGTCCTATCTTGTCTGCCAGCCTTGTCTCGCAGGATGTCACCGCCTCAAGAACTTTCTGAAAGGGGTCCACTGGCGGCGGCTCAGACGAACTCGCGGCCTGTGAGGTGGATGGGGGAGGGGACAGGTCATGCTCCGGGGTTTTATCTTTCACATTGGAGGACTTAATATACTTGTCTAACTTTGAAGCGGCTGAGGTCTGCTGGGACTTTCCCATATCGATCCTTCTAGGTACAAGATTACGCTGAAAGTGAGCGGGCGTAGTTCAATAGAGTAGATGCGGGAAGAAGGGGGACGGTCCCACGGTACACCAGGCCAGTGGGGGTTTTTGTTTTTGCACCTGAGGTGTAACCTCACGGGGGCCAAGTGTGATATATTCAGTAAAGCAGCCCAGAGTACTTTCAGAAAGCTTTCTTTCAGGAGAGTCTAATAACTTGCTCTCTGTGTTCAACCAAGGCACCGCACGCGGACCTGCGAATTGGCAGCAGAGGATAGGGAGGGGTAGTGGGAGAATGGGTCCAACTGACAAAGGGAGGGATCCCACGCAGAACTCCTTAGTGCCAGGAGGTTAGCAGGGCCAGCGAGAGATGCTAGGGAGAGGGGATCAGCTACAGGGGGTGCTTACACACACTCCCCTATGTCCCAGACGTGTGGCAGGGCGCAGGGGACTGCGCAGACAGCGCGGGCCACTCGTAGCTAAGAGGTGTAAAACGTGGCCAGCTGTTGTTAACAGTGCCTCCCAGAGGGCACCCAGCGGCAACAGTACCTTGTGCGCCCGGGCGCGCTGCTTCAGACAAGGCCCCAGGGGTGGTAGGACGCAGGAGGGCCCCAACGGTAGATGCACAGCCCACAGCAGACTCAGGTCCCGGCGTTACCGTATGCCGCAGGTCCTCCGGGTAGCAGCAGGAAGCAGGCGGGAGGGGGACTGCCGCGCTGGCGGTGAGTTGCGTCACTGGACAGAGAGCGGCAGATACCGGGCAGGATAGAGTCTTCGGTTCGCCGGGTCCCGCTCACAGCTTACCGGCCACGTCCTCCCCGCAGTCCAGATGTGACAGGGCGGGCGGCGACGCGCGCAGTCTGCGGCGGCCTCTCCCCAGGGCTCTCACACGGCAAGATGGCGCCCGCACCACACGCGACCCTGCAGCAGGCCGGGAAGAAATCTTCACAGTGCGGGGCAGACGGGCGGACTCACATGCAGGCAATGGCAGGGCCTGGGTCAGCAGCTATTCCCCTCGCTCTGGGGACCACTTTGGGTGCAGACAGGTGCCACAGGATGGTGTACAGGAGATCAGGGACGGAGAGCTCACGCTTTAGGCTGCTACTCCATGCACGCCGAAGCCACGCCCCCCGAATTTACTCTTTCTGACAAAATTCTTCTTAGATGGACAAAACCATGTGCACTGCAGGTGGGGTAGATTTTACTATTGCAGAGAGAATTAGATTTGGGTGGGGTTTTTACTGTACTGTACTTCAAAGTACAGTACAGTAAGCTCTATATTGCAGTGTAACAATAAAGCAGTCAGTATTTTTCCTGCACAGAAACAAAATACTGTAACTCACCCAAATCTAATTCTCTCTGCTCATTATACTGCACATCTGCCCCACCTGCAGTTTTGTCCATCTAAGAAGAATTGTGACAGAAAGAGTGAATGCGAATAAGGCCCTAAATGACAATAGTGGCGTGGCATCAGGAGACAGGGAATGAGAAGCAGGAAATGACTGGGGGTCGGTTGGCTCTTGCTTGGCGGAGAGCTGGGCAGATTGTGCTTACAGTTGTGGAGCCTGCTCTTCATGCTATCGCCACTGCAGATGCCTGTCAGTGTGACAGGCTAAATCAGCAGTAGCGGTAGCTACGCCAATCATAACGCTGAGTGGGCGGGCTGCGGATGCATTATATTTAGACTTAAATTAAAAATATAATTGACAGTGGGTCAGGGAGTAAGTGGTACTGCGTACCTGCAACATACTGTATTTCTTACAGGTACAGTACTCTGTACCACACCGTACCCCCTTGCTTGCAACACTGCTGTACAGTACTGTAACATCACACACACAACTTTTATTTTTATTATACAGTATTTTGGGGTGGGGGTTCATAGAGAAACACACAGAAAACAGACTGATTAAGTACTTCTATACTATTTTAATACAGTACTACATACCACTGGGTTGTCCATTTATTTTGACTATAACAGGCAATACTTTATATAGATGATTTATGCAATTATTACAAATGTCCGGTGTCAGCACTTCTTGCCAAAATTTACGGATCCCATCCAACAGCTGCTGTTTTGTTGTCGGCTTCGCAGTGTTCCTGATGTAATACTTCATTTGAGCCCATACCAATTCAATTGGATTCATGTCCGGGGATCTAAAGTAAACAGTATGATACAATAAAGGTATTTCAATAATGTTTCTTTTAGAACAGAAAAGCATACAATCTTGATAAAACAATAAAAGTACAGTACAATATTAAAGCAATACTCACTCTGGTGGTGTGCGTTCCCAATTGATGCCTTTCTCTTCCATGAATTTTGCAGAGGCAGAGTGTTTAGGATCATTGTCCTGGAATAGTCTATGATGCGATGGGAAACGTTTCCGCACATATGGCACCATACATCCCTCTACTATTCTTTCTTGAAAGAATTGTTTATCCATGATCCCTAGAGAAAAAAGCAGTATTGTTTATTAATAACCACTGCATTCAATTTTAATTATTGTAGTGTACAGTATAGTACATTATTTCTTACAAACACAGACAACGCATGGTACTGTATACTGTACACAGTAGTACTGTACTATACTGTACCTTCGAACATTAACAATGGGCCAGCTCCCAATCGTGATATGGCTCCCCATACGTGGACTTTCAGTGGATGCTTTGGCCGTGGCTTCAATGAGATATGGTCCTTCTTACGGAATGACATTCGCGAGAACCTCTCGAGTGCAATTGAGGATTCATCGGTGAAAAGGACATCCTGAAAAGTTTCACCGCTCTCAATCCAACGACGTGCCTGTTCCACTCTCTTCTCTTTGTTGACATCTCTAACCATGGGAGTTATCCTGTCAACAGCACAAAAATATACAGGTAATTTAATACAGTACTGTATTATAGACATCATTAAACAACCGTGCAGTACTGTATGCAAATAATGTAGGTATTAACCACTTGAGTGGTACTGTACTGAATGCCTGGAGATTTTCCGGATTCAGCTGTGCTGGTGCAGTGGGCTGTCCCGGAAAATCTCAAGGCATGCCACTATACAGTAGGTGTACGCCAGTGGTGTCCTTGTGTGCACCACTGGTGCAGCACCTCCAGTCAATTCCCCCACCCCTCCCCCACTGCCGGGTATGGTTGGTGCGGCTTGTGGGGGCTGGCGAGTGCTCAGGCCGAGTCCTCCAGAGCTGCCACGAAAATCCCTCATCATGACGCCATTGTCACTATGAGGAACAGTAGCATCAAGCTCTGCCGCCGCTGCCCTGGTACTGTAGGTTTGTACTGTCCCAGCAAAACCCACCACTCAAGGGGTTAATGTGAAATGGCGCGCATTACTGCTCTATACAAAACTCTTACTGTACTGTACCTTGTAGCACAATATTTCCATCCCATTTTCCGACGCATTTTTCGAATGCTGGTGAGTGATATGTCAAAATCATACTCTGTTTTGAAGATGTTTTTAATTTGTCGAGCAGAGATTTCATCATTCTCACGAGTTATTTTCTCCACAATTTTTTCAGCTCTCCTACAGTGCACACAGTAAATAAGAGTTAATGTACAGTACAGTACAGTACAAGGCAATGACTGAAACGTTTCATGTTCTATATTACTGTAGTACAGCAAAGGTTAATACTACTGGACATACTGTACAGTACAGTAGTTTATACAGTACCAGTTTAACAAACAATACAGTACAGTACATTACAGGTAATTTACTACACAACACTGATCTTACCAAGAGCACTTTGGAGCAAATATTTCCTTTCTGGCCGTTGTTCTCTCGAAAGCATGATAGCGCACTGTTTGTAAAGTGACTACAATCCCACTTTCCCTCAGCCAAGCCTGGATCTCTTTGGTAGTTTTATTTTCTTTTTTCATGTTTGCAATTATTTTGCTCATCGCCTTGTTGATCTTAACTGGCATTTTGGACAGCTGTACTAGAGACTTCCCTGTATGAAGAGAAGACAGTACATTTAGAAATACAGTACATGGACTTTTTCGCAATACAAATTACTATAGTACATTAAACATTTTTTTTAAAAAATGTTACAGTACCTTTACCCCCCCCCTCCCCCCCCCCAAAAAAAAACAACGTTGGTGGTAATAATTGACAATGATGTACTGTACAGCACTCAGTTGCTAATGCGTCAACTTCTCGTTAGCTCGAGCGTCTCATTAGCTCAAGCGTCCCAGGCTCCGGGGAGGAGGGGTCGGTGTGCTATACGGGCAAGCGTCGGTCGCTCGATATACCGCCAAACGCCTAGGGGCCTCGTGGAAGGGGGGGGAGGGAACACTGGGAGAGGTTGGAAGCACGGCTGCACGGAGAAAAGACAGGGAAGGCAGGGCCGAGCGACGGGTAGCGGATACCGTCGTTGCTGCTCGAGCGTCTCATTAGCTCGAGCGGCCCATTAGCTCTAGCGTCCCATTAGCTCGAGCGTCCCAGGCTCCGGGGAGGAGGGGTCGGTGTGCTATACGGGCAAGCGTCGGTCGCTCGATATACCGCCAAACGCCTAGGGGCCTCGTGGAAGCGGGGGGGAGGGAACACTGGGAGAGGTTTGGGAAAGGTTGGAAGCACAGAGAAAGGACGGGGAAACCAGGGCCGTGCGATGGGGAGCGGGCATACAGTAGCCCCGGGGAGGAGGGGCAGCGTCGCTCGAGAGCGCTCGAGGCAGTTTCGCTCGGAGGCAGGGCTACACAAAATGGCCGCCAAACGCCTAGGGGCCTCGTGGAAGCGGGGGGGGAGGGAACACTGGGAGAGGTTTGGGAAAGGTTGGAAGCACAGAGAAAGGGCGGGGAAACCAGGGCCGTGCGACGGGGAGCGGGCATACAGTAGCCCCGGGGAGGAGGGGCAGCGTCGCTCGAGAGCGCTCGAGGCAGTTTCGCTCGGAGGCAGGGTTACACAAAATGGCCGCCAAATGTCTACGGGCCTCGTGGAAGCGGGGGGGAGGGAACACTGGGAGAGGTTGGAAGCATGGCTGCACGGAGAAAAGACGGGGAAAGCAGGGCCGAGC
This sequence comes from Crinia signifera, assembly GCF_055691185.1. Taxonomy (NCBI): domain Eukaryota; kingdom Metazoa; phylum Chordata; class Amphibia; order Anura; family Myobatrachidae; genus Crinia; species Crinia signifera. The sequence continues at coordinate 65,543,877 of NC_139226.1, forward strand.
GACGGGGAGCGGATACCGTCGTTGCTGCTCGAGCGTCCCATTAGCTCTAGCGTCCCATTAGCTCGAGCGTCCCATTAGCTCGAGCGTCCCAGGCTCCGGGGAGGAGGGGTCGGTGTGCTATACGGGCAAGCGTCGGTCGCTCGATATACCGCCAAACGCCTAGGGGCCTCGTGGAAGCGGGGGGGAGGGAACACTGGGAGAGGTTTGGGAAAGGTTGGAAGCACAGAGAAAGGGCGGGGAAACCAGGGCCGTGCGACGGGGAGCGGGCATACAGTAGCCCCGGGGAGGAGGGGCAGCGTCGCTCGAGAGCGCTCGAGGCAGTTTCGCTCGGAGGCAGGGTTACACAAAATGGCCGCCAAATGTCTACGGGCCTCGTGGAAGCGGGGGGGAGGGAACACTGGGAGAGGTTGGAAGCATGGCTGCACGGAGAAAAGACGGGGAAAGCAGGGCCGAGCGACGGGGAGCGGATACCGTCGTTGCTGCTCGAGCGTCCCATTAGCTCTAGCGTCCCATTAGCTCGAGCGTCCCATTAGCTCGAGCGTCCCAGGCTCCGGGGAGGAGGGGTCGGTGTGCTATACGGGCAAGCGTCGGTCGCTCGATATACCGCCAAACGCCTAGGGGCCTCGTGGAAGCGGGGGGGAGGGAACACTGGGAGAGGTTTGGGAAAGGTTGGAAGCACAGAGAAAGGGCGGGGAAACCAGGGCCGTGCGACGGGGAGCGGGCATACAGTAGCCCCGGGGAGGAGGGGCAGCGTCGCTCGAGAGCGCTCGAGGCAGTTTCGCTCGGAGGCAGGGCTACACAAAATGGCCGCCAAACGCCTAGGGGCCTCGTGGAAGCGGGGGGGGAGGGAACACTGGGAGAGGTTTGGGAAAGGTTGGAAGCACAGAGAAAGGGCGGGGAAACCAGGGCCGTGCGACGGGGAGCGGGCATACAGTAGCCCCGGGGAGGAGGGGCAGCGTCGCTCGAGAGCGCTCGAGGCAGTTTCGCTCGGAGGCAGGGTTACACAAAATGGCCGCCAAATGTCTACGGGCCTCGTGGAAGCGGGGGGGAGGGAACACTGGGAGAGGTTGGAAGCATGGCTGCACGGAGAAAAGACGGGGAAAGCAGGGCCGAGCGACGGGGAGCGGATACCGTCGTTGCTGCTCGAGCGTCCCATTAGCTCTAGCGTCCCATTAGCTCGAGCGTCCCATTAGCTCGAGCGTCCCAGGCTCCGGGGAGGAGGGGTCGGTGTGCTATACGGGCAAGCGTCGGTCGCTCGATATACCGCCAAACGCCTAGGGGCCTCGTGGAAGCGGGGGGGAGGGAACACTGGGAGAGGTTTGGGAAAGGTTGGAAGCACAGAGAAAGGGCGGGGAAACCAGGGCCGTGCGACGGGGAGCGGGCATACAGTAGCCCCGGGGAGGAGGGGCAGCGTCGCTCGAGAGCGCTCGAGGCAGTTTCGCTCGGAGGCAGGGTTACACAAAATGGCCGCCAAATGTCTACGGGCCTCGTGGAAGCGGGGGGGAGGGAACACTGGGAGAGGTTGGAAGCATGGCTGCACGGAGAAAAGACGGGGAAAGCAGGGCCGAGCGACGGGGAGCGGATACCGTCGTTGCTGCTCGAGCGTCTCATTAGCTCTAGCGTCCCATTAGCTCTAGCGTCCCATTAGCTCGAGCGTCCCAGGCTCCGGGGAGGAGGGGTCGGTGTGCTATACGGGCAAGCGTCGGTCGCTCGATATACCGCCAAACGCCTAGGGGCCTCGTGGAAGCGGGGGGGAGGGAACACTGGGAGAGGTTTGGGAAAGGTTTGAAGCACAGAGAAAGGACGGGGAAACCAGGGCCGTGCGACGGGGAGCGGGCATACAGTAGCCCCGGGGAGGAGGGGCAGCGTCGCTCGAGAGCGCTCGAGGCAGTTTCGCTCGGAGGCAGGGTTACACAAAATGGCCGCCAAACGCCTAGGGGCCTCGTGGAAGCGGGGGGGAGGGAACACTGGGAGAGGTTTGGGAAAGGTTGGAAGCACAGAGAAAGGACGGGGAAACCAGGGCCGTGCGACGGGGAGCGGGCATACAGTAGCCCCGGGGAGGAGGGGCAGCGTCGCTCGAGAGCGCTCGAGGCAGTTTCGCTCGGAGGCAGGGTTACACAAAATGGCCGCCACATGTCTACGGGCCTCGTGGAAGCGGGGGGGAGGGAACACTGGGAGAGGTTGGAAGCATGGCTGCACGGAGAAAAGACGGGGAAAGCAGGGCCGAGCGACGGGGAGCGGATACCGTCGTTGCTGCTCGAGCGTCTCATTAGCTCGAGCGTCTCATTAGCTCGAGCGTCCCAGGCTCCGGGGAGGAGGGGTCGGTGTGCTATACGGGCAAGCGTCGGTCGCTCGATATACCGCCAAACGCCTAGGGGCCTCGTGGAAGGGGGGGGGGGAGGGAACACTGGGTGCAATGAGCGTTTACATACAGAATACAGTTTAAAAATAAGGTATATTTATATCGAAATACTGATAGAAAAAGATTTACCGTTCAGGAACTTTTGCTAGTAGCACTTGAAACCAGCCGAGTTCCGTGAGGCCAGCAAAGATTTCAAATGCAAGCAGAAGTACAGGAACGGTATTCGGAAGTACAGGAACGGTATCAGGAAACTTCAAGAAGTCTTGAGAGGAGAGGAGCCGAACAGCAAGTCAGCTTACGAAGAAACAGGTTTGCCGAGTGGTAGCTGGAGTGCCTGGGGACGCCCTTTTTATGTGAAACAAACAAAAGGTTTTTCCCGCCCAAGATCCAGACCCTGAGATTGGTCTCTGCAGATATGTTTGGGGCGTGAACAATTTCCATAATCCAATCACAGGACCTGCTTTGGGCGTGGAAAAAACCTTTTGTTTGTTTCACATAAAAAGGGCGTCCCCAGGCACTCCAGCTACCACTCGGCAAACCTGTTTCCTCGTAAGCAGACTTGCTGTTCGGCTCCTCTCCTCTCAAGACTTCTTGAAGTTTCCTGATACCGTTCCTGTACTTCCGAATACCGTTCCTGTACTTCTGCTTGCATTTGAAATCTTTGCTGGCCTCACGGAACTCGGCTGGTTTCAAGTGCTACTAGCAAAAGTTCCTGAACGGTAAATCTTTTTCTATCAGTATTTCGATATACTGTAAATATACCTTATTTTTAAACTGTATTCTGTATGTAAACGCTCATTGCACCCAGTGTTCCCTCCCCCCCCCCCCTTCCACGAGGCCCCTAGGCGTTTGGCGGTATATCGAGCGACCGACGCTTGCCCGTATAGCACACCGACCCCTCCTCCCCGGAGCCTGGGACGCTCGAGCTAATGAGACGCTCGAGCTAATGAGACGCTCGAGCAGCAACGACGGTATCCGCTCCCCGTCGCTCGGCCCTGCTTTCCCCGTCTTTTCTCCGTGCAGCCATGCTTCCAACCTCTCCCAGTGTTCCCTCCCCCCCGCTTCCACGAGGCCCGTAGACATTTGGCGGCCATTTTGTGTAACCCTGCCTCCGAGCGAAACTGCCTCGAGCGCTCTCGAGCGACGCTGCCCCTCCTCCCCGGGGCTACTTTATGCCCGCTCCCCGTCGCACGGCCCTGGTTTCCCCGTCCTTTCTCTGTGCTTCCAACCTTTCCCAAACCTCTCCCAGTGTTCCCTCCCCCCGCTTCCACGAGGCCCCTAGGCGTTTGGCGGCCATTTTGTGTAACCCTGCCTCCGAGCGAAACTGCCTCGAGCGCTCTCGAGCGACGCTGCCCCTCCTCCCCGGGGCTACTGTATGCCCGCTCCCCGTCGCACGGCCCTGGTTTCCCCGTCTTTTCTCCGTGCAGCCATGCTTCCAACCTCTCCCAGTGTTCCCTCCCCCCCCGCTTCCACGAGGTCCGTAGACATTTGGCGGCCATTTTGTGTAACCCTGCCTCCGAGCGAAACTGCCTCGAGCGCTCGCGAGCGACGCTGCCCCTCCTCCCCGGGGCTACTGTATGCCCGCTCCCCGTCGCACGGCCCTGGTTTCCCCGTCCTTTCTCTGTGCTTCCAACCTTTCCCAAACCTCTCCCAGTGTTCCCTCCCCCCCGCTTCCACGAGGCCCCTAGGCGTTTGGCGGTATATCGAGCGACCGACGCTTGCCCGTATAGCACACCGACCCCTCCTCCCCGGAGCCTGGGATGCTCGAGCTAATGGGACGCTAGAGCTAATGGGACGCTCGAGCTAATGAGACGCTCGAGCAGCAACGACGGTATCCGCTCCCCGTCGCTCGGCCCTGCTTTCCCCGTCTTTTCTCCGTGCAGCCATGCTTCCAACCTCTCCCAGTGTTCCCTCCCCCCCCGCTTCCACGAGGTCCGTAGACATTTGGCGGCCATTTTGTGTAACCCTGCCTCCGAGCGAAACTGCCTCGAGCGCTCGCGAGCGACGCTGCCCCTCCTCCCCGGGGCTACTGTACAGTATGCCCGCTCCCCGTCGCACGGCCCTGGTTTCCCCGTTCTTTATCTGTGCTTCCAACCTTTCCCAAACCTCTCCCAGTGTTCCCTCCCCCCCGCTTCCACGAGGCCCCTAGGCGTTTGGCGGCATATCGAGCGACCGACGCTTGCCCGTATAGCACACCGACCCCTCCTCCCCGGAGCCTGGGACGCTCGAGCTAATGGGACGCTCGAGCTAATGAGACGACGGTATCCGCTCCCCGTTGCTCGGTCCTGCTTTCCCCGTCTTTTCTACGTGCAGCCGTGCTTCCAACTTTTCCCAAACCTCTCCCAGTGTTCCCTCCCCCCCGCTTCCACGAGGCCCCTAGACATTTGGCGGCCATTTTGTGTAACTCTATTAACATATTACTTAAACAGTAAAGATGGCCCCCCTGCAGCTCTGGGCCCCATAGCAGCTGCACCCCTTGCACCTACTGTATGGTACAGTAGTTACGGCCATGACAGTACAGTACATACAGTACTGTACAGTCATGTACTGTACTGTAATCTACTGGACATTATTGTGCTACTGTAAAACTGCTTTACTGGATAGTGGAACACAATTTCATGTGTAATTATTTTATTGTAGACAAACAACAATGAATGTATCAAGTGCAACATTCTATGGAAAACGCAGTGCACGTTCCAACAAGAGACAATTGGCCTTGGCTGCAATGGTTCCACAGTGTGCACCCAAAAAGGCAAAGAAGACTACTGCCAAAAAAGAGAACATTCCAGTCACAGTAAAGCCAAGGAAAAATGCCAAGGCAAAGAATGGTGTTTTAGAGCAGATTGTAGGTAACGATAACAATGTCCCTTTCTCTATTACAGATATTGAAGCTGGTCCTTCATACAAGGAGACTGTGTTGGCTAAAGATGTACCTGTACCAGTGGTCAGCATTGATCAAACACTGGTACAGGCAGTAAGTATTGATCCAAATGAGGAGTTTGTTGTTTTGGATTTTGTTTCGACCCCAGGTCTAGAAGGACATTCTTCACCAAGAAGAAAGCTGGATTTTGGAAATCTTTCAGGAACAAAAGAATTGATGGACAACCTGCAAGACGACCATGGTGCACAGGAGCTTCAAGAAAAGGTACATCGGCTGGAGATCGAAAATGCTGTATTAAAAGATACATTGAAGAACACCGTTGAATCAATGAAGGAGGTCCTCATTGAATCAGTGAAAGAAGACCTCATCAAATCGGTAAGTAATACCATCATGACATCAGTCAATACCCTCATCGAATCAGCGACTCACACCATCACAACATCAGTGAATGAGCGGATCATCTGCGCAATGGAAGACATCATCGTTAACACAGTGAAAAAAGCAACACCACAAACCCATGAAGTAGCTGTGCAGATGTGTCGAATTGAAGATGGACCTGGCAGAATAGATGCACTCTGCGAATTGGATGAACCGGGTGAAGTGAATTCATTTGGCGAACTGGGTGCACTCGGTGGATTGGATGGCCCGGGCGAAGTGTCTACATTCAGCGAACTGGGTGCACTCTGTGAAGTGGATTTTGGCGGCGAAGTGAATGCACCCAGTGAAGTGGACACCACAATAGTCGTGAATAGACACGTAGAACTGCCTTCTACAGCACACCAAGTGCTGGACTTTGGTGAAGTGACTCTGCAGCTTCCTCGAGCACCCACTCAGTGCAGCACCCCTGCAGAGCCAGACAACGAGACAGACTGTGGACCTGTTCTGCCCAATATTCCACTGTGCGACATCACAGATGCAACGGACGACCTGCTTTATGGAAAGGCACATGAACAACTGAACAGATATGCACAATTTATTTTTCAAGAACATGTGCCACATGACCTTTATTTGTCATGGGCAAACCATGTGAATTACAATGGGAAGAATGGGAAATCTGCACTGCCAAAAAATGTAAGAAAAGACATCATGAGAAGATGTGGCAAACGGATTGTACTTCAGAAGCACCATAGAACTTCCATCATCAATACCATCAACGGACTACTACGAATGAAGAGGAGAACAGCATGGAGACGCCTCGATCATGTAAGGCAACCGTTACCACCGTTGCCAACAGTTTGCCCTCCCTTGTGCACAACTCGGTGATGAAGCAGTGGTGTTACTGTACTGTACTTTTAACCGAATACTGAATTTTCCGTGAGTTTGTCTCAGTTCCTTCAAAAGTAAACCTACAGTAAAACAAAACATACTGTACAGTACAAATATACATTACTACTGTATACAGGAATAACAACAAAACATGATATCATTAAAAAAAAAATAAAAAAAAAAATAATAATAATAATAATAATAATAATAATAAAAAAGTTGCAAAGTGTTTCTCTTCACCGGTCAGTTTTCCGAGTGTGTGTGCTGCTGTTCCTACACCCCACCCCAAAGACAGTACTGTAAATCTAAAAAAAAAAATTACCCAAAACAAAAATTAATAATAATAATAAAAAAATAAAAAAAAATACCTGTACAAAATTCCAAAAAGCAAAAAAAAAGTTGTGTGTTTTGCTAACATGGTTTTTCTTGTTCTGTGTCGTGGTTACCTTTTTCCCCACTGCATCCAATATTTTCCTTCAGCAGGCTTACTGTACAGTACCTCTGTGTGTGTCAGTGTTCCAAAGTAATGGTAACCCCCTCCATCCCTCCAAAAAAAGGAAAAAAAAAACCCAAAAAAATACAAAATTCCAAAAAGCAAAAAAAATAGTTGTGTGTTTTGTTATCATGGTTTTCATCGTTCTGTGTCGTGGTTACCTTTTTCCCCACTGCGTCTGATATTTTCCTTCAGCAGGCTTACTGTATAGTACCTCGGTGTGTGTCAGTGTTCCAAAGTAATGGTAACCCCCTCCATCCCTCCAAAAAAGGGAAAAAAAACCAAAAAAATACAAAATTCCAAAAAGCAAAAAAAAAGTTGTGTGTTTTGTTAACATGGTTTTTCTTGTTCTGTGTCGTGGTTACCTTTTTCCCCACTGCATCCAATATTTTCCTTCAGCAGGCTTACCTCGGTGTGTGTCAGTGTTCCAAAGTAATGGTAACCCCCTCCATCCCTCCAAAAAAGGGAAAAAAAACCCCAAAAAATACAAAATTCCAAAAAGCAAAAAAAAAGTTGTGTGTTTTGTTAACATGGTTTTTCTTGTTCTGTGTCGTGGTTACCTTTTTCCCCACTGCATCCAATATTTTCCTTCAGCAGGCTTACTGTACAGTACCTGTGTGTGTCAGTGTTCCAAAGTAATGGTAACCCCCTCCATCCCTCCAAAAAAAGGAAAAAAAAAAACAAAAAAAATACAAAATTCCAAAAAGCAAAAAAAAAGTTGTGTGTTTTGTTATCATGGTTTTCATCGTTCTGTGTCGTGGTTACCTTTTTCCCCACTGCGTCCGATATTTTCCTTCAGCAGGCTTACTGTATAGTACCTCGGTGTGTGTCAGTGTTCCAAAGTAATGGTAACCCCCTCCATCCCTCCAAAAAAGGGAAAAAAAACCAAAAAAATACAAAATTCCAAAAAGCAAAAAAAAAGTTGTGTGTTTTGTTAACATGGTTTTTCTTGTTCTGTGTCGTGGTTACCTTTTTCCCCACTGCATCCAATATTTTCCTTCAGCAGGCTTACCTCGGTGTGTGTCAGTGTTCCAAAGTAATGGTAACCCCCTCCATCCCTCCAAAAAAGGGAAAAAAAACCCAAAAAATACAAAATTCCAAAAAGCAAAAAAAAAAAGTTGTGTGTTTTGTTAACATGGTTTTTCTTGTTCTGTGTCGTGGTTACCTTTTTCCCCACTGCATCCAATATTTTCCTTCAGCAGGCTTACTGTTCAGTACCTCTGTGTGTGTCAGTGTTCCAAAGTAATGGTAACCCCCTCCATCCCTCCAACCCAAAAAAATAAAAAATTCCCAAAAAAAAAATTTGTGTCTTCCTCACCTTGTAACCTTTTCCCCACTGATTGGACTACTGTACTGTACAGTATATCCCTTGTCGCACATGTGCTGTCAATAAAGAGACAATACTACAGTAGTGAACATACAGTAAACCCTTTTATGTACAGCATACTGTAAATTAAAAATAAAAAATTACAGCCGTTGGAAGGTCACCGTAAAAGCATGGTCCACGAGCTGGTGCATGATGGCTTCTATGTTGGCCATGGTGCGATGGAAGTTTTCTGTTGGGGAATAAAAAGGATACTGTAGTATTACTGTACGATACAGTAAGCAAAAAACTACTGTACTTTAAGAAACATACAGTACAGTACTGTACTGTAACTACAGTACAGTATAGAAACATACTGTAGGGGAAAAAGGGACCTTTTCATTTCCCTACTATCCAATTACAGTACACATGGAGTTGGATATACTGTACTGTAAACCCGAAGCGTGGCGAGCACACGCGGATTCGTTAAAAAGTACAGTATTCCACGCTCTATCGTGGGGCGCCACGCTTCGGGCTTGGCCAGGTTTACAGTACAGTACATATATCCAACTCCGTGCGTAGTTCGATAGTAGGGAAATGAACAGGTCCCTTTTTTCCGATAAAATTCTACGTACTGTATGTTAAAATGGACTCAGTCCATTTTAACATTGCATCCTATGTAAAAATAGGGACGATCGCGTTGGTTGCATCACATGCGATTTTTTCGGATGTGATGTGATCGACGAGATTATCGTGTCTGCCTAAATTTAAGGTCACTAAAATCTAGAGGTCACAAAAATCAGCATTCCAGTTACTACTGTACCTACAGTACAGTGCAATATGATTTACCTCTGGATACTGGATCCTCGGGGAGAGGATGGCTGTTTGCCACAGATCTGCAGACAAACCGAATCATCCTATGGAAAAGTGGCCAGAGAAGCCGCAGCCTCTCACGGTTGTCTGTGAAAATGCAAAGTACAGTACAGTGAAAAACTGTAGGTTTGTTTGCAGAGGTCACGCTGCGCAGAGCCAAGGACGCCGCCCCCGCCCCCCGCAGGACGCCGGACATCCCTCCCGACGCCCACCGCTCACCGCCACAGCCCGCCCGCCCCCCCCGACAGGCTCCCCGGCCGCACCGCAATGTACAGTACAGTAAGTACAGTAGATATGCGGGGCGGCCGGGGAGTTTTTTTTTTTTTTTAATGGGGAGCGAATCATGGGATTGAAAAAATGCCCCGGGATTGGCCACCCTAGTCGCCATGCTGGGAGGAGAGGGGAAGTCGTATGGACAGTATAATCCATGTACAGTAGCCCCTTTTTCAGTGACTCCATGCTGTCTCTGTCCCAGATGAAATCAGAGTAATGTACAGTACTGTACAGTACTTACCAGCTGCCACTGGCCTGGGGTGGGATGGTTCGGTTGGTCTGCGGGGGCGGGGGCGGAGGGTCATGTGTATGGGTGGGACTGCAGAAAAGAACAGAAAAAGAGGTTAGTTTGCAACATATTGTAATTTACTGTACAGTGTTATGGTCACCAAAATCTATTTTGGCTGAGGCATCCAGATGTGCCACATGGTTGGACCCCAGATACAGTACAGTAGGTACCGTATAAGGTACACACAATGACATGGACCCTTTTTCCCATACAATTCTACTGTATGTTGAATCGTATGGAAAATCGCATCGCATACAATTTGGGCGCATGTGATGCGATAATCACATTGAATCGGATTGTACTGTATGCCTTAAATTAAGGCATACAGTACAATCGTACAATAATATCGGGCGTGCAGATACAGCATTACACCAGTACTGTACAGTACCTACAATACTGTACTTACCGACCGCGCTTGGACTAGGCTCCGGCAGGGTGGCGGCGAGGGTGGCCCTCTCCTCGAGGTGGGGGGGGAAGCTTTCAGATGCTGCAAATGTACAAAAAAGACGAAATAAAGACACTGTACAGTATAATCTCAAGCAGGGGTGTTTTTCAACAGGCTCCAGCAGGAACTGATGCCGGGGAGTTTTTTTTTTTTTTTAATGGGGAGCGAATCATGGGATTGAAAAAATGCCCCGGGATTGGCCACCCTAGTCGCCATGCTGGGAGGAGAGGGGAAGTCGTATGGACAGTATAATCCATGTACAGTAGCCCCTTTTTCAGTGACTCCATGCTGTCTCTGTCCCAGATGAAATCAGAGTAATGTACAGTACTGTACAGTACTTACCAGCTGCCACTGGCCTGGGGTGGGATGGTTCGGTTGGTCTGCGGGGGCGGGGGCGGAGGGTCATGTGTATGGGTGGGACTGCAGAAAAGAACAGAAAAAGAGGTTAGTTTGCAACATATTGTAATTTACTGTACAGTGTTATGGTCACCAAAATCTATTTTGGCTGAGGCATCCAGATGTGCCACATGGTTGGACCCCAGATACAGTACAGTAGGTACCGTATAAGGTACACACAATGACATGGACCCTTTTTCCCATACAATTCTACTGTATGTTGAATCGTATGGAAAATCGCATCGCATACAATTTGGGCGCATGTGATGCGATAATCACATTGAATCGGATTGTACTGTATGCCTTAAATTAAGGCATACAGTACAATCGTACAATAATATCGGGCGTGCAGATACAGCATTACACCAGTACTGTACAGTACCTACAATACTGTACTTACCGACCGCGCTTGGACTAGGCTCCGGCAGGGTGGCGGCGAGGGTGGCCCTCTCCTCGAGGTGGGGGGGGAAGCTTTCAGATGCTGCAAATGTACAAAAAAGACGAAATAAAGACACTGTACAGTATAATCTCAAGCAGGGGTGTTTTTCAACAGGCTCCAGCAGGAACTGATGCCCTTATTCTGCCTCCTACAGTAGATGGACAAACCCATGTGCACTGCAGGGGAGGCAGTGCAAAATGACACACCCAAATCTAACTGCACAAGTACTGTATAGTAACACTGCCTCACCAGGGGCCAGATTCTATAAGCTTTAAAAGTGATAAGTTTCACAGTGATAAACAGCCAGCCAATCAGCTCCTACCTGCCATGTCACAGACTGTGTTTGAAAAATAACAGGCAGGAGCTGATTGGCTGGCTGTTTATCACTGTGAAACTTATCTCTTTTGAAGCTTATAGAATCTGGCCCCTGATGAGCACATGGGTTTGTCCATCTACAGTAAGAAGGATTTTGCCAGAGAGTGAAGCAGGTGTTACACAGTACACATGTCGGTCCCACAGATACTGTACTGTACTATACAGTATTTTCCGTTGCACAAGGTGGACCCACAGTTACAGTACTGTGCAGTACAGTATATGGCACACATGTGGGCACCACAAGTACTGTACTGTACTTTGCTGTACAGCAGGGGCGGACAAACCGGTCCTCAAGATCTACCAACGGTCCAGGTTTTCCATATCACCAAGCTGGAGCACAGCTGCAGTCATTACTACAGTACAGTAACTGTCACATTTTCAAACCTGCTGCATTCATTCCTACTATACAGATCCACGGGTTGCCTGAAAAACATGAACTGTTGGTACTGTAGATCTTGAGGAAAGGTTTGGCCACCCCTGCTGTACAGTATGTACAGTACTGTACAGTATTAGAGGGTTCACATGGTGGGCCCACAGATGTGATTAAGTACACATGTTGGGCCCACAATTACTGTAATATCCGGTACATGCGGTGTGCTGTTGTACAGTACAATACTGTACTTACCATCTGCACTGGGCAACTCCTGCTCCTCCTCCTCCTCACTGGTATCAATCACCAGGCGTCCTGTGTGTAAAAGATGGAGTACGTATCAAGTATCGTCATACAGTATACAGTTAAATAATAGTAGAAAATAGTGACCATAACAATGATTACCACTATCAGAGCTGTCTGCGCTCAGAGACTCCTCCTCCAGCTGGGTGGGGGCAGAGGTGGCCCTCTCCTCCTGGGTGGCGGCAGGGAGGCTTTCTGGAGCTGCAAATGTCAAAAAAAAAAAGGACAAAATAAAGAGGCTGTATCGTGCAAGCAGGGGTATTTTTGAACAGGCTCCAGCAGGAACTGATGCCCTTACTCTGCTTCACTCTCTGACAAAATCCTCCCCACAGTAGATGGACAAACCCATGTGCACAGCAGGCGAGGCAGTGCAAAATGACACACCCAAATCTACTGTACAGTACATACTGTAATTCTCTCTGCGCAAGTCCAGTAACACCTGCCTCACCTGCAGTGCACATGGGTTTGTCCATCCAAGAAGGATTTTGTCAGAGAGTGAAGAAGAACAAGGGCCTCAGTACATGCTGGAGCCTGTTCAAAAATACTTTTCCGGTACAGATGGTGAGAGCCCTGGTGTTATACTGTACAATACTTACCAACCGCGCTCAGAGACTCCTCCTCCAGCTGGGTGGGGGCAGAGGTGGCCCTCTCCTCCTGGGTGGCGGCAGGGAGGCTTTCTGGATCTGCAAATGTCAAAAAAAAAAAGGACAAAATAAAGAGGCTGTATCGTGCAAGCAGGGGTATTTTTGAACAGGCTCCAGCAGGAACTGATGCCCTTACTCTGCTTCACTCTCTGACAAAATCCTCCCCACAGTAGATGGACAAACCCATGTGCACAGCAGGCGAGGCAGTGCAAAATGACACACCCAAATCTACTGTACAGTACATACTGTAATTCTCTCTGCGCAAGTCCAGTAACACCTGCCTCACCTGCAGTGCACATGGGTTTGTCCATCCAAGAAGGATTTTGTCAGAGAGTGAAGAAGAACAAGGGCCTCAGTACATGCTGGAGCCTGTTCAAAAATACTTTTCCGGTACAGATGGTGAGAGCCCTGGTGTTATACTGTACAATACTTACCAACCGCGCTCAGAGACTCCTCCTCCAGCTGGGTGGGGGCAGAGGTGGCCCTCTCCTCCTGGGTGGCGGCAGGGAGGCTTTCTGGAGCTGCAAATGTCAAAAAAAAAAAGGACAAAATAAAGAGGCTGTATCGTGCAAGCAGGGGTATTTTTGAACAGGCTCCAGCAGGAACTGATGCCCTTACTCTGCTTCACTCTCTGACAAAATCCTCCCCACAGTAGATGGACAAACCCATGTGCACAGCAGGCGAGGCAGTGCAAAATGACACACCCAAATCTACTGTACAGTACATACTGTAATTCTCTCTGCGCAAGTCCAGTAACACCTGCCTCACCTGCAGTGCACATGGGTTTGTCCATCCAAGAAGGATTTTGTCAGAGAGTGAAGAAGAACAAGGGCCTCAGTACATGCTGGAGCCTGTTCAAAAATACTTTTCCGGTACAGATGGTGAGAGCCCTGGTGTTATACTGTACAATACTTACCAACCGCGCTCAGAGACTCCTCCTCCAGCTGGGTGGGGGCAGAGGTGGCCCTCTCCTCCTGGGTGGCGGCAGGGAGGCTTTCTGGATCTGCAAATGTCAAAAAAAAAAAGGACAAAATAAAGAGGCTGTATCGTGCAAGCAGGGGTATTTTTGAACAGGCTCCAGCAGGAACTGATGCCCTTACTCTGCTTCACTCTCTGACAAAATCCTCCCCACAGTAGATGGACAAACCCATGTGCACAGCAGGCGAGGCAGTGCAAAATGACACACCCAAATCTACTGTACAGTACATACTGTAATTCTCTCTGCGCAAGTCCAGTAACACCTGCCTCACCTGCAGTGCACATGGGTTTGTCCATCCAAGAAGGATTTTGTCAGAGAGTGAAGAAGAACAAGGGCCTCAGTACATGCTGGAGCCTGTTCAAAAATACTTTTCCGGTACAGATGGTGAGAGCCCTGGTGTTATACTGTACAATACTTACCAACCGCGCTCAGAGACTCCTCCTCCAGCTGGGTGGGGGCAGAGGTGGCCCTCTCCTCCTGGGTGGCGGCAGGGAGGCTTTCTGGATCTGCAAATGTCAAAAAAAAAAAGGACAAAATAAAGAGGCTGTATCGTGCAAGCAGGGGTATTTTTGAACAGGCTCCAGCAGGAACTGATGCCCTTACTCTGCTTCACTCTCTGACAAAATCCTCCCCACAGTAGATGGACAAACCCATGTGCACAGCAGGCGAGGCAGTGCAAAATGACACACCCAAATCTACTGTACAGTACATACTGTAATTCTCTCTGCGCAAGTCCAGTAACACCTGCCTCACCTGCAGTGCACATGGGTTTGTCCATCCAAGAAGGATTTTGTCAGAGAGTGAAGAAGAACAAGGGCCTCAGTACATGCTGGAGCCTGTTCAAAAATACTTTTCCGGTACAGATGGTGAGAGCCCTGGTGTTATACTGTACAATACTTACCAACCGCGCTCAGAGACTCCTCCTCCAGCTGGGTGGGGGCAGAGGTGGCCCTCTCCTCCTGGGTGGCGGCAGGGAGGCTTTCTGGATCTGCAAATGTCAAAAAAAAAAAGGACAAAATAAAGAGGCTGTATCGTGCAAGCAGGGGTATTTTTGAACAGGCTCCAGCAGGAACTGATGCCCTTACTCTGCTTCACTCTCTGACAAAATCCTCCCCACAGTAGATGGACAAACCCATGTGCACAGCAGGCGAGGCAGTGCAAAATGACACACCCAAATCTACTGTACAGTACATACTGTAATTCTCTCTGCGCAAGTCCAGTAACACCTGCCTCACCTGCAGTGCACATGGGTTTGTCCATCCAAGAAGGATTTTGTCAGAGAGTGAAGAAGAACAAGGGCCTCAGTACATGCTGGAGCCTGTTCAAAAATACTTTTCCGGTACAGATGGTGAGAGCCCTGGTGTTATACTGTACAATACTTACCAACCGCGCTCAGAGACTCCTCCTCCAGCTGGGTGGGGGCAGAGGTGGCCCTCTCCTCCTGGGTGGCGGCAGGGAGGCTTTCTGGAGCTGCAAATGTCAAAAAAAAAAAGGACAAAATAAAGAGGCTGTATCGTGCAAGCAGGGGTATTTTTGAACAGGCTCCAGCAGGAACTGATGCCCTTACTCTGCTTCACTCTCTGACAAAATCCTCCCCACAGTAGATGGACAAACCCATGTGCACAGCAGGCGAGGCAGTGCAAAATGACACACCCAAATCTACTGTACAGTACATACTGTAATTCTCTCTGCGCAAGTCCAGTAACACCTGCCTCACCTGCAGTGCACATGGGTTTGTCCATCCAAGAAGGATTTTGTCAGAGAGTGAAGAAGAACAAGGGCCTCAGTACATGCTGGAGCCTGTTCAAAAATACTTTTCCGGTACAGATGGTGAGAGCCCTGGTGTTATACTGTACAATACTTACCAACCGCGCTCAGAGACTCCTCCTCCAGCTGGGTGGGGGCAGAGGTGGCCCTCTCCTCCTGGGTGGCGGCAGGGAGGCTTTCTGGATCTGCAAATGTCAAAAAAAAAAAGGACAAAATAAAGAGGCTGTATCGTGCAAGCAGGGGTATTTTTGAACAGGCTCCAGCAGGAACTGATGCCCTT
This sequence comes from Crinia signifera, assembly GCF_055691185.1. Classification (NCBI taxonomy): domain Eukaryota; kingdom Metazoa; phylum Chordata; class Amphibia; order Anura; family Myobatrachidae; genus Crinia; species Crinia signifera. The sequence continues at coordinate 65,559,615 of NC_139226.1, forward strand.
ACTCTGCTTCACTCTCTGACAAAATCCTCCCCACAGTAGATGGACAAACCCATGTGCACAGCAGGCGAGGCAGTGCAAAATGACACACCCAAATCTACTGTACAGTACATACTGTAATTCTCTCTGCGCAAGTCCAGTAACACCTGCCTCACCTGCAGTGCACATGGGTTTGTCCATCCAAGAAGGATTTTGTCAGAGAGTGAAGAAGAACAAGGGCCTCAGTACATGCTGGAGCCTGTTCAAAAATACTTTTCCGGTACAGATGGTGAGAGCCCTGGTGTTATACTGTACAATACTTACCAACCGCGCTCAGAGACTCCTCCTCCAGCTGGGTGGGGGCAGAGGTGGCCCTCTCCTCCTGGGTGGCGGCAGGGAGGCTTTCTGGAGCTGCAAATGTCAAAAAAAAAAGGACAAAATAAAGAGGCTGTATCGTGCAAGCAGGGGTATTTTTGAACAGGCTCCAGCAGGAACTGATGCCCTTACTCTGCTTCACTCTCTGACAAAATCCTCCCCACAGTAGATGGACAAACCCATGTGCACAGCAGGCGAGGCAGTGCAAAATGACACACCCAAATCTACTGTACAGTACATACTGTAATTCTCTCTGCGCAAGTCCAGTAACACCTGCCTCACCTGCAGTGCACATGGGTTTGTCCATCCAAGAAGGATTTTGTCAGAGAGTGAAGAAGAACAAGGGCCTCAGTACATGCTGGAGCCTGTTCAAAAATACTTTTCCGGTACAGATGGTGAGAGCCCTGGTGTTATACTGTACAATACTTACCAACCGCGCTCAGAGACTCCTCCTCCAGCTGGGTGGGGGCAGAGGTGGCCCTCTCCTCCTGGGTGGCGGCAGGGAGGCTTTCTGGATCTGCAAATGTCAAAAAAAAAAAGGACAAAATAAAGAGGCTGTATCGTGCAAGCAGGGGTATTTTTGAACAGGCTCCAGCAGGAACTGATGCCCTTACTCTGCTTCACTCTCTGACAAAATCCTCCCCACAGTAGATGGACAAACCCATGTGCACAGCAGGCGAGGCAGTGCAAAATGACACACCCAAATCTACTGTACAGTACATACTGTAATTCTCTCTGCGCAAGTCCAGTAACACCTGCCTCACCTGCAGTGCACATGGGTTTGTCCATCCAAGAAGGATTTTGTCAGAGAGTGAAGAAGAACAAGGGCCTCAGTACATGCTGGAGCCTGTTCAAAAATACTTTTCCGGTACAGATGGTGAGAGCCCTGGTGTTATACTGTACAATACTTACCAACCGCGCTCAGAGACTCCTCCTCCAGCTGGGTGGGGGCAGAGGTGGCCCTCTCCTCCTGGGTGGCGGCAGGGAGGCTTTCTGGAGCTGCAAATGTCAAAAAAAAAAAGGACAAAATAAAGAGGCTGTATCGTGCAAGCAGGGGTATTTTTGAACAGGCTCCAGCAGGAACTGATGCCCTTACTCTGCTTCACTCTCTGACAAAATCCTCCCCACAGTAGATGGACAAACCCATGTGCACAGCAGGCGAGGCAGTGCAAAATGACACACCCAAATCTACTGTACAGTACATACTGTAATTCTCTCTGCGCAAGTCCAGTAACACCTGCCTCACCTGCAGTGCACATGGGTTTGTCCATCCAAGAAGGATTTTGTCAGAGAGTGAAGAAGAACAAGGGCCTCAGTACATGCTGGAGCCTGTTCAAAAATACTTTTCCGGTACAGATGGTGAGAGCCCTGGTGTTATACTGTACAATACTTACCAACCGCGCTCAGAGACTCCTCCTCCAGCTGGGTGGGGGCAGAGGTGGCCCTCTCCTCCTGGGTGGCGGCAGGGAGGCCTTCTGGAGCTGCGACATCCACTGGGACTGCGGAAAAGCACACAAAAAAACTACTGTGCTGTACAGTACTGTATATTCTCTAACACGAACATACTGTACTATAAAGTACAATGTGTTAAGGTACTGTATCAACACTACAGTACATACTGTACTGTGCAGTACATAACAGTACAGTACAGTACAGTACCTGCCAAAATGACCCATTCCAGGAGGGATGAAATGCTGTGGTCCTGTACAGTATCCCACATGTTTGAAAGTCAATATGCAATGTTCCGCTCTGTACTGTATACAGTATACTGTACTGTACTTACAGTGGCGGTGCTGTCTCTCCCGCAGCGTCATCCTGCTGATACCTGGAAAAATAAGAAATACAGTGCGTAAGGCATACTGTAATTACTGCAGATACAGTATTTGTAGGCCCCATATCAAAAGTTTGTAAGGGCCCACAATTTACTGTACAGTACTGTACAGTATGTCATGAAAACCAATGCTGTAGGAAATCACCCATGGCAACAAGCATGTACTGTACAGCATACAGTAGTTGCCTTCCCTCTTCAGCAGGAGACTCCCTGAAATACTGCACAGTACTGTAGCAGCAATCTCCATCTCTCTCTCATTAGTCCTACACATTATGCCATACTGTACACCAAAATACTGTACCTACTGTATTACAGTACAGTATGTACAGTATTTTACCACATTCCATAATGTCCATTACTACACACACTATAATGCTCATTGCATATTAGGGGGTTAACATGCTCGTTGCCATGGGATGAACCTGGTCTTCCAGGTGTTGCACACTCTGGAAGGGATTAACATGCTCATTGCAAAGAATTTACTGTACAGTACATGATCTGCCATGGATTCCGGGGGTTAACATGTTGACATCACCCCAACCATGGGCTGGAAACCAGGTCTGGTGGCTGCAGGAATGGGAATGTAAGAAGTGGGGTCCAGGCCCTGGAGTTGGAGAGCGGAACAATGCTCAGAAGGACGTGTCTAATACTGCTCCCCCCAAATCTGTATCAATACCACTGCTGAACAGCTGACTCTGGCGCTCTCAGACCCGGTCCAAAAAACCTATCTGTCCAGGTCAGCGCCCCCCCCACACACAATACAGTATCTCCATGTACAGTACAGTAGTGTACTGTATGGAAGTACTGTAGACACACCCTTCAGGTGGAGAATGACACACCCCCTAATTCTAAATTCTAATTCTAATAGCAAGTTCTGTAAAATCTACCTGAACAGTTGTACAGCAATCAGCACATTAAAAAAAAATACAGGTACAGTATACTGTAAAATCCCCCATGGCAACAAGTAAAAAAATACTGTATACAATAGCACTCAACATTGTACAGGTATGTACAGTACTTACTTTGCCTGAGGGAGTCCAGCAGTTGAGGGTCCCGACGGACCAGGTCGGACCATCTCCTCTGGAGGCTCCTAACTGGCCTGTCTCTATGGAACCTCACCCTGATGGCTTGACGGGCCCCCTGGTAGGCCTCCACAATCTCCCGATTAGAGACCAGGAGCCTGTCCCGCCAAGCCACCAGGGTGAGGAGCTCCCCTCTGCCAAAGGGCCTTGCCCTCCTGACTCTGCCAGTGTCCGACATACTGAACAGGTCCAGGAACAGTACTAGCGATACTGATAATGGCGCCTACAGTATACTGCAATAGCGTGTGCGCCGTGCGTCCTATGCGCCGTGCGTCCTATGCGCCGTGCGTCCTGTGCGGAACAGCGTCCCATTCTGTGCGCCCCCCGCTGAGTAGTGGGTACAGTAGTTTATCAGTAGTTTATCAGTAGTTTTTATATACTGTAATACATTACTTATACAATATACTGTAAAATGTAATACTATACTGTAAATATATATAATATATATAAATAATTATATTTTAATCACACAGTATATTGTCAATAATTATATCTTAGTTAAAACTGTAAAATTTGATACTATAATATTAAAGGTTTAACGCCGTAATCGAACACGGGTCTCCGGCGTGAAACACCATGCAGATAACCACTACACTACAGCCAAGAACTGTACAGTGTAATGACTACTATACTACCATGACTGATTCTACACCCAGCCTGTAGCTTAACAGTCAGGAGCTGATTGGACGGCATTTTCCACTTCTCCTCCCCTATCACCGCTTCATACTGTAAATCTACCCATCAGTAACTTACCGCACAATACTGTGAATGTAATGCTGCAAAACCATATTGTGACCAAGTTTCCAATATTGTGACCGCCTTTAGAACAATACTGTACTGTATACTGAGACGCATAGCGTCCGTGTCGTACAACCTTTAGAACTACAGTACGGTGTTTGATGTTACGCATTAGCGTCTGTGCGGCTACATCTCCTAACTGTCACTGCGTCTATAGACGCAGTGACAGTTAGAAGCCATGACGTTCAAGTACGTCATGTGTCGGGAAGTACCTCCCGACCATGACGTACAGTACATGTACGACACTCTCTGTCCGCATCAGCATGATGCACTCTCGGCTGAAGAGACTGGATCACGCTCGTGCCAGCGGCATTAGAGAGGTGCTCATCGTATAATAAAGTTCATGTAATTCCTGCGCATCATGCACGCGCTGAAGCACAAATCTTACGCATGCGCAAATGAGGTTTTTAAAAGTGACATCTGGTGGTTGGTCTGTGATATTGCACTCGTCGTGAAGCGCCACGGCGATTCGCTACATGTATGCGCCATGGCGTGTGTCGGAAACATCGCCATAGGTGGCAATAATAAGACCTGCTCCATCTGTATGTATGTCTATTTTATTTGATTCTAATTTGTACAATCAATTTACAGGATAGCAGAAAAGCCTTTACCTCTAACTTCGTTCAGCACTGATGCAATGAGAGCAGGGTGACCGGAAATTTTGCCCACCCAATGCCTCTGGGTCTTATAGTAATGGTTCCCATTGCAATCATTATAGTTATGCCCCTCTGAGGACTGCTATGTACTGCTTTTAAAGGTTTGTATAGAATAATGTGATATTTTGCTTTCATCCTGGACAGCAAACCTTAAAGAACAAAACACATTCAATTTTTGAAATAATGAAACAGTATTTTTAGATCCCATTAAACATTTCCCTGGCACTTCCAAGAATTTTCCAGGCTATGTTAAAGTGCCGAAGTTTGGCAAACCCGGAAAATTCTCGGGATTGCTATTGTCTGTCTCTAAGGGCCTTATTCTAGTTCACTCTTTCTGGCAAAATCCTTCTTAGATGGACAAAACCATGTGCACTGCAGGGGGGCAGATGTAACTTGTGCAGAAAGAATTAGATTTGGGTGAGTTATTTTGTTTCTGTGCAGGGAAAATACTGACTGCTTTATTTTTACACTGCAATATAGATCTCACTTTGAAGTAAAACCCCACCCAAATCTAATTCTCTCTGCACAAGTTACATCTGCCTCACCTGCAGTGCACATGGTTTTGTCCATCTAAGAAGGATTTTGTCAGAAAGAGTGAACTAGAATAACCCCCTTAGTGTCGGGCAGCACCGCTAAAATGAGCGCAGAGCTGAAAGCTGAATTCAGCTTCAGCTGCTGCCTGGCTCCCGCTGCCCGGCCCTGCTTCCTTCCCTCTGGCTGTGTGTGGCATGGCTTTCTATTGCCATGCCACACCCTTCTGGGTTACCGCAGGCAGGGCAAGGCAGCGGCTTATGAAGTGCTCAGCGGTGCTGCCCAGCCCCGGGAGAGACAGTGGTGAGGTTTTTTTAAGGGAGCGCTCCCCCAAAAAATTCGCTCGTGGGTAGTGCTTCCTAAAAAAAACACCACTAAAGGGGTTAATTGTTTTATTTGACAAGTGCTGCTACACAAGAACTCTTTCTGTGGAGGCACTGTTACTCCTTGTTCCATTTAAAGCAATAAAAATTCCAAATCAGAAGATCAATTGGTCTCAAACCAGTATTTCCAGCATTGGTAATTGAGTTGTAATGATAAAACTTGCAGCATTGCCCCTGACAGATATTTATTTTCTTTGTTACAAGGAAAGAGACAAGTCATTGCCTTAGTTCTTGAGCATTATGTAAAGGAGACATGGAGGATGTAATTCTGAGTGTGTGGGTAGGTCATCCTCCAGGGAAAAGTCTTACATGAGGTCGTGGCATTACAAGGGCTATATTAAGATCAATACATCTCTCATTCCTGGCAGCTGAAATTGCAGAATCTGTTAGTATGTCTGGAAAATAATAGGTGCATCACGCTTTTTGGCCTCTGATTTTTAAAAAATGAAAGAAAAATGTCTTTATAGTTAATTTTCTAGAGATAGATATTTATTTGTTTATTTTTTTGGGGAAGAGAAACCTCTATTTTTACTGTCAGAAATTACAGTGTTGTAATATTTTTACAACAATAATTAACATGATCTAATTTTCTAATGTTTACTAATATATATATATATATATATATATATATATATATATATATATATAAAATATATATATATAGATGTGCGGGCTCGGATTTCAGAGATCCGAGCCCCCACGGACGTCATCATTCCGAGCCCGATTCCGAGCAGCGCTCGGAGATTCCCGCCTGCCTCGGTCCGTCCGCGTGATTAGAACGTCATCTGCCGGCGTCGGATTTCGTGGGGCTTTATAAGCGGCTGCCGCGCCCGCCATCTTCACTCCAGTCAAGTAGTGGGTTGGGAGAGGGTGTGTTGGTGCTGCTGCTGGGGCTTAAACTTGAGGTTGACCTTGAGCTTTTGCAATCGCTGGTGCTGTCTCTCAGTGCTGCTGTGTAGTCTAACTGTGTACTTGTAGTACTACTGTCTCCTCTGTGCGGTCTACCTCTGGTGTGCTGCTGTGCTGTAATTAATTATTTTATTTGCTGGGGCTGTCTCCCTCAGTGCTGCTGTGTACTCTGTTCTCCTCTGCTTAGGAGAACAGTCTAACTGTGTACTTGTAGTACTACTGTCTCCTCTGTGCGGTCTACCTCTGGTGTGCTGTGCTGTAATTAATTATTTTATTTGCTGGGGCTGTCTCCCTCAGTGCTGCTGTGTACTCTGTTCTCCTCTGCTTAGGAGAACAGTCTAACTGTGTACCTGACTGTAGTACTACTGTCTCCTCTGTGCTGGGGCATACCTCTGGTGCTGTGCTGTGCCATTTATTATATATATTAATAATTAATTAATTATATTAAATAAATAAATATATATATAGTCCACTGGTGCTGCCTGCACTGAATCTGCCAGTCTGGTGGTCTGTGGTCTGGGGCTCACTGCCTAATAAATAATACTGCCGTATATCTAGTTACCTGTGTGGTCTGGGGCTCACTGCCTAATACTGCCGTATCTACTGTCTGGTTTGGGGCTCACTGCCTAATAAAATACTGCCGTATATCATTATCTGCCTGTGTGGTCTGGGGCTCACTGCCTAATAAATAATTAAATACTGCCATATATCTCTACCTTTGTGGTCTGGGGCTCACTGCCTAATAAATAATTAAATAGTAAATATTGCCGTACATCTCTACCTTTGTGGTCAGGGGCTCACTGCCTATACTGCCGTATGTACCGTCTGGTCTGGGGCTCACTGCCTAATAAATACTGCCGTATATCTACCTGTGTGGTCTGGGGCTCACTGCCTAATAAATAATTAAATACTGCCGTATATCTCTACCTTTGTGGTCTGGGGCTCACTGCCTAATAAATAATTAAATACTGCCGTATATCTCTACCTTTGTGGTCTGGGGCTCACTGCCTAATAAATAATTAAATACTGCCGTATATCTCTACCTTTGTGGTCTGGGGCTCACTGCCTATACTGCCGTATGTACCGTATGGTCTGGGGCTCACTGCCTAATAAATACTGCCGTATATCTACCTGTGTGGTCTAGGGCTCACTGCCTAATAAATAATTAAATACTGCCGTATATCTCTACCTTTGTGGTCTGGGGCTCACTGCCTAATAAATAATTAAATACTGCTGTATATCTCTACTTTGTGGTCTGGGGCTCACTGCCTATACTGCTGTATGTACCGTCTGGTCTGGGGCTCACTGCCTAATAAATACTTAAACTGCCATCCTGTCTGCCGCTGCAGTGCCACTCTTACATGAGCCACGTGTTTGTGCCGCACACTTGTGTGGCTTAGCATAGTTATCCAGCTACCTCGGTGCAAACTTTTGCCCTAAAAACAATATTGTGAGGTGTGAGGTGTTCAGAATAGACTGGAAATGAGTGTACATGAATGTTATTGAGGTTAATATAGCGTAGGAGCAAAAAAAACCCACCAAATTCTGCGATTTTAGCTGTTTTTATGCTTTTTTAACAAAAAAATCAGAACCCAAAACCCAAAAAATCCAAACACAAAACACTTAGGAGGTGTTTTGCCAAAACCCATTAGAACCCAAAACCTCAAGGTAATCAGAACCCAAAACCCGAAAAGTGGCCGGTGCACATCTCTAATATATATATATATATATATATATATATATATATATATATATATATATATATATATATATATATATATATATATATATGTGTTAAACTGTTCCATATGATAATAACTTGTGCATATCTGAAAGATGAGTGCAACTATTTCAGAACAGGCATACTGGAAGCATATTCTAAATCCATCCTAGATCCATCCTAAGGGCCCCACTGATTTAGTACTCACGTGAGAACGGATATAAATAATACGGATTCGATCTTGAAAATTACAATCAAGCTTTCTTAAATTGTTTCTGAAAAAGGAATGTACTCAAAGAAGCTAAAACTTTAAATGAAAAACTCTACAGCAAAAATACTGTATTAATGTAATATACCCGTTATCATCTTAAAATGCATAAACTATTGACATCAGATTCGTACTACAGTTTAAAAATAATTGATATATATATATATATATATATATATATATATATATATATATATATATATCAATCCTATCAGTTGAAAACGGTCCCCCTTGATCTGCCCGGGAGCTTCCCAAGCGGCAGGAACACATGCAATATATTGCTCCTCCCTGATTGGATGCTGTCTGAGTCCAGGTCCAATCTCTGATACATGGTCCTGTGCACATTGGATCAGATCAACACATGCGATTTGGGCTATTTTCACTCAATTTTTCGGGCCAATCCGTCGGAATCAGGTTTAAAGTGGTCAATAGGACAAATGTTTGGCCAGCTTTAATATGTTGGATCTGTAGGTTCTTGTGTTGCAGGAGTGGATCCTAAGGATGGAGCAGAGGTAAAGCCATGTGTAGGAAACTGTGCACGTTCTAATAAAGTTTCTGCACATAATGACAATAAAGTCAAATTTAGTTACGCTTGTGGTCATTTGAGATTGCAGTTTTAGCCAAAAATTCATATTGGAAATTAACTGAACACAGCTTTGAAATTTCTAGGTAATTGGCTACAGCACCAAACATACCCTATTGCTTTGCATTTGTATATCCCAGCTTTGATTTCTAGGTAATTAACTATATTCTATTTCACACACTGTACTTGGTTTTAAACTTTGAATTAAGGCAGGACATTACTGTAAATCTGTGTTGGATAGACTGTCCTCTCACCACTTTCTTACTTGATTGGTGAGCTTTTGTTGTGGGAGGAAGGCTAGTGTGGGTGGGGTGATTTTTGTCTGCACACCTGGTAGCAGCCCTACCTAGGTCGACATGGGTTTAGGTCTACAGGTCATTAGGTCGACACAAGCATTAGGTTGACATGGGCAAGGTCGACAGTCAAAAGGTCGACATGGGTTTTTTCACAGTTTTTTATCCAAATGTCGACACGGTCAACATGGACACAGGTAAAAGTGCACTGTGTGCGCGCCATGCTTCGGCACACTATTTTATTCTCCCACCACGTCTTAGTGGATGGTAGGGCATGAAATACCACCTGTCGGCACATGTCAGCTCAAAAATAGTGAAAATCCCCATGTTGACCTTTTGACTGACTACCTAGACCCATGTTGAAATAATGGTGTCGACCCAATGTTTGTTGACCATCATGCTGTAGATCTGTTGACCGTATCCCCTACAAGCATTAGGTCAACACCACTAGGTTATGAAGGTCGACATGGCTGAAGGTCACCTTGGGTGAGGTCGACAGGGTCATTAGGTCAAAATGGGAAATGCACATGTTACATCAGCCCCACCTGCAGTGCATATGGTTTTGTGCATTAGAGAGTGATTTTGCCTTTCCGAGTAAATCAAAATAACCCCCTTATACCCCTTTCCCACTGCAACTGTTAAACGGTAAATTGCCATTTTTTTAGCCTTTTTAAACGGGTAGAGCTGCAGTGGGAAAGCTCCAGGTTGCTTTACCCATTTAACAAATACTGGTAAAAAGCAGTGTCCTACACGTTTAAGACACATTTTTTTGGCAGTGGGAAAGGGTCTTAAACAGTTTTTAAGATACCACACTAGTCTTCCCCCTCCCCTGGTACATGTCCTGCCCCCCCCCTCCCCCCCTGGTACCTTGCAGCTGGTACCCCTCTCCCCTGGTACCTGGCAGCGATCCATCCGGGCAGTGGGGCAGCACAGTAGGCAGAGTAGGCAGCGGGCGTGCCAGGGCTCCTAGTCTGTAGGTCCCGGACTGATACATGAAAGCATCATGCAGGAGTTTGATGCAGGAGGAGGCTGCAGCTGGTGCACAGACAGCGGGGGCACTGGGGATCCGGGCAGGTCCGTGCTCAGGAGGAGGAAGCGGGTCCATTAGGAGATTGTAATTTCATCAGTTGGGGTCCCTGCCGCGATTGGGAATTAGCGGAGTCGCTCATTAAATATGTGCATATTTAATTAGTGGCTCATTTCATATGTGCATATGTAATGATCGGGCCCGCTAGTTCCCATTCGCGGCAGGGACCCCCGCCGATGAAATGACAATCTCCTAATGGACCCCCTTCTTCGGCTTCCTCCTCCTGAGCACGGACCTGACCAGATCCCCAGTGCCCCCACTGTCTGTGCACCAGCTGCAGCCTCCTCCTGCACCATGCTCCTGTATGATGCTTTCATGCATCAGTGGGAGATCTGCCGACTAGGAGCCCTGGCACGCCGCTGCCTACTGCACTGCCCCGCTGCCTGGATGGATTGCTGCCAGGTACCAGGGGAGTGGGGGTACCAGGTACCAGGCCAGTGGAGAGGGGGTACCAGGTACCAGGGGAGGGGGGAGTGGGGGTACCAGCTGGCAGGTACCAGGGGGGGGCAGGACAGGTACCAGGGGATGGGTGGTATATTACTGGTGAATTACCGTTTCTGTACCTTTCAAAACGGGTGCAATGTGAATGGTACAAAAATGGTAATTAACCAGTAATATACCGTTTACAACATGCGAGTAGACTGGAGTCTGGGATTTAACTGGTGAAGTTTGGTATCAGACTGGGACCGGCTATGCTGAGTATCAGGCTAGTACTGGCAAAACTGGTTACCATGCTGGAACCGGATATGCTGGATACTTGCCTGGGACCAGTCAAACTGGATACCAAAGTTAACCAGTTACACTGAATGCCAGGCTGGGACTGGTTAAACTGGGTGCTGGGATGGACCAGCCAAACTTAATACCAGGCTGGAATCGGTTACTCTGGGTGCCAGTCTGGGACCAGCCAAATAGAATAGGGTGTTGGAAATCAATCTGGTGCTGCAGTGATTATCAAGCCTGACCTGGAGGATCTGTACTTGACTGGAACCAGAAGTTGTACTGTAAATTTCTTTGAACACAGGCTTTGAGAACTGGAAGCTAGGGACATAGCAGTTGAGTGACCATTGATGTCAGCTGCCTTCATCCCGCACCCGCATCACTGGCGCATCTACATAACAACGCCCAGCATTTTCATGAGGATGCCCATGAAACACTGCGTGTTCCCAATGGTGCAGCCCCTCGCCACCGTCCCATGCCCCCCACCCACACTGCTAGGTGCCAACGGCTGGCGAATAAGCAATTTATTGCACCCACTCACACTCTCCAGCCTCAACAGTATATTGTTACCAGTCTTTTATCTGATCTCCAATAAATATAAATATTAAGAATTACCATAATTTCTAGGAATTCCTGCATAAGATAAGTGTGCTGTGGGCATGTTGTGAGTGGATTGTATGAGTACAGAAATAAGTTCTATTTCAAACAAATACAGTATATTGCACTAAGGATAAGACTGATGCTAATAGTGATGATGGTTACTTGTACAAGCACATGGTTGAAGGTGATACAGTTGCATACAGATATGTTCTGCTATATACCTAGTTCCCAGCATATGAATCATGGGATAGCAGGGAGCGCATGTATGCATACTCCAACTATCCATTAATTTGTATGGGGGAACTAGCGGCTGAGACTGCATTAATCATGGTGCCCTAGTTGTAGAAAGACACTTCTGTCAATGCAACTTACTCTGAATTAAAGTTGAATTGCGTCCAAGTTTGGATTCACTCTTGGGTTCAGAGTGGAACAAACTCCTGGCACAAGTCTATTGTCAGTTCAGTACTTTTAGGGACAATGGTGGTGTGGGCTTTCAAGGTGGTTCATATACAAATTCTAGTTAGTCCCCTGATGCCAGTATCTGATTAAGAGGCACAAATATAACAATGGGACATGCAAGGTTACTTTACAAGTCAATAAATATTTTTATGTGACTTTTCTTTTCTTCAGTACAGTACAACCTTAAAATATCAAATTTGTGACATTTATTTGTACATAGTGTTGGCAATTGAGTTTTACCCACGCAGTCAGGATCACCTTCTGTATCAAGCTTCATTCAGTAGACACACGCTGGAAAGGTCTTTGTGGTATGATTGGTTTTATATAAACTGGAACTGGTCATAACATGAACTTGTAATGAGAACAAGGTAACTGTACATGAATAACTGCATGCTGCATCTGTCTTTCTCCTTCATGTAACCTTCAGACACAGGAAACAACAACAAACAAGTATATACATACATCACAGACTGTAAGACACACAAACACAAATGTAACAGCACCGCCTGCTGTCCCTCCAGTGTAATTGCAACTTAAGTCTCATCTGATGTAGTTTTCTCAACACATAGCACTGTACAAGCAGAAGGAAAGCTAATGTACAACTTGTAGTTTCAAAATAGTTGGAGAGCAATAGTTGGGTGTAGTCATTGTGCAGGTCAACATACACAAGGCCGACACTAGAAAAAGTGTGCCTCAACCATGGAAAAGGTCAAAACATTAAAAGGGCTACATGAGTTTTCCACTTTTTTGGGGGTTTGTCAACACCAGAGCATGTGGACCTCGAATAATACCCCTTTCACATCGCACTTTTAAAACGGTAAATTGACGTTTTTTTCCCTTTTTAAAACGTTTAAGCCTGCACTGTGAATGCACCACAGCCGATTTACCGTTTAAAGTTAACTGGCATTTCGAACCGTGTAAAAAGCAGAGTCCTACACGTTCCTTGCCGTTTTTTGTGCAATAGGAATGTGTACAATGCTATGCATTCACAGTGCAGGCTTAAACGTTTTAAAAAGGGGAAAAAAAAACGGCAATTTACCGTTTTAAAAGTGCGATGTGAAAGGGGTATAAACCGGTATTTAAAACGGTAATCTGCGGCAATGTTAAGGCTCTGACCCGTTTTAATTACCATTTTAAATACCGGTTTTTAAAACGTGTCGGCGATGTGAAAGTGGTATTAGTGTACCAGGTCACCTTCTTCACTCGCCATGCTTTAGGTCAGAAGCATCCCTCCACTACTGCTGCGCTCGACACACTTTATTGTTCACAATTGGAGTCCATGAAAAAGCTACAAAAATGAAAAAATTGTGAAAAACACATCAACCCTGTCATGTGTCGACCATAACCATAAAAACGAAACTAGACTAAAGGGCGCTTGTTTGGAATGACAAAAATGTATTAATATTCATTTCAATTTTTTATTTGTAAAATAGTATAAGCTGCAGTCTTCTAGTGCGTAGATGCTAACACACTAGATATTTTGGCACTGCTTACACTGTCAGGTGCAAGCAGCGACACTTTATGTAAATGAAAAAAGAAAAGGAAGCACTGCGCTGAGTCTACAATTCTTCCACCATGTATCAATTCACGTGACCAACTGGTTTAATATAAAGATATATTTATTAAAAATTAAGACACACATATGGTCATGCCCGATCGGGCATAAGTCTGAGAACTTTTCACAGGTGCTAAACCAAAACTGGATTTATAATTAGTGTGGATTGCCATTGAAATATATATTATATATATTTTATTACATATATATATGTTTTGTTTGAAAGTACTAACTTTATTGAAATGCACATATTTTAATTTGTGATGGCCATCATAATAAATTACTATCTTAATTTTTAATAAATATATCTTTATATTAAACCATTTGGTCATGTGAATTCATACATGGTGGAAGAATTGTAGACTCAGTGAAGTGTTTCCTTTTCTTTTTTCAACCATAACCATGTCAAATCTTTGCTTGTGTTGACATTTTGACCCTATGTGTGTTAACTATATGGTGTCGAACTATTGACTGTTGATCTAGATATAATCTACCTACAATTTGGATACTGCCATACATGTTGGTATACAGTCAGTCAGATAATACAAAGGGCAGTATTCAATGAGAATTTTGACGATGTGCAGCGAATCCTGTTTAGGATTCGCTGCACATTCGCCACTGCCCGCCGCGTTCCGGAGCCTCGCCGGCTCCGGTATTCAATGAGTCAGGGGCTCACTGCCCCTGACCGGCGAATTTTAATTCCTGCGGCGATGCCGCAGGGAGCCTGAGGACGGCGGCAGACTGGGAGATGGAAGTCTCCCTGGCTGCCCCATAACGTTTGTGGGGAGGAGGTGGGCTCCCCGGGAGCCAAGCAGCACAGGCTGCCCCCCGGGATAGCCAACAGGGGACCAGGTATTCACTACACCCGATCGTGCATATGTAATGATCGGGTGCAGTGAATATATGAATATCTAATGAGCGGCTTGGCTCCCGGCCCCCTGCTGGCTGCTCTGTGTAAAAAAAATTTTTTTTTATTTTTTTTTATTTTTTTTTATATATATTCATGTGCTTACAGCACATGAATAAAAATAGCATGCCCCTCCTCAGTATAAAATTCCTGATTTTTTGACACCAAATGTAAAAAACAAAACACTTTATTTTAAAAGTTCACATTCCACTTCACCATAAAAAGATAGCGATTGCTACTCGTTGAATCATGGCGATAAAAACCTTGAAATGTATTCGCCATCTGGTCATTGAATAGGGTGATTTACCGTTTTAGTCAAAAAAATCGCCTTACAGCACGAAAATAGCACAAAATCGCCATAAAACATGGCGAATCAGCCTCATTGAATACTGCCCAAAGTGGAGCTTCCACCATATTCATGGTACATAAACCAGCTTAATAGCAGGGCTGCTACTTGTACACTATTGGGATGATGATTTTCTTAGCACAATTTTTGCCGCAAATATATGTGTCCACCTAACATGACCAGATGACCTCATCAGGTGGGTCCCTCACATTCCTAAAAAGCAGCTGAGGTAAAAAAAATTGTTAAAGTATTACACTTGTGATGCACTAAAGCAGCCCAGTCTTACAATCCTTTTCTAATACTGACATAAACATTTATCCAGGACTTGCCATTCATAGTGCCTATTTAAATATACCATCTGTGGGGGCACAACTAAGTCCTATGGTAAACATTTAAGAAGAGATCATTATAAGTACTAGGAGTCAGCAGTCCACAGTGCCAGATATGCCCCCACAGTGCCAGATATTACGCCACAGTGCCAAATACACATATGCCCCCACAGTGCCAGATATGCCCCCACAGTGCCAGATATTCCGCCACAGTGCCAAATACACATATGCCCCCACAATGCCAGATATGCCCCCACAGTGCCAGACACATATGCCGCCACAGTGCCAGATATTCCGCCACAGTGCCAAATACACATATGCCCCCACAGTGCCAGATATGCCCCCACAGTGCCAGACACATATGCCGCCACAGTGCCAGATATTCCGCCACAGTGCCAAATACACATATTCCTCCACAGTGCCAGATATGCTCCTAGAGTGCCAGAGGCACATATGGCCCCACAGAGTGCCAGAGGCACATATGCCCCCACAGAGTGCCAGAGGCACATATGCCCCCACAGAGTGCCAGAGGCACATATGCCCCCACAGAGTGCCAGAGGCACATATGCCCCCGCAGAGTGCCAGAAGCACATATGCCCCCGCAGAGTGCCAGAGGCACATATGCCCCCACAGAGTGCCAGAGGCACATATGCCCCCACAGAGTGCCAGAGGCACATATGCCCCCACAGAGTGCCAGAGGCACATATGCCCCCACAGAGTGCCAGAGGCACATATGCCCCCACAGAGTGCCAGAAGCACATATGCCCCCAGAGAGTGCCAGAGGCACATATGCCCCCACAGAGTGCCAGAAACACATATGCTGTGGGGAGGGGGGGGAGCGCTTACCCACCCACTGGCTGCGGGCCGCGCTGGATCAGCTCCTCCAGCGCTAGCCGCGGCTTCCAGAACACGGCCGCGGCTACAGGAAAATGGTCGCCGGCCTCCTGCACTGAGGACATCCTCAGTGCAGGAGGCCGGCGCCCATTTTCCTGTAGCCGCGGCCGTGTTCAGGAAGCCGCGGCCAGCGCTGGAGGAGCTGATCCAGCGCGGCCCGCAGCCAGTGGGTGGGTAAGTGGCCCGGGGGGCATATGGCACTCTGCCCCCCTGCCCAGCCCGCCCCTGCCTGCAGCCGGTGCTGTCTCAAAACCGAAAGTCTAGCACTGGAGCCACATCGCAAAGGACAACTCTTATCGCATGAGCTTCCTTTGTCTTAATAATCACAATTATTAAGAATGTGGTAGCCAGTGAATGCCAGAGATGCGGGGCAGTGGATGTTAGTGTATACCTCCTATTTCTTTTTTCTTATGCTTTGAACAAATGTTTGTGTCATGCCCTTTTTCAGTGGGACAGTCTCGCTATTTGGCTGGCAATGTCCCACGTGGTGTGGGTGCAGTTGGAGGGATCTGTAGATCTCCACTGCTCTGCAGATCAGCTGGTAATCACTGAAGAGATACTGTGTGCAAGTATATATGGAGTGGGAACATACACTGCATACAGTAATTTAGAACATAATAAGGTGTGCTACTATGTTGAGACGGTGGAGCTGACATCACATGACTTCCTCCAAACGCCTGGCACATCTGTGTTTTCCATGCCACTAAAAGAAAATGGGCAGTTATCATTTGATGTCACTGAGGCAATTTTACAGATATCCAGAGATTACTTCAGAGGCCCAGAGCAGTTCACCTCTTTTTTTGTGACAAAAATAAAAAGACACAGGACAAAAAAAGTCAGACTATAAAAGCAATCAAGACAACATATTATTATTATTATTTGATTTATAAGGAGCCGCAAGTGTTTCACAGCACAGTACAAAGAAACAGCACCGGGAGACAAAACTAAACAGATTAGACCACTTACAGCACTAAGCAACTTTCACAAAATCTCCTGCTAACAGAAATATTATCAATGCACAAGTTTTTCGTGTTTTCTGGCCATTTTTATTATAAGATGGTGATAACATTGTAAAGTGTGCAAATAAAGACTTGTTGCTATATTTTCACTGGATTTTATTGTGGATACTGGTGGGAGTTCAGGCATTGTTAGTATGCGAGATAGAATTGTTAGTATAATTTTCCAGATAACTGAGGAGTACTTAAGATAAACCAGCGCTAGAGTATGCAATGGTACTGCAGTTCTTTATAGGGAAGAAGGATTAGTTCCCATATACACATCTCAAGCGGTGTCAAACTTGCAGGGACCTGATGGGACGGAGCGGTGATCTAAAGCGCCCTTTGAGACCAACACTTACTTTAGTGTTCTGTCTCGCGTTCACATAACGTTTTCTTTCACAGGTATGCACACAGATCCCACAGTGGTGTAACAGGAATGGAACTTACTTTGTAGTTCAGTCCCGCATTCCCCTAGCAGGTACTTGACACACAGATTCCACTTTTCCACAAATAAAAGGATTTAACCCCTTCCCAACATTTGACGTACATTTACGTCATGGTTGGGAAGGACTTCCCGACACATGGCGTAAATGTACGTCATGAGTTCTAACTGTCACCGCGTCTATGCCCCCCCCCGGTCGGCGATCGCTGCGATTGGCTGTTCAAAAGTGAACAGCCAATTGCAGCATACAACTGAGCTGTGAAAATGAAAAATTAAATTTTTTCATTTTCACAGCCCAGTTGTATCAAAATTGGTGAAACCCCTGGGGGTTTGAAATGTACACTATACCCCTAAATGAATTCTCTGAAGGGTGTAGTTAGCAAAATGGGGTCACTTGTGGGGGGGTTCCTAAATTTTAGCATCTTATGGTGCCTAGAAACCTACATGGTGCCTAAAAAATAATCTCATAAAAAGGAGGCTCCAAAATCAAGTAGGTGCTCCTTCTATTATGAAGCATGTGGTTTGGTCAACGTGCACACTAGGGCCACATATAGGATATTTTTGAAAACAAAAGAATTGGGGGAATCAATTTTTAGTCACATTTCTCTAGTAAAATCTACTGTGTTCCTTAGAAAAATGTATTAAAATTGCAAATCTGCAAAAAATATGAAATTTTGAAATTTCACCTACTCTTTGTTTTAATTCCTGTGAAACACCTAAAGGGTTAACAAACTTCCAAAATGCTGTTTTGAATACTGTGAGGGGTGCAGTTTTTGAAATGGCATCATTTATGGGGGTGTCTCACATACAAGTCCCTCAAAGTCACATCAGAACTGAACTGGTCCCTAAAAAAATCAGTGTTTGAAATTTTCTTGAAAATTTGAAAATTTGCTATTCATATTGTAAGCCTCCTAGTGTCCAAAAAAATTAAAAGGAAGTTGAAATAATGATGGAAACATAAAGTAGACATATGGTCTATGTTAGTTATTAACTATTTTGAGTGGTATGATTATTTGTCTCACAAGCAGAAAATTTAACATTTTGCAAATTGCTAAATTTTCCATTTTTTTACGACATTTTGGTATTTTTCACAAAAAAACACAGACTGTATCGACCCAAATTTACCACTAACTTGAAGTACAATGTGTCACGAGAAAACAATCTCAAAATCACTGGGATAAGTAAAAGCAAAAAAAAGTTATCCCCACTTAAGTGATACATGTCCGATTTGAAAAAAATGGCTCTGTCAGGAACGCAAAAACTGGCTGTGTCAGGAAGGGGTTAATGGATAAAAGCATGCACATACAACATCACAGCGGTGGGGGACGGCTGGAATCGAGGAGAGATGTAGATCTTCCGGAGTCGAGCGCTGCAGACGCTATCAACTTGGGGGCACCTCTTGACTCTTTTGCAGCTTTCCTCACCGCCGTACAAACTGCCTGGATGTGGGCAGCAGCAGCAGCTCCTTCTTCCTACTCGAGTCGACAGCCATACCTTGTCGCCTACTTTCCAAGTAGGAGCAGCTCTTTTTCTTCGGTCTGCAAACCTTTTATACCTTTGTGAGGCTTTGGTTAGAGATTTCCTGACTTTCCTCCAGTGTTGTCGGAGTTGCTGGAGGGACAAAGTTACTGCTGGTACAGATGTTACAGGCACTTGCTGGAAATCAGGAACCCTAGGATGGAAGCCACAGTTAACAAAGAAAGGAGTAGAAGAAGAAGACGAATGGTATTGATTATTATGCCCAAATTCGGCCCATGGTAACACCTCGACCCAGTCATCTTGAGAGGAGGAGACATGTAAACGAAGAAAAGTCTCTACATCTTGGTTGTCTCTCTCCATCTGGCCATTAGATTGCGGATGGTATGCTGTAATGAAATTAAGCTGAATTTTGAGAACTTTACACAAGGCTCGCCAAAACTTTGCAACAAATTGTACACCTCGATCAGACACAATTTCCTCAGGTAACCCATGGATTCTGAAAATTTCCTTAATGAACAGTACTGCTAATTTAGGAGCTGAAGGTAGACCTCGTAGAGGTATGAAATGAGCCATCTTAGAGAATCTGTCTATGACGACCCAAATGGTAGTATAACCATCTGATGGTGGAAGGTCAGTGATAAAGTCCATTGATAGATGAGTCCATGGTCTCTTGGGAATAGACAATGGCCTTAATGGACCTACTGGAGCTAGATTGGAGGATTTATGTTGGGCACAATGAGGACAGGAAGCAACATAGTCCTGAACATCCTTTTTCTGAGCAGGCCACCAATACCGACGTGACAGGAATTCATAGGTTTTCTGAACCCCTGGATGACCAGAGAACTTAGAATCATGGGCCCAGCGTAGAATCTGTTTTCTAGAAATAGGCTTGACAAAAGTTTTACCTGGCGGTACTGGAACTTGAACAATTGTTACGGCAAAAGCAAGTAGGTCGACAATTGGACTTCCTTCGTAAGATCTCGCTTCCTCCTCAGTCTCCCAAGACCTAGATAAAGCATCCGCTTTCCGATTCTTAGCTCCAGGAGAAAAAGACAATTTAAAATTAAATCTTGAAAAGAATAATGCCCATCTGGCTTGATGGGGATTAAGACATTGAGCATTTTTTAAATACAGCAAATTCTTATGATCAGTAATGATGCTAATAACATGAACTGCCCCCTCTAATAGATACCGCCACTCCTCCAAAGCCATTTTAATAGCTAGTAATTCTTGATCCCCTATAGCATAGTTCTGTTCTGCCGAGGAGAATTTTTTGGAGAAAAAGCCACAATGGTTTTAATAAAGATACTGCGATACAAGTGGATACTGATGGCACACATAATATACTGTAGGTTATGCAAAGTAAAAGTCAATAGTTCAATACGTTTATTGAAGAATATGATGATGGATGGTACTTGAAAGAATATTGTAGTGTTGATTGAAGAATTGAAGAATAACTGAAGAAGAGTTTGAATTGGGTAATTGAATAATTGGTTGAAGGATTGGAGGTTTGAATGAAGACTGAAGAAATAACTGAAAGATTGGATGGTTGATTGGAAGATTGGATGGTTGGTTGGAAGATTGGATGGTTGGTTGGAAGATTGGATGATTGGTTGGAAGGTTGAATGGTTGGCTGAAAGATTGGATGATGAGTTTGGCAGATTGGATGATTGGTTGAAGATTGGATGATTGGTTTAAAGATTGGATGATTGGTTTGAAGATTGGATGATTGGTTGAAGATTGGATGATTGGTTTGAGGATTGGAATAATAAAGAATGAGAATGAAGAAGACTGTCCTTGCTGGATTGGATCGTGGCTGCAATTGGAGGAGACCTTGGATATTAACCGTCGGGAATGGTAAGTAAGATAATACCCCTTTGGGGGCTAACCTTACTTGTTTCGCTTTGGCGGCAGTGGAGTCCATGGTACACGAGAGGAGCAGTGGACGATCAGCAGGAGAGTACTTCCCTTGGAGACACAAAGGTTTGTAGTGGGAACTACAGAGCCAGACCGGAGCAATGATGCTTAGCAATAGACATCATTGTACTGACTGCCGGTCTTACCCGGCCAGTCAGTAATTAACAGCTGAACTGTGTGGTTATTGGTCAGCCTATTGACAGGGGAGGCGGAGCCGCACACTACAGGCTGAAGCAACCGAAATTGGGCGACAGGTTTCAGCCGGCAGTGAGTGCGCGCAGCTGCGCAATTGCCGGCATTCAGACAGAGGCCTAACCAGGCACAAACACACATGGCGGTTCAGGTCTCATGCCACTCATGCCCCGCATGGCACCGGAGCACACAGCACCACTGTCACCACGCGGTGACAGCGCGGACACATGTACCCCACCAGGACCAGGGACACAAGCGGAGGTGAGCACCATAGCATTAATCATGCGGTTAGAGAGCCTAGGGCTGGGCACAGCACAGGGGATTTGGGTGAGAGCCATGGTGGATGTGACGATACGGATGTTTATGGCCACAAACTGTTGCTCTCAACAACTAACATTTCATGATTCACTTATTGTAAGCTGCGATGCTGACAGGATTTTGACCGTGTCTCCTTGTGCCAACGACTCCGCACGTTACAAATAAAACAATTTGCAATACAATTTGTTGGTTTATTCTGTATGCTTCATACCCAACCAATGGCTTTTCTATTAGCGTTCTTAACACATCTACTGTAGTTTCCAGTTATACAATGGAACACCCCAGGGATGCCATCTTTCGCTGCTACTCTTTTATATTGCCCTGGATCCTCTGATATATACTTTTCTTTTAGAGACATCCTGGAAGGGAATTTCAATCAAGAAGAAGTGAAAATGCCTGCATTCGCAAATGACTTCCTACTGTATTTTAGGGAACCCAAATCAACTTTTCCAAGTTTAATGAAAATCTTTCATGATTTTAATTTAATATAGGGTTTCCTGATTAATTATAGCAAATCTGAAGCCTTGGCTCTGGGCTCGGACGCGATGCTTGGTTGAGATACTTATTTCCATTTGCTTGGGCCCAAGATCATTTATTATATTTAGGACTATGTAAACCAAAAATGTCACTGATTTTTATATTGTTAATATTACTTACAAAAATGCTGCATGATTTTGCAAAATGGCAACATATGCCTGTTTCTTATTTAGGGCGATGTTATCTATATAAAATGTGTTCCTTCCTGTGGCTCCTATATGCAGATGTTTCCTTTCGTATTAACAAAAAATTATATTTATGCATTAAACTTAGCTATAACTAGGGATGTGCATCGGCCCCTTTTTCGCGTTTTGGGTTCTGATTACCTTCAGGTTTTGGGTTCTACTGGGTTTTGCCAAAACACCCCCTCAACGTTTTGGTTTTTGGGTCTTGGGTTCTGATTTTTTTTTTTAAAGCATAAAAAACACTAAAATCACAGAATTTACGTATTTTTTTCCCTCCTACGCTATTATTAACCTCTATAGCATTCATCTCCTCTCATTTCCAGTCTATTCTGAACACCTCACAATATTGTTTTTAGGCCAAAAGGTTGCACAGAAGTAGTTGGATAAGCAACACAAGTGGGTGGCACAAACACTAGACTGATACGGCACACTTAATAGCACCCCTGGACTGATACGGCACACTTAACATCAACCCTGGACAGATATGGCACACTCAGTATCACCCCTGGACTAATACAGCACACTTGACAGCACCCCATGAATTGTACGGCAGACTTGGCTCACCCCAGGAATTATTTGGCAGACTTGGCTCACCCCTAGACTTATATGGCACACTTAGCATCACCCCTGGACTGATACAGCACACTTAGAATCACCCCTAGACTAATACAGCACACTTGGCAGCACCCCATGAATTATACGGCAGACTTGGCTTACCCTAGGAATTATACGGCACAGATGGTGGCACCCCTGGACTGACACAGCACACATGGAATTATACGGCACACATAGTGACACTCCTGCAGTAAAAGAGTTATTCTTTTAATAAAAAAATGGCATCACCCCTGGATTGATACAGCAGACTTAGCAGCACCACATAAATTATACAGGACACTTGGCTCACCCCTGGACTGATACGGCACACTTAGCATCACCCCAGGACTGTGATGGCACACATAGCAGCACCCCATGAATTATACAGCAGACTTTGCAGCAACCCATGAATTATATGACACACTTGGCTCACCCCAGGAATTATGCATCACACATGCGGGCATCCCTGACCGGATACAACACTCATGAAATTATACGGCACAGATGGAGGCACCCCTGAACTGATACGGCACACATGGCGGCAGGCATAGAATTGTACTACAAATTCCTGCAGTAAAATTACAAATTTGTATTCTTTTAATTATAAAAAAGAGCAGCACACCTGGAATTATACGGCAAACTTAGCAACACCCCATGAATTATACAGCACTCTGGGTTTACCCCTGGACTACAGCACATTTAACAGCCCTTGCAGTTAAAAAAAAATATTATACAGAAAGAATTGTATTATTCTTAGGTCCTGCTGCTATGGAATTGTGTTAATTCTTATTATGTGCTGCATATGCTATACTCTAGTGCTTCTGTCACAAACCTTGGTTCATGTTTGTTTTCTGATTTACAATGTCTCCAGGCTTATCTGTGTCCATTATCTGCATTCTTCACTGATTAAACACCTTTGAGGATCCCTGACTTTAGCACTGGTCACATGATCCAGGTATATTCAAGTAGTCAGGGCCCCAGCGCTCACCCGCTCCACAGGACCAGGGGGGGGGGTTTGATGCTGCCACGACGGGGGGATGGGAGACAGGGATGCCTGGCTGCTGCTGGGTGGCTCCCCTGGGGGGGGGGGGGTTTGATGCGGTCACAACAGGGGACGGAGTGCCGGACTGCTGCCGGGGGGTGCCGGGTGATGCGGCACGTGCGGTGCAGGACACAGGAGTGTGCGGCTGCGTGCACTTCAGGATCAGTCATGTGAGGTGTGTGGGTGCTCCATGGGGGGGATGGGCGATGCGGTGGCAGGGGGGAGAGTTACACCGCTCACCTCCATCCCATCCAGCAGGGTCCCTGCTCCAACTTCTGCCCTCTAGTGGCCGGCAAGTAGTTCCACTTCCTGGTTGTGACCTAATTCCTGTTGCAACCAGTAGCCATCTTCGACTCCCAGGTTGACTCTGCCATCGTCGACTCCCAGGTTGACGCTGCTGTCATCGACTCCCAGGTCGATTCTGCAACCATCCCCAGCTCCCAGGCTGAAGAATAAACTATCGGTTCCCTGACCGACAGTGCCCTCAATTGGCTCCCAGGCCAATGTACCCTTCTGGCTTCCAGGCCAGACAGACTCTTCTGTGGCTCCCAGGCCAATGTACCCTCCTGGCTCCTAGGCCAGACAGACTCTCCAGCAGCTCCCAGGCCATCAACAGCTCGTGTCGGCTCCCAGGCCATTGACATCCCTTTGTCTCCCAGGCCATCAAGTCTCTGTATCAGCTCCCAGGCCATCAGCACTCCGTGTCCGCTCCCGGGCCGTCGACATCTCTCAAGCTCCCAGGCCATCGACATCTCTCTGGCTCCCAAGCCGTCGACATCTCTCCGGCTCCCAGGCCAACGCAGTCCTCTTACCAAGTTCCAAGTTCATCTGGTCCAAGCTCTAACCTCACTTGCACTAATCACTATCCATTCCCTGTGATCGGCCAGTTAGGTGTGGGAACTAAGGTCAGAAGGCTGTAACCTTAACACCAAACGCAGCAGAGGCCAAACCTCCTTGCGGGGGACCCTGGTGAAAACAGTTGGTGGTGTAAAACTCTGCGCCTCTGATCAGAATCTCATCAAATCCCCCACCTACTGGTGTCCACAGTGCCAGTGCTATATGAACTTTCCTTACCTCAAACCCCAAGTGTTCCAGTTTCGAGCATCCACCACTGGCTCACTGCTGCCACAGCCGGGAATATCAGAGACCCAAACCCTAACAGCTATCTTTTTTTGGCTTCCCTGAAATTTGCATTCAAATAATGGTAATATTTAATAGAGCTTGCTTTGTTACAGTCAAAAAAGATTCTATTAATTACACATCAGCTTCATTTCCATAAGCGTTTTATAGCAACCAATGGATTAAAATCTCATCAACTGAATTATCACCACCCAATGCATTCATATTTACACCCACAAAAATATACAGACCTCAAACACTACTTAAATTGTCACTGTTTTAATTAGCAATCCCAACACTTATCACATAGTTGTGAAAAGTCTTAATTAGTAGGCAGTGAGTAAGGTGAGAAATCTTGTCCTATTCAGGAACCATTACCATATATTATGCACATAGTGTATGTAAGAAGCAATGATCAAAGATATGTTAAAAAATAAATAACATTATTTAAGGCTAAATTATTTCATGTATTTCAGATGGACTAGTTAGAATCTTCACTTCATAGAGATAAACATACAGAAATTGTTTTGATTCTTTGAGGGGTAAGGATTTAATTCCGCACAGAGTGCTCCTTTTTTGTACGTCTTCACATGAGTTATATTTTCATATTTTTTGTCACTTTTTCATATGTTCACTTTGAATTGGTATCTTGTAGACCAGTGGTACTACCCTTCTCCCATATAGTAATTTACAATAGAGAAAAAAAAGATGGGGTGGATAAATTTTGGGTGCACACAGAAAATGGCTCAAGAAGACGTCCAACTGATTTTTCACTTTTTTTATTTTTATTTTTTATTTAACTTTTAATAAATCCGTTTAAAAAAGAGGTGTACTAATTACACCCTCTTAAAAAGACAGTATTGGAAAAGATGTGCTATAAGATTAGAAAAAGTGATTTAAATTTTCTTTTGGGGTGTAGAAACTCAAAAGGTTTTATAGCATGTGTAATCCTTCATTAATCCTCTATTTTATTATATATGATATCTTTGCTGAATAAACAGATTTTGAGCAGTCACCTATGCTGTCCTTATGTTATTAGAACATGTAGCAGTCTCTGATATTTCTTATGTATTGTGTGGTATTTGTTTATAACAAATTGTTTTGATACCTTGGAGAGATTCATTGATTATTTAACAGAAGAATAAAAAATTCAAATACATAAATGTTTTCACAAAACCCAATGGTATGAGATATGCTTGCTGTTAGGAGATGTATCGATTGCTTTAAGGTGCCCATACACAGTACAACTCCTGTGCACATCACATAGCACAAAAAGTATGTGCTGCACATACTTTTTGTACTAGATTGCATCTCATTGCATTGCAAAAAGTATGCAATGCGATACGATCTAGTCCAAATTGTATACAATAATTGTACCATGTATGGGCACCTTTAGTCTAATGTTGGCCATGTCGTGTGTCGGCCAAGCCTACCTGTGAAGTATTGTTCTGATTGGCTGACATACAGTATGGTTTGGCAAAGGTTGGCCATCCCATATGTCGGCCGTGCCTGCCTATGGGCAGAGGCCAACAAGAGAAATCCTGGGCCCCGGTACAACAACTTCCTGGGGCCCCCACGGACGGAGCTCCCCGCACACTCTGTTGACCCTTGTAAGTTCCACTTACCTAAATGCTCATTGCTATGGGCTTAATGCTTGATGCCAGGGGTTAACATGCTTAACAAGGGGTTAACATTCTTGTTGCCATGGGTTTACATGCTCTGCCTGGTGTTACATGTTCTGCCAGGAGTTAACATTCTCTACCAGGGGTTAACATACTCTTTGCCATGGGATTAACCTGCTCTGCCAGGGGTTACATGTTCTGCCCAGAGTTACATGCTTTACATGGGGTTAACATGCTCTGCCAGGGGTTAACATTTTCTGCCAGGGGTTAACATGCTCTTTGCCATGGGTTTAATCTGCTCTGCCAGGGGCTACATGCTGTGCCATGGGTTACATACTCTACCCGGAGTTACATACTGTGCCATGGGTTACATGCTCTGCCCGGAGTTACATGCTCTGCCAGGGGTTACATGCTTTTCTCTGAGTTACATGCTGTGCCATGGGTTACATGCTCTTCCCGGAGTTACATGCTCTGCCAGGGGTTAACATGCTCTGCCAGGGGTTAACATGCTCTGCCCAGAGTTACATGCTCTGCCAGGGGTTAACTTGCTCTTTGCCACGGGATTAACCTGCTCTGCCAGGGGTTACATGCTCTGCCAGGGGTTACATGCTCTGCATGGAGGTACATGCTCTACCAGAAGAAAACTCCCAAATCACATGGCGGTCTCTCAGCAGGCCCTTGAGTCAGAGAGCGGAAGGACCTCTGTGATGCTGCTGCCCCCATGCTGGCCCACGTCTGCCCACATCCGCACTGCTGCCGCTGAAAAGTTGACTATGGCACACTCAGACCCAGCACACTCGCCACCAAACCAACCAATCAATGAGTTCCTGCCTGACATTTTTCAAACACAGTCTATAACATGACATGTAGGAGCTTATGGACTGGCTTTTTATCACTCTCCATTTTATCTTTGTTGAAGCTTAATGCATCTGGACCATAGTCTGATCTCAAGCAAAAATGGTGGTCACTGGTGCTGTCCCCCCATACAAAATAAATATGAACAATCCACAATGATGGGGACCCCTTGGGTGAAGTATCCTCGATGATCACTGTTTTTCTATTCAGGTCGCTAGATACAAACACTGACAACTGACCTTAGATGAAAGCCCTATATTCATATAGGGGTTTCTTTATAGGTTGATATCTTCAGTATCCACCTTTGGACTCAAACTGTACGTTACTCTTAAGGCCCCCATACACTAGCCGATTTTGGTCAGATTTCGGCCAGATCAGCCGGATCTGGCCGAAATCGGACCAAAATCGGCTAGTTTTGATGTCCCCTCAGATCCGATGCGCGGTCCCGTGCGCATCGGATCTGCGTCGGGTGGTCGGACCTTCTGCACGTCCGACCACCCGACTTGGGACCTAGTGGGGCGGCGCGGCGGTGGAGGGAGCAGGGGGGGCTGGGGACGCTGCGGGGGACACAGGCGGCATAGAGCCGGGCAGGGGGAACCGGGAGCTGTCAGTACTGAATAAAAAAAAAAGCCCATACAATGAATGGGCGGCCTGTGATTGGCTGAGCGCTCTCTCAGCCAGTCAGCAATTGGCTGAGAGAGCGCTCAACCAATCACAGGCTGCCCATTCATTGTATAGGCTTTTTTTTCTAGCACTGACTGCTCCCTGGTCCCTCTGCCCGGCTCTATGCCGCCTGTGTCCCCCGCAGCGTCCCCAGCCCCCCCTGCTCCCACCAGCAGCCCTGCTCTGTAGCCCCCCCCCCCGCTCCCCGGGTTTTTTACATGTGATAAATCGAGACGATTTATCACATGTAAAAAATGGCACATCAAGTGCCAATCTAATCAAGCTCCCCCGGGGAGCAGCCGGGGAAGCTCAGGGGGAAGTCGGGGGCGACTTGTCCTAAGGACAAGTCGCCCTAGTGTATGGGGGCCTTTAGCTTACCTGGGTTTTCCATTACTACATTTTCACCAACATCAGTAAATGTTCTGATTGTAAGCAAAATGTTAGCATATTTTTTGTTTGTTTGCAAAGTGATTTTACGTACTGATTAAATATCTTTATTAGAATACATTGCAAATGCAATTGTTTTTGTGTATATGATTTTAAATGTCCTTTGTTTAAATTGTTTTTGTTCTATATAAATTTGTTGTAATTTCAGCCCGAGATTGAATTTTTTCTTTCGGGTCTGAATATTTTAAAATAATTTTTTTAATTTGTATTATATTGTATTGTGTGTGTGCACTTTAAGTGCGCATAATGTGATAGCTGATCCAGTCTTAAAAATGACAGCTGCTGATGATAAAGTGCTAGTTAGCCACCTTTTTAAACCCTTTCATTCTCACCAACCTAAACGCCTCCTGATGAAGTCCTAGATGATGAAACGCGTTGGGGTGTGGCTTCCTGACGTACTAAATCCAGGTCCTGCTGTGTGTTGATCTCGTGGAGCAAGAAGCTGCCGCTGACATCCCGCTGATACCCTGCCGGTTCACTGAAGCTGGACGGTGCTGCACGATGCTCTATGTTATATGCTAATTATATCTTTTTACTATGTATGTGAGCTTTTATACATTTTAGTAAACATTGTTACACTGTTGCTCATTTGGTGCGCTCCTCCTTATTTCTTTTCCATATATATATATATATATATATATATATAAATGGGGTACCCCTTCAATGCGTTAATACCTATAAGATAAGGCAGCAACTCAATTTGTCCTCCCTGTTAGTGGAGGAAAGAAAGAGAAATGGAAAAAGCAGAAAAAGAGTGCGCCACAGATGTATGTTTTCCACCACCACAATCACTGCAATGTTACAGAGTCATGTTGTAAAACAATAGTTTTAATACAAAATTACATAAAAACAATGGATAAAAGACTTTATCTTGCAGTTCATTGGTTTCGTATGACAGAAATATCTTGTATTGATTTTCAAAAGGACAAAAAAACACCCAACGCGTTTCGTCAACAAGTGACTTCCTCAGGGGCAATAGTTCACAGTGTAGATCAGAATACTGGATGCGTGATTCGCATCTACTAGTGTCTTTTTCAAAAGCAATAAGTCGAGGGATCTCCGTTGGATCTTATTTAGATGTGCTTGATAGGCAGCATCACTAAGTGGATCAGAACACTTGATGCCCAGTTGGCATATACTAGTATCTTTACCAAAATCAGCAAGTAGAGGGGGGATCCTCGTTGGATCCTGTTTAGATGTGCTGTATACACAGCATCCAATATAAAAAAGTCAAATTCTCCGGCAGAAACAGAAAGCGATATTCTCCCAAACACCTTTTGTAATAAAACGAAGGAGCGCCTGTCTGTCATCCACTGCCGATCATATATATATATATATAATGCCTCCGGCTGATTGAGGTCACTATACAATATTTACCTTTTAAAAGATTGATATTACATTTCTATGTATTACCATTATTAGAATAATAATTCTGTATAACATCGATTTAATGTATCGAATCAGTATGTATATCAGTGTGTAGTGTGGCTTGGCATTGTGTCCTTATCTCTTTTTGATAGAGGGTGGAGTTGTTGGCTGTGTTTGTGCGTAGGAAACAGCAGAATATGTGACAAATACATGAGCACAGGAAGAGCCCACTATGTTTTAGGTAACAGATGGCTGCATGTGCTAGGGACGTTCTCTACAGGATTGAAAATCTGAGCAGTGAAATTTAAATGAGTTGTGGTCACAGAGAAAAAAAATAAACCTTCTCCTCAAGCCTCCTTATGATCTAGGGCATACAATTTTTTTTTTGCTGAACCTATTGCATACATTGTTAATACTGTGCGTTTGCAATTCAAGCATACTCCTTTAATTAATGAGAGACTAAATATTCAAACACATGTGCCCACACAAAGACTGCTAGCACAGGAAAAGGAGCTTGTATTTCTTCTAAAAAGGCCATTAAAATTCTGCATTTGTGCTTCGCCCCTCTGAGGCTGCTAGTCTGATCCATCTCTGATGATGAAAGCATCTGATAAACTATGTCCCCTGGCGCCTGATCAGATGACATTACATGACCAGAAAGCAGAGTGCTTTGTATTTATACATTTAGATTTAAAGTTGTCCCTTTAGCCATTGCCTTTTTGGGAAACGGCAAAACCTCTACACTAAGGGTTCTTAACCTCTACCATCCTGATCAACATTATATCTAAGTCAGCTTTAAGACCCATGGTTCAGTGTTTAATTAATTATGTACTTCATTTTAATGTGTTCTCTGTTATTAAATGACAAATATTATTGCTAAAAATATAGAATGGGCAATGGGGAATTTGAAGAAAGCAATAACATTAAAACACACTTAGTAATTAGTATAATATTTGTACAAAGTTGGTTAGCAAAGAGAGTCTCTTGTAGGGGAAAATACAAATAGCGTGGAGGCTAGATTAATCTCCATTTCTTTATAAAGCTGCCCACACATCGGTGATGAATTGCAATCTGACAATTTTTGTGGTGCTTTCCCTAAACCAGGTGTGTGGCCAACAGTTCATGTTTTTTCAGGTAGGGCCCATACATCAGCAATCCCAATTTATGGATTTCCAGATACAGGGATTTTTTGGCCCGATAAATGGATTTTACAATCTATCTGACTTTGCCCACACATTACAGATTTATTTCAGTGATCAGCAGATTTTTCCATCTAAAGATTGCATCTTCATATCTGGAAATTGCCCAATCGATTGTCATTTCAGCTGTTCATAATGTAAATAGATGAAGAAGACGAATTGGGAATGCCCACACATATAAAAAAGATCCGCAGATAATACCAGATTATTAAGCATGTTTAAAAATCTGATTAAGCAATCGATTGGCGATTTTGATTGGGATTGCCAAAAGGGGGAGCCCACACATCTAAAATAAATTGTGGCAATCATCTCCATATCTGAAAATTGTCACAATTAATTGCTGATGTATGGGGCCCTTAAACCTGTGGATGTAAAGTATAGTAGGAATGAATGCAGCATGTTTGAAAATGTGACAGTTAGTAATGACTACAGCTGTGCACCAGCTAGGGGATTTGGAAAATGTGGACCATTGATAGATCTCGAGGACCAAATTGGCCACCCCTGCACTAATCCATTGCTGATGTATGCACTTCCCCAAAAGTGATCGCAATCTGCATTGCAGACTGACTAACATGTTGGACAATCTGCAATGAAGTGGATTAGCAATTGCTAATGTATAGCGTCAATCGGTCTTTTGTACACCATTAGGACAATCATAAAATTTTTCCACTGTTGACAATCACTGCTATAGAGATATCAATGAAGTGGTGTATAGGCATTTACAGAATTAAAAATTCAATGAGAGGATGTGGGTTGTGTAATTCAACAACAGTAGGATGGCCGAAGGTTCCCCATCTCTGTTCCAGAAGTTGCTAAATAAAAAGAAGTAGAATCTGATTGGTTTCTATGAGGCACATTGCATCTTCAATAAAACTCCCATCTTAGTGAATTTATGTCACAGCTTCTACTGTAGGCATATTGTTGAAAAAGCTTATTCAGTTTTGCAGACCTAAATTATGGCTTAAGTTACATTTAAAATTAGTGTTGTTTCGGTAAAAAATAAAAAAAATAAACAATGCATGTTATGCATTGGAACAAGTACAGAGAAGGGCGACTAAGCTTGTAAAAGGTCTCAAATCACAAAGATAGGTTAAGCAGGCTAAATATGTTTTCACTGGAGAAACGTAGGTTGAGAGGTGCTATGGTTAGTGTGTTCTATACAGGATTGGGAATCATATGGAACTGGGAGATGATTTGTTCACTAACAGGCCTATAGTTAGGACACGCGGGCATGTACTGAGACTTGAGGAAAAAAATTCCATACTGAAGTAAATAGAGGATTCTTCACCATCAGAGCAGTAAAAGTCTGGAACTCTTTGCCAGTGGGGGTGGTTACAGCAACTACTGTTAATTAATTTAAATAAAAAATGGATACATTCTTGGCCACTAAGGGAATCCTATAGATATGACTTTGTTAAGTCAGTAGTTACAAGTCAAATAAGTTGAACTCGATGGACTAACGTCTTTTTGCAGCCTTAATTACTATGTTACTATGTTACTATGTTACTATGCACCCAACACATAATAGTTCAGCACAATATACAAATAGTCCAATGTAATACCCCTTTCAGACAGCAAATGCCCGGTCTCTACCAAGATGAGACATGGGTCCCTCCAGAGAACTACATGGCATTTGCAGTCTGAAAGCTCCCGCAGCAACCTGCCTTGTTGTCGGGTCGCTGATGTCACACAAGGCAGGGAACAATGATGGTGCATCATTGGGGGTGGGGGAGCAGGCAGCACTTGGAACTGACAATGTCTCCAAGAGCTGCCTCCTCCATGGTGTGAACGAGTCCCAGGTCACTCAACCTGGGTTACCCTCTCACACTGCACCTCAACCCAGGTCAGAGCCGTGTTCAACCCTAGTCATGACCAGGGTTAAAATGCCAGGTTGCCTGGCAATAACCTGGGGTGATTTGGCAGTCTGAAAGCGGATGGAGTTAAATCCCGACCACCGAAATCCTGACAATTTCTCTCTCTATGGACACCCATAGAGGGAGAATAAAATAGTGTGCTGAGCGTAGCGAGGCACCAGGCCCGCTTCACGGAGAGTGCAGCGAGCCCAGAAGGGGGGGGGGGGGGATCCACACTACTATGGGCCCATAGCAACATCCCATCTGAAATAGAACTCCATTCTTAGTAAATTTCCCCATATGTTTTTGAATTGTTTGAGGAAACTCGAGTACTTAAAAGAAACCCAGTCTACACTGAGATGGTCTTGGTTAAACCTGTAACCAAGACCTCAGTGCTGAGAACCAATAAAGCTAACCCCTACCCCAACCATGGTGTCCAATAACATTTAAGGTTGTGTTAAATAAGAGGTACTGTATAGTTTATAGATCCAACATATATGCATTGGCATCAAACCATATTGCGCTGTGCATAAATATGCATTACTATATTGTTTAATTTTTGTAAATGTTTCTCCCATTGGAGATGTGAGGGCTGGATGCATCATTAGCTTCAGGGAATATAGGGTATCTATGCATGAGATTCCGAAACAAGGCATAACTTTATCTTCCTGGCTTCAGATTTTTAATGCTTTCGATCCAATATAAGAGATGTGGGTGCCATTTCACACCAGACCATCAGAGGTGTTTGTTGGATGTCAGGCATACAATCCATACACATGGGCCCTTATTCTGATCGGTGCTGATATATCCGCGTGCGTTCGGGCCGCCGATGTTTTGTCTCTGCGCATGTGCAGAGGCGTCTCTGCGCATGTGCGAGCGGGGCGTACGGCCAAATCCCGCATGATATGTGAACACTCCGAACAGGGGGTGGAGAGGGGCGTGAAGGGCTATTTGGGCTCATTACCATATGCATACGCCCCGCGTTTCATGGGAGTTCCCATGAAAACGCTGGGCGTACGTATGGTAATGCGGCCGTGACGCACGTGTAGGGGGCGGACATATGACATCGCCGGATGTCAACTGCCCGCCCAGATCCCTGCTTTTGCACGGAAAAATGTCCGTGTGGTCTGAGGTTGCGGGTGCTGGTGGAGCACACGGTCCTGCATTCGATGGTCTGCGACCATCGAATGATGGGGGAGGTTCCCTTAGATGGAGGAGGCGTATTCCGTGAAAAATACACGTGTGGTCCGTTCGGACAGCTTCTTACCGCATACGGACGGAGTTGGCGATCCGTATGGAAGGCGGGGTTTCGCACGCACGGTCCTGGCCGCATAATCGGCTCCGGCCGCACCGATCAGAATAAGGGCCATGGAGAGGACACTATTTGATAGGCAATAGCACCCACATGTCACTTACTGTCCTTTTAGTTTTAATACTGGCTGAGCTCATTATGATTTATTTAGCAAAATATTGGAGGTTATTCTGGTCGGTGCGTACATTTCCGAATTCTTTCGGAGCGGGCCGCACGCCACGCTGTGCGGACATCGTCCGAAGAAACGCCCACCGGACCTCCACATACGGACGGACTCACACTGGAAGGTTCCCCATCTCTGTTCCAGAAGTTGCTAAATAAAAAGAAGTAGAATCTGATTGGTTTCTATGAGGCACATTGCATCTTCAATAAAACTCCCATCTTAGTGAATTTATGTCACAGCTTCTACTGTAGGCATATTGTTGAAAAAGCTTATTCAGTTTTGCAGACCTAAATTATGGCTTAAGTTACATTTAAAATTAGTGTTGTTTCGGTAAAAAATAAACAATGCATGTTATGCATTGGAACAAGTACAGAGAAGGGCGACTAAGCTTGTAAAAGGTCTCAAATCACAAAGATAGGTTAAGCAGGCTAAATATGTTTTCACTGGAGAAACGTAGGTTGAGAGGCAGGGGCGGGCTGGGCCGGGGGGCAGAGTGCCACATGCCCCCAGGGCCGGTATCTGCTGGCTGGGGCTGGGCCGGCTGTGTGCAATGTATCTCACCGCCGCCTCCGGGTCCAGCCGCAGACAGCGTTCTGTAAGCCGACGGCCCCTCCAAAAATGGCCGCCGACTTGGAGGAGACAGACACTAGAGGTACTGCCATACCTCTAGTGTCTGTCAGTGCAGCCAGCGCTACCCGGAAGTGCGGATTCAGGTAGCGCTGCTGCGCTGTTTAAGGAACACCTAGCCACAGAAGTGGAACTTCTGGGCAACGTTTCTGTTGTTTTTTTTTTTTTTTACTACTGCACATCTCAGCGGCGCCCACCCCATCCAGCTCCCCCAGCCCAGTTACAGCCGTCACAGCCGCTGTCGCAGTGCGGGCTGTGGCGGACTTCTGACCTGCCTATGATTGTACAGCCTGCGCTTTGCCTGCGCAGGCTGGTGAACAGAGCCAGCTGCCAGCCGCCACATTATGGGGTGTATATTGGGGGACAGGAACTGAAGTGCAGGATGTGTTGGGGGTAGTAGTATATATAGAGTGTTTGTAGGAGATAGGGGGGGTAGGGTTTGTTGGGGGTAGAGGGATATGGGGTGCATGTGGGAAGACGTGGACAGGGGGAGTAGTGTAAGGGTATAGGGGTATGGTGATAGCTGATAGGAGGTGTATTTGGGCTGTGGAGCGAAGTGCAGGGGTAACGGGCGTAGAGGTGCAGTGGGATGGAGAGGTTCATTGGTGACAGAGGTGATGGGGAAGGAGAGGTGGAGGCAGTGCGAGATGCAGGGGTGATGGGGGTGGAGAGGTGGAGGGGGTAGAGGGAGAGAGATGCGGGGGAGACGGGGTGGAGATATGGGCACTCACTGGCCACCGCCAAAGGGTCTGTGTGGTGTGCACTCAGCTCCTTGGCTGCTTAGTGGCTTAAACCAACGCTGAGGGACGTTTGAAATATGGCTCCTGCCCACCAGCCTATCAGAGCTCATGGACCGGCAGCCGCAGTTAGAGATTGGCTGACAGGCCACAAGCTCTAATTGGCTCACTAGCCTGCGCCATATTTAAAGCTGAGCTGAGCACACACCACACAGGGCTGTAGTGAGCTACTGTATCTCTTCCCCTTTTATATGGCACTAATATGGGAAGTCTGAAAGGGTCATAATATGTAATGGACTTTATAGTGTGGCATAATGTGTAATGGGCAATACGGTGTGCAGAAATGTGTAAGGGGCACTGCGGTGTGTGGCAATGTGGGGCATTACAGTGCGGTAATGGCTATTACAGTGTTAAACAATGTGTAATAGGCATTATGGTGATTATGGTGTATTGCATAAAGTGTAATGGGTACTGCAGTGTGACAATGTGTAATTGCCATTACAGTGTATGACAATGTGTAATGGGCATTAGGGTGTACTTAATCCTGGTGCAGTGTGCCCAACCCTTTCGCACTAAACCCGTGTCACCCATTATACACTGTACTTTTTTGGTCCTTTCACATCGCACATAAATCCAGCAACAAACCCGGTTATGAAAGGGGTATGAGGGGCTCTAACTGTTGCAAAGTGTACAAGTGGCACTACTATGTGGTGTAATGTGAGTTTAGTGGGGGAAGCATATTTTTGCACCTGGGCCCACAGATTGCTAGTATCGCCTCTGCCTAGCCAACAAGAATGTACCCTGGCTCCCCAATGCCAAAAAATATATCACTCCCCCTGGCAACAAGCACTCCCCCTTTGGAGTGCTACATGCCCCTTCCTCCAGCAATGAGCATGTACCACTCCATAGCAACAAGCATGTAATTTCCCCTAGCAACGAGCATGTAACGTCTCCCCTGGCAATGAATATGTAAATTCCCCATGGCAACAAGAATGAAACCCCTGGCAATAAGCATGTAACCCCTGGCAACGAGCAATATACCTCTGGCAGTGAGCATGTAGGTAAGCAGCAGTTATGTGGTATAATATGTAATAGGCATTATTATGTTTAATGGGTGCTGGCTTTATGTGAAATGGACATTACAGTGTGTGGCATTATGTGTAATGGGCATTACGGTGTTGGCATTATGTATAATGGGCATTACGGTGTGTGGCATTATGTGTATTGGGCATTACGGTGTGTGGAATTATGTTTATTGGGCATTATGTTGTTGGCGTTATGTGTAATTGTCATTACGGTGTTGGCTTTATGTGTAATGGGCATTACGGTGTGTGGCAATATGTGTAATGGGCATTACGGTGTGTGGCATGTGTAATGGGCATTACGGTGTTGGCATGGTGTAGTGGGCATTACAGTATGGCATGTGTAGTGGGCATTACGGTATGGCATGTGTAGTGGGCATTACGGTATGGCATGTGTAATGGGCATTACGGTGTGGCATTATGTTTGATGGGCATTACGGTGTTGGCTTTATGTGTGATGGGCATTATGGTGTGTGGCATTATGTGTAATGGGCATTACGGTGTTGGCTTTATGTGTAATGAGCATTACAGTGATGGCTTTATGTGTAATGGGCATTACTGTGTGTGTGGCATTATGTGTAATGAGCATTACAGTGTAAATGTTTGCAACGCGCCTTCGGCACACACTGTCCCCGTTTCTGGTGTATGTGTGTGGGGAAATGATTGGTTAATCCTTGCTGCATACTAGAGGGGTGTAGGGAGAGGGTAGGGTGGTGAAACGTTGGCGATGGTGATGGGCCACTTGCTTGTGTTGCCCCCCAGGCTGAAAGTTGCCAGCCAGCCCCTGTTGAGAGGTGCTATGGTTAGTGTGTTCTATACAGGATTGGGAATCATATGGAACTGGGAGATGATTTGTTCACTAACAGGCCTATAGTTAGGACACGCGGGCATGTACTGAGACTTGAGGAAAAAAATTCCATACTGAAGTAAATAGAGGATTCTTCACCATCAGAGCAGTAAAAGTCTGGAACTCTTTGCCAGTGGGGGTGGTTACAGCAACTACTGTTAATTAATTTAAATAAAAAATGGATACATTCTTGGCCACTAAGGGAATCCTATAGATATGACTTTGTTAAGTCAGTAGTTACAAGTCAAATAAGTTGAACTCGATGGACTAACGTCTTTTTGCAGCCTTAATTACTATGTTACTATGTTACTATGTTACTATGCACCCAACACATAATAGTTCAGCACAATATACAAATAGTCCAATGTAATACCCCTTTCAGACAGCAAATGCCCGGTCTCTACCGGGATCGGACATGGGTCCCTCCAGAGAACTACATGGCATTTGCAGTCTGAAAGCTCCCGCAGCAACCTGCCTTGTTGTCGGGTCGCTGATGTCACACAAGGCAGGGAACAATGATGGTGCATCATTGGGGGTGGGGGAGCAGGCAGCACTTGGAACTGACAATGTCTCCAAGAGCTGCCTCCTCCATGGTGTGAACGAGTCCCAGGTCACTCAACCTGGGTTACCCTCTCACACTGAACCTCAACCCAGGTCAGAGCCGTGTTCAACCCTAGTCATGACCAGGGTTAAAATGCCAGGTTGCCTGGCAATAACCTGGGGTGATTTGGCAGTCTGAAAGCGGATGGAGTTAAATCCCGACCACCGAAATCCTGACAATTTCTCTCTCTATGGACACCCATAGAGGGAGAATAAAATAGTGTGCTGAGCGTAGCGAGGCACCAGGCCCGCTTCACGGAGAGTGCAGCGAGCCCAAAAGGGGGGGGATCCACACTACTATGGGCCCATAGCAACATCCCATCTGAAATAGAACTCCATTCTTAGTACATTTCCCCATATGTTTTTGAATTGTTTGAGGAAACTCGAGTACTTAAAAGAAACCCAGTCTACACTGAGATGGTCTTGGTTAAACCTGTAACCAAGACCTCAGTGCTGAGAACCAATAAAGCTAACCCCTACCCCAACCATGGTGTCCAATAACATTTAAGGTTGTGTTAAATAAGAGGTACTGTATAGTTTATAGATCCAACATATATGCATTGGCATCAAACCATATTGCGCTGTGCATAAATATGCATTACTATATTGTTTAATTTTTGTAAATGTTTCTCCCATTGGAGATGTGAGGGCTGGATGCATCATTAGCTTCAGGGAATATAGGGTATCTATGCATGAGATTCCGAAACAAGGCATAACTTTATCTTCCTGGCTTCGGATTTTTAATGCTTTCGATCCAATATAAGAGATTTGGGTGCCATTTCACACCAGACCATCAGAGGTGTTTGTTGGATGTCAGGCATACAATCCATACACATGGGCCCTTATTCTGATCGGTGCTGATATATCCGCGTGCGTTCGGGCCGCCGATGTTTTGTCTCTGCGCATGTGCAGAGGCGTCTCTGCGCATGTGCGAACGGGGCGTACGGCCAAATCCCGCATGATATGTGAACACTCCGAACAGGGGGTGGAGAGGGGCGTGAAGGACTATTTGGGCTCATTACCATATGCATACGCCCCGCGTTTCATGGGAGTTCCCATGAAAACGCTGGGCGTATGTATGGTAATGCGGCCGTGACGCACGTGTAGGGGGCGGACATATGACATCGCCGGATGTCAACTGCCCGCCCAGATCCCTGGTTTTGCACGGAAAAATGTCCGTGTGGTCTGAGGTTGCGGGTGCTGGTGGAGCACACGGTCCTGCATTCGATGGTCTGCGACCATCGAATGATGGGGGAGGTTCCCTTAGATGGAGGAGGCGTATTCCATGAAAAATACACGTGTGGTCCGTTCGGACAGCTTCTTACCGCATACGGACGGAGTTGGCGATCCGTATGGAAGGCGGGGTTTCGCACGCACGGTCCTGGCCGCATAATCGGCTCCGGCCGCACCGATCAGAATAAGGGCCATGGAGAGGACACTATTTGATAGGCAATAGCACCCACATGTCACTTACTGTCCTGTTAGTTTTAATACTGGCTGAGCTCATTATGATTTATTTAGCAAAATATTGGAGGTTATTCTGGTCGGTGCGTACATTTCCGAATTCTTTCGGAGCGGGCCGCACGCCACGCTGTGCGGACATCGTCCGAAGAAACGCCCACCGGACCTCCACATACGGACGGACTCACACTGGAAGAACAGGGCGTGTTTACGGACGACATCCAAACCTTGCGTGTGCGGTGGACACACACATATTCTGCACGGTCTTACAGCGTAAGCACGGTCTTACCGCGTCAGAACGGACGGGAACCTGGCTGTATTTACGCACAATTCAACACTATTATCTGAACACCGAAATCGATCACATGACCCACTTATGCATTTAGGCAACCTCATTAAAAAGTGCTTGTTTCCTATTGGAATCAATTAAATCCTAATACATACTTAAACACATTACTACTACATTCATTACAGACATTAACCCTTACATCATGTGAACATAGTTGTAAAGAAAGGAGGGGGATGGACCCGCAACAGCTTTAATTAGGTTACTCGTTAAGAATAATCTATACCAGCATAATGAACCACTTCTGGCTGATGCTTGTGGTTATGGTGCTGGTGGTGCGCCCAGCGTTCAGTAACTAAACTGAAAGTAGGGGATTTTTTTTGCCTTTGCAAGGGTGCAAAGCAAAAGGCAGCAAAACGCTTTGTGGGCGCACTCTTGTAATGAAATAATTTAATGTATTGTTAAAATAGGTTAAAACTTAGCTTTTATTATAAACTCTTATTTAAAAGGAATTAGGCTCGTTGACAAATTTTTGTCAGAGAAGGAAGGTGTTATTTTGCTTAGGTTTTGTTGTGTGATTGTTTAAGATATATTCAAATATCGTATATCTAATGAAAAAAGATTACAATCACACTTTTATATATCATTTAGTGCATATAATCATCTCAGGTACATGAGCCCGAGTGACCGTAGGCTGCAAAAATGAGTTGAATCCCCAAAGAGGAAGATTATTATTTTTTAGGGGGATTAGCTGCCCCACATCAAGAAAAAAATATATATATATCTTGTATATTATTATAGGCCTGAATTGGCTAATTTATTGGGAACACAGGCAGTAGGCGGCTCTGAAGCCACTGATTTAGCGACACCAGGACCCCACACGACAGATACCACACCTGGACTTCTCCAGGGGTCACCCACCTGGGTACTGTCCAGGCCCTTCACTGCTTGGCTTCCAAGTTCGGAAGGATGTTGGGCAGACCAGTGAGGTATGGTGGTATACTATATGGGGACCTTGGTCACATACAGTGGTTCCAGTCAACCGCTTGTGTGTCCGGGATTATTAATAACACGGCTGTGCTAACAATTAAAGTAACGCGGCAATTACTTGGTAAAGAGGTCAATATATAGAGTCACACTATACTCCCAAATACATCCGGATTGTATCGGGAAGATTTCACTGTGGGTGATGGTTATATCGGATAGTGCACCTTGTAGATAAATATATAGTTGGATCACAGTTTATATTGACTTTATAGCAGAGTTATCCATATATTGTGCCAAGATTGGGTAACTTAGCCAATTCAGGCCTATAATAATATACAAGATATATATATATTTTTTTCTTGACGTGGGGCAGCTAATCCCCCTAAAAAATAATAATCTTCCTCTTTGGGGATTCAACTCATTTTTGCAGCCTACGGTCACTCGGGCTCATGTACCTGAGATGATTATATGCACTAAATGATATATAAAAGTGTGATTGTAATCTTTTTTCATTAGATATACAATATTTGAATATATCTTAAACAATCACACAACAAAACCTAAGCAAAATAACACCTTCCTTCTCTGACAAAAATTTGTCAACGCGCCTAATTCCTTTTAAATAAGAGTTTATAATAAAAGCTAAGTTTTAACCTATTTTCACAATACATTAAATTATTTCATTACAAGAGTGCGCCCACAAAGCGTTTTGCTGCCTTTTGCTTTGCACCCTTGCAAAGGCAAAAAAATCCCCTACTATCATGTGAACATAACATACATCTATATACAGTATGTATCTTTTGCTAATTAAAAATATTCTAAACAATTAACACATATACTGTTTAATGTCAAAAAAACACACAGACAACTTCTAACTGTTTACAACAATTTATTAAATATTTTACCAAATTTTTTAAATGAAAAAAAAAAAAAATTACATTAGCAGGTCCGTCAGGTCCTGCAGATCTGCCACGACCAGCTGGATGTGTGCCCTTAATCGCAGGAGGGTCCCACGGACACCCTCATCTGCTTGGGTTGGCTCATCTGTGGGCATGTTAAAAAGGGTACAATTAGTAATGATATTCATGAATACATTTAACATAGTCATACATAAATTAAATAAATGCAAGGTGACAGGTGTGTGTGTATATATATATATATGTATATAGAGACATATATAACTATATATATATATATGACACATACATCTATACATACATGCATACATACTAGATGGAAAGCCTGTTTTTTCCATCTACCCTTTACTCTGTAGAACACCTCACAGTCATAGTGCTCCTTCTGAATCCAAACCCACCCATGACTAAGCTCTGAGAAGCATGTCATGAGCTCCACCAATACCAACTCATCAAAAAGCGCTCAGTGTCTGTTCTATGATGCAACGTGGCATGGGACTTAGTCAACTCTCAGGAATGCACAGTACATTTGTGCAATCAAGCATGGCTTGCCTGCTGATGGTCTGCTCCATAAATCATTGTCATAATGCCAGGTAGGTGAAGCTGCAGCACTAACCCACTCCCATGCACAAAATCATTATTAAGACAAAATCAACCAACAATTAAGTTTGCAAAAATACATGCAAACCACAGGGGGTGTCTAGCTAGAGGAGGGCCCAGGGGCACTGACCACTTGTGACTCCATTCTAAGCCACGCCTGTCCATACTCCATTTATGCCATACTTAATCTAGTTTAGAAATATCAATCACCTGTAAACTCTGAAAAAATGGGTGTACTCGAGATGGGGTATTCAGAGTAGGAATAGGCGCCCTGTGGGGTGTGTTGCTAAGCTGCTCCTGCTTGAGGGGTGTTAGCCCTCTGGGGATATGGAATAAAGAAAAAAAGTGGTGGAGCGCTAGGACTGGATCAATTGGATAGTACAAATTTAATGAATTATAAGTTAAAATAACAGCTGGAATGACATAGATACTAAAAAGATAACAATATAATGTAACGATGACAATAAAATTGGACAAGGAGGTAATACTTATGTCTCTGAAATGCTGCCGTATAAGTCCCTGGAGTTGGAGGGTTTGTGATCCCTGGAAGATGCCCAATAAAGATGATATTTGTAGTGGGCCGTCCTGGATTGTGCAAAATAGACGCTGGAGGAAGATCTTGTTCCCAAATTGGGGGGTCCTCACAAAGGTGCGTTGAAAGATGATGGTTGCTGTGGTGGGTCTCACGCTGGAGGATGATCGAATTCCTTGTTTATGGAAAGGTCCTCACAATGATGCGGATAGTAGAACCACAGATATATGGTGGGGGTAACTCCCCAAAGCAGGGGGATATTGGAGGCAATCCGGACAGGGTGACAATGAAAGGGATAATTTCCAGGATTTGGCAGGGAGTGTGGCAGCATAAACAGAGATCCTTCCCAGTCCAAATTAAAAGTAGCAAGTGCTGCCTAACATGTTTCGTCGTGATGTCACGACGAAACATGTTAGGCAGCACTTGCTACTTTTAATTTGGACTGGGAAGGATCTCTGTTTATGCTGCCACACTCCCTGCCAAATCCTGGAAATTATCCCTTTCATTGTCACCCTGTCCGGATTGCCTCCAATATCCCCCTGCTTTGGGGAGTTACCCCCACCATATATCTGTGGTTCTACTATCCGCATCATTGTGAGGACCTTTCCATAAACAAGGAATTCGATCATCCTCCAGCGTGAGACCCACCACAGCAACCATCATCTTTCAACGCACCTTAGTGAGGACCCCCCAATTTGGGAACAAGATCTTCCTCCAGCGTCTATTTTGCACAATCCAGGACGGCCCACTACAAATACCATCTTTATTGGGCATCTTCCAGGGATCACAAACCCTCCAACTCCAGGGACTTATACGGCAGCATTTCAGAGACATAAGTATTACCTCCTTGTCCAATTTTATTGTCATCGTTACATTATATTGTTATCTTTTTAGTATCTATGTCATTCCAGCTGTTATTTTAACTTATAATTCATTAAATTTGTACTATCCAATTGATCCAGTCCTAGCGCTCCACCACTTTTTTTCTTTATTCCACCTGTAAACTCTATTCACCTATATGAGGCTACAGATTGTAGCAGGGACATGTAACCCTTAGATGAGCACGTCATCCCTTTCTTCCAGGATACAGATTAACTACACAGGTTCAGTGGCACTTAAAATCGACCTGAAAGCCATCCCCACAACCTGTGTCATTAATATGTGTCCAGGATGAAAGGGATGGTTTGGGCACCCTATCTAACCCCTAAGTGTGTCTGTTGCTACCCAGTTTGTTTTATGACTTTATAGTATTTTAAAACACAATAGAATCACCAGTGCTACATAGCAAATAGTAGATGACAAAAGGAATAATGATTCTTTATGTATACATACCACTTTCGGCCGCCTGCACC
This sequence comes from Crinia signifera, assembly GCF_055691185.1. Classification (NCBI taxonomy): domain Eukaryota; kingdom Metazoa; phylum Chordata; class Amphibia; order Anura; family Myobatrachidae; genus Crinia; species Crinia signifera. Next base: position 65,604,244 of record NC_139226.1, read on the forward strand.
ACCTCACAGGCCTCCTCATCCTCCTCTTCTTCCCGGCCCTCCTCAGCTGCCATCACCTCCTCCTCAGCTGCCACCACCTCCTCCTCAGCTGCCACCACCTCCTCCTCCACTGCCACCACCTCCTCCTCCACTTGCTCCCCTTCCTCTGGCACCACCTCCTCGGCCATCTCATCTGTGCCCTCCTCCTGGGCCTGGGCCGCCTCTGCCTCCTCCCGTGCCTGTCGTGCTCAATCCCGTGCTGTGTTGGAGAAAAAAAAACATTAGTGCCAATTAGGGGTCATTGGGACAGATGTATTAAGCCTTAACAAGCAATAAATGCAAAGGTGATAAGTAGAGATAAATGTCCAGCCAATCAGCTCCTTACTGGCTTTTATCAAACACAGCCTGTAACATGGCAGTTATGATGTGACATTTGGCCCATTGTATGCATCACAAACAATAATCCTACACAATTACATATTTTATCCCCATTCCAGGATGTCAAACAGGAAGTAGTACACATATAGTGTATGCCATGTTTAACTCATGATCAGCCAGGTTACCTTATTGGCTTAAAAAAGGTCATGTAAGCAATAATGTACAATTGGCCATATAATGTGTAAACACTCACATCGCTCAATGCTGGCCCTGATTTGCTGGAGCAAATCTGGCTGTCGTCGCCTCAGATCTGACCATCGCCGCTCCAGCTGAGCGATGGTCCTCCGCACCTGGGTGCGAGCGAATATGCGGCGGCGGGCATGCCGCTTCTGGCGGTTGGTTATAAATGGGCCCGCACGCCCCAGCCTGGTCTCCATAACGGAGACCAGTGCCCTGAGCTCCGCGGGCGAAAATGGGGCTGCTCTCCCATAGGCCGCCATCTTAGCAATGGCACAATTCAAGCAATCATGTCCTGTAATTGGTTGTTCTGAGTGATATTTGGTATTAACTTTATTGTTCATTTTTACATTAACAGCGTGTATGCGCCACAACAGACGGCTAAACCATTGCATCGCAAACACTTGCTGTAGCTTTGCATCGTTGAGCTGAACTTGGCATTACTTAGTATCTCCAAAACAGACAGGGTGAAAGAAGTTGGGAAACCATTGTACTCACCAAACATGGCTGGAAACAACAGGTGAAATAGTGTGCATCACTAGCCAGTTACACATAACTCTACAAGGTACTAAAATAGACAGCTTTATTAGTGTGAAAGCTATACACCAGAAACATAGCAAATAGTGCAAGACCTTTTCCCAATATTAGGCCATGGTGCCATGTAAACACTTACCTTCTACCTGGCCACACTAGAGATGTGGAATGAAATGTACCTAGCATCAAGGCCGTATTGAGAGACCTTTCACATGTGATTTGGATGCAAGCACTAATTACTATTGCCTGAGTGGTGGACTGGATTAACATATGGAATGGGTTAGTGTCATTTGTTGTACATACCAAACAAGTGCACAGTACAAATGAACATTCACATATAGATTTCATGTCTGGCCACAGTTTTAGGTGTTTATTGGTGTTCAAATCTGCCAATAAGTACAAAATCAGACTTTGAAAGTATGCCTGGTTTTGTACTTTTGTTTGTCCGCTGGTATGGGCGTGGCCTATGCGCCGCACGGTCTACGCTGCCGTACGGAACGCTGCCGCACGGAACACAGGGTGTCGCTGATGTACGCCAATTACAGAAATAGTATATAAAGGTGTGCTAGAAAACCAAAAAGTTGTTGCAAACATGGCTGGATCTCAATCTGAGGGAGACCAGGAGTGCCATTAACTCTTTGATCGCCTGGACTCCAGCACCTCCTATGTGCCCCTCACCACAGACCAGCCAGTGGGAGAAGAGCAGGCAGCTGGCCCATCAACATCAGCCCAATCTGCAGCTGGGCCATCTTCTGCCTCAGCAGAATCATTGGGAACACAGCAGGTGGCTTCCCAACAGAGTAGCCTGGCCAGCACTTTAAGTACAGCGACAGGTGGCCGTGGCCATGGGCGTGGCCGAAAGAGGCCAACAGAGGAACCAAGCAGCAGGAACATGGCATTCGAACCGCAGGAGCTTGCCATACTGGTACCCCGTGCACGGGAATGGATCGAGTGTCCACAGGACAGGTTGACACACACAAGGAGATGGAAGATTTGGGAGGACATAACTGCGGAGATTAATGCGGTAGCTCCACAAGTTCGTGAGGCGGAGCACGTCAAGAAGAGGCAAGTTCATGTGTGTTACATTTGAGCAGTACAAGACCAGTAATGTTTTAATTAGATGTTAGATGGAGTTGGTAAATGGTTGGTCACATTGCTAGGAGCCACAGACATGATTGCCATGTCATTTAGTCGATAGTTATTGTAGGGTGAGTGTGAATGTATCTTCTAAGGGTTGGTTTTATAGTTTAATATAATGTAAGTTATGTTGAATGAAGCACATGTTGTAATCTGTTGCAGATTGCTATGACTGCTACAGCAAACATCAGGAGTGACATGTAGTAATATGTAAACTTTGACTGCAGGTGGCACGACTTCAAAACCAACCTCAAGAAGAAACTGACCAAACGGTGGGAACACAGCCACACCTCTGGGGCTGGCCCCATGCCAGGCCGCCTGAAGCTCACCCCCCTGGAGGAGATGGCCGAGTGCTGTATTGCAGTAGAGGAGGTCCGGGGGGTGACCAACATGGATAGCAAGGCCCCAGCGGAAGTATTTGCTGCTTTTGTTGAAGGTAATTATTTGGCATGGCATAAGTAGTTGGTACTAATTTGCTTGGAATGTGTTGTAATTTAAATTTTCTCTTTCACCAGCATCCCCACCGCTTGGTCAAGAATCTCTTGAGGAGGTAGAGGAGTCTGTGCCACCTGCCACCAGTGGCAGCCATGTGCAGCAGCAGCAGCCACCGGCTGAACCGGATTACCATAGGTGGGTGCAGGTGCTTGGGCAGATTCACCAGCAGGGAGAGTTAGCATCAGAGCGGATGCGTAGGACCGAGGAGGTCATGCAGGGTTTGGTCAGCACCCAGCAGGCAATAGCTGGGAGCCAGCAGGCTATTGCTGAGGCCAAGCAGGCCATGGCTGGAACCCAGCAGTCAATAGCTGCAAGCCTGCAGGTGCTGGCAGATCAAGCCCTGCACCAAAATGACCTCCTCCTCCACCATAATGAGCTTATGGTGGAGCTAGTTTCCAGCAATAGGGCCCTATTGTCATCTGTTTCTGGTGCATTTCCTCCACCAGCACTCCCTGCTGGCAGAGGGGGAACACCATCCCCCCCTTCACCAGCATCTGCTCCACCTGGGCCACCATCCCAACGTGGCCGTGGCCGAAGAGCTGCTGCACGTGGCAAGGAGCCTACCAGTGCCAAACGTGCCCGAAAATGAACTTGTGTCCGCATTAATCTCCCCCCTTATGTCTTCCCAAATCTTTCATTTAGCTGTGTGTGTCAGCTTCCTGTGTCCAATCCCGTGCAGAGGGTACCCACATTTGCCCTCGGTTCGAATGTCTTGTTTGGTTCCCCTGTTGCCCTCTTTCGGCTACCATTACTGTCTGCTGTACTTGAAGTGTTGGTGCTATACTTTTGTTGTGAAGCCACCTAATGTGTTCCTAATGATTCTGCTGTGAATATGTATGTCAAAAATACATTTTTTTATTTTGTTTTATTTTTGTACATTCCTGGCATGGTACCTTTTAATTTGTTGCATGTGTCAAAAAACATGCTTTTTCCATTTTTTGTTTGAAGTTATTGTAATAAATTTATATTTTGATCCCCAAATGTGTGGTTTAATTGGTAAATGTAGAAGTGACATGTCTATTTATATTAGTGATAGTAAGTTCTGTCCAATGGTTGCAGTGTAAATGTGTGTCAAAACTGCAGCATATATTTGTGTGTTTAGTAATGGTCCATTTAAGCTGCAATGGTTCCAATTGAAGCACTGACAAGCGTGTAATTAATGAGTAATGAGTAAAGGAGTGGATTGTATTGTGTTCAGCTGACATTGGTTGAGGTGTGCCCGTAGTGATTGGGCGTTCCGATTGCCTAGCGCATGACCGAGTGGTGTCCGCAAAGCAATACTTGCTTATGGACACCGCATATTTCTAGCCTTTTGGTTCGCGTGCATTCGGTGTGCTGTCCGTATGCACGCCTACCAGAATGAGTGCACTCCCTCGTGTACGCCCATGTTTATGCCCAGTTTAGCCCACTTTGAAACTACGCCCCTGTGTAGTTCCGAATGACGCCCATAAGACGCCCATATTTCACGAGTGATTGCGGTGCACATTTCTGTACGGTATTAGTGAGAACAAGTACGGAGACCATGCGTGGCACATGCGCATAGCGTTGCCCACGCATGCGCAGACGGCTAAAAAACGCCATCCGAAAGAATTCGGGAAAGTACGCACAGATATATATAGTATATATAATAAGGCCCACTGTCTTTTATTTTTATATTGCAGGAACCTATTTTTTTGTCACTGTCTACATTGCAGCCAAGAGCTCATAATACAGGGCAGCATTAACCCATTATTGGTGCACAGTACACGCTGGTGCCTGCCCACAAAAGTTCTTGGTAAAAGTTATCATGTGAAAAAATATGAAAAGCTTTTTTTATTTTTGTACAACTTGTGTGTTCAATAAAGCTCAGTATGTTTCATATCACTGTGTTGATAAAAAAGTTGTTTTTGTAATGAAACAGAAAAAAAGAATGTGTGTGTTTAATAAAAATGTGGATCATGATCAGTCGATAGAAGAGCAGGAGCAGCAACAAAGTTGTAGCGCTGAAGATTAGGAAAGAGCAATAAGGCTGAAGATAAAAAAAAAGGATTCCCCACAAATCTCTGAGGAGAGCTGTCCACTTTAGCGCCATCACAAATGTAGCGATAAGCAGTACAAGTGAAGAAGGTGGTGATGATGACACAAAACAAATTGAGGATTGTAGTGTGGAAGTGTAAATAGATAAATTTCATATTTATGAACTATCTGACACTAATGAGGATGATGATCTTGATCATGTTGTTTGTATAAGTCAACCACCAATGATAAAATTAAAGATTTTGTGATGCCTGGGCATAATACTAAAAAAAGTCACCTCTTGGTTGTGGGATTATATTTACACAAATACAATGTTGTGTATTGTGTACCCAGTTTTTTGGGGGATTATGTTGGATTCAATAACATGCACTCAAATGCTAATACCTGCATGGAAACAATTATATGGAGGTGAGAAAGGGTGCCAATCTAGAGTAAAGCAATCAAAACTACAAGTGTACAGATATGCACATAATACAGAATACAGTATATAGGAAAATGTGCTCCAGACTGCACACCATAGCTGTTTGTAATGAGAGGTGCTACCTCTGTGGATGGTTATGGTAAGTAAATAATTCTGATGTAATCAGCTATTTGAGTAAAATTTTTGTTGAATGTAAGCAAGTTATAGGGACACATGGCAGAAATGACAGCACTGAAGATGACTTACATGTCACATACAGTATATACAGTACAGAGGCAACCCGGTAGCTTTGTCTCCTTTGCTGACATTGAACTTTTGTGGCCTATCCTAGACTTTGTCCTGCTCTGTTTATGTAAAATCCCTTAACTTGTGGTCCTTCTGCCATCAGCATCTCCTTATTGGTGGCAACTTGTGGTAGGCAATTTCATTTTTTAAATAAATAACCAGAGAAAACAACATCTGGGGCCAAATGTAATAGGGTGAGAGTTTCAGAAAGTGAGAGATTTTGGGAGAGTTTTCCCATGTTTTTTAAAGCAGCAATCAATTACATGGCAAAATCAACTTGGTGTTGCAGTGTAATTGATTGCTGCTTTAAAAAACATGGGAAAACTCTCCCAAAATCTCTCACTTTCTGAAACTCTCACCCTATTACATTTGGCCCTTGGAGTCTGAAAATATATATATATCAGGGTTGCCGACCCTCCCGGAATTTGCGGGAGTCTCCCGAAAATCGGGTCCTTCCTTCCGGCCCCCGGAAGGGTGGGCAACCCTCCCGGAATCAGGGGGACCCCCACTGAGCCCCCCGATCGCGGCATTTATATGCCGCAATCCGCGGGTCTCAGGGGAGGGGGCGGAGCTAAAACGGCACAATCGTGTCGTTTTAGCCCCGCCCCCTCCATGGATATCAGTTATTTAGTCTATTTCCCGTAATGGGGGCGGGGCTTAATGACGTCACGGTTAAGCCCCACCCCCAAAAATCGTAATGAAAGATTGAAGCCCGGAGAGGATTTTCTGAAAGTCGGCAACCCTGATATATATATATATATTTAAAAATTTAGTAATAAAGTAGAGAAATTTAAATAGACCCTGAAAGTAAGGAATATAATATAAAAACAATGGATATATTTACCTCTGTATACTGTAAAAATTCTCTTTATTCCCCCAGGCTCTCCTGTCATAGCCTCAGAGGATAACACAACCTGGTTATCCGGTTTCCTTATACGCGCGCAAAGCCTGCTCCCCAGTCAGTCTTGGCCAGATTATTTTACACTAATCAGCAGATACTGAGTTTCTGGAAGACAGTGCACTTCTCTCCACTAACCGTGTAACACACTGCAATCCAAGAAGCAATTGCTGAGACATTACTATGCCTCATGTTAAACATAGGCCTCTATTTTTAAATCTAATTTTCTATTTTCAGCAGGATCGAAATGCCTTGAGACCGAGACGACACAAAAGAAATGCACAGACTAGAACATAAAACCCATGTTATGCTGTATAATGATACACAACCAAGAATAACACAGCAACACAAGTGATCAACGCATTAATGTACAGTACATTGATATCTGGATTCATTTTGTGTTGTATGTTGCAAAGGTTTGATTCATGCTAACTACGTCTGTCTTCTCCCCATGTCTTTGTATCCCACCTGTATCGTGGTTGTCCCAATATATATATATGTTCTTTACATATTATTTGTCTTTTCTGTATAAATAAACTACATCTATTTTCTGTCTCCTGTCGTCCTCCCTTATATAACCTCTGCATAATAGGGGTGTGCTATAAGTTTCTTGACGTGAAAAAAGTATTATGTAAGTATTCACCACTGAATAGAATTTGTAGTTTAGTAGTATACAGAAAGATATGTTCAATTGCCTATGTTTTTTTACAGTGGGTTAATTGATTTCCCAGGGCTATCTAATTAGCCCCAAAGGGAGTTTGGCACTCATTGGGATTTCTATAATGGTTACAATATGTGTGCTGCACATGGGCCAGTCTGTCCAGGGGTGCCCACACCACACATACTGCACATTTACTGCACGTTTTATTACTTAACTTTACAGTTCTGCTTTGCAGGTGCAGCAGTGGTAAGGAAAATCACTGTAAAAATGGCCATGCGTAATAAGTGGGAGATCCTATAACCCATGATCTTAGGTAATAGGTGCACTTGGACTTTTCTAATTAGCCCTGATAAGTTGGTGCGAGCTGTGGCTTATTTGGGACTTTTTCTGCCACCCCTTGGTGAATACGTCACTGGTGAGTTGTTAGGGTTAGGAGTTTGTGACTGTGCAGAGCTTTGTTAGGTTAGGTAGGTGTCTTTTTTTTTGCTGCAGGGGCGACTGCCAGTGTAATACCCGTAAGGCCCTGTATATAGTTTGTATAGAACTAAGAGGACATATATTGGATGCCTCATAGGGGCCCCCGTGAGATGAGTGTTTAATGATATCCCCACAGGGGACAGTAAATGTGAGCAGACATATTTATAAATACATGCCTTCACAGAAGGCAAAAAGAAGGCTTTCATGGAAAGAGTACAGACATTTATTTTTACTGTAATAGACGGAAACCCCTCTCAGAGGGAAATGAACTAGCCTAAACGGGAATTCCCCATAGGACTTTGAACAGGGCTGCACCCATTTCCCCTGATTGGAGGGGGCACCCAAAGGGGTGACAGTTGGCAACTGATCGATACCCTAATAAAGTTGGACAGCTCGCGCAGGGTACAGGCAGGTTGGTCCAGCGCGAGGGAGAAGTGATATAAGTTCCCCGGAGCAACGGCTGTGGCGCAGTTCCCCCTCAGAGTCTATGATCAGCAGAGCTACGCAGCATAGGCGCGGACAGCGGTGCTGTTAAAAAAGGGGTTAACGCTTACCGGAGGTGTCTTGGCGAGAAGAAGGGACTGGTGTGTCACGGTGGCCGAGTGGGGAATCCGGTGCCGACGGACGGGTGAACTCCGACAGCTCTCTCCGTGGATCCCGCACTTAGCTTACAGGAGGCGGGCAGTTCGCGTCTGGGAGGCCGCGTCAGTGATGGGCGGTGCCAGGAAGAACTGAGTGAACAGCGCTTTCTCCTGAGGCGGTGACTGACAGACTTGGAGGCGGTGAGTTACTGAAATATTACACCTACACGCCCTTATAGGGAGGAGCCATTACGTAGGAGTACAGACAGCCCAGCTGATATAGTAGAGACAGCGCAGTGTACTGCTAAATATCACCTATAATAACGCATAGCTGTCAGCTAGCTTGCATCCTGGGAGCATATCCATAGCCAGTGCAGTCAGTTCCCAACGTATTACAAGACGCTATATGACCTGTGAGTCAGTCTACCACCCTCCTGGTACATTACATGGTTAATACATGGATTAGGAGTGTTAAACCCGGCTCCGCAGCCAGGGGACACATTCCTGAGGCAGACCTTTCCAGGGAGCAGCTGTACTACAGAACCATAACCCAAATTCATCCAGTTGGAAAAAAGGGGAATAGCCAAACCCGGCTATTTTGGCCTGGGGAAGCTGTATAATACCAGTGAGAATACGGATTATAGGAGATTGTCAGACTGAGAGGATACTACAGGGAGTGTAAGCCAGAGCCACGGCAACCAAAACGCTATAGTATTTCAAGAAATTCATCTCTTCTGCCCCTGGTTTTGCCCGCTTGAGATAGAATCTGTTACTAGGAACTTGGGACTAGTGTAAAGCTAAAGCCAGGTGTAAAACTATACTGTGAGGAACTAAGTGACTTTGTATAAGAGCTCTGGGAAAAGTGGTATTGGGCTAAACCCGGCTCCAGCCAGGGGATGCCCCACAGGACCTCCTGTGGACACCACATCTTCATATCTACAGTACAGTGGGACATAACTACGTTACCGCAGCCCTACTGAAATACTCACCAGAGATTGAAGCATAAAACAGCATCCTCATTGCAGGTAGACGTTTGGGACTCAGGGTAGTGGGTGATCACCTAAAAGAAAGGAAAGCGCTTGTTAATTTTATAGTTAGTACGTTGTTAGAGATAGATAGAATTAACAGTATTATTGCGCAATAATAAGGGTGGCAATAAACTTCACACACTTATGTAAAGTGCACTATAAAGAAAACGCTTGAGCTGAGTTAATGTAATTATTCGAGGGCATTACCCTGTTTATTGCCACTATAGGAGTTTGTGTTAACCATATTTGTTAATTGCAGTGAATACGGTAAGGTGCTTTAGTAGTGTGTTAAGAGGAACCCTAGCGGAAGGAGGACCTTGGGAGTCGAAAGCAGGTTCCAGTGCAATAAAAATCTTTTTGTACATTGTATCCCTTACCAACTGCCATACCTTGTTCTGTTATGTATTGATGGTTCTGTGATGTTATGCTTTTGACTGTACAAGAAGCTAGCTCTCTCAAATAATAAAGAAAAATTGTAAACCGTCTGCAATCTTCTGTGGAAAATAACAAAAAGCAAGAAACCATACTTACCTACTGGGAGTCCGATCCTGTCGACGGTGAGAGGTAAAGAAATCACAATTACACTGAGGTTTACATTTTGGCGTCATCGAACAGGATACGATCAAGAAAAATGGCGGACGAAGTGATAGATAATGAAAATGCATCAGGAAGTCAAGTACAACCGGAGCAGTCAGTCGTGGCCAGCTCCGCATCTGTCCCTTTACCCGGTCAAAGTGGTGTAACGGGTGGAAGTGTGATTACCATGCCATATTACTTTGGCACCCCTTGGTTGCCGACGTTTTCGGGAGAGTACCCAAGGAAGGAAACCACCACGTTTACGGATTTCCAGAAGAAGATGCGGTCGACATTTAAGATTTATCCTCTAACAGTGGAGCAACAAATAGAGATCCTGATTGGTCAGCTAAAAGGATCGGCATTACGAGAAGTACTATCATGGCCTGATACAGAAAAAGAAACCGTAGAACACATCTTCAAAAGGTTAGGCACTACTTTCGACGTTACTACGCTGTCAGAATTAAAGTCCAGATTCTATGCCAGGAAGCAGCGGCCGCACGAGACCTTGAGAGACTTTGCTCTAAGTATTTTGGAGTCCTATCAAGATATTAAAGCGATTAGTAGCACAGAAATTGTGGATGTTGAGAACACCTTGATCAGCCGACTCATCGAGGGAGTCCACTGTGGTAACATCAAATCGCAACTGAAATTACTGAGACTGCAAAAGACCAGAGTCTCCTTTTTGGACTTCAAAGAGGCGGCAATTAAATTGTTCGGATCTTTACAAAAGACAGAGGCAGAGGTGTCGTTCCCAGAATTGCCTGGATACCAAGAACAGGACTCAGCGGGGGAAGGAGAGTATATGGGGGCCGTGGGAGTCTCCAGGAATTTGCCTACTGTGACTCAACATGTGCAAGCACCCACCCCAGACCTCCCATCCTTATTGAAGGGACAGATGGAGGAGCTATCGTCCGAAATGGCCAACATGAGGAGGGATCTGCAAAGATTAGTGAATCAGGGGCCGTCGGGAAGACAAGAAGGTGGATGGCGCTCTGGGCCCCGCAGGTCCAGAAACGAATGGCAAAATCGGGCCCAAGGACAGGGGCGAAGAGCCTCCGACCAGTTTGACTCTCAGGGTCGGCCTATCTGTCGAGGATGTGGACGGGCTGGGCATATAGAGCGATTCTGTCGCGAGGAGGAGCCTTTAAACCTGAGAGCCCCGAGGACCGAGACCGACCCTCGGGGGCCATCACCCCAATAGGTCATGAACCCGACGGCTGGTGTGGAAAGTATGTTGGACCATGCCCCATCATACCAGTTAAAATCGGGGAAATCGAATTCTTCGCTACCTTGGATACTGGCTCCCAGGTGTCAACTATTCAACGCAACATCTATCAACAGTGCTGGGGTACGAGTCACCCCTCTCCGCCTCCCCCAACTTGGATGAGACTCCTAGCCGGCAACGGTCTCGATATCCAGTGCACAGGGTATTGTGAATTTGACTTTCAAGTGGGGCCGGCTACCTTCGCCAAACAGGGTTTCATTATTACCGAGGTCAGTGATGTGTCCGTCCCAGCCATCATCATTGGCATGAACATCTTAGCCCATTGTCCCGAAGCCCTGATTGAAGCCTTGACCTTTGAGGTCCGGCAAGCGGCCCCAATGCTAAAACAACCGCTACAAAAGGTCATCCGCGTCCTGCAAGCTCAACAGTGCTTTCAAAATTTAGATGGAGGAGTTGGGAGAATCAAGACAACCGACCGAAAGGCTATCCTTTTACAGCCTAACTCTGAAACTATAGTCTGGGGAAAGACCAGATGTGGACCCGCCGGGAAACCTTACGAGGCCATTGTAGAACCCTGTCATGTCTCCAGCAGAACCGATGTGATTGTGGCCCGGGCCTTAGTGACCGTACATGATGGCAGAGTTCCCGTCAGGATCCTAAACCCGCATGACTATGTGGTGCGACTACACCAAAACTATGTCCTGGCCAAGCTGTCGTGGGTCACCTTTCAAGACATCTACGACTCATTGACCCTGAGGATAATTCAAGCTGAACAGACCTCGTCTGGCGAGTCCACAGAACAACAATGGTGGGACAAAATTCACATCGGGGACGAACGAACCCCGGTAGAACTCAAGGAAGGCATCCTAAAGGTTGTGAAAGAGAATGCCAGTACGTTTAGCCAGCACGCGACTGACTTTGGGAAGGTCGAGACGGTGCGTCATCACATTCCTACCGGAGATGCTCCCCCCATCAAAGAACGGTATCGTCCCATAGCGCCCACTATGTATCAGCCTGTTCGGAAGTTGCTGGAAGAGATGAAGGCCGCGGGTGTGGTGCGTGAGAGTCATAGTCCCTGGGCTGCGCCAATTGTAATAGTAAAAAAAAAGGATGGAAATTTGAGATTCTGCGTGGACTACCGCAAATTAAATCAAATAACACATAAAGACGCATATCCGTTACCCCGTATTGAGGAGGCCCTTACAGCTCTGAAGGCAGCCACCTATTTCTCAACATTGGACCTTACGTCGGGCTACTGGCAAATACAAATGGCGGAGGGCGACAGAGAGAAGACAGCTTTCACTACGCCCATGGGGCTATACGAATTTGATAGGATGCCCTTTGGCTTATGTAATGCCCCTGGGACATTTCAGAGAGCAATGGAACATTGCCTGGGGTACCGAAATTTCGATATGGTCTTACTTTATCTGGACGACATCATCGTTTTTTCAGGAACATATCACGAACACTTGGCCCATCTAGACGAAGTCTTTAAACGTCTCGCCACCTATGGATTGAAAGTTAAACCCTCCAAGTGCCATTTATTGAAGGAGAGCGTAAAGTACTTAGGGCATGTCGTGAGTGCTACCGGAGTTGTCCCAGATCCAGAGAAAATTGAGGCCATTCAAAATTGGCCGGTGCCCACAAGCGTGAAGGAAGTCCGTAGTTTCCTGGGGTTTGTGGGCTACTATCGGAGATTCGTACAGAACTTTGCCCAGGTAGTGAACCCCATTCACGAGCTGCTGCGTGGAGTCAGCAAGAAAGTTAGCGGCAAGAACTCCTCAATACAGTGGACCGAGCGTCAACAGAAGGCCTTTGAAACATTAAAGAGGCTCATGACTGAAACCCCGGTGCTAGCCTATCCCGACTTCAGTCAGCCCTTTCAATTATACACCGACGCCAGCTATTTGGGATTAGGGGCTGTATTGTCACAACGACAGCATGGACAAGAACGAATCATTGCCTGTGCGAGTAGGAGCTTGAAAAAGACCGAAAGAAACGATGCTAATTATAGCGCTTTTAAATTAGAACTGTTGGCGCTAGTGTGGGCCGTCACCGAGAAATTCAAACATTATCTCGCCTCAACGCCATTTGTGGCCTACACTGACAATAATCCTGTAGCCCACTTGTCCACCGCACAGCTTGGGGCATTAGAGCAGCGCTGGTGCTCCCGGCTAGCTAATTATGACTTTGCCATTAAATACCGCAGTGGGAAGAGTAACAGCAATGCCGATGCCTTGTCCCGACTCCCTGAGAGGCAGGGCCCAGCGGAAAGAGAGGAAGATCTCTGCGAGGATCTGGAAATGCCAGCCTTCTACACCTTACTCACCTGTCGTCGCGATCCACGGCCTTGCCGACAGTTGACTTGCTCTAAAAACCAAACCCCTGGTGATGCGCCCGGTTCAGAGACTAAGTGGGAACAAATTCAGCAGGGTAGTCCCGTGCTAAGAGAACTACAGACACTGCTATCCTCTCCACAGGGCTGGGGCAAAGAGGAACGCCAGAAGGCCGAGCCTGAACTAACCAAGTTGTGGCGACAACGCAATAAACTCCGGTACCAAAGGGGACTGCTCGTCCGTGCCACCATAAACGCAAAAACCCATCTACCCGTACTACAAATTGTCATACCTCGTCAGGAAAGGGGTGATCTGCTTCGGGCGTACCACGATTGTTCCGGGCATTTCGGTACTGACAAACTGGAAGCCATGATCCGTCGACGGTTCTATTGGGTCGGCATGAGACAAGACATAGGGGAATGGTGTCTGCAATGCCCTACCTGTGCCATAAAGAAGCAGCCCTCGGGGATGCAGAAGGCCCCCCTTCATTCGATTCACAGTGGTCAGCCACTGGAACTGGTTTCAATTGACCACGTTAAACTGGAGCCTAGCCCAAGCGGTTACCAATACGCCGTGACAATTATCGATCATTTCACTAAGTATGCGGTAGCCTTGCCCGTAAAGAACTTGTCCGCTGAAACTACAGCAGAGATTGTTTGGAGAGCCTTTGTCCGGCCCTATGGTTACCCACAACGGATCCTGACGGACCAAGGACCCGCCTTTGAGTCCAGACTCTTCCAGGAGCTATGCAGGCTATACGGATGCAAAAAAGTACGCACTACGGCCTATCATCCGCAGGGAAATGGGGCCTGCGAGAGGATGAACCGATCCTTAGTTAGCCTCCTGAGGGCTCTACCCGATGCGGAAAGGAAGAATTGGCCCACCCTGCTGCCGGAAATAACCTTTATTTATAATAACACCGAACATAGCACCACTGGGTTCACCCCATACTACCTACTTTTCGGTCGAGAGGGAAAATTGCCTGCCGACCTTCAGTTGGACGTCCCTTGCGAATCTGATTCTGAAAAACTGCCAAGGAGTGATTGGGTGCTGGAACATCGGAAGAGGTTACAAGCTGCCTATAAAATCGTGGAACAGTCGACTAGACAGTCCCAACACCAACAGACCAAGTACTATAATGAGACCGCCAAAGCCGAACCGCTGAAGACAGGTGACTTCGTATGGAGAAGGAATAACCGACGCAGCAGCAAACTGGACTCCTTCTGGGAGAAAACTCCATACCAAATCATAGACAGTTCAAAAGCCGACGTGGACGTCTATCGAGTACTCCGAGTGGGCGACGATACGGCTAGCAATGTTCATCGAAACCAACTAAAGAAGTGCTACCAGTTTGATGCCGATGTACCAAGAAGCTCGCCAGGAGTCGGCGAGAGTTCGGCGCCCTTCAAAGCAAATGAAAGTCAACAATTCTTCCATGAAATGCTGAAGATGTTCTGGCCTGTCCATGGGAACCTGCTTGTAAACTATCCCGAGGCTAGTTCAAAGGCTGTGGTTGAAGTATTTGATGTAAATACATGCAAGGAAGCTGTTGCACCCCTGAATGAGTCCGCTGTCTTGTCTTCCGGACCTGAAGCAGATCTAGTGAGGGGACCGGAGGATGAGACAGTCGACGAACCCGTTGAATTGAGAAGGTCCAGCCGGACCACCAAGGGGGTTCTGCCACGCCGATACTGTGATTGAGTATACAGTATATATGTGTGTATATAATAGACTGTAGATGTAACATTTGTAAGTAATATTGTAATTCTGGTGGTGGGCACAAGTGTGCTGGAGGACCAGCAAAATTCAGCGGGGGATATGTGTAATACCCGTAAGGCCCTGTATATAGTTTGTATAGAACTAAGAGGACATATATTGGATGCCTCATAGGGGCCCCCGTGAGATGAGTGTTTAATGATATCCCCACAGGGGACAGTAAATGTGAGCAGACATATTTATAAATACATGCCTTCACAGAAGGCAAAAAGAAGGCTTTCATGGAAAGAGTACAGACATTTATTTTTACTGTAATAGACGGAAACCCCTCTCAGAGGGAAATGA
Source organism: Crinia signifera (assembly GCF_055691185.1). Taxonomy (NCBI): domain Eukaryota; kingdom Metazoa; phylum Chordata; class Amphibia; order Anura; family Myobatrachidae; genus Crinia; species Crinia signifera. The sequence goes on from NC_139226.1 coordinate 65,619,569, forward strand.
ACTAGCCTAAACGGGAATTCCCCATAGGACTTTGAACAGGGCTGCACCCATTTCCCCTGATTGGAGGGGGCACCCAAAGGGGTGACAGTTGGCAACTGATCGATACCCTAATAAAGTTGGACAGCTCGCGCAGGGTACAGGCAGGTTGGTCCAGCGCGAGGGAGAAGTGATATAAGTTCCCCGGAGCAACGGCTGTGGCGCAGTTCCCCCTTAGAGTCTATGATCAGCAGAGCTACGCAGCATAGGCGCGGACAGCGGTGCTGTTAAAAAAGGGGTTAACGCTTACCGGAGGTGTCTTGGCGAGAAGAAGGGACTGGTGTGTCACGGTGGCCGAGTGGGGAATCCGGTGCCGACGGACGGGTGAACTCCGACAGCTCTCTCCGTGGATCCCGCACTTAGCTTACAGGAGGCGGGCAGTTCGCGTCTGGGAGGCCGCGTCAGTGATGGGCGGCGCCAGGAAGAACTGAGTGAACAGCGCTTTCTCCTGAGGCGGTGACTGACAGACTTGGAGGCGGTGAGTTACTGAAATATTACACCTACATGCCCTTATAGGGAGGAGCCATTACGTAGGAGTACAGACAGCCCAGCTGATATAGTAGAGACAGCGCAGTGTACTGCTAAATATCACCTATAATAACGCATAGCTGTCGGCTAGCTTGCATCCTGGGAGCATATCCATAGCCAGTGCAGTCAGTTCCCAACGTATTACAAGACGCTATATGACCTGTGAGTCAGTCTACCACCCTCCTGGTACATTACATGGTTAATACATGGATTAGGAGTGTTAAACCCGGCTCCGCAGCCAGGGGACACATTCCTGAGGCAGACCTTTCCAGGGAGCAGCTGTACTACAGAACCATAACCCAAATTCATCCAGTTGGAAAAAAGGGGAATAGCCAAACCCGGCTATTTTGGCCTGGGGAAGCTGTATAATACCAGTGAGAATACGGATTATAGGAGATTGTCAGACTGAGAGGATACTACAGGGAGTGTAAGCCAGAGCCACGGCAACCAAAACGCTATAGTATTTCAAGAAATTCATCTCTTCTGCCCCTGGTTTTGCCCGCTTGAGATAGAATCTGTTACTAGGAACTTGGGACTAGTGTAAAGCTAAAGCCAGGTGTAAAACTATACTGTGAGGAACTAAGTGACTTTGTATAAGAGCTCTGGGAAAAGTGGTATTGGGCTAAACCCGGCTCCAGCCAGGGGATGCCCCACAGGACCTCCTGTGGACACCACATCTTCATATCTACAGTACAGTGGGACATAACTACGTTACCGCAGCCCTACTGAAATACTCACCAGAGATTGAAGCATAAAACAGCATCCTCATTGCAGGTAGACGTTTGGGACTCAGGGTAGTGGGTGATCACCTAAAAGAAAGGAAAGCGCTTGTTAATTTTATAGTTAGTACGTTGTTAGAGATAGATAGAATTAACAGTATTATTGCGCAATAATAAGGGTGGCAATAAACTTCACACACTTATGTAAAGTGCACTATAAAGAAAACGCTTGAGCTGAGTTAATGTAATTATTCGAGGGCATTACCCTGTTTATTGCCACTATAGGAGTTTGTGTTAACCATATTTGTTAATTGCAGTGAATACGGTAAGGTGCTTTAGTAGTGTGTTAAGAGGAACCCTAGCGGAAGGAGGACCTTGGGAGTCGAAAGCAGGTTCCAGTGCAATAAAAATCTTTTTGTACATTGTATCCCTTACCAACTGCCATACCTTGTTCTGTTATGTATTGATGGTTCTGTGATGTTATGCTTTTGACTGTACAAGAAGCTAGCTCTCTCAAATAATAAAGAAAAATTGTAAACCGTCTGCAATCTTCTGTGGAAAATAACAAAAAGCAAGAAACCATACTTACCTACTGGGAGTCCGATCCTGTCGACGGTGAGAGGTAAAGAAATCACAATTACACTGAGGTTTACATTTTGGCGTCATCGAACAGGATACGATCAAGAAAAATGGCGGACGAAGTGATAGATAATGAAAATGCATCAGGAAGTCAAGTACAACCGGAGCAGTCAGTCGTGGCCAGCTCCGCATCTGTCCCTTTACCCGGTCAAAGTGGTGTAACGGGTGGAAGTGTGATTACCATGCCATATTACTTTGGCACCCCTTGGTTGCCGACGTTTTCGGGAGAGTACCCAAGGAAGGAAACCACCACGTTTACGGATTTCCAGAAGAAGATGCGGTCGACATTTAAGATTTATCCTCTAACAGTGGAGCAACAAATAGAGATCCTGATTGGTCAGCTAAAAGGATCGGCATTACGAGAAGTACTATCATGGCCTGATACAGAAAAAGAAACCGTAGAACACATCTTCAAAAGGTTAGGCACTACTTTCGACGTTACTACGCTGTCAGAATTAAAGTCCAGATTCTATGCCAGGAAGCAGCGGCCGCACGAGACCTTGAGAGACTTTGCTCTAAGTATTTTGGAGTCCTATCAAGATATTAAAGCGATTAGTAGCACAGAAATTGTGGATGTTGAGAACACCTTGATCAGCCGACTCATCGAGGGAGTCCACTGTGGTAACATCAAATCGCAACTGAAATTACTGAGACTGCAAAAGACCAGAGTCTCCTTTTTGGACTTCAAAGAGGCGGCAATTAAATTGTTCGGATCTTTACAAAAGACAGAGGCAGAGGTGTCGTTCCCAGAATTGCCTGGATACCAAGAACAGGACTCAGCGGGGGAAGGAGAGTATATGGGGGCCGTGGGAGTCTCCAGGAATTTGCCTACTGTGACTCAACATGTGCAAGCACCCACCCCAGACCTCCCATCCTTATTGAAGGGACAGATGGAGGAGCTATCGTCCGAAATGGCCAACATGAGGAGGGATCTGCAAAGATTAGTGAATCAGGGGCCGTCGGGAAGACAAGAAGGTGGATGGCGCTCTGGGCCCCGCAGGTCCAGAAACGAATGGCAAAATCGGGCCCAAGGACAGGGGCGAAGAGCCTCCGACCAGTTTGACTCTCAGGGTCGGCCTATCTGTCGAGGATGTGGACGGGCTGGGCATATAGAGCGATTCTGTCGCGAGGAGGAGCCTTTAAACCTGAGAGCCCCGAGGACCGAGACCGACCCTCGGGGGCCATCACCCCAATAGGTCATGAACCCGACGGCTGGTGTGGAAAGTATGTTGGACCATGCCCCATCATACCAGTTAAAATCGGGGAAATCGAATTCTTCGCTACCTTGGATACTGGCTCCCAGGTGTCAACTATTCAACGCAACATCTATCAACAGTGCTGGGGTACGAGTCACCCCTCTCCGCCTCCCCCAACTTGGATGAGACTCCTAGCCGGCAACGGTCTCGATATCCAGTGCACAGGGTATTGTGAATTTGACTTTCAAGTGGGGCCGGCTACCTTCGCCAAACAGGGTTTCATTATTACCGAGGTCAGTGATGTGTCCGTCCCAGCCATCATCATTGGCATGAACATCTTAGCCCATTGTCCCGAAGCCCTGATTGAAGCCTTGACCTTTGAGGTCCGGCAAGCGGCCCCAATGCTAAAACAACCGCTACAAAAGGTCATCCGCGTCCTGCAAGCTCAACAGTGCTTTCAAAATTTAGATGGAGGAGTTGGGAGAATCAAGACAACCGACCGAAAGGCTATCCTTTTACAGCCTAACTCTGAAACTATAGTCTGGGGAAAGACCAGATGTGGACCCGCCGGGAAACCTTACGAGGCCATTGTAGAACCCTGTCATGTCTCCAGCAGAACCGATGTGATTGTGGCCCGGGCCTTAGTGACCGTACATGATGGCAGAGTTCCCGTCAGGATCCTAAACCCGCATGACTATGTGGTGCGACTACACCAAAACTATGTCCTGGCCAAGCTGTCGTGGGTCACCTTTCAAGACATCTACGACTCATTGACCCTGAGGATAATTCAAGCTGAACAGACCTCGTCTGGCGAGTCCACAGAACAACAATGGTGGGACAAAATTCACATCGGGGACGAACGAACCCCGGTAGAACTCAAGGAAGGCATCCTAAAGGTTGTGAAAGAGAATGCCAGTACGTTTAGCCAGCACGCGACTGACTTTGGGAAGGTCGAGACGGTGCGTCATCACATTCCTACCGGAGATGCTCCCCCCATCAAAGAACGGTATCGTCCCATAGCGCCCACTATGTATCAGCCTGTTCGGAAGTTGCTGGAAGAGATGAAGGCCGCGGGTGTGGTGCGTGAGAGTCATAGTCCCTGGGCTGCGCCAATTGTAATAGTAAAAAAAAAGGATGGAAATTTGAGATTCTGCGTGGACTACCGCAAATTAAATCAAATAACACATAAAGACGCATATCCGTTACCCCGTATTGAGGAGGCCCTTACAGCTCTGAAGGCAGCCACCTATTTCTCAACATTGGACCTTACGTCGGGCTACTGGCAAATACAAATGGCGGAGGGCGACAGAGAGAAGACAGCTTTCACTACGCCCATGGGGCTATACGAATTTGATAGGATGCCCTTTGGCTTATGTAATGCCCCTGGGACATTTCAGAGAGCAATGGAACATTGCCTGGGGTACCGAAATTTCGATATGGTCTTACTTTATCTGGACGACATCATCGTTTTTTCAGGAACATATCACGAACACTTGGCCCATCTAGACGAAGTCTTTAAACGTCTCGCCACCTATGGATTGAAAGTTAAACCCTCCAAGTGCCATTTATTGAAGGAGAGCGTAAAGTACTTAGGGCATGTCGTGAGTGCTACCGGAGTTGTCCCAGATCCAGAGAAAATTGAGGCCATTCAAAATTGGCCGGTGCCCACAAGCGTGAAGGAAGTCCGTAGTTTCCTGGGGTTTGTGGGCTACTATCGGAGATTCGTACAGAACTTTGCCCAGGTAGTGAACCCCATTCACGAGCTGCTGCGTGGAGTCAGCAAGAAAGTTAGCGGCAAGAACTCCTCAATACAGTGGACCGAGCGTCAACAGAAGGCCTTTGAAACATTAAAGAGGCTCATGACTGAAACCCCGGTGCTAGCCTATCCCGACTTCAGTCAGCCCTTTCAATTATACACCGACGCCAGCTATTTGGGATTAGGGGCTGTATTGTCACAACGACAGCATGGACAAGAACGAATCATTGCCTGTGCGAGTAGGAGCTTGAAAAAGACCGAAAGAAACGATGCTAATTATAGCGCTTTTAAATTAGAACTGTTGGCGCTAGTGTGGGCCGTCACCGAGAAATTCAAACATTATCTCGCCTCAACGCCATTTGTGGCCTACACTGACAATAATCCTGTAGCCCACTTGTCCACCGCACAGCTTGGGGCATTAGAGCAGCGCTGGTGCTCCCGGCTAGCTAATTATGACTTTGCCATTAAATACCGCAGTGGGAAGAGTAACAGCAATGCCGATGCCTTGTCCCGACTCCCTGAGAGGCAGGGCCCAGCGGAAAGAGAGGAAGATCTCTGCGAGGATCTGGAAATGCCAGCCTTCTACACCTTACTCACCTGTCGTCGCGATCCACGGCCTTGCCGACAGTTGACTTGCTCTAAAAACCAAACCCCTGGTGATGCGCCCGGTTCAGAGACTAAGTGGGAACAAATTCAGCAGGGTAGTCCCGTGCTAAGAGAACTACAGACACTGCTATCCTCTCCACAGGGCTGGGGCAAAGAGGAACGCCAGAAGGCCGAGCCTGAACTAACCAAGTTGTGGCGACAACGCAATAAACTCCGGTACCAAAGGGGACTGCTCGTCCGTGCCACCATAAACGCAAAAACCCATCTACCCGTACTACAAATTGTCATACCTCGTCAGGAAAGGGGTGATCTGCTTCGGGCGTACCACGATTGTTCCGGGCATTTCGGTACTGACAAACTGGAAGCCATGATCCGTCGACGGTTCTATTGGGTCGGCATGAGACAAGACATAGGGGAATGGTGTCTGCAATGCCCTACCTGTGCCATAAAGAAGCAGCCCTCGGGGATGCAGAAGGCCCCCCTTCATTCGATTCACAGTGGTCAGCCACTGGAACTGGTTTCAATTGACCACGTTAAACTGGAGCCTAGCCCAAGCGGTTACCAATACGCCGTGACAATTATCGATCATTTCACTAAGTATGCGGTAGCCTTGCCCGTAAAGAACTTGTCCGCTGAAACTACAGCAGAGATTGTTTGGAGAGCCTTTGTCCGGCCCTATGGTTACCCACAACGGATCCTGACGGACCAAGGACCCGCCTTTGAGTCCAGACTCTTCCAGGAGCTATGCAGGCTATACGGATGCAAAAAAGTACGCACTACGGCCTATCATCCGCAGGGAAATGGGGCCTGCGAGAGGATGAACCGATCCTTAGTTAGCCTCCTGAGGGCTCTACCCGATGCGGAAAGGAAGAATTGGCCCACCCTGCTGCCGGAAATAACCTTTATTTATAATAACACCGAACATAGCACCACTGGGTTCACCCCATACTACCTACTTTTCGGTCGAGAGGGAAAATTGCCTGCCGACCTTCAGTTGGACGTCCCTTGCGAATCTGATTCTGAAAAACTGCCAAGGAGTGATTGGGTGCTGGAACATCGGAAGAGGTTACAAGCTGCCTATAAAATCGTGGAACAGTCGACTAGACAGTCCCAACACCAACAGACCAAGTACTATAATGAGACCGCCAAAGCCGAACCGCTGAAGACAGGTGACTTCGTATGGAGAAGGAATAACCGACGCAGCAGCAAACTGGACTCCTTCTGGGAGAAAACTCCATACCAAATCATAGACAGTTCAAAAGCCGACGTGGACGTCTATCGAGTACTCCGAGTGGGCGACGATACGGCTAGCAATGTTCATCGAAACCAACTAAAGAAGTGCTACCAGTTTGATGCCGATGTACCAAGAAGCTCGCCAGGAGTCGGCGAGAGTTCGGCGCCCTTCAAAGCAAATGAAAGTCAACAATTCTTCCATGAAATGCTGAAGATGTTCTGGCCTGTCCATGGGAACCTGCTTGTAAACTATCCCGAGGCTAGTTCAAAGGCTGTGGTTGAAGTATTTGATGTAAATACATGCAAGGAAGCTGTTGCACCCCTGAATGAGTCCGCTGTCTTGTCTTCCGGACCTGAAGCAGATCTAGTGAGGGGACCGGAGGATGAGACAGTCGACGAACCCGTTGAATTGAGAAGGTCCAGCCGGACCACCAAGGGGGTTCTGCCACGCCGATACTGTGATTGAGTATACAGTATATATGTGTGTATATAATAGACTGTAGATGTAACATTTGTAAGTAATATTGTAATTCTGGTGGTGGGCACAAGTGTGCTGGAGGACCAGCAAAATTCAGCGGGGGATATGTGTAATACCCGTAAGGCCCTGTATATAGTTTGTATAGAACTAAGAGGACATATATTGGATGCCTCATAGGGGCCCCCGTGAGATGAGTGTTTAATGATATCCCCACAGGGGACAGTAAATGTGAGCAGACATATTTATAAATACATGCCTTCACAGAAGGCAAAAAGAAGGCTTTCATGGAAAGAGTACAGACATTTATTTTTACTGTAATAGACGGAAACCCCTCTCAGAGGGAAATGAACTAGCCTAAACGGGAATTCCCCATAGGACTTTGAACAGGGCTGCACCCATTTCCCCTGATTGGAGGGGGCACCCAAAGGGGTGACAGTTGGCAACTGATCGATACCCTAATAAAGTTGGACAGCTCGCGCAGGGTACAGGCAGGTTGGTCCAGCGCGAGGGAGAAGTGATATAAGTTCCCCGGAGCAACGGCTGTGGCGCAGTTCCCCCTTAGAGTCTATGATCAGCAGAGCTACGCAGCATAGGCGCGGACAGCGGTGCTGTTAAAAAAGGGGTTAACGCTTACCGGAGGTGTCTTGGCGAGAAGAAGGGACTGGTGTGTCACGGTGGCCGAGTGGGGAATCCGGTGCCGACGGACGGGTGAACTCCGACAGCTCTCTCCGTGGATCCCGCACTTAGCTTACAGGAGGCGGGCAGTTCGCGTCTGGGAGGCCGCGTCAGTGATGGGCGGCGCCAGGAAGAACTGAGTGAACAGCGCTTTCTCCTGAGGCGGTGACTGACAGACTTGGAGGCGGTGAGTTACTGAAATATTACACCTACACGCCCTTATAGGGAGGAGCCATTACGTAGGAGTACAGACAGCCCAGCTGATATAGTAGAGACAGCGCAGTGTACTGCTAAATATCACCTATAATAACGCATAGCTGTCGGCTAGCTTGCATCCTGGGAGCATATCCATAGCCAGTGCAGTCAGTTCCCAACGTATTACAAGACGCTATATGACCTGTGAGTCAGTCTACCACCCTCCTGGTACATTACATGGTTAATACATGGATTAGGAGTGTTAAACCCGGCTCCGCAGCCAGGGGACACATTCCTGAGGCAGACCTTTCCAGGGAGCAGCTGTACTACAGAACCATAACCCAAATTCATCCAGTTGGAAAAAAGGGGAATAGCCAAACCCGGCTATTTTGGCCTGGGGAAGCTGTATAATACCAGTGAGAATACGGATTATAGGAGATTGTCAGACTGAGAGGATACTACAGGGAGTGTAAGCCAGAGCCACGGCAACCAAAACGCTATAGTATTTCAAGAAATTCATCTCTTCTGCCCCTGGTTTTGCCCGCTTGAGATAGAATCTGTTACTAGGAACTTGGGACTAGTGTAAAGCTAAAGCCAGGTGTAAAACTATACTGTGAGGAACTAAGTGACTTTGTATAAGAGCTCTGGGAAAAGTGGTATTGGGCTAAACCCGGCTCCAGCCAGGGGACGCCCCACAGGACCTCCTGTGGACACCACATCTTCATATCTACAGTACAGTGGGACATAACTACGTTACCGCAGCCCTACTGAAATACTCACCAGAGATTGAAGCATAAAACAGCATCCTCATTGCAGGTAGACGTTTGGGACTCAGGGTAGTGGGTGATCACCTAAAAGAAAGGAAAGCGCTTGTTAATTTTATAGTTAGTACGTTGTTAGAGATAGATAGAATTAACAGTATTATTGCGCAATAATAAGGGTGGCAATAAACTTCACACACTTATGTAAAGTGCACTATAAAGAAAACGCTTGAGCTGAGTTAATGTAATTATTCGAGGGCATTACCCTGTTTATTGCCACTATAGGAGTTTGTGTTAACCATATTTGTTAATTGCAGTGAATACGGTAAGGTGCTTTAGTAGTGTGTTAAGAGGAACCCTAGCGGAAGGAGGACCTTGGGAGTCGAAAGCAGGTTCCAGTGCAATAAAAATCTTTTTGTACATTGTATCCCTTACCAACTGCCATACCTTGTTCTGTTATGTATTGATGGTTCTGTGATGTTATGCTTTTGACTGTACAAGAAGCTAGCTCTCTCAAATAATAAAGAAAAATTGTAAACCGTCTGCAATCTTCTGTGGAAAATAACAAAAAGCAAGAAACCATACTTACCTACTGGGAGTCCGATCCTGTCGACGGTGAGAGGTAAAGAAATCACAATTACACTGAGGTTTACACCAGTGCCTACTAATGCCAGTGTCTGCTCTGCTCTCTGGTGGGTGCTCTGAGTCTGCATTGCAAGTAGCTACCAGCCCAACCAGTACAACCTGGCCATTTCAGTTCAGTATATGTGCACTGTTGTTATGTGTTGTTAACCACTTGTATACCAGTCTGCTTGTGCATCTGCTGTATAATACCTCCCTGCTGGTGCATTTCATTTTACACAGCCAGTGGCGTAACTACCATGGGTGCAGGGGGTGCAGCTGCTATGGGGCCCGAGCTGTTTCCAGGGCCCGCAGCTCCCCCTGCACCCACTGAAGTCTGCCAAAGCTCACCACTTATGCCTCTCCCTGCCGAACAGTGTGGTCAGCAGCAGAGCCTGCTCCTCCCGGCCCCCGAAAGCAGCCGCTGCGGAGGATGTAGCAGCACTGCAGCAGCGTACTACCCCGTCCCCCACAGTCTTCATTAGCTGCCTGTAAGCTGTAACTATATCGGGCACCATCTAAGAAGCAATTCGCGGCCATTTAGGGGGCGGAGCTTAATGCCGGGAAGGCCCCGCCCCCATCAGAGACCTCTGGCTGACTGCTCAGGAGTCAGGCTGCTGTTATAAGGTAATTCATTCTCTCTCTCCTCCCTCTATTTCTTCCTTTACAGTATGTCTCTGCACCTTTACATTCACTCAATTCAACACTATATATATATATATATATATATATATATATATATATATATATATATATATATATATATATATATATATATATATATATATATATAAAATTTCGATTTATAATCTGGACATACTTTAGCACCTTGAGTTGTTTATCTGTGTTTAGGATGGGGTGGCTTCATGTGAGTGAACTTTCCCCACAAGTAATCAGGGAAAGCAGGGTTTGCTGACAAATTACTGTAGTTATACAACTGCTACCTCATTGTGTGTGTGACTGCGTTTGTGTATGAGACACTCAGAAACCACCTCCCAGCTGTGTCTAACAGTGTGTAACCCCTTCCCTTTTGCTTGACACCCTGTGGTTCCCCCTGACACTGTACACCCCCTACCCTTGTGTGTATGACACAGTATAGCCCCCTGCTCACTGTATGTTACAGTATACACCCCCTACCCCTGTGTGTGTGACACCCTATAACCCCCTCCTCACTGTATGTGACAGTATACACCCCCTACCCCTGTGTGTGTGTGTGTATGACATCATGTACCCTCCTATCCCTGTGTGTTTGTGATGCCTTGTACCCCCCATCAACCTGTGCATGTCACCCTATACCCGCACTATGTACCTCCGCTACCTGTTGAAGGGGGCCCCCTTCAAAATTTTGCTATGGGGCCCACCAAGTCCTAGTTACGCCCCTGTACACAGCCTTATATAACTAGTAAACATATTATCTGTTGGTCCATCTACTGTACTGCCATATAAATAAATATTATACCAGTGTATTGGTGAATCTACTGCCATATATATATTAAATTAATAATACCGCTCTGCTTGTGCATCTACTGTACTGCTGTATAGATATACCAGTCTCCTGGTGCATCTACTGCTGTGTATATATATATATATATATATATATATATATATATATATAATCCCAATATTCCAACACGCGCTATGCACAGATATATGACACAGAGTAGAAATATTAGTTATGACTTGACTTATGGCAGCCTTTCCACTAAATTCCCTGAGGGAAGGGAATAAAACAACCAAGATACTACACAATAGTGGAGTGGCGCCTTTCACACAAATATAAGATAGTCCTGATATAATATCCAATTTTCAGATCCAAAGAATCAAGAAGGGAATTCTTCCAATATTCATTTATTATTCTTCAGTGGATAAGAGTATAAAACAACGAGTAGATAACATCCCAACGCGTTTTGTCTCACAGAGACTTCATCAGGGGAATATGTTGTATCAATCTTCTATAGGTGAATTCTACTGCTTAACTGCGTAACTCCTATTAAAGTATATGATAACGATGGTTTTAAGAGATAATTTCCTTGATCCTGTTTAAATGTAAGGATTTCCCATATACATTGCGGATAATTTTTAGTTAGAAATGCCTAAGTGTCCACTGAAAAAAGGAAATTCTGATGGCCTCCCAGGTTGATCAGAAAATAGTGACCGGATTGTGATAAAATATCTCCCAGAAGAATAGAAATAGAATGTGCCCTCCAGAGAGCTTCCTTTCCTTCTGAAGTCATTCTGCTGGTCTCTTCAGAAGGAAAGGAAGCTCTCTGGAGGGCACATTCTATTTCTATTCTTCTGTGCTGCACATGGGCCAGTCTGTTATCTACTCACATGGGATGTTATCTACTCGTTGTTTTATACTCTTATCCACTGAAGAATAATAAATTAATATTGGAAGAATTCCCTTCTTGATTTTTTGGATCTGAAAATTGGATATTATATCAGGACTATCTTATATTTGTGTGAAAGGCACCACTCCACTATTGTGTAGTGTAGTATATATATATATATATATATATATATATATATATATATATATATATATATATATATATATATATATATATACATATAATACCTCCCTGCTTGTGCATTTACTGCCGTATATACAATATCTCTCTACTGGTGCATCTACTGCCATATAAATAATACCAGTCTACTGGTGCATCTACTGCCGTATATATAATATCTCTCTGCTGGTGCGTCTACTGCCACATATATAATATCTCTCTGCTGGTACATCTACTGCCGTATATATAATATCTCCCTGCTGGTGCATCTACTGCTGTATATATAATATCTCTCTGCCGGTGCATCTACTGCCGTATATATAATACCTCTCTACTGGTGCATCTACTGCCGGATAAATAATAATACCAGTCTACTGGTGCATCTACTGCCATATATATAATATCTCTCTGCTGGTGCATCTACTGCCGTATAGATAATACCTCTCTACTGGTTCATCTACTGCCATATATATAATATCTCTTTGCTGGTGCATCTACTGCCGTATATACAATACTTCTCTACTGGTGCATCTACTACTGTATAAATAATAATACCAGTCTACTGGTGCATCTACTGCCATATAAACAAAATATCTCTGCTGGTGCATCTACTGCCGTATAAATGATACCAGTCTACTGGTGCATCTACTGCCGTATATATATATATATATATATATATATATATATATATATATATATATATATATAGTAAAGACAAGCAGAAGTCACTCTAAGAATAAGTTCAACACTGCACAGCGGCAGTCAATGTAAAAAACGTGAAGACACTGGTATAGTGCAAAGCCTTTGCACTATACCAGTGTCTTCACGTTTTTTACATTGACTGCCGCTGTGCAGTGTTGAACTTATTCTTAGAGTGACTTCTGCTTGTCTTTACTACATTTCTCCTTGGGAGATTGAAGCGCACCTAAGTTGCTGAATTTCATCAGCCTGAGTGCCGGACCCCTTGCTTGTTTATATATATATATATTAGGGCGGAGTGAAAAAACTGAAATTGAGAAATTCAAAATCGGCTAGTGTGGGAAAGTTGTGACTTGACCTGAATAAGAAACGTGCAAAAGCTTTTTGATCTGAGTCAACATCTTCTGTTCTGGCAAGAGGCCTAAAGTTTCACTTTTTTGGTGAAAATGACAAAAACTGTGAAGATGCTCCAATCTAGTTAAAATTATGTCAGGATGTCTTAGAGTGGTTCATTAATATACTTTAGCTTAGTAAAAGAGAGCACGAGCTTGTCCTAGTGCAAAGTGACTGACTTTGGAGAGAGAAAAAATCGCTGATAAATGACCCATTTTCATGGTTTCAATTGTGAATGTGGTGTTTTCTACGGAACGTGTATTTTATTTTTTTTGGGAGAGGATGCTCTGTAATTGATGTGATCAAGAAAAGAAACTTGGTGAAAAAAAAAACCAGGATAAATCCCTTTTGTTTGCCTTTAATAGAATAGTGTATGTGTCTTCTAATGTCCAACAGACTCTTTACTGAATGCTCCAGTAAGCCAGAGCCACGGCAACCAAAACGCTATAGTATTTCAAGAAATTCATCTCTTCTGCCCCTGGTTTTGCCCGCTTGAGATAGAATCTGTTACTAGGAACTTGGGACTAGTGTAAAGCTAAAGCCAGGTGTAAAACTATACTGTGAGGAACTAAGTGACTTTGTATAAGAGCTCTGGGAAAAGTGGTATTGGGCTAAACCCGGCTCCAGCCAGGGGACGCCCCACAGGACCTCCTGTGGACACCACATCTTCATATCTACAGTACAGTGGGACATAACTACGTTACCGCAGCCCTACTGAAATACTCACCAGAGATTGAAGCATAAAACAGCATCCTCATTGCAGGTAGACGTTTGGGACTCAGGGTAGTGGGTGATCACCTAAAAGAAAGGAAAGCGCTTGTTAATTTTATAGTTAGTACGTTGTTAGAGATAGATAGAATTAACAGTATTATTGCGCAATAATAAGGGTGGCAATAAACTTCACACACTTATGTAAAGTGCACTATAAAGAAAACGCTTGAGCTGAGTTAATGTAATTATTCGAGGGCATTACCCTGTTTATTGCCACTATAGGAGTTTGTGTTAACCATATTTGTTAATTGCAGTGAATACGGTAAGGTGCTTTAGTAGTGTGTTAAGAGGAACCCTAGCGGAAGGAGGACCTTGGGAGTCGAAAGCAGGTTCCAGTGCAATAAAAATCTTTTTGTACATTGTATCCCTTACCAACTGCCATACCTTGTTCTGTTATGTATTGATGGTTCTGTGATGTTATGCTTTTGACTGTACAAGAAGCTAGCTCTCTCAAATAATAAAGAAAAATTGTAAACCGTCTGCAATCTTCTGTGGAAAATAACAAAAAGCAAGAAACCATACTTACCTACTGGGAGTCCGATCCTGTCGACGGTGAGAGGTGAAGAAATCACAATTACACTGAGGTTTACACCAGTGCCTACTAATGCCAGTGTCTGCTCTGCTCTCTGGTGGGTGCTCTGAGTCTGCATTGCAAGTAGCTACCAGCCCAACCAGTACAACCTGGCCATTTCAGTTCAGTATATGTGCACTGTTGTTATGTGTTGTTAACCACTTGTATACCAGTCTGCTTGTGCATCTGCTGTATAATACCTCCCTGCTGGTGCATTTCATTTTACACAGCCAGTGGCGTAACTACCATGGGTGCAGGGGGTGCAGCTGCTATGGGGCCCGAGCTGTTTCCAGGGCCCGCAGCTCCCCCTGCACCCACTGAAGTCTGCCAAAGCTCACCACTTATGCCTCTCCCTGCCGAACAGTGTGGTCAGCAGCAGAGCCTGCTCCTCCCGGCCCCCGAAAGCAGCCGCTGCGGAGGATGTAGCAGCACTGCAGCAGCGTACTACCCCGTCCCCCACAGTCTTCATTAGCTGCCTGTAAGCTGTAACTATATCGGGCACCATCTAAGAAGCAATTCGCGGCCATTTAGGGGGCGGAGCTTAATGCCGGGAAGGCCCCGCCCCCATCAGAGACCTCTGGCTGACTGCTCAGGAGTCAGGCTGCTGTTATAAGGTAATTCATTCTCTCTCTCCTCCCTCTATTTCTTCCTTTACAGTATGTCTCTGCACCTTTACATTCACTCAATTCAACACTATATATATATATATATATATATATATATATATATATATATATATATATATATATATATATATAAAATTTCGATTTATAATCTGGACATACTTTAGCACCTTGAGTTGTTTATCTGTGTTTAGGATGGGGTGGCTTCATGTGAGTGAACTTTCCCCACAAGTAATCAGGGAAAGCAGGGTTTGCTGACAAATTACTGTAGTTATACAACTGCTACCTCATTGTGTGTGTGACTGCGTTTGTGTATGAGACACTCAGAAACCACCTCCCAGCTGTGTCTAACAGTGTGTAACCCCTTCCCTTTTGCTTGACACCCTGTGGTTCCCCCTGACACTGTACACCCCCTACCCTTGTGTGTATGACACAGTATAGCCCCCTGCTCACTGTATGTTACAGTATACACCCCCTACCCCTGTGTGTGTGACACCCTATAACCCCCTCCTCACTGTATGTGACAGTATACACCCCCTACCCCTGTGTGTGTGTGTGTATGACATCATGTACCCTCCTATCCCTGTGTGTTTGTGATGCCTTGTACCCCCCATCAACCTGTGCATGTCACCCTATACCCGCACTATGTACCTCCGCTACCTGTTGAAGGGGGCCCCCTTCAAAATTTTGCTATGGGGCCCACCAAGTCCTAGTTACGCCCCTGTACACAGCCTTATATAACTAGTAAACATATTATCTGTTGGTCCATCTACTGTACTGCCATATAAATAAATATTATACCAGTGTATTGGTGAATCTACTGCCATATATATATTAAATTAATAATACCGCTCTGCTTGTGCATCTACTGTACTGCTGTATAGATATACCAGTCTCCTGGTGCATCTACTGCTGTGTATATATATATATATATATTATATATATATATATATATAATCCCAATATTCCAACACGCGCTATGCACAGATATATGACACAGAGTAGAAATATTAGTTATGACTTGACTTATGGCAGCCTTTCCACTAAATTCCCTGAGGGAAGGGAATAAAACAACCAAGATACTACACAATAGTGGAGTGGCGCCTTTCACACAAATATAAGATAGTCCTGATATAATATCCAATTTTCAGATCCAAAGAATCAAGAAGGGAATTCTTCCAATATTCATTTATTATTCTTCAGTGGATAAGAGTATAAAACAACGAGTAGATAACATCCCAACGCGTTTTGTCTCACAGAGACTTCATCAGGGGAATATGTTGTATCAATCTTCTATAGGTGAATTCTACTGCTTAACTGCGTAACTCCTATTAAAGTATATGATAACGATGGTTTTAAGAGATAATTTCCTTGATCCTGTTTAAATGTAAGGATTTCCCATATACATTGCGGATAATTTTTAGTTAGAAATGCCTAAGTGTCCACTGAAAAAAGGAAATTCTGATGGCCTCCCAGGTTGATCAGAAAATAGTGACCGGATTGTGATAAAATATCTCCCAGAAGAATAGAAATAGAATGTGCCCTCCAGAGAGCTTCCTTTCCTTCTGAAGTCATTCTGCTGGTCTCTTCAGAAGGAAAGGAAGCTCTCTGGAGGGCACATTCTATTTCTATTCTTCTGTGCTGCACATGGGCCAGTCTGTTATCTACTCACATGGGATGTTATCTACTCGTTGTTTTATACTCTTATCCACTGAAGAATAATAAATTAATATTGGAAGAATTCCCTTCTTGATTTTTTGGATCTGAAAATTGGATATTATATCAGGACTATCTTATATTTGTGTGAAAGGCACCACTCCACTATTGTGTAGTGTAGTATATATATATATATATATATATATATATATATATATATATATATATATATATATATATATATACATATAATACCTCCCTGCTGGTGCATTTACTGCCGTATATACAATATCTCTCTACTGGTGCATCTACTGCCATATAAATAATACCAGTCTACTGGTGCATCTACTGCCGTATATATAACTAGGTGATTCATCGCGCCCTACGGGCGCTCTTCACACCGTCGTAAGGGGCTGCGCCCCCTTAATTTGTGAACGTTTGTATATGAGAAATATGGTTAGAATTGTATGAAAGATGCCCTGTATTGCAACTTAGGTGTCCGCGAATCGCGGGAGGGGGGGTCGCGGAGGGTGCCGCGAATTGCAGGAGGGGGGGTCGCGGGGGGTGCCGCGAATTGCAGGAGGGGGGGTTGTGGGGGGGTGGATGCTGCGAATCGCGGGAGGGGAGGGATTGCAGAGAATCGCGGGAGGGGGGTCGCGGGGTGGGTTGCCGCAAATCGCGGGAGGGGGGTTACGGGGGCGGGGGTTGCGGCGAATCATGGTAGGGGGGGTCGCGGGGGGTGTGCCGTGAATCACGGGAGGGGGGGTCACGGGGTGGGGTGCCGAGAATCGCGGGGGGGAGTGTGTGTGCCGTGAATCGCGGGAGTGGGGGTTGCGGGGGGGGTGGGGGGGTGTGTGACGCGAATCGCCACAAGAAAAAATCAACACAGAAAGGTCAACACATGTAAATGTTAACATAAGTGTGGCACTTCATTGGTGTCCATGTCGACACATGAGAATGAATATGAAAACATTCAAAAAATGAAAAAAAAACTTCAAAAACTCATGTCAACCTTTTTCATTGTCGACCATAGCCATGTCAGTGTTTTCCATGTGCAATTTAATTCTGGAGCTGCCGCGAATCGCGGGGGTTGCAGGGAATCATGGGAGGGGGGGTCGCGGGGGTGTGCCGTGAATCACGGGAGGGGGGGTCACGGGGTGGGGTGCCGAGAATCGCGGGGGAGGTGTGTGTGTGTGTGCCGTGAATCGCGGGAGTGGGGGTTGTGGGGGGGGGTGGGGGGGGTGTGACGCAAATCGCCACAAGAAAAAAATCAACACAGAAAGGTCAACAAATGTAAATGTTGACATAAGTGTGGCACTTCATTGGTGTCCATGTCGACACATGAGAATGAATATGAAAATATTCAAAAAATGACAAAAAAACTTCAAAAACTCATGTCAACCTTTTTCATTGTCGACCATAGCCATGTCAGTGTTTTCCATGTGCAATTTAATTCTGGAGCTGCCGCGAATCACGGGGGGGTGCCGCGAATTGCGGGAGGGGGGGTCGCGGGGGTGGGTGCCGCGAATCGCGGGAGGGCGGGGTTCACAGGGGTTCCGGTGGGGGGTTGCCGCGAATTGCGGGAGGTGGGGGGTGCCGCGAATCGCAGGAGGGGGGGTAGCGGGGGGTGTGACGCGAATCGCCACAAGAAAAAATCAACACAGAAAGGTCAACACATGTAAATGTTGACATAAGTGTGCCACTTCATTGGTGTCCATGTCGACACATGAGAATGAATATGAAAACATTCAAAAAATGAAAAAAAAAACTTCAAAAACTCATGTCAACCTTTTTCATTGTCGACCATAGCCATGTCAGTGTTTTCCATGTGCAATTTAATGCTGGAGCTGCCGCGAATCGCGGGGGTTGCGGCGAATCATGGGAGGGGGGGTCGCGGGGGTGTGCCGTGAATCACGGGAGGGGGGGTCACGGGGTGGGGTGCCGAGAATCGCGGGGGAGGTGTGTGTGTGTGTGCCGTGAATCGCGGGAGTGGGGGTTGTGGGGGTGGGGGGTGGGGTGGGGGGGGTGTGACGCAAATCGCCACAAGAAAAAAATCAACACAGAAAGGTCAACACATGTAAATGTTGACATAAGTGTGGCACTTCATTGGTGTCCATGTCGACACATGAGAATGAATATGAAAATATTCAAAAAATGACAAAAAAACTTCAAAAACTCATGTCAACCTTTTTCATTGTCGACCATAGCCATGTCAGTGTTTTCCATGTGCAATTTAATTCTGGAGCTGCCGCGAATCACGGGGGGGGGGTGCCGCGAATTGCGGGAGGGGGGGTCGCGGGGGTGGGTGCCGCGAATCGCGGGAGGGCGGGGTTCACAGGGGTTCCGGTGGGGGGTTGCCGCGAATTGCGGGAGGTGGGGGGTGTCGCGAATCGCAGGAGGGGGGGTTGCGGGGGGGTGTGACGCGAATTGCCACAAGAAAAAATCAACACAGAAAGGTCAACACATGTAAATGTTGACATAAGTGTGCCACTTCATTGGTGTCCATGTCGACACATGACAATGAATATGAAAAAATTAAAAAAATTAAAAATAAATCTTCAAAAACTCATGTCAACCTTTTTCATTGTCGACCATAGCCATGTCAGTGTTTTGCATTTGCCATTTAATCCTGGGGCTGCTGCGAATTGCGGGGGGGGGGGGTGCCGCGAATCGCGGGAGGGGGGTCGCAGGGGGGGTGCCGCCAATCGTGCAAGGGGGGGTCGCGGGGGGGTTCTTTTTGCCGCGAATCGCGGGAGGGAGGTCGCGGGGGGGGGGGTGTTTTTTCCGCGATTCGCGGGAGGGGGGGGGGTCGCGGGGTGGTGGTTATGCCGCGAATTGCGGGAGGGGTCGTGGGGGGGTTCTTTTTGCAGCGAATCGCGGGAGGGGGGGTCGCGGGGGTGTTTTTGCTGCGAATTGCGGTAGGGGGGTTCGGGGGTGTTTTTGCCGCGAATCGCGGGAGGGGGGGCGCGTGGGGGGGGAGGTTTTGCCGCAAATCGCGGGAGGGGGGCGCTCACCTGGTGGCTGTGGAGTAGCAGTGCTGGGCAACATGGGAAGGCAGTGGGTGTCTGGCACTGTCTGTGGGCTCACTGGGCTGGTTCTCTGTCACATACCTCCCAACATGACCCTCTCCAGGAGGGACACAATGCTCTGTTTCTAGACTTCCCCTTAATGTATGATTGCCATCACCTGTTTTAAACAGGTTAATTTCTCAGAAAGGTGTTCAGCACAGATGAAGGCAATCACACATTAAGAGGAAAGTCCAGGAACAGAGCGTTATAGACACAGACACCCACTTTGAGTGACAGATGTAGCCAAATATATAGGAGATATCTCTCTGCTGGTGCGTCTACTGCCACATATATAATATCTCTCTGCTGGTACATCTACTGCCGTATATATAATATCTCCCTGCTGGTGCATCTACTGCTGTATATATAATATCTCTCTGCCGGTGCATCTACTGCCGTATATATAATACCTCTCTACTGGTGCATCTACTGCCGGATAAATAATAATACCAGTCTACTGGTGCATCTACTGCCATATATATAATATCTCTCTGCTGGTGCATCTACTGCCGTATAGATAATACCTCTCTACTGGTTCATCTACTGCCA
The DNA here is from genome assembly GCF_055691185.1 of Crinia signifera. Classification (NCBI taxonomy): domain Eukaryota; kingdom Metazoa; phylum Chordata; class Amphibia; order Anura; family Myobatrachidae; genus Crinia; species Crinia signifera. The sequence goes on from NC_139226.1 coordinate 65,639,852, forward strand.
TATATATAATATCTCTTTGCTGGTGCATCTACTGCCGTATATACAATACTTCTCTACTGGTGCATCTACTACTGTATAAATAATAATACCAGTCTACTGGTGCATCTACTGCCATATAAACAAAATATCTCTGCTGGTGCATCTACTGCCGTATAAATGATACCAGTCTACTGGTGCATCTACTGCCGTATATATATATATATATATATATATATATATATATATATATATATATATATAGTAAAGACAAGCAGAAGTCACTCTAAGAATAAGTTCAACACTGCACAGCGGCAGTCAATGTAAAAAACGTGAAGACACTGGTATAGTGCAAAGCCTTTGCACTATACCAGTGTCTTCACGTTTTTTACATTGACTGCCGCTGTGCAGTGTTGAACTTATTCTTAGAGTGACTTCTGCTTGTCTTTACTACATTTCTCCTTGGGAGATTGAAGCGCACCTAAGTTGCTGAATTTCATCAGCCTGAGTGCCGGACCCCTTGCTTGTTTATATATATATATATTAGGGCGGAGTGAAAAAACTGAAATTGAGAAATTCAAAATCGGCTAGTGTGGGAAAGTTGTGACTTGACCTGAATAAGAAACGTGCAAAAGCTTTTTGATCTGAGTCAACATCTTCTGTTCTGGCAAGAGGCCTAAAGTTTCACTTTTTTGGTGAAAATGACAAAAACTGTGAAGATGCTCCAATCTAGTTAAAATTATGTCAGGATGTCTTAGAGTGGTTCATTAATATACTTTAGCTTAGTAAAAGAGAGCACGAGCTTGTCCTAGTGCAAAGTGACTGACTTTGGAGAGAGAAAAAATCGCTGATAAATGACCCATTTTCATGGTTTCAATTGTGAATGTGGTGTTTTCTACGGAACGTGTATTTTATTTTTTTTGGGAGAGGATGCTCTGTAATTGATGTGATCAAGAAAAGAAACTTGGTGAAAAAAAAAACCAGGATAAATCCCTTTTGTTTGCCTTTAATAGAATAGTGTATGTGTCTTCTAATGTCCAACAGACTCTTTACTGAATGCTCCAGTAGGTTCAGTAACAATGCATTACACTCTGTTCTTTAGGTGCAGGATTTAAAACACTTCTGTTTGTCTTTACTTGTGGCAGTCTGAAACACTGTTTGCTTCCCCTATGCTGGGAACATAAAAGGGCTGCATTATGGCATATAGTTATGCCAAAGATAAGCCAATATATTAACAGTTCAACAGTACGTTGAAGTGTATTATGATGTAATAAACAAATACAAGTAATGTTTAGTGATATTTATAATGATACATTAAACAGTTTACACTGTTACTTGTAATACTCATTGTAACAGTTACTGTTTTTCAATAACAGACTGCAACAGTTATTTCTTATTAGCAAGATCTGACATCCAGACACTCTTATACCCCTTTTACACCGCCGAAAAATCCGGGTCAGCGGCGGGTCAGACCCGGATCTTCGGCGGTGTAAATCCCTAACGCCGTGTCCCTTTACACGGGACTTCTTCCCAGGTCCTGACCTGGGTAGAACACGGCTAGGACCTGGGTAGAGGGCGGTGTAAATGGAAACGCCGGGTCGGATGACCCGGCTCCCATTTACATGAATGGGAAACGTCCAACCTGCGGACCGCAGCGTCCGCAGGTTGGACGGATTGTCAGTCTGACACTGACAGCCGGCGCTGCTGTCTGCTATACTCTGCAGACAGCAGCGGCGGCGGGGGAGGAAGGTGAACGGATGCCTGTGTGCGGCATCCATTCAACTCCTGTCCAATGGCGGGGGGTGCGTGCGGGGACTGGGGGCAGCCTAGCAGCTTACCTTAGTGCTGGGCTGCCCCCTGCAGCGTTCTGGGTACGGCGGCGTCGATCGGCGCTTGAAGATGACATCGCGCTGTCATCTTCAAGCGCCGGCAAGGGGCGGGAGGGGGGTGCGGGCGTTTAAGCCCGTCCGGTGTAAATGCCCCTAAACGCCGGGTCGCACCCGGCTTCAACCAGGGTCCAAAAAGCCTGGTGCGACCCGGCGTTTTGGTCTAAAAGGGGTATTATTGATAAGACACAATGGGACAGATGTATGAAAGATCATTATGGGGGAGAAGGGGTATCAGCGCACGTTAGGTGCACTGATGCTGCTTCTCCCCCATGTATGATGGAGCCAGCATGCGGTAAAGGACAGGGGTGCTATGCGCCCCTGTCCATATCGGTGCTGCTATCTAAATGATAATAGGCCGAATGTATGAACGGTCAGCATCATTACTAGTGAAAATGTAATGAGGCTTTTCTGTGAACTGTTGTATCACTGCCTTTTGGCCCTTATTCAAACCTGATCGCAGTAAAAATGTATTCTCAAAATGGGCAAAAAAATGCTGCACTGCAGGGGGGGCAGATGTAACATGTGCAGAGTGAGTTAGATATGGGTGGGGTGTGTTGATACTGAAATCTAAATTGCAGTGTAAAAATAAAGCAGCCAGAATTTACCTTGCACAGAAACAAAATAACTCACACAAATGTAACTCTCTCTGCACATGTTACATCTGCCCCACCTGCAGTGCAGCATTGTTTTGCCCATTTTGAGAACAAATTTTTACTGCGATCAGGTTTGAATAAGGGCCAAAAGGCAGTGATACAACAGTTCACAGAAAAGCCTCATTACCTTTTCACTAGTAATGATGCTGACCGTTCATACATTCTGCCTGCTATCATTTAGATAGCAGCACCGATATGGAACGGGGCGCATAGCGCCCCTGTCCTTCACCGCACGCTGGCTCCATCATACATGGGGGAGAAGCGGCATGTGCGCTGATACCCCTTCTCCCCCATAACAATCTTTCATACATCTGCCCCATTGTGTCTTATCAATAAGAGTGTCTGGTTGTCAGATCTTGCTAATAAGAAATAACTGTTGCAGTCTGTTATTGAAAAACAGTAACTGTTACAATAAATATTACAAGTAACAATGTAAACTGTTTAATGTATCATTTTAAATATCACTGCCACAAGTAAAGACAAACATAAGTGTTTTAAATCCTGCACCTAAAGAACAGAGTGTAATGCATTGTTACTGAACTTACTGGAGCGTTAAGTAAAGAGTTTGTTGGACATTAGAAGACACATACAGTAGGTGTGCTATTCTATTAAAGTCAAACAAAAGGGATTTAACCTGGTTTTTTTTTCACCAAGTTTCTTTTCTTGATCACATCAATTACAGAGCATCCTCTCCCAAAAAAAAAAAAATACACGTTCTGGAGATAACACCAAATTCACAATGGAAACCATGAAAATGGGTCATTTATCAGGGATTTTTTTCTCCTGCCAAAGTCAGTCACTTTGCATTAGGACAAGCTCGTACTCTCTTTTACTAAGCTAAAGTATATTAATAGACCACTCTAAGACATCCTGACATAATTTTAACTAGATCGGAGCCTCTTTACAGTTTTCGTCATTTTCACCTAAAAAGTGTAACTTCAGGCCTCTTGCCAGAACAGAAGATGTTGACTCAGATCAAAAAGCTTTTGCACGTTTCTTATTCAGGTCAAGTCACAACTTTCCCACACTAGCCGATTTTGAATTTCCCAATTTCAGTTTTTTCACTCCGCCCTAATATATATATATATATATATATATTACCTCTCTGCTGGTGCATCTACTGCCGTATATATAATATCTCTGTGCTGGTGCATCTACTGCCATATAAATAATACCAGTCGACTCTACTGGTGCATCTACTGCTGTATATATATAATACCCCATCTGCTGGTGCATCTACTGCCGTATATATATAATATCTATATGCTGGTGCATCTACTGCCGTATAAATAATACCAGTCGACTCTACTGGTGCATCTACTGCCGTATATATATGATATCTCTCTGCTGTTGCATCTACTGCCGTATAAATAATACCAGTCTACTGGTGTATCTACTGCTGTATATATATATATATATATATATATATATATATAATGCCTCTCTGCTGGTGCATCTACTGCTGTATAAATATTAATACCAGTCCACTGGTGCATCTACTGCCGTATATAAATAATACCTCTCTGCTGGTGCATCTACTGCCGTATAAATAATACCAGTCTAATGGTGCAAATACTGCCGTATAAGTAATACCAGGTTATATCTGGTCAGTAGGTTCCATTCCTTTGCAGCTCTGCAGTGCAGCTATTGCATTGCTGCACAAATCACCCACTGCTCCTTAGCTGGTCGTAATCACGATCAAGCTAGATAGGGGTCTTATTGGGTATTAAACTGACACAAACAGATACACACTCACAGAACAACTCAAGGGTGTATTCAATGCCGTGGGCGAGCGGGGACAGCGAGCAGGGCTCCTGCTCGTTGTCACCACTCACCCTGTCAGTATTAAACGCACCCCCTTCATATGCCAATTCCCCCTTGCTCCGTTTTTTAAGCGAGGGGGAATTGGCATATGCGGCTCCAGAAGCAGCGAGACTCGCGGCTAAATACAGCTGGTTCTGTGTTTTGGGGAACAGCTGATTCGCTGTTTTGGGGAATTCTCGCCGTCCTGTGATGGCGAGGATTTCCCCAGAATGTTGAATAGGGCGAGCGGCTGGCGAGGGGGTTAAACAGCGAGGATCACTGGTTTTCTGCTATCTTCGCTTTTTAACCCCCTCGCCGGCTGCATTGAATACTACCCCAAGTGCTGCACGAAACGCCCACTGCTCCTCGGCTGCACATCGTAAACACGATCAAGCCAGATAGGTGTCTTTTTTGGGGCCTAGTTTTTCAAACTGTCATCCTGTCTGCCGCTGCAGTGCCACTCCTAGATGAGCCACATGTTTGTGACTCACACTTGAGTGGCTTAGCATAGTTATCCAGCTACCACAGCGAAACCTCTTCCCCAATATTGTGAGGTGTTCAGAATAGACTGGAAATGAGTGGAAATTAATGTTATTGAGGCTAATAATAGCGTAGGCATACCTCCCAACTGTCACGATTCCGTCGGGACAGTCCCGATTTTCGGGTCCTGTCCCGACGTCCCACCCGCGGCAGGCATTGTCCCGCTGCGGGGGGTGGCAGTTGGGAGACCCCCCAATCTAGTAGAATAGACGCTGTGCGCATGCGCACAGCGTCTATTCTCGTATGAAAATGAGGTCGCGGCTAATTAGCATAAGCCACACCCTCATTTGCATACGCCCCGCCCCCTATTGTCCCTATTTCCTCCGGACTGAAGTTGGGAGGTATGGCGTAGGAGCAAAAAAAAACAAACCTAAAATTCTGCGATTGTAGCAGTTTTTATGCTTTTAAAAAAAAAAAAAAAATCTGAACCCAAAACGTGTAGGGGGTGTTTTGGCAAAACCCATTAGAACCCAATTACCTGAAGGTAATCAGAACTCAGAACTCAAAACCTAAAACGCGAAAAGTGACCGTACACATCCCTAGCTTTAGGTACACTTTTTAGACTTTCTTGACTGATGGACCTCTTCTCTGCAGAATACACATAAAATGTCAGGCAGGAGACAAATCAGTGTCACTCAGTAGCGCACTGGTAGTGGTTGGGCTACACTAGATTCAGCCTGTTTGAGGTGAATAAGCGCCAGGGAACACCCCCCCCCCCCCCCCCTCTCCGCAGCTGCTGCTATTGGCCTGGGAGAGCTGTAGCTTTGCTCACTCCAGCGCGGCTGCAGCTGGCTATGTGCAGTGTGTGACTCACAACTGCAGCAGTGCTTACTGAGAACACATCGCAGAGGGTGGCTCCCTTTCAACGCTAGCAGAGGAAACCAAATAGAGATTGTTGCACACTAGTAGTAAAAATTAAAAATCATGGGGTGAAGCACTCGTTAAAAATTGCATAAATCTACCTACAAATGGTGCATCTTGCCCATTAACTGAATTAATAAATAATTCACAGATACCCAAGCATGGCTACAGTCTGGGATGTTAGGGCACCTCGAGGACCGAGTTTGGGATCCTCTGCTCTAAGCAATAAGCCCAATGAAACATGGCACCTGTAGTACTGAAGAGTAACAACAGGAGTTTTAAAACTGACCCCTCTCTTTAATGCACACTGAAGAGGAATAAATCATAGAACTTTAGTCTTGTATTTCATAAAATGTTTGCAATAGAGGAGTGATTTATAAATAATAACATAATATGCAGAGGCCACATTTCATGTCCCCGTCTCTGGGGCAGCCAAATGTCAGCAGATTTATAAACAGTTGGAAAATGGGACACTAATTCCTGCCAGCATCCCTCTCTGGGGTGCTTTTGCGTACTGTTGAACATATTAAACCTCCAATCAGGATTCAGTACACTGAACCTCTGTGGAAGTATTGCATCTGTTCACATCATTTCCCAGAGGTCATAGTAAAAATTTGGGCTTCTGGCAAACTCTATCAATACAGCAACGCAATTATGAAAACTTAACATAATGCCTTTTCCTAAACCCCTGAACACCCACCCCCTCTATTGTATATTTCAAATGATCCTCCTTGTACACTAATCAATTATTTGACTCTCTTTGCCCTCTCTGTGCTCTGTTTTTCCATTCCCTATAGATCTATATATTTAATTCATTGCTTTCTGCCTCTAATGGTTTTGTGTGGGCTTTTAGATGTGTCTGTGTAAGAGAACAGATGACTAAGGATCACAACAGTACAGTATATGACTTTTATCCAAGCTCAGGAACACTGATTATCCTAGATTCACAGATGTGTCTGGAAGGAAGTATAAAAGCTCAACTATGGGATTTAAGTTAAGATGATGAATCATTCCGTCACTTCCTAGATTTATTTAACATTAGTTGTTAACAGTCTCTATCTGAAAAGATACTATTGCAATGTCTATTGATAGGTGATGTTTCAGAATTGACATGATTGTACAGTATATAAGCAGACACTGCTACATGTGTTTTGTATCTGATTCTTTATTTCCCCGGGGTCCCTATAGTAACCTTTAGGTTCCAGATACAGATCAAATGAAGCAATTAGTCAAAATGTTTCCTATAATATAAGCAGAAGTGGATAGTAAATATTTGGGGAATGGGTGCTTGAGCCAGTGAAAAGGCTGGTGCAAGGGCTCCTGTACTTACATACTACACAGTGAGCAATGAAGATGAGTGAATGACGATCTTATAAAAAATATAGGGGTTGGTTATATACAGTATGACAAGTGAGGTAAAAATGAACCTCTTCATTGCTACTGAGATGAGCAATCATCTGCAGCATATATTTATGACATTGTGTGGGAGGTGAGACATATCTCACATATGTTCCTGATAGTCATAGATGTGTATCTAGTATAAGACATTAATTCAAAGCCCTGAAGAGCGTCTATGTATTTCTGTAATGATAATCGAAAATAAACATTGCAGATCCCCATTTGCTTTTTGTTTAATACTTGAGTAGTGACTATGCTCTAAAGCGAAAATGGGCGCTGGCAAATTATCGGCAGGGGGGGGGGGGGGCGCATGTATTATAGTTACGCCACTGGCCTCCCAACACAAATAATATCAGATTGAGGAGTTCATTTGTAGCTACATTTTGGAGAGCTCTTTGGTCCACATTATACCATACAGGTGGTATTAAAGTTTTCAGCAGCATACCATCGCTACACAGAAGGCCAGACTGAGAGAGTTAATTAAGATTTGCAGACTTTTCTTCAGCTTTGTCTATACTTCTCTCAAAATAACGGGTCAGAAGTATTACGCTGGGCAAAATCTGCACATAATTACTCCTATCACACATCTAATGAAACGACTCCATTCTTCATTGTCTATAGCAGTGGTCAGGGAAGTCGGTCCTCATTACCCCACGCATTGCATGTTTTGCAGGTCTCCTCACAGAATCACAAGTGAAAAAATTAACTCCACCTGCGGACCTTATAAAATGTGTCTGTGAGTAATTAGTGCACCTGTGCACCTCCTGGGTTACCAGCAAAACATGCACTGTGTGGAGTAATGAGGACCGAGTTCCCTGACCACTGGTCTATGGACTTCATTCTCCAGATTCTGCATTAAGAAGTTTACCAGCATTCAATGTACCTGTGATCAATTCTTCTCTTCAGTATATTTCAATAACATAGGTGGAACTAGATGGACGCAAGTCTGTATTCAGCCTCACCTACTATGTAACTACAGTATGTAATACTTGGAAGCAGGGGCGGATTGGGGACTAAAAGTGGCCCTGGAAAATTTCTGAAAGTGGCCTCATGTGGGCGGCAACAAATCAATAAAGGGTGGAGCCAACATTTCAGTAGGCGGGGTTATTACATCACTATACTTAGATACATGGTTGACAGGCAAAACTAATGCCACACACCGTAATGCCCATTACACATCATGTCAGGGCTTTACAAATTTTCACAAAATAGGCACAACATGGATAGTGCGCCCTGGAGGCGTGCGCCGAAAATCCACACATAACGCCTATTACACGTCACACACCCATTACATAGTATACCCATGCAACGATGGTCTGCCAGGCTTGCTGGTGCCGGGCCCCCAAACTAACGACTACACTACGGCACTATGGCTAGTGCCGTACAAGAACCGTTGTTAGGGTTACCTATGATTTTAATGCTAGCCCACAAAGCAACTTACTGCAGACTTTTTTTTAAAACATACATGCAGCCCTGGCAGAGAGACAATAATTTTGCCTATTCAGTGATGCTGGGCTGCTGGCAGTGCTGTTACTTACAGTTAGTTGATGCCACAGCCACTGGACTGCTGAGAGTAGTCTTCTGCTGCTGTGAGCGGTCTCGAAGCAGGACAGCCGGAGCCACGACGGAGGACTCCAACTGTTGCACAATACAGGCTTCTCCCGTTCTCCTCCTCCCACCCTTCCCCAGCACAGTTTGCACCTCTTGTAATGTGCGCGGTGGGGAAATTTACTAAAGGAAATTTGTAAAAAATAGGTGTATTTGTATCCAGAAATACACTTATTTTTGACATTTACTATCCCAAAAATATGGCAATTCGTATTGGTATTGATAGCACAGCAATACGAATACGAATTGCCGTATTTTCGGGATAGTAAATGTCAAAAATAAGTGTATTTCTGGATACAAATACACCTATTTTTTATAAATTTCCATTAGTAAATTTCCCCCACAATCACAGACTCAGAGTGAGTCTGTCACTCCAGAGTCCGCTGCACCGCCTCCTATCAGTGCACTCCCCGGCGAACAGTGCCCTGCCTGCTACTGGATGCAGCCTTTCTCCGAGCGGCTACTGTCCCGTCTCCTCTCCAGGCCATGTATCTTATATAAAATAAAAATGAGTCCCCGGCCGTCGACGATCAGCGGCCACCCACGCTGCGCGCAGCGGCGCTGCCCACTGCACTGCCCCCTGCAGAGGTGGAACAAGCGAGTTGTAGGCCCAGGTTCAAAAATATGGTTTGGACCCCACAAACACACACAAAAAACCCACATTGTGGCTTTTTGCTTTGTTTACTTCAAATGTAAAGCTTATTACACTCTGTAGTGGCCATTACACATTCACACACTGTAATGCCCATTACACATTATACCGCACACCGTAGTGCCCATTCCATATTATGCTGCACACCATAATGCCCATGACATATTATGCCGCACACATATTATGCCCATTACACATTGTTACACACCGTAGTGCAAATTAAACATTATACCACACACCGTAGTGCCCATTACCTATTATGCAGCACACCATAATGCCTTGACATATTATGCTACACACCGTAATGTCCATTATACATTATGCCACACACTGTAGCGTCCATTACAAATTCACACACTGTATTGAAAATTACGCATGCTGCTGCTATATGCGGCCCCGCCTCCACCCACCCGCTGTTCTCCGAGTGACCGAGTCCCAGAGAACAGCGGGCAGGAGGAGGCAGCTCACATACAGTAGTAACAGATAGGGGCAGATCCATAAAAAAATGACAGGGGGGGGGCACCAAGTTAGGGGAAGGGGTGGATAGTGGTGCCAGGTGTGCACACACTCTCACAAAGGTTGTGTGGGTTCATGACAAAGGGCGTGGCCTCACAGGCTTGTGGGTGACTGAGGAATACAGAATGATAGGAAGAGGCAGTGGGTGATGTAGAGACAGAGAATGACAAGCATGGGGTGACTGACAAGCTGTGGAGGACAAAGAGAGGGTAACAGGAAGAGGGACATGACAAAAAGAAAACATGGGTAATAGGGAGAGGTAAAGGGTGTCCGAGAGTGGGTGGAAGGGTGGGGTAGAGGGTGATGTGGCTAGGCAGAGAGTGGACAATAGGTGAAAGGAAGAGGCAGTGTGAGAGGCAGAGGGTAGCTGGTCTCAAATGGGAGAAACAGGCAGAAAAAAACATGGGGGGTAACAAGAGCTGAGAGAAATGGGAAGGAAGAGAAAAAGGGAGAGAGAAAAAGGATAGAGAGATGAAGAGCAAAGCGAAAGTTGGAGAGCTGAAAGTGAGAGAGATGGAGAGCAGAGAGATGGAAAGCGAGAGAAGAGCTGAGAGAAGCGGGAGAGAGAATAGGGAAGGAAGAGAAAAAGGGAGAGAGAAAAAGGATAGAGAGATGGAGAGCTGAGAGAGAGAGAGAGGCAAGGAGAGCGCAGAGAGAGAGGCAAGGAGAGCGCAGAGAGAGAGACAAGGAGAGCGCAGAGAGAGGCAAAGAATGCACACAGAGAGAGACAAGGAGACCGCAGAGAGAGAGACAAGGAGACCGCAGAGAGAGAGAGAAGGAGACCGCAGAGAGAGAGAGAGATTCAAGGAGAGCGCAGAGAGAGAGACAAGGAGAGCGCAGAGAGAGCGAGACAGGGAGAGCGCAGAGAGAGAGGCAAGGAGAGCGCAGAGAGAGAGAGGCAAGGAGAGCGCAGAGAGAGAGAGAGACAAGGAGACCGCAGAGAGAGAGAGAGAGAAGGAGAGCGCAGAGAGAGAGAGAGACAAGGAGAGCAGAGAGAGAGAGGCAAGGGGAGCGCAGAGAGAGAGGCAAGGAGAGCGCAGAGAGAGAGACAAGGAGAGCGCAGAGAGAGAGGCAAGGAGAGCGCAGAGAAAGAGAGAGGCAAGGAGAGCACAGAGAGAGAGAGGCAAGGAGAGCACAGAGAGAGAGAGAGAGAGAGAGAGAGAGAAGGAGAGCGCAGAGAGAGAGCGAGACAAGGAGAGCACAGAGAGAGGCAAGGGGAGAGCAGAGAGAGAGAGACAAGGATAGCGCAGAGAGAGGCAAGGAGAGCGCAGAGAGAGAGAGGCAAAGAATGCACAGAGAGAGAGAGACAAGGAGAGAGCAGAGAGAGAGGCAAGGAGAGCGCGGAGAGAGTGAGACAAGGAGAGCGCAGAGAGAGAGACAAGAAGAGCACAGAGAGAGAGGCAAGGGGAGCGCAGAGAGAGAGGCAAGGAGAGCGCAGAGAGAAAGAGACAAGGAGAGCAAAGAGAGAAAGAGACAAGGAGAGCGCAGAGAGAGAGAGACAAGGAGAGAGCAGAGAGAGACAAGGAGAGCGCAGAGAGAGAGAGAAAGACAAGGAGAGCGCAGAGAGAGAGACAAGGAGAGCGCAGAGAGAGAGAGAGACAAGGAGAGCGCAGAGAGAGAGACAAGGAGAGTGCAGAGAGAGAGACAAGGAGAGCGCAGAGAAAGAGATAGAGAGACGAGGAGAGCGCAGAGATAGAGAGATAAGGAGAGGGCAGAGAGAGAGTGAAGAGAGAGCACATAGAGAGACAAGGAGAGCGCAGAGAGAGAGACAAGGAGAACACAGAGAGGCAAGGTGAGCGCAGAGAGAGACGAGGAGAGGAGAGAGAGACAAGGAGAGGAGAGAGAGACAAGGAGAGGAGATCGCAGAGAGAGAGAGAGAGACACCAGGATAGCGCAGAGAGAGAGGCAAGGAGAGCGCAGAGAGAGAGGCAAAGAATGCACAGAGAGAGAGACAAGGAGACCACAGAGAGAGAGAGAGAGAGAGAGAGAGACAAGGAGACTGCAGAGAGAGAGAGAAGAAGAGCGCAGAGAGAGAGAGACAAGGAGAGCGCAGAGAGAGACAAGGAGAGCAGAGAGAGAGAGACAAGGAGGCACAGAGAGAGACAAGGAGAGCGCAAAGAGAAAGAGACAAGAAGAGCGCAGAGAGAGAGACAAGGAGAGCGCAGAGAGACAGAGAAAAGGACAGCGCAGAGAGAGAGACAAGGAGAGTGCAGAAAGAGAGAGAAGGAGAGAGCAGAGAGAGAGAGACATGGAGAGCGCAGAGAGAGAGAAAGACAAGGAGAGCGCAGAGAGAGAGACAAGGAGAGCGCAGAGAGAGAGAGAGACAAGGAGAGTGCAGAGAGAGAGACAAGGAGAGTGCAGAGAGAGAGACAAGGAGAGTGCAGAGAGAGAGATGAGGAGAGCGCAGAGATAGACAGACGAGAAGAGCGCAGAGATAGAGAGACGAGGAGAGCGCAGAGAGAGAGTGAAGAGAGAGCACAGAGAGAGACAAGGAGAGCGCATAGAGGCAAGGTGAGCACAGAGAGAGACAAGGAGAGGAGAGAGAGACAAGGAGAGGAGAGAGAGACAAGGAGAGGAGAGAGAGAGACAAGGAGAGCGCAGAGAAAGAGATAGAGAGACGAGGAGAGCGCAGAGATAGAGAGATAAGGAGAGGGCAGAGAGAGAGTGAAGAGAGAGCACATAGAGAGACAAGGAGAGCGCAGAGAGAGAGACAAGGAGAGCACAGAGAGAGAGACAAGGAGGCACAGAGAGAGAGACGAGGAGAAAGCAGAGAGAAAGAGACAAGAAGAGCGCAGAGAGAGAGACAAGGAGAGCGCAGAGAGACAGAGAAAAGGACAGCGCAGAGAGAGAGAGACAAGGAGAGCGCAGAGAGAGAGAGACAAGGAGAGAGCAGAGAGAGAGGCAAGGAGAGCGCGGAGAGAGTGAGACAAGGAGAGCGCAGAGAGAGAGACAAGAAGAGCACAGAGAGAGAGAGGCAAGGGGAGCGCAGAGAGAGAGGCAAGGAGAGCGCAGAGAGAAAGAGACAAGGAGAGCGCAGAGAGAAAGAGACAAGGAGAGCGCAGAGAGAGAGAGACAAGGAGAGAGCAGAGAGAGACAAGGAGAGCGCAGAGAGAGAGAAAGACAAGGAGAGCGCAGAGAGAGAGACAAGGAGAGCGCAGAGAGAGAGAGAGACAAGGAGAGCGCAGAGAGAGAGAGACAAGGAGAGTGCAGAGAGAGAGACAAGGAGAGCGCAGAGAAAGAGATAGAGAGACGAGGAGAGCGCAGAGATAGAGAGATAAGGAGAGGGCAGAGAGAGAGTGAAGAGAGAGCACATAGAGAGACAAGGAGAGCGCAGAGAGAGAGACAAGGAGAACACGGAGAGGCAAGGTGAGCGCAGAGAGAGACGAGGAGAGGAGAGAGAGACAAGGAGAGGAGAGAGAGTCAAGGAGAGGAGAGCGCAGAGAGAGAGACACCAGGATAGCGCAGAGAGAGAGGCAAGGAGAGCGCAGAGAGAGAGGCAAAGAATGCACAGAGAGAGAGACAAGGAGACCACAGAGAGAGAGAGAGACAAGGAGACTGCAGAGAGAGAGAGAAGAAGAGCACAGAGAGAGAGAGACAAGGAGAGCGCAGAGAGAGACAAGGAGAGCAGAGAGAGAGAGACAAGGAGGCACAGAGAGAGACAAGGAGAGCGCAAAGAGAAAGAGACAAGAAGAGCGCAGAGAGAGAGACAAGGAGAGCGCAGAGAGACAGAGAAAAGGACAGCGCAGAGAGAGAGACAAGGAGAGTACAGAAAGAGAGAGAAGGAGAGAGCAGAGAGAGAGAGACATGGAGAGCGCAGAGAGAGAGAAAGACAAGGAGAGCGCAGATAGAGAGACAAGGAGAGCGCAGAGAGAGAGAGAGACAAGGAGAGTGCAGAGAGAGAGACAAGGAGAGTGCAGAGAGAGAGACAAGGAGAGTGCAGAGAGAGAGATGAGGAGAGCGCAGAGATAGACAGACGAGAAGAGCGCAGAGATAGAGAGACGAGGAGAGCGCAGAGAGAGAGTGAAGAGAGAGCACAGAGAGAGACAAGGAGAGCGCATAGAGGCAAGGTGAGCACAGAGAGAGACAAGGAGAGGAGAGAGAGACAAGGAGAGGAGAGAGAGACAAGGAGAGGAGAGAGAGAGACAAGGAGAGCGCAGAGAAAGAGATAGAGAGACGAGGAGAGCGCAGAGATAGAGAGATAAGGAGAGGGCAGAGAGAGAGTGAAGAGAGAGCACATAGAGAGACAAGGAGAGCGCAGAGAGAGAGACAAGGAGAACACAGAGAGGCAAGGTGAGCGCAGAGAGAGACGAGGAGAGGAGAGAGAGACAAGGAGAGGAGAGAGAGACAAGGAGAGGAGAGCGCAGAGAGAGAGTGAGAGACACCAGGATAGCGCAGAGAGAGAGAGGCAAGGAGAGCGCAGAGAGAGAGGCAAAGAATGCACAGAGAGAGAGACAAGGAGACCACAGAGAGAGAGAGAGAGAGAGAGAGACAAGGAGACTGCAGAGAGAGAGAGAAGAAGAGCGCAGAGAGAGAGAGACAAGGAGAGCGCAGAGAGAGAGAGAGAGACAAGGAGAGCGCAGAGAGAAAGAGACAAGGAGAGTGCAGAGAGAGAGAGACAAGGAGAGCACAGAGAGAGAGAGAGACAAGGAGAGAGCAGAGAGAGAGGCAAGGAGAGCGCGGAGAGAGTGAGACAAGGAGAGCGCAGAGAGAGAGACAAGAAGAGCACAGAGAGAGAGAGGCAAGGGGAGCGCAGAGAGAGAGGCAAGGAGAGCGCAGAGAGAAAGAGACAAGGAGAGCAAAGAGAGAAAGAGACAAGGAGAGCGCAGAGAGAGAGAGACAAGGAGAGAGCAGAGAGAGACAAGGAGAGCGCAGAGAGAGAGAAAGACAAGGAGAGCGCAGAGAGAGAGACAAGGAGAGCGCAGAGAGAGAGAGACAAGGAGAGCGCAGAGAGAGAGAGACAAGGAGAGTGCAGAGAGAGAGACAAGGAGAGCGCAGAGAAAGAGATAGAGAGACGAGGAGAGCGCAGAGATAGAGAGATAAGGAGAGGGCAGAGAGAGAGTGAAGAGAGAGCACATAGAGAGACAAGGAGAGCGCAGAGAGAGAGACAAGGAGAACACAGAGAGGCAAGGTGAGCGCAGAGAGAGAGTGAGAGACACCAGGATAGCGCAGAGAGAGAGGCAAGGAGAGCGCAGAGAGAGAGGCAAAGAATGCACAGAGAGAGAGAGACAAGGGGACCACAGAGAGAGAGAGAGAGAGAGAGAGAGACAAGGAGACTGCAGAGAGAGAGAGAAGAAGAGCGCAGAGAGAGAGAGACAAGGAGAGCGCAGAGAGAGACAAGGAGAGCAGAGAGAGAGAGACAAGGAGGCACAGAGAGAGACAAGGAGAGCGCAAAGAGAAAGAGACAAGAAGAGCGCAGAGAGAGAGACAAGGAGAGCGCAGAGAGACAGAGAAAAGGACAGCGCAGAGAGAGAGACAAGGAGAGTGCAGAAAGAGAGAGAAGGAGAGAGCAGAGAGAGAGAGACATGGAGAGCGCAGAGAGAGAGAAAGACAAGGAGAGCGCAGAGAGAGAGACAAGGAGAGCGCAGAGAGAGAGAGAGACAAGGAGAGTGCAGAGAGAGAGACAAGGTGAGCACAGAGAGAGACAAGGAGAGGAGAGAGAGACAAGGAGAGGAGAGAGAGACAAGGAGAGGAGAGAGAGAAACAAGGAGAGCGCAGAGAAAGAGATAGAGAGACGAGGAGAGCGCAGAGATAGAGAGATAAGGAGAGGGCAGAGAGAGAGTGAAGAGAGAGCACATAGAGAGACAAGGAGAGCGCAGAGAGAGAGACAAGGAGAACACAGAGAGGCAAGGTGAGCGCAGAGAGAGACGAGGAGAGGAGAGAGAGACAAGGAGAGGAGAGAGAGACAAGGAGAGGAGAGCGCAGAGAGAGAGTGAGAGACACCAGGATAGCGCAGAGAGAGAGGCAAGGAGAGCGCAGAGAGAGAGGCAAAGAATGCACAGAGAGAGAGACAAGGAGACCACAGAGAGAGAGAGAGAGAGAGAGAGAGACAAGGAGACTGCAGAGAGAGAGAGAAGAAGAGCGCAGAGAGAGAGAGACAAGGAGAGCGCAGAGAGAGACAAGGAGAGCAGAGAGAGAGAGACAAGGAGGCACAGAGAGAGACAAGGAGAGCGCAAAGAGAAAGAGACAAGAAGAGCGCAGAGAGAGAGACAAGGAGAGCGCAGAGAGACAGAGAAAAGGACAGCGCAGAGAGAGAGACAAGGAGAGTGCAGAAAGAGAGAGAAGGAGAGAGCAGAGAGAGAGAGACATGGAGAGCGCAGAGAGAGAGAAAGACAAGGAGAGCGCAGAGAGAGAGACAAGGAGAGCGCAGAGAGAGAGAGAGACAAGGAGAGTGCAGAGAGAGAGACAAGGTGAGCACAGAGAGAGACAAGGAGAGGAGAGAGAGACAAGGAGAGGAGAGAGAGACAAGGAGAGGAGAGAGAGAGAGACAAGGAGAGCGCAGAGAAAGAGATAGAGAGACGAGGAGAGCGCAGAGATAGAGAGATAAGGAGAGGGCAGAGAGAGAGTGAAGAGAGAGCACATAAAGAGACAAGGAGAGCGCAGAGAGAGACAAGGAGAACACAGAGAGGCAAGGTGAGCGCAGAGAGAGACGAGGAGAGGAGAGAGAGACAAGGAGAGGAGAGAGAGACAAGGAGAGGAGAGCGCAGAGAGAGAGAGAGACACCAGGATAGCGCAGAGAGAGAGGCAAGGAGAGCGCAGAGAGAGAGGCAAAGGATGCACAGAGAGAGAGACAAGGAGACCACAGAGAGAGAGAGAGAGAGAGAGAGACAAGGAGACTGCAGAGAGAGAGAGAAGAAGAGCGCAGAGAGAGAGAGACAAGGAGAGCGCAGAGAGAGACAAGGAGAGCAGAGAGAGAGAGACAAGGAGGCACAGAGAGAGACAAGGAGAGCGCAAAGAGAAAGAGACAAGAAGAGCGCAGAGAGAGAGACAAGGAGAGCGCAGAGAGACAGAGAAAAGGACAGCGCAGAGAGAGAGAGACAAGGAGAGTGCAGAAAGAGAGAGAAGGAGAGAGCAGAGAGAGAGAGACATGGAGAGCGCAGAGAGAAAGAAAGACAAGGAGAGCGCAGAGAGAGAGACAAGGAGAGCGCAGAGAGAGAGAGACAAGGAGAGTGCAGAGAGAGAGACAAGGTGAGCACAGAGAGAGACAAGGAGAGGAGAGAGAGACAAGGAGAGGAGAGAGAGAGACAAGGAGAGCGCAGAGAAAGAGATAGAGAGACGAGGAGAGCGCAGAGATAGAGAGATAAGGAGAGGGCAGAGAGAGAGTGAAGAGAGAGCACATAGAGAGACAAGGAGAGCGCAGAGAGAGAGACAAGGAGAACACAGAGAGGCAAGGTGAGCGCAGAGAGAGACGAGGAGAGGAGAGAGAGACAAGGAGAGGAGAGAGAGACAAGGAGAGGAGAGCGCAGAGAGAGAGAGAGAGACACCAGGATAGCGCAGAGAGAGAGGCAAGGAGAGCGCAGAGAGAGAGGCAAAGAATGCACAGAGAGAGAGACAAGGAGACCACAGAGAGAGAGAGAGAGAGAGTCAAGGAGACTGCAGAGAGAGAGAGAAGAAGAGCGCAGAGAGAGAGAGACAAGGAGAGCGCAGAGAGAGACAAGGAGAGCAGAGAGAGAGACAAGGAGGCACAGAGAGAGACAAGGAGAGCGCAAAGAGAAAGAGACAAGAAGAGCGCAGAGAGAGAGACAAGGAGAGCGCAGAGAGACAGAGAAAAGGACAGCGCAGAGAGAGAGACAAGGAGAGTGCAGAAAGAGAGAGAAGGAGAGAGCAGAGAGAGACATGGAGAGCGCAGAGAGAGAGAAAGACAAGGAGAGCGCAGAGAGAGAGACAAGGAGAGCGCAGAGAGAGAGAGAGACAAGGAGAGTGCAGAGAGAGAGACAAGGTGAGCACAGAGAGAGACAAGGAGAGGAGAGAGAGACAAGGAGAGGAGAGAGAGACAAGGAGAGGAGAGAGAGAGACAAGGAGAGCGCAGAGAAAGAGATAGAGAGACGAGGAGAGCGCAGAGATAGAGAGATAAGGAGAGGGCAGAGAGAGAGTGAAGAGAGAGCACATAGAGAGACAAGGAGAGCGCAGAGAGAGAGACAAGGAGAGCACAGAGAGAGAGACAAGGAGGCACAGAGAGAGACGAGGAGAAAGCAGAGAGAAAGAGACAAGAAGAGCGCAGAGAGAGAGACAAGGAGAGCGCAGAGAGACAGAGAAAAGGACAGCGCAGAGAGAGAGAGACAAGGAGAGCGCAGAGAGAGAGAGACAAGGAGAGAGCAGAGAGAGAGGCAAGGAGAGCGCGGAGAGAGTGAGACAAGGAGAGCGCAGAGAGAGAGAGACAAGAAGAGCACAGAGAGAGAGAGGCAAGGGGAGCGCAGAGAGAGAGGCAAGGAGAGCGCAGAGAGAAAGAGACAAGGAGAGCGCAGAGAGAAAGAGACAAGGAGAGCGCAGAGAGAGAGAGACAAGGAGAGCGCAGAGAAAGAGATAGAGAGACGAGGAGAGCGCAGAGATAGAGAGATAAGGAGAGGGCAGAGAGAGAGTGAAGAGAGAGCACATAGAGAGACAAGGAGAGTGCAGAGAGAGAGACAAGGAGAACACAGAGAGGCAAGGTAAGCGCAGAGAGAGACGAGGAGAGGAGAGAGAGACAAGGAGAGGAGAGAGAGACAAGGAGAGGAGAGCGCAGAGAGAGAGAGAGAGACACCAGGATAGCGCAGAGAGAGAGGCAAGGAGAGCGCAGAGAGAGAGGCAAAGAATGCACAGAGAGAGAGACAAGGAGACCACAGAGAGAGAGAGAGACACAAGGAGACTGCAGAGAGAGAGAGAAGAAGAGCGCAGAGAGAGAGAGAGACAAGGAGAGCGCAGAGAGAGACAAGGAGAGCAGAGAGAGAGAGACAAGGAGGCACAGAGAGAGACAAGGAGAGCGCAAAGAGAAAGAGACAAGAAGAGCGCAGAGAGAGAGACAAGGAGAGCGCAGAGAGACAGAGAAAAGGACAGCGCAGAGAGAGAGACAAGGAGAGTGCAGAAAGAGAGAGAAGGAGAGAGCAGAGAGAGAGAGACATGGAGAGCGCAGAGAGAGAGAAAGACAAGGAGAGCGCAGAGAGAGAGACAAGGAGAGCGCAGAGAGAGAGAGAGACAAGGAGAGTGCAGAGAGAGAGACAAGGAGAGTGCAGAGAGAGAGACAAGGAGAGTGCAGAGAGAGAGAGATGAGGAGAGCGCAGAGATAGACAGACGAGAAGAGCGCAGAGATAGAGAGACGAGGAGAGCGCAGAGAGAGAGTGAAGAGAGAGCACAGAGAGAGACAAGGAGAGCGCATAGAGGCAAGGTGAGCACAGAGAGAGACAAGGAGAGGAGAGAGAGACAAGGAGAGGAGAGAGAGAGACAAGGAGAGCGCAGAGAAAGAGATAGAGAGACGAGGAGAGCGCAGAGATAGAGAGATAAGGAGAGGGCAGAGAGAGAGTGAAGAGAGAGCACATAGAGAGACAAGGAGAGCGCAGAGAGAGAGACAAGGAGAGCACAGAGAGAGAGACAAGGAGGCACAGAGAGAGACGAGGAGAAAGCAGAGAGAAAGAGACAAGAAGAGCGCAGAGAGAGAGACAAGGAGAGCGCAGAGAGACAGAGAAAAGGACAGCGCAGAGAGAGAGACAAGGAGAGTGCAGAAAGAGAGAGGAGAGAGCAGAGAGAGAGAGACAAGGAGAGCGCAGAGAGAGAGAGAGAGAAGGAGAGTGCAGAGAGAGAGACAAGGGGCGAAATGTAATAGGGTGCGATTTTTTAGACTAAAAAAAAATCACACCAAATCGCACCTTTAAAAATCGCATTTTTTGCCGCGAATTCGCATATGTAATGAGATGCGAATTTGCGGCAAAAAAATGCTATTTGCCGCGATTTCGGGCGATTTTTAGTCATGAAAATGTGCGCATTTTCAGTCATGAAAATGTGCGCATTTTCATAAATGCGATTTTGTGCTAAAAAAAAAAGTTTAAAAAAAAACGGCGTGGGGTCCCCCCTCCTAAGCATAACCAGCCCCGGGCTTATTGATCCGGACCTGGTTCCAAAAATACGGGGGACAAAAAATCTGGGGGTCCCCCGTATTTTGAAACCAGCACCGGGCTCCAACAGCCCGCGGTGTCATGCCACAGCCGGGGGACACTTTTTATACAAGGTCCCCTGGCCAAAACATGAGCACCGTGGCTGGTCAGCCTTGGACGGGGTACCTGGAGGAGTGGGGACCCCCCCAATAAAGGGGTCCCCCCCCCAGGCTTCACCCGTCCAGGGCTGAAGCCCGGGGCTGTCACCGGCGTCCGTGGCCAGTGGACGCCGGCCTGATAGGGTTAAATCGATTATACGTTACATTGCTTTATACCGGAGAACTACAAGTGCCAGCAGACCTCCCCCGCATGCTGGGACTTGGAGAACCACAAGTCCCAGCATGCGGGGCATTAATGGGCCCGCTGGGACTTGTAGTCCACCTGTAAAAAGAATGTTTATAAAAAACACACACACAGAGAAGTAAAAGTTTATTACACACACACCTCACTTTTACACCAGCGTTACTTACCATTCCTAGATCCAGCGCTGGTCTGGCTGCTTCACAGCCGGCTCCCCCCGCACTGACAGGCAGCGGGGAGAACCGGCTTTCTCCGTTGCCTCTAACAGCTTCTGTAGCGCTGTCCCAGTGCTACAGAGGCTGAGAGCGCGATTGGCTGAGCTATGCGTCTCCATGGAGACGCATAGCTCAGCCAATCAGGACTGAGCTATGCGTCTCCATGGAGACGTATCGGCCAATCGCGCTCTCAGACTCTGTAGCACTGGGACAGCGCTACAGAAGCTGTTAGAGGCAACGGAGAAAGCCGGTTCTCCCCGCTGCCTGTCAGTGCGGGGGGAGCCGGCTGTGAAGCAGCCAGACCAGCGCTGGATCCAGGAATGGTAAGTAACGCTGGTGTAAAAGTGAGGTGTGTGTGTAATAAACTTTTACTTCTCTGTGTGTGTGTTTTTTATAAACATTCTTTTTACAGGTGGACTACAAGTCCCAGCGGGCCCATTAATGCCCCGCATGCTGGGACTTGTGGTTCTCCAAGTCCCAGCATGCGGGGGAGGTCTGCTGGCACTTGTAGTTCTCCGGTATAAAGCAATGTAACGTATGATCGATTTAACCCTATCAGGCCGGCGTCCACTGGCCACGGACGCCGGTGACAGCCCCGGGCTTCAGCCCTGGACGGGTGAAGCCTGGGGGGGGGACCCCTTTATTGGGGGGGTCCCCACTCCTCCAGGTACCCCGTCCAAGGCTGACCAGCCACGGTGCTCATGTTTTGGCCGGGGGACCTTGTATAAAAAGTGTCCCCCGGCTGTGGCATGACACCGCGGGCTGTTGGAGCCCAGTGCTGGTTTCAAAATACGGGGGACCCCCAGATTTTTTGTCCCCCGTATTTTTGGAACCAGGACCGGTCCAAGAGTCCGGGGCTGGTTTCAGAAATACGGGGGACCCCTATGCTTTTTTTCCCCCCGTATTTTTGGAACCAGGTCCGGCTCAATGAGCCCGGGGCTGGTTATGCTTAGGAGGGGGGACCCCACGCCGTTTTTTTTTAATAAAAACACTTTTACACATTTTTATTAACAGGACCATGCACAGATCTCAATGATCTGTGCATGGTTCTGTCAAAGTCGCCTGTCAGAACCTGGTCTATTTTTTTTGCGATTTTTGGTAACATTTACCAAAAATCGCACCCTATTACATTTGCGAGTTGTATACTTTATAATGGGAAAACATCTGGATGCGATTTGAAATGTGTCTAAAAATCGCACTTCTAAAAGTGCGATTTCGCGGTAAAAAGTGCGATTTTTTACCGCGATTTGCAACCTATAAAATGTGCGATTTTCGGAAAATGTGCGATTTCGGCCGTTTTTGACCAAAAATCGCACATGTCTAAAAAATCGCACCCTATTACATTTCGCCCAAGGAGAGTGCAGAGAGAGAGACAAAGAGATTGCAGAGAGAGAGAGATGAGGAGAGCGCAGAGATAGACAGACGAGAAGAGCGCAGAGTTAGAGAGACGAGGAGAGCGCAGAGAGAGAGTGAAGAGAGAGGAGAGAGCAAAGTGAGAAAAAGAGGAAGGGAGCAGATGGATCAGAGAGGGAGAGAAAGAGAGGGAAGAGTGGGGGAAAGGAGAGGGTTTAAAATGGTATGTCTCCCCCCCCCCCTCTCTGTACATAACCAATATAAGGCAATATAAGGTGGCGTGTCCATTGGTGGAGGCTGAGGTGGCAGGTCATGTAGAGGCAGGGAGAGGCGGCAGGTCCCGTGGAAGAGGCGGCAGGTCCCGTGGAAGAGGCCGCGGTTTCTGTGTGGAGAGCTGCAGGCACTAGCAGGTCATATGGAGGATGTGCCTGCCAGGCAGCATCACACCACCAGCTCTTCCTTCCTCTCCGCTGTTTCTTGCACCGGGGCTGTCACTAGAATATGACGTGGGTGCAGTCCCGGCAGCAGCATTAGGAGAGGCTCAGAGCCTCAGATACAGCGGGCGGGAGGAGGCGGGGTCACTAGCTGTGACAGCAGCCACCCACCTCCAGGGCCGCTGCCTGCCACTGAGTGGCTGAGCAGCCCCTCAGCCCCTGTCACACTGTAGATGTCAGTGTGTGCGCAACTGCCAGGAAGCATCCCGGCAGCAGCATTAGGAGAGGCTCAGAGCCTCAGATAAAACAGCAGGCGGGAGGAGGCGGGGTCACTAGCTGTGACTGCAGCCATCCACCTCCAGTGAAGCTGCCTGCCGCTGAGCGGCTAAGCAGCCCCTGTCACACTGTAGATGTCAGTGTGTGCGCAACTGCGTATGCGCACCTTTCAGCGGCAGCGGCCTCACTAGTGTCGGCCTCCCGGGAAAGTTCCCGGTAGATATACTGGCCAATCCGCCCCTGCTTGGAAGGGTACTTGTTTCCTAGCACGGCCACAACGATCTTGATCTGGGGCATCGCAGGTAAAAAAATCGCGTCGGTTGCATCGCATGCGGGCTAAAAAATCGACCGACGCGATGCCCGCGATTTCCCATAGGGAACAATGTAAAATGCCTCAATTTACCCAAATCAACATAGGGAACAATGTTAAATGGGCCAGAGACCCCAAAAAAAACCCCATACCAGTGAAATGGCCCCCCAAAAATAGTTAACGCCACCCCACGATCAACGTGAACCCGAAGCGTGGCGAGCGCAGCGAGCCCGCGAGGGGCGGCGGTACGCGTCCTCCGACCTTTTCATACCCTCACTATCCACGTCGGCGTGGAGTTGAAAATAGATTAGTGTGGCGAGCGCAGCGAGCCACCGAGCCCGAAGCGTGGGGACGCGGATACCTTCGCAGGTAAACGCGTCCCTTCGCGGGCTTCACAGGTATCCGCGTCCCCTCGCTGCGCTCGCCACACTAATCTATTCTCAACTCCACGCTGACGTGGATAGTGGGGGTATGAAAAGGTCGGAGGACGCGCAACGCTGCGCTCGCCACGCTTCGGGTTCACGTTGATCGTGGGGTGGCGTTAACTATTTTTGGGGGGCCATTTCACTGGTCAGGGGGGTTTTTTGGGGTCTCTGGCCCATTTAACATTGTTCCCTATGTTGATTTGGGTAAATTGAGGCATTTTACATTGTTCCCTATGGGAAATCGCGGGCATCGCGTCGGTACCATCTTATGCTTATTTTGGCCGCATACGATGCGACCGACGCGATTTTGACTTTTTCAATGCATTTCAATGGGAAATCGCGGGCATCGCGTCGGTCGCATCGCAGACCATTAAAAATTACCCGCGATGCCCGCGATTGTGGCCGTGCTAGGAAACAAGTACCCTTGGAAGAATGTTCACACTCTTGTTAAAGCTTTTTCTCGCTACAAAAGATTTGCAGATTAATGACATGAGCTGTTCCAAAACAAAAAGCAGGTGATTGAATTTGTTTTTCCACTAAGAATTTGAGGCTACGAGCAGAGGCGGAACCACCATTGGTGCAGCAGGTGCATTGCACCAGGGCCCCTGAGGACTTAGGGGCTCATTGCTGCCACCCAATGTTGAATAGCATATTGTGATCTTGGGTTGGAGTGAAGGAGGGGGATTATATTTTTGCACCTGGGCCGCCACTGGCTACGAGTACCCACTATGAAGTTGGAAGCTGAGAGCCATACAAAAAAAAAAATAGGTGCATTGAATACACAAAATTTTCCGTAAGAAAGCAGCAGCGAACAACGGAGATGACCAAGAGGCAAACAGGGAAAAGCTCTGTTTATTTTTGGCAAACCGGAAGCGTTGAATATAGCATGGTACATTTTTGGAAAGAGGACTGCCCTTCTCTCCAAAAAAGAAAGCGAACCTCGGTAAAAAAAATAATAACAATAATCTAGATGATAGATTAATAGATAGATATTGGAAACAATAGTGGTGTCAGGGCACACGCAATTTCAATCAAATTGCTGAGATGTTGAGTGACATTTAATAGGAGTCGATTTGTGTTTTTTTGGCGAAAGTTTCGCGAAAAACGGCCGAAATCCCGTTTTCGCATATTTAATGAGATGCGAAAAACAGCAAAAACCCTGGCCAGTGGACGCAGGCCTGATAGGGTTAAACCATTCATTCCTAACATTGCTTTATACAGGAGAACTACAAGTGCCAGCAGACCTCCCCCGCAGGCTGGGACTTGGAGAACCACAAGTCCCAGCATGCGGGGCATTAATGGGCCTGCTGGGACTTGTAGTCCACCTGTAAAAAGAATGTTAAAAGAAAACACACGCACAGAGAAGTATAACTTTATTACATACACATACACACACCTCCACGATCCAGGACACGATCCAGGATCCAGCGCTGGTCTGTCTTCTGCATAGCCGGTCAGCCCGCACTGTCAGCGGGCTGAACCGGCTTTCACCTGTGCACATAACATCCTGTGTGGTGCTGTCCCAGCGCGACATAGGTTGAGAGCGTGATCATAGGCGAATCCAGGGGGTGGCCCGTTGGTGCACAGGACCACGCATTAGCCAATTTTGTAGCTGAGGGGTGGGGCTTTCCAACGATACCAGCCACGTGTCTGTAGCCCCCTGGGAACTGGAGATACTGCCAGGCAAACTGGAACGTTTTCCCTATAGGATAACATGGGACGCGCTAATTCCGACCCCCACCCAGTTCAACGGCTGCCAGTTCCCCCTTCGGCATCATTGAAGCTCGAGGTTGATCTCAGTCGAACCCAAATTGCTGGGCCTTCAATCTGATACCAGGCTGGATCCATATGGGTTAATTAGTTCCAGGGATATTGAGGTTAAACCGTTTTTTTTTTTCATTTCTGAAATGTAATTTCATGACTGTTTATGTTCTTTGAGGGCAGATTTCTCTGGAACCAAATAGCCCAGTTTCACGGGACCAAAAATCAAGCCAACTCAAAAGCTCTTCAATATGATACTGGTCTCATGTAAATGGGTCAGTTGGTTCCTAAGACATAGCTGGTTGGTTAAAGGGGGGTAGGGAGAGTGGTTGTCTCTCCCCCTCACCTCAGAAAATGCAGGGACTAGGCTGGTGTATAAGGGGTCAGCCTAGGAATGTCCCTGCATGACCATATTCCCGGGTAAATCCCTGCATTTTCTGTTGTGAAAGAGGTATTATTTCAAACAGCCGTGACCTGCAGTGCTCTGAATACAGCCGGGCAGCCCTCTGCTCTCTGCCCAGCTGTCAATGACTGTCACCACTGCAGCTTCCGCTCCAATTCTTCTCCCAGCTTTCACCTCAGCCCGCCCCCCCTTTAATCATGTAATGCCGGCGCCCGGCGTGCTTTCCCGACGTCACGCACAACAACAGCGCGCACAATATTTCAAATGTCCACTCAGCTAGAGGGGACACCAGGAGGAGAGTGGGAGCGTGCTCTGCGCTGCGCTCTGCACCTCTCCCCATAGAAGCATCTGCACCACTCTCCAACTCTCCCTGCAGCAGCAGCGAAGGCTCATATAAAAATTTACAGTAAGTGGCACTTTTGGGGGCATTGTTTAAGGGACGCTAAAAGTGGTGGTATGTGGGGGCATTACGCATAATGTGTGGCTTAATGTGTAAGGGGCATTATTTTTTTTAATTTCCACTTTATTTTTATTTTGAATATAAAAAAAGACATTACATATCATACAGACATATAAGGAGTCGAGAAAAAAGAGAAAATACAAATAACGGTATTTACAATAACTGAAAAAGTTGGTTACAGGGTTGTTGTCTTTATCCCGGGGCGGATGCCCACCTCCACCGGCACAGCACTTAACATACTGGTTAATTTAATTTAGTTCCATATATTTTATCTTATCTTCATTACTAATTACATATAAAATTTCCCAATTACATTGGATCCGTTCTTTAACATGACCCGATTAATTTAACCGATATCAGGTTAATTTAATTATGCCCCTTCTGTGCTGTGTTTTGTGCTTGGGGGGAACCCGCCCAGAGATTCACATTTAGACTGGTGCATTTCCAAACAGATGCTTATTTCATACATTCGATGGGGAGAAGCCCCAATATAACCCAAATCGGAGGAGAACCAGAAAGGCCTAATTCCATGTTCTATCTTATCCCTCCCTGTACTGCCCACAAGCCGTAAATACCGTCATAGAATAGTTAAACAAATACAAGACAACACATAAATCACATTACCCTCCCCGCTCCCTAATAACCCCCCTTTCCCTCTTAACCCATTCCAGGCAGGCTGATACTTATCTAACTTTCCACTAGAAGTATTAAGGACTCAATATAATCTGTAAGCAGACATTATATTTACAATAGAGCTATTTAGGCCTTCCAATATTTCCAAATCTTATGAAAAATCGGTTCGGAACCTCTAGCCAAGTAGACAAACTTTTCATGTGCCATGATCTCATTTAGCATAGACCTCCAAGCCTCCACCTCAGGGCTGTCTTTGGCCAGCCACTTTCTGGCTATGCAGGTCTTAGCCGCCGAGAGGGCATTGTTTAAGGGACGCTAAAAGTGGTGGTATGTGGGGGCATTACGCATAATGTGTGGCTTAATGTGTAAGGGGCATTACGGTGTTCAGCATCATGTGTAAGCGGCATTATGTGTGCAGCATCATGTGTAAGGGACATTATGTGTGCAGCATCATGTGTAATGGGTACTATGGTGCGCGGCATCATGTGTAATGGGTACTATTGTGAGCGGCATTATGTGTAATGGGTACTATGGTGCCATCAAGCAAGAACCCCCTAGCAATGAGCACGTAGGTAAGCAGCACTTATGTGGCAAATATGTAATGGGCATTACGGTTTGTTATATAGTATGTAATGGGCATCATGATGTGTGGCACAATGTGCAATGGGCATTATGGTGTGTGGCCTTATGTGTAATTGGCATTACGGCGTGTGGCTTTATGTGTAATGGGTATAACAGAGTTTGCTAAAATGTGTAATGGGCATGACTGTGTATGGTCTAAAGTGTAATACCACACCCCTTTTTGTGATGTCACGCCTCCTTCCCATGAGGCCATGCCCCCTTTATGATGCGTGGCTATGCCGAGCAAAGGTCCCCTTGCTATTACATCTAGATCTGGGACCACTCATTACCATAATTCTAGATTCGCCTATGAGCGTGATTGGGCGATGCGTCTCCATGGAGACGCATAGCTCAGCCCTGATTGGCTGAGCTATGCGTCTCCATGGAGACGCATAAAGCCCAAGATGCTCTCAGCCTGTGTAGTGCAGGGAGTCAGCGCGACACAGGCTGTTATCTGCACGGGAGAAAGCAGGTTCAGCCCGCTGACAGTGCGGGCTGACCGGCTATGCAGAAGACAGACCTGGATCCTGGATCGGTAAGTATGTGGGTGTAAAAGTGAGGGATGTGTATGTGTATGTAATAAAGTTATACTTCTCTGTGCGTGTGTTTTCTTTTAACATTCTTTTTACAGGTTAACTCAGGGCCGGCGCCACCACTAGGCAAATCTAGGCATTTGCCTAGGGCGCCGGCCACTGGAGGGCGGCATTTTGCCCCCCCCCCCCGTGCCGCCTGGGTACCTGACCTGCGGCGCTGTGTATTTAAAGCTGGAGGCGGAGGCAGCGGGGGTCCCTGCAGTCCATTAGAAATAACGAGCGCTATCCGCCGGGCTATGCGGAAGCGCTTCTGTTGTGAAAACACTGGCAGCACGCCGCACGCTGATCTCAGCCAATCAGCGTGCTGCCAGTGTTTTCACAACAGAAGCGCTTCCGCATAGCCCGGAGGATAGCGCTTGTTATTTCTAATGGACTGCAGGGACCCCCGCTGCCTCCGCCGCCAGGTTTAAATACACAGCGCCGCAGGACAGGTACCCCCCTCCCCCGGCACCGGACAGCGCCGCAGGACAGGTACCCCCCTCCCCCGGCACCGGACAGCGCCGCAGGACAGGTAACCCCCGGCACCGGACAGCGCCGCGGGACAGGTACCCCCCTCCCCCGGCACCGGACAGCGCCGCAGGACAGGTACCCCCCTCCCCCGGCACCGGACAGCGCCGCAGGACAGGTACCCCCCTCCCCCGGCACTGGACAGCGCCGCAGGACAGGTACCCCCCAGCACCGGACAGCGCCGCAGGACAGGTACCCCCCCTCCCCTCCCCCGGCACCGGGGCGCCCCCACCCCGACTCGCCTGGGGCGCTCCGGTGCCTTGCACCGGCCCTGGGTTAACTACAAGTCCAAGGGGGCCCATTAATGCCCCGCATGCTGGGACTTGTGGTTCTCCAAGTCCCAGCCTGTGGGGGAGGTCTGCTGGCACTTGTAGTTCTCCTGTATAAAGCAATGTTAGTAATGAAAGATGTAACCCTATCAGGCCAGCGTCCACTGGCCAGGGACGCCGGTGACAGCCCTGGGCTTCAGCCCTGGACGGATGAAGCCTGGGGGGTGGCCTTTATTGGGGGGGGAGTCCCCACTCCTCCAGGTACCCCGCCCAAGGCTGACCAGCCACGGTGCTCTTGTTTCGGCCAGGGGACTTTATGTAAAAAGTGTCCCCCGGCTGTGGCATGACACTGCGGGCTGTTGGAGCCCAGTGCTGGTTTCAAAATACGGGGGACCCCTACGCTTTTTGTCCCCCATATTTTTGGAACCAGGTCCGGCTCAATGAGCCCGGGGCTGTTTATGCTCAGGAGGGGGGACCCTTTTTTTTTTTTTAACAAACACAAATTCCCACATTACCTCAAATTCGCACATTTTCATGCCGAAAATTTTCACATTTTCATGCCGAAAATTTGCACATTTTCATGCCGAAAATTCACACATTATCGCACTAAATCGCACTTTTCTTGCCGAAACACGCACCTAATTAAATATGCGAAAATATGATTTTAAAAAAGTGCGATAATAGGCAAAAACTGAAGTGCAAAAAACTCTCATTCCATTAAATGTCACCCGTTATCTTCTGTTACACTACCATCTAGTGGTCAAGCTGAAATATTGATAAACATTTCTTTTTTCATACCATAGAAATCCACATTAATCTATCATGCAACTGAAAGAAACTAAAGGCACCACCTTTTCCAGTAGTATCTCTCTCCAAGCTACTGTATGCTCTTGGTAACTAATATATATTGTACACTGTATGTAATAGGTATTAATATGCTAAGATATATAGCAGTTTAGAAAAGGTGTTATGGAGCTCGGCGATCTGTGTTTTTAGTAATGGTGGACCAGATTGAAAATTAAAAAAGAAATTTCATTTTTCAAATGAAGGGTATCACAGTACACAGTAAAAAATGGGATGATTTTGAATGTATAGGATACTGGAGATATGCACAGTAATAAAAGTACGTTGTTAGAACTAAGGCCCTTATTCTGATCGGTGCGGATTTTTCCGCATGCGGTCGGACCGCCGATGGTTTCCGACTGCGCATGTGCAGAGGTCACTCTGCGCATGTGCAGGCGGTTTCGCCGTACCTATTCTTTAGACGCCGCACAGGGGGCGGAGAGGGGCGTGAAGGGCTACTTAGCCTCATTACCCTATGCATACGCCCCGCGTTTCATGGGCGTTCCCATGCAAACGCAGGGCGTATGCATGGTAATGAAGCCGTGACGGGTGGGTACGGGGCGGGCATCTGACATCGCCGGATGTCAGCTGCCCGCCCCCATACATGATTTCATACGGAAAAGTGTCCGTGTGGTCTAGGGTGGCGGGCGCTGGTGGAGCGTGCGGCCCTGCATTCGATGTTCGGCAACCATCGAATGCAGGGGCTGATCCCAAGATGGAGGAGGCGTATCCCCGTTCACTTTCATGCGGACCGCCACATATCCGCGTACGGACGGAGATGGCGATCCGTATGGAAGGCGGGGATTCGCCTGCACGGTCCTGGCCGCATATTCTGATCTGGCCGCACAGATCAGAATAAGGGCCTAAAAAACGGGGGTTATTTTACTAAAAATATAAGTAAGTGCAAACAGGATAATACAATCAAACAAAAACAGGAGTATAAAAAATAAATAAAATATAGTAAAATCGCTTAGCTGAGTATGGAGACAAGGTTAAAAGCTGCCCAACATGTTTCGTCTTACAAGACTTCCTCAGGGGGTGGGGACAAACTGGTTGGAGCTGGTAAATATTGCTAAGGCAGACCTACATCACTTCCTGTCAATTAAGCAGCGAGTGGGTATAAATATTTGGGCATCACGGATGGTGTAATGGTTAGCATTACTGCCTCACAGCACTGAGGTCATGGGTTTGATTTCCACCATAGCCCTAACTGTGCGGAGTTTGTATATTCTCCCCGTGTTTGCGTGGCTTTACTCCGGGTACTCCAGTTTCCTCCCACAATCCAAAAATATACTGGTAGGTCAATTGGCTTCCAACAAAATTAACCCTAGAATGTCTGTGTGTGCGTGTACATGTGGTAGGGAATATACATTGTAAGCTCCACTGGGCAGGGACTGATGTGAATGTTCAACTATCCTCTGTAAAGCGCTGCGGAATATGTATGCGCTACATAAGAAACTGTTAATAAATAAATAAATACAACATATTAGTGACAAGCCTCTGTCAATTGCATGTATTGTTTGCAGGCTAAATAATGCACACAAAAGCATAAGCATAAACATACAAGCAGTG
The DNA here is from genome assembly GCF_055691185.1 of Crinia signifera. Taxonomy (NCBI): domain Eukaryota; kingdom Metazoa; phylum Chordata; class Amphibia; order Anura; family Myobatrachidae; genus Crinia; species Crinia signifera. Next base: position 65,670,844 of record NC_139226.1, read on the forward strand.
TTGGTATTAATAATAGTCTTTTAATTGGTACTCTGGGTATAGAACAGTGACGCGGGACGTCATTTCCGCCCCATGTCCGCCATCATTTGTAGTCCACCTGTAAAAAGAATGTTAAAAGAAAACACACGCACAGAGAAGTATAACTTTATTACATACACATACACACACCTCCACGATCCAGGACACGATCCAGGATCCAGCGCTGGTCTGTTTTCTGCATAGCCGGTCAGCCCGCACTGTCAGCGGGCTGAACCGGCTTTCTCCTGTGCAGATAACATCCTGTGTGGTGCTGTCCCAGCGCGAAATAGGTTGAGAGCGTGATCATAGGCGAATCTATGGGGTGGCCCGTTGGTGCACAGGACCACGCATTGGCCCATTTTGTAGCTGAGGGGTGGGGCTTTCCAACGATACCAGCCATGTGTCTGTAGCCCCCTGGGAACTGGAGATACTGCCAGGCAAACTGGAACGTTTTCCTTATAGGATAACATGGGACGCGCTAATTCCGACCCCCACCCAGTTCAACGGCTGCCAGTTCCCCCTTCGGCATCATTGAAGCTCGAGGTTGATCTCAGTCGAACCCAAATCGCTGGGCCTTCAATCTGATACCAGGCTGGATCCATATGGGTTAATTAGTTCCAGGGATATTGAGGTTAAACCGTTTTTTTTTTTCATTTCTTAAATGTAATTTCATGACTGTTTATGTTCTTTGAGGGCAGATTTCTCTGGAACCAAATAGCCCAGTTTCACTGGACCAAAAATCAAGCCAACTCAAAAGCTCTTCAATATGATACAGGTATCATGTAAATGGGTCAGTTGGTTCCGAAGACATAGCTGGTTGGTTAAAGGGGGGTAGGGAGAGTGGTTGTCTCTCCCCCTCACCTCAGAAAATGCAGGTACTAGGCTGGTGTATAAGGGGTCAGCCTAGAAATGTCCCTGCATGACTATATTCCCGGGTAAATCCCTGCATTTTCTGTTGTGAAAGAGGTATTATTTCAAACAGCCGTGACCTGCAGTGCTCTGAATACAGCCGGGCAGCCCCCTGCTCTCTGCCCAGCTGTCAATGACTGTCACCACTGCAGCTTCCGCTCCAATTCTTCTCCCCGCTTTCACCTCAGCCCGCCCCCCCTTTAATCATGTAATGCCGTCGCCCGGCGTGCTCCCCCGACGTCACGCACAACAACAGCGCGCACAATATTTCAAATGTCCACTCAGCTAGAGGGGACACCAGGAGGAGAGTGGGAGCGTGCTCTGCGCTGCGCTCTGCACCTCTCCCCATAGAAGCATCTGCACCACTCTCCAACTCTCCCTGCAGCAGCAGCGAAGGCTCATATAAAAATTTACAGTAAGTAGCACTTTTGGGGGCATTGTTTAAGGGACGCTAAAAGTGGTGGTATGTGGGGGCATTACGCATAATGTGTGGCTTAATGTGTAAGGGGCATTACGGTGTTCAGCATCATGTGTAAGCGGCATTATGTGTGCAGCATCATGTGTAAGGGACATTATGTGTGCAGCATCATGTGTAATGGGTACTATGGTGCGCGGCATCATGTGTAATGGGTACTATTGTGAGCGGCATTATGTGTAATGGGTACTATGGTGCCATCAAGCAAGAACCCCCTAGCAATGAGCACGTAGGTAAGCAGCACTTATGTGGCAAATATGTAATGGGCATTACGGTTTGTTATATAGTATGTAATGGGCATCATGATGTGTGGCACAATGTGCAATGGGCATTATGGTCTGTGGCCTTATGTGTAATTGGCATTACGGCGTGTGGCTTTATGTGTAATGGGTATAACGGAGTTTGCTAAAATGTGTAATGGGCATGACTGTGTATGGTCTAAAGTGTAATACCACACCCCTTTTTGTGATGTCACGCCTCCTTCCCATGAGGCCATGCCCCCTTTTTGATGCGCGGCTACGCCGCGCAAAGGTCCCCTTGCTATTACATCTAGATCTGGGACCACTCATAATTCTAGATTCGCCTATGAGCGTGATTGGGCGATGCGTCTCCATGGAGACGCATAGCTCAGCCCTGATTGGCTGAGCTATGCGTCTCCATGGAGACGCATAAAGCCCAAGATGCTCTCAGCCTGTGGAGTGCAGGGAGTCAGCGCGACACAGGCTGTTATCTGCACGGGAGAAAGCCGGTTCAGCACGCTGACAGTGCAGGCTGACCGGCTATGCAGAAGACAGACCTGGATCCTGGATCGGTAAGTATGTGGGTGTAAAAGTGAGGGATGTGTATGTGTATGTAATAAAGTTATACTTCTCTGTGCGTGTGTTTTCTTTTAACATTCTTTTTACAGGTTAACTCAGGGCCAGCGCCACCACTAGGCAAATCTAGGCATTTGCCTAGGGCGCCGGCCACTGGAGGGCGGCATTTCCCCCCCCCCCCTCCCCGTGCCGCCTGGGTACCTGTCCTGCGGCGCTGTGTATTTAAAGCTGGAGGCGGAGGCAGCGGGGGTCCCTGCAGTCCATTAGAAATAACGAGCGCTATCCGCCGGGCTATGCGGAATCGCTTCTGTTGTGAAAACACTGGCAGCACGGTGCACGCTGATCTCAGCCAATCAGCGTGCGCCAGTGTTTTCACAACAGAAGCGCTTCTGCATAGCCCGGCGGATAGTGCTTGTTATTTCTAATGGACTGCAGGGACCCCCGCTGCCTCTGCCACCAGCTTTAAATACACAGCGCCGCAGGACAGGTACCCCCCTCCCCCGGCACCGGACAGCGCCGCAGGACAGGTACCCCCCTCCCCCGGCACCGGACAGCGCCGCAGGACAGGTACCCCCCTCCCCCGGCACCGGACAGCGCCGCAGGACAGGTACTCCCCTCCCCCGGCACCGGACAGCGCCGCAGGACAGGTACCCCCTCCCCCGGCACCGGACAGCACCGCAGGACAGGTACCCCCCTCCCCCGGCACTGGACAGCGCCGCAGGACAGGTACCCCCCTCCCCCGGCACCGGACAGCGCCACAGGACAGGTACCCCCCCCCCTCCCCTCCCCGGCACGGGGGCGCCCCCACCCCGACTCGCCGGGGGCGCTCCGGTGCCTTGCACCGGCCCTGGGTTAACTACAAGTCCAAGCGGGCCCATTAATGCCCCGCATGCTGGGACTTGTGGTTCTCCAAGTCCCAGCCTGCAGGGGAGGTCTGCTGGAACTTGTAGTTCACCTGTATAAAGCAATGTTAGGAATGAAAGATGTAACCCTATCAGGCCAGCGTCCACTGGCCAGGGACGCCGCTGACAGCCCTGGGCTTCAGCCCTGGACGGATGAAGCCTGGGGGGGGGCCTTTATAGGGGAGGGGGTCCCCACTCCTCTAGGTACCCCGTCCAAGCTGACCAGCCACGGTGCTCATGTTTCGGCCAGGGGACTTTATGTAAAAAGTGTCCCCCGGCTGTGGCATGACACTGCGGGCTGTTGGAGCCCAGTGCTGGTTTCAAAATACGGGGGACCCCTACGCTTTTTGTCCCCCATATTTTTGGAACCAGGTCCGGCTCAATGAGCCCGGGGCTGTTTATGCTCAGGAGGGGGGACCCCACGCAATTTTTTATTTTTTTTAACAAACACAAAATCCCACATTACCTCAAATTCGCACATTTTCATGCCGAAAATTTGCACATTTTCATGCCGAAAATTCGCACATTATCGCACTAAATCGCACTTTTCTTGCCGAAACACGCACCTAATTAAATATGCGAATTCGCAGCAAAAATGCGATTTTAAAAAAGTGCGATAATGGGCAAAAACTGAAGTGCGAAAAACTCTCATTCAATTAAATGTCACCCGTTATCTTACACTACCATCTAGTGGTCAAGCTGAAATATTGATAAACATTTATTTTTTCATACCATAGAAATCCACATCAATCTATCATGCAACTGAAAGAAACTAAAGGCACCACCTTTTCCTGTAGTATCTCTCTTCAAGCTACTGTATGCTCTTGGTAACTAATATATATTGTACACTGTATGTAATAGGTATTAATATGCTAAGATATATAGCAGTTTAGAAAAGGTGTTATGGAGCTCGGCGATCTGTGTTTTTAGTAATGGTGGACCAGATTGAAAATTAAAAAAGAAATTTATTTTTTTTCAAATGAAGGGTATCACAGTACACAGTAAAAAATGGGATGATTTTGAATGTATAGGATACTGGAGATATGCACAGTAATAAAAGTACGTTGTTAGAACTAAAAAACGGGGGTTATTTTACTAAAAATATACGTAAGTGCAAACAGGATAATACAATCACACAAAAACAGGAGTATAAAAAATAAATAAAATATAGTAAAATCGCTTAGCTGAGTATGGAGACAAGGTTAAAAGCTGCCCGACATGTTTCGTCTTACAAGACTTCCTCAGGGGGTGGGGACAAACTGGTAAATATTGCTAAGGCAGACCTACATCACTTCCTGTAATTTACTTAATCAATTAAGCAGGGAGTGGGTATAAATATTTGGGCATCACGGATGGTGTAATGGTTAGCATTACTGCCTCACAGTGTTGAGGTCATGGGTTTGATTTCCACCATGGCCCTAACTGTGCGGAGTTTGTATATTCTCCCCGTGTTTGCGTGGCTTTACTCCGGGTACTCCAGTTTCCTCCCACAATCCAAAAATATACTGGTAGGTCAATTGGCTTCCAACAAAATTAACCCTAGAATGTCTGTGTGTGCGTGTACATGTGGGGGGTAGGGAATATACATTGTAAGCTCCGCTGGGCAGGGACTGATGTGAATGTTCAACTATCCTCTGTAAAGCGCTGCGGAATATGTATGCGCTATATAAGAAACTGTTAATAAATAAATAAATAAATAAATAAATACAACATATTAGTGACAAGTCTCTCTGTCAATTGCATGTATTGTTTGCAGGCTAAATAATGCATACAAAAGCATAAGCATAAACATACAAGCAGTGTTGGTATTAATAATAGTCTTTTAATTGGTACTCTGGGTATAGAACAGTGACGCAGGACGTCATTTCCGCCCTATGTCCACCATCATTTGCGGGCGTGGTGCGCATGTGTCCGCTTTGAGTTAGCAGTGAGCCACATCTGTGTTATAACTTGTTTCCGGCTTCTCCAGGGAGGCGGGTGTTGATAGCGGTCACGTGACTTCTTGTGTTTCCCCATCATAGTACTGGTATTTGATGCTGTAGTGGCAACATCTTGTGGTTTAAAAGGGTTGTAGCAGCTTAGTCTATAAAGTGTGTATTCTATGCATGGAGCATATATGTTCTCATTTGGCAGAGTATGGACATTTTAGATGAGCCATCAACATAGAAAAAGAGAGGAGATGATTTTAGTACAATACTTGTTGAACATATTACAGGTACAAACATGGGTGATTTAACTGAGGTACCGGATAATGGTGAGTCTCATTACAGGAACAATGGGATTAGACCTAATCCACTATACATCCATACAGGAGTTTCAGTATGAATATTTATTAGGAGAAAGTATTAGGAGAAGATAATTATATGCTGTAACAAGTCTTAATTGACAATTGCATAAGTACACCTTATGGGCGTCTTGGTTATTAAAGATAGACAGATCAACATGGTGGAGTGCAAACTCAAGAGATGTAGAACATACAGATTATGTGAGAATAATTTTGGTGGTCGTGATTACTAATGAAACAGTGTTGTTTCATTGCTGCTACCAATGAGGTATGTTACATGATTACCTCCATGGGTGTGTCCTCACCAAACCTTGAAGTACAGCACATGGTCTTCCTTAGAGGTACCCCTTCCAAGTACTGGCCAGGCCCAACACTGATTACCTTCCAAGATCAGACGTATTTGGGCATCCCAGTGTGGTATGGCTGTATGGTGGTGGGATATGGTAGGCACTGGAGGGTCATGTAGTTTCCTCTTGGTCAAGAATGATGTAACATGAGTGTGATATTAGCAGGACATTCTCCACATACCGGACCTTGTGGTATAAAAGATGAACTCTTCATTAAATCTATTTAGAAGGCCTGTTAGTTTCAGATTCACAGAAAGGGTGCTCTCTCATATTTATCGTTGAATCCTTCAGGGTTCAGTGTGTTCAGTTCAAATATCCAGAACATTTCTCTGCGGGAGAGTAAATTGGACAGCTCCCCTCCTCGTTCTCCAAGTGTAACCTGTTCGATTCCTTTGTATACCAATTTCTCAGGGTCCAAACTGTGGTGTTCCAAAAAGTGTTGCGATACTGTGTGAGTTTGGACCTTGTTTTTTATATTTTTAACATGTTCTTGGATTCTGATCTTCAGTGGTCTTTTGATCTTCCCAATATATTGGAGGCCACAAGGGCACTCCAACATATATATTACTGAGGTGGTCGTGCAGTTGATGAACTGTTTAATTTTGTAGTCTTTCATCTTCTCTTTGTTTTGAAAAGTCCTTCTATTAGGATGTAGCAGTTTGCAGATGTTGCAATGGCCACACTTGAAGCAGCCTACATATATATACATACCGGCAGTATTACTGGACTTATGAAGCGGGAATTTGCGAACAGGCTCGGAGAGCGGGTTTGGACTGGGGGTGTCCGGATTCCCACAATCTGAACTCGCACATCTCTAATATTGTGTGTGTGTATATATATATATATATATATATATATATATATATATATATATGCGAAAAAACAGGAGATGCGCACAATGAGCAATATAATAATTTATTTTATGTAATAAAACAATAGTTCAAGTACAGGTAGGTTTTTAGTAATCAGCTTGCCAGCATGAATAGAAGCATAGGGTGCAGTCTCTTCTACGTTGTGCCAAAGCCGCGAAGCTCTCGATCCACCGTCGATAGGACCACCCACGCCAACGTCACTGGACACGCCTCTGTCTACACATACACATACTGCTATTCAATCTGCCTGACTGTCATTTGTTGACAGAGTGCCGGGCCTCCCCCACAGCCTGTAAAATTGAACCAGTGAGGACACCCATTACAGTTGTGTGCATTCTTGCAGTGGAGAAGTTGCCGGTCTTCTGATATTTATATATATCTATATATATTTATATATACAAACACACACACACACAACTGGTCCGGTGCTCACGATCCTTTGCAGGAGACAATATAGAAAATTGCAGCCGCATTTTTCCGCATATATAGAAATAAAGATAGCACACATCGATCAGTGCTGGGTCAACATTTCGGGTGATTATACCCTTTATCAAGACATCACAAAAAACATGTACAGTACTTACATTTATAGACATGGAAAGTGACATATCCCCCGTGCTGTGAACTTCCACTCCACGCTGCAGCCAGGAGCCGGGTGACGTCATAGGAGCACTAGGGCGCTGACGGTTCTTGACTCCCTGGGTGGGTGTATCCAGGAGTGAGTGTGAACCATCACCTAGGTGACAACAGTAAACAAAATGAGTTAAAACAGAGACATGCTCTGGATCATGCTGGATACAGTATACAGTAAATGCAATGATATAAAGTTATAGTCCATTGGTACTGCTGCATAAGTCCAGTAATACTGCCATTAAAGTCCAGTGATATTGCTGCATAAGTCCAGTGGCACTGATGTTAAAGTCCATTGGTACTGCTGCATAAGTCCAGTAATACTGCTGTTAAAGTTCAACTACATAAGCCCAGTCCAGTGGCACTGACATTACAGTCCCTTGGTACAGCTGTTAAGTCCAGTGGTACTGCTAGTCCAGTGGTACAGCCGACAGCTGTATAAGTCCAGTAAAAGTGTAGTGTACACTGTAAAAAAAATAAAGATTTAGGTACTCTTTACCTAGCACGGCGCCCACGATTTTGATCGTGGGCATCGCAGGTAAAAAAATCGCGGGCATCGCAGCCATTGAATGCACTAAAAATCGGGTGCGACGCGACCGACGCGATGCCCGCGATTTCCCATAGGGAACAATGTTAAATGTCTCAATTGACCCGATTTTTCTGTTCAATGCCTCAATTGACCCGACTTTTCCATAGGAAACTATGTTAAATGACCCACAGAGGCCAAATAGCCACCCTGAAGTGTGAAATGGCCCCCACAATTGTTAACGCCACCCCACGATCAACGTGAACCCGAAGCGAGCGCAGTGAGCCCGCGAGGGGCGGCGGTACGCATCCTACGACCTTTTCATACCCCCACTATCCACGTCGGCGTGGAGTTGAGAATAGAATAGTGTGGCGAGCGCAGCGAGCCACCGAGCCCGAAGCGTGGCGAGCGCAGCGAGCCCTGCGAGGGGCCGCAGATACCTTCACAGGTAAACGCGTCCCTTCGCGGGCTTCACAGGTATCCGCGTCCCCTCGCCACGCTTCGGGCTCGGTGGCTCGCTGCGCTCGCCACACTATTCTATTCTCAACGTGGATAGTGGGGGTATGAAAAGGTCGTAGGACGCGTACCGCCGCCCCTCGCGGGCTCGCTGCGCTCGCCACGCTTCGGGTTCACGTTGATCGTGGGGTGGCGTTAACAATTGTGGGAGCCATTTCACACTTCAGGGGGCCTATTTGGCCTCTGTGGGCCATTTAACATTGTTTCCTATGGAAAAATCGTGTCAATTGAGGCATTGAACAGGAAAATCGGGTCAATTGAGACATTTAACATTGTTCCCTATGGGAAATCGCGGGCATCGCGTCGGTCGCGTCACACCCAATTTTTTAGTGCATTCAATGCCCGCGATGGGTGCCGTACTAAGTAGAGTACCAAGATTTATTTGAATCTGTATAATTTTTTCAGGCTTTGCACACTCTCCTGTGCCGCCTGCATATAATAATGTTTATATAACCCCAAAATAAAATCTTATTACATTTTTTTCAGGCTTTGCCGTGTGTGTGTGGTTTAGGGCACACTCTCCTGTGCCACATATTATTATAACTCCGGAAGGATAATGGAGAACAAAAATTTGGAGGATAAAATAGTGAAAAGAACAAGAACCACTTCCTCCTAGTGCTGAAGCGGCTGCTCCTGCCACCATTTGCAGCACACCCTCTGCATATGCATATGCATATACCCACAGTACAGTTCCTGATTTTGAAGGTGTCAATGTTGTACACCTTGAGGAGGATATTGATGTAGCCGTCACTGAGGAGGAAGTTGACGAGCAACATGCTACTGATGGTGATATGGTTTGCTTAAATGAGGCAACGGGCGAGACAATTGTTGTCCATGGGATGCAAAAGGCCGTCACCATGCCTGGACAGAAGCCAAAAAATCCACCTCTTTGGTCTGGAATTATTTTCATCCAGATAACAATTTTTTTGACATATGTAGCTTATGTAATGCTGCAATAAGCAGGGGAAGACCATTGGCCACATAGGAATATCCTGGCCTATGTGTCACCTGAAGTTCAATCATAAGTCACTGTTTAGTTCAGAAACTGTGGCTAGGACCATACGCAGTCTGGGGACACCTAAATGCCTTGATACTGTTGTATCCAAGCACCTGAAAACCACACCAGCAATGCATGCCTCGTAAATTTCCTCCTCGATCCGGATCGGATGTAGTCCTGCCGGCCATGTCACCGGAAATGTATCTGCCTACTGCTGCCGTAAGTGCTGTTGCTGCTGGGAGTCGTTCATTATCCCAGTGGGGAAGTCAGAACACCGATACATCTTTCAATAAGCAATTGACCATCCAACAGTCGTTTGCGATGAGGATGAAGTACAACATCGTCCATCCAATGGCAATGCAGATAACTGCAGCCTTGACGGCTATTTAGTGTCCTCCATGCGTTCGGTGTCTGCCACCAGTGGAGTGGGATTTATATTGATGGAGGAATTGTGTCCCCGGTACCAAATCCCATCTAGAATCCACTTCACTAGGCAGGCAATACCGAGGATGTACAGAGATGTCCGAATAAGTGTCCTCAGTGCCCTGAAAAATGTGGTTGTACCCACTGTCCAACTAAACATGAACATGTAGACAAGTGGTTCAGGTTAAACTAAGGAATATAGGACTGTGACAGCCCTCTGAGTAGATGCATCGACTTCTGCAGTAACAGCATCTCCGAAATGCCAGCTCCATCCAAGGCAGGCTATGCTGTGTATAACTAGTTTCAGTAAGAGGCACAATGCTGACCACCTCCAATACCCCTTTCACATTGCAGCTTTAACATGGCATATTGCCGTTTTTTTTACTGTTTTAAAACAGGAACAGCTGCAGTGTGAAAGCTCCATTTTCAATTTACCGGTTACAGAATACCAGTATTTTGAAACTTGTTAAAAACAGGATCCTACACGTTTCTGAGCCGTTCTTCCCTGCAGTCTGAACAGCTCAGAAACTATTTGCTACAAATGATAACCACACAAGGATAATAGGTTATCTCCCTGCATTATCCCCGCCCACAAGCAGGAAATAAACATTTAAAATGACATTGTATGACTTTCTATGGGTAAAACAGGTTGAATCTGAAAGGCACAAAAATGGTATTGAAACTGCAATATACCATTTACAACATGCAATATGAAATAGGTTTAACTGGCTTTTGACCCGTTTTAAGACACGTTTATAAAAACGGGTTGAAAGCAGGCTTGCAATGTGAAACCAGTATTAGAGCAACTGAGGGAAATCGTCTCACAGTTGCTTACCCCACTAAGACTCTCCTGCAGGAGATGCTTGTGGTGACCTCCAAAACTGCGGGACACTTTCGCCATTCTTCCACTGCTTGCCGTAGGCTGGAGCGACATCAAAAACTCATGAACCTGCACTGCCATCACCTCAAACAAGAGGTTGTGATGCACTGGAACTTTACCCTCTATATGCTGCAGAGGATGGAGGAGCAGCAAAAGACCATTCAATCCTACACAGCTACCTATGACATAGGCAAAGGAGCGGGGATGCACCTGCCTCAAGCGCAGTGGATACTGATTTCCGTGTTGTGCAAGGTTCTCCAGTCATTTGAACTTGCCACAGGTGAAGTCAGTTCCGAAACTGCCATCTTGAGTCAGGTCATTCCCCTAATCAGGCTGTTGCAGAAGCAGCTTGAGAAAGGGAAGGAGGACCTAAAGTGTGGTGATTCTGCAAAGCATTTAGCTGTTGTGGATGAAGCCCTCCATACGCTTTGCCAGGATACGAGGGTGTTCAGTCTATTAAAATCAGAGGAATACATTCTCGTCACTGTGCTCGATCCTTGGTTTAAAGCATATGTTGCGTCTCTGTTTCCGGCAGACACAAATCTACAGTGATGCAAAGACATGCTGGTCAGAAGGTTGTCATCTGAAACGGACTGTGACATGGCAACAGCTCTTCCTTAAGCCACACCTGTGGCTACGACGAAACAGCTCAAATTTCCTACCCGACCCCCTGGCAGTAATGCAGGGCAGGCATTTTGCTGACATGTCTACTGTCACTGCATATGATGCAGTCACCATTAAAAAAATGGTGGAGTATTACATTGGTGACAGTATCCAAGTAGACATGTCAGACAATTCGTACCGGTACTGGCAGGAAAAAAGTCAGTTTGGAGGCCCTTTGTACAAACTGGCTCTATTTTACCTAAGTTTCCCCCCTCCAAATGAGTTTTTAGTGCAGCTGGGAATCTGGTTAGCAATTGGCGTAGGAGGCTGCTTCCGCAAAATGTGGAGAAGAGGATGTTCATCAAAATTAAATATCAATTATTCACTGAAGACCAGCAATTACCTCCAGAGACTACAAAGGGACCTGTGATTGTGGAGACCAGCGGGGACGCATTGATAATGTGTGAGGATGAGGATGTACATACTCCATTCCATCTTGCACTTATTTTCTTTGCATTATGTGCTCTTTGAGCATTATTTTTTGTCAGATTTTAAAACTGCCATCCTGTCTGCTGCTGCAGTGCCACTCCTAGATGGGCCACATGTTTGTGCCACCTAGCATAGTCATCCAGCTACCTCAGTGCAACCATTTGGCCCTAAAACAACATTTCACCCTAGATTGACTGTAGCAGGCATGCCATATTCCAAATTTTGAGAATTTGTTGAATAAACAGCATCACCTCCAATCGTGATAAACAACTTTAGGAGATGATGTTAATGTTTATTGAAAGAGGAAATCCCATTAAATAACTAAAATTGGCAAGAGATAAAGCAAAAACAAACAAGGGATGATCTATTGAAAGATAAAAATACACAACGGATGCAAAGGGATATAGTGGTTATACCCTGGTTAAACTACTACACTAATAAAAGCCTGGAACTTACAGCCATTGGTGACCACTGAGCCCAAATTAAGAAGTCTAAAAAAAGATCTAGATTGATGTCCAGCTACATCGGAGGCCTCATTATTCGAGATATAGTGGTAAATATAACGATTTCCCTGTTTTAGCAAAAGCAAGTCCCTTTCTAATTCGAAAATGTTACAAATGCACAGGGTACGTTACTTGCACCTACATGATTGTGGGTGATAGATTGTCAGCTCTGGGGTTCTTTGTGTTCCCAGCTGTGACCGTGATGGACCAGTGGGTTGCACTGGGTAGCAGAATGCTGGGGCCTTGATATGGGACATACACGGGATAGAGATAGCACGACGTACCAGAGTGTTGGCTGAGACCAGAGACAGGGGCGTGGAGTCTAACTTGCCAGCGGTATTCACCAGGGAGTCCCGCAAGGGACTTTGGACTTCACTGTGTCTGACAAGCAGGTTGCAGCCCCCTGCCCTGTTCTTCTGGACGCAGGCTGGGACTAAGGATACTGGACCCTGGATTAGGCCTTGAGGAGACCAGGGTGGTAGACGTGCAGTCTGGGAACTGCGGGAACTGACGACGTAGGGATGTCGATGAAGATGTGGATAACTCAGGTATACTGGCTGAGTAGGACGTAGATGTAGCAGTCACTTATAGAGCTCAGTAGCTGAGAGTCTACCCAGGTGTTGACGAGGACTGTCGACAGGATCAGGACTGGATGTTGGAAGTCACTGAAAGAGGCGACTGGCTTAATAGCCAGAGAGGTGCTCAGCGAGACACCTAATACTCGACTGCAGGGATGGAATCGCAGGAGTGTTCTGGAGATGGTGGAACCAGGTAAGTAATAGCAGCTGGGAGTAACGCTGGAGAAGAGACACAGGTCAACCTGAATATCCCGGAGCCTTGGGAACTCTCTCTGAACACAGGAGCAACACTGGGACAGGTAAAGCAATTGTTCAAGGCAAGGATGTCAGGCCAGAGGCCTGAACTATATCCCCCTTGCTGGATCCTGATTGGCTGCCAGCCGCAGCACCAATCAACACCGGAGGAAGTCTAAGCACACCTTGATTGTGGAACAGGTGTGTGGGTCAGGGTTCACCCTGATGGACAGCGGGATTGGACAAACTGGTCAGGTGAGCACAAGTGTCACGGCGGCGCCCATGCCGCCTGGAGCCGGCGTGTCGGCAACAAGGGACAATGCCGGTCACCCGCGGGCACACAGAGGACATCGCCCCAGGCAGCAGCGCTGACCAGAGGCCTCAACCGCAGCGCGGACCACCGGGAGGGTAAGGGATGCGGCCTTAACCTGGCCTGCCTAGTGCAGTTTGTGACATAGATTTATGCATCCATATACTGGTAGATCATACACAATCAACAATTCTCTTACTTGCTTATCTCTGTTTGTTGTTTACTTGCTGTCTTTCCCATGTCGGTTGTACTACATGGGCAAGACATCAAAACAGCTCAAAGAACGCATGACTCAATAATGAGCTGCCATAGGAGCTGCATTGGCCACAGGTGCCAGTGAGCAGGCTGTGGTGAGACACTTTGGGCGGTATTCAATGAGAATACCTGCGAGGTGCAGCTGGCGGGCTCCGGTATTCAACGTGTCAGGGGCTCGCTGCCCCTGACTGGCGAATATGAGCTCCTGCGGCGATTGCCACAGGGAGCCTGAGGACGGTGCCAGGCAGATTGATGGTAGTCTCTCTGCCTGCCCCAGAACTTTGTGGGGGGTAGGTGGGCTCCCCGGGCGCCAGGTAGCACAGGCTGCCCCCCGGGGGTGCCAGCAGGGGAGCGTATATTCACTACACACGATCGTAACGATCGGGTGCAGTGAATATATGAATATGTAATGAGCGGCTCGGCTCCGGCGCCCCCTGCTGGATGCTGTGTAAAAAAAAAAAATATTTTGTTTAAAATTAAACATATATTCATGTGCTTACAGCACATGAATAAAAATAGCATGCCCCTCCTCAGAATAAAATTCCTGATTTTTTGACACCAAATGTAAAAAACAAAACACTTTATTTTAAAAGTTCACATTCCACTTCACCATAAAAAGATAGCGATTGCTACTCGGTGAATCATGGTGAAAAAAACCTTGAAATGTATTCGCCATGTGGTCATTGAATAGGGTGATTCACCGTTTTAGTCAGAAATTCGCCAAACAGCACAAATTCGCCATAAAAACATGGCGAATCAGGCTCATTGAATACAGCCCTTTGTGGAGGTTCGCCGTAACACGGTGATGCTCTGCTATGGAATGACCAAATGTGTACATCAAACTGCTTCAATTAGAAAGCAGGTGGAACTACACCCATAACACTGTCACCCCAGGGGAATTAAAGGAGTTCCTGAATCTGGCATATTTTCTTAAACAAGATTACATGGATGCTTTGGCATAAACATTTACATTAATGTTCTTGGAGGTTTGTTTGTGAGAACAGAACCCACTCATGATAACATTGTTTCTTGCTTGATAATTTCATTGAGAGTTTTTGATATATCTGGATTTATCTGTAAATGTTAATACAGTATATTGGATATAGCGATTAATTTATTACACTTTAATATTGTATCTAATACCTTGCTAACAACAAGATGAAAATAAACTATTAACATTAATGTTCAATCCTACCTTAAGCTTAGCTACTGTATATTAAGAGACCGCTTATTTCACTTTAAGATGTTTAATTTTTTATTTAAATCAGCAAGTTGCACAATACTAACCAATAAGTTTTTTTATATTGTTATAGTCACACAATTTTGTTAGAAACATTGTGTTGACCATTGACACAGTTGAATAATAGAAGCACGTAATTCTGTTTTCACTATTTTTTCACTATACACTGAGCAATGTTTTGTTACAACAGCACCATCTACCGGTCATAGGTCACTTCCAGGAAGTTCAAATGCACGAACCCAGGCTAGGGACTGATCAGATGCTGGAGATTCTTACTTGTTGAAGTGTAAGTATATATCACTGTGATTTCAGATTTTGTTTCACAGTTTGTCCTGAAGACGGGCACAAGCCCAAAACACCATAGACCAGTAGTTTTTCCACAGAACAGTCCTGGAGTGATGCTTTATTTTGCAAGTATATTTGGTGAGTCATTCAACAGATATGGCACCTGGGCAAGGTATGAACAGTTTACTAAACCTAACTTCTCCAAGCGATTGCAAACAGCTGCCCCTTTTGTCGTGAGCATTTCTGGTGCAGGACAAACCACTTAAGGGTTTAAGGGTTCACTTAAGGGGGTCTGTTTATCTCATATATTTAGCCAGGTCTGTCACTCATCCCCTGTGTATATAACGTACCCGCCCAGCGGGATACACAAACCCGCCCCCCTAAGGAAAAGACCAGTGTTCTACTCACCCAACCCCCTTGACATCACCTCCCCCCGCCCAGCCAGGGTTACAGTACGCACCCACCATCCACCATTTCTCCAAAGCCACCATCCACCATTACTCCCGCACCCCCCCAGGCACCCGCACCCCTCTCCCGCATTCGCGGGCCCCCCGTGACCCTCCCTCCCACGACCCCTCCTCACGCGTTTCGTGGGCCCCCGCGACCCCCCTCCCGCGATTCATGGGATCCCCGTGCCCCCTCCCGCAATTTGCGGACCCCCCCTCCAGCGATTCGCGGCACCCCCGCAACCCCCCCGCGATTCGTGGAACCCCCTGTGATTCGCGGGCCCCCACCCCCCCTTCCGCGATTCACGGCACCCCCTCCCGTGATTCGCGGGCCCCCCTGCGACCCCTCCTTCCCGTGATTCGCAGCACCCCCCCTCCCGCAATTCGCGGGTCCCCTGCTCCCCCCTCCCACGATTTGTGGGCCCCCCGCGATTCGCGGCACCCCCGCAACCCCCCTCCCTCGATTTGCGGACCCAAGCCCCCTCCCGCAATTCGCGGGCCCCGCGATTCACGGCACCCACGCGCCCCCCCTCCCGCGATTCGCTGCGCCCCCCAAGCCCCTCCCGCGATTCACGGCACCCCCCTCCTGCGAATTGCCACCCCCCTCATGAGATTCTAGTCTCCCCTGCGATTCGCGCCCCCCACACGATTTGCGGACCACCTCGCGCCCCCCTTCCGCGATTTGCGGCCCCCCTCCCGCAAAGGTCAGTGAGTTTCTGGTCTCCCGAAAGACCCTTGTATCTTTCATCTAGTGCTGCACTGACATTACTTCACAGATAATTACTTGGGCCAACGCATTAGCCTCCACGGAAATCTGGAAGCCCAAATTTGGTCTTCACGTACAGCTGGAATTACCTAACCCAACCTCCCTGTGCTCACACAGCCATCAGCGGCTTACTCAATGAGATCAGCGGCATAATTAAATAAATAAATGTATTATATATACATTTATTTATTTAATTATGCCGCTGATCTCATTGAGATTGATCTCATCAATCTCTACAGAACTATAATTGAATGATGCTTGTGTGTGTGTGTGTGTGTGTGTATGTTCTTCAAACTTTGCATACTACCTTATCAACTTAACCCTTTGCAGTCCAATTTTTTTTTTTTGCAATGGAAGCAATCTGGTTTAAATTAAATGTAATATTATTATTATTATTATTATTATTATTATTATTATTCAAAAATGGTCTACATTGAATGTTCTTATTTTATTGTTCAAATATTTTATTGAAGATTGGAAAGCAAAACATCAACAAGTACATCGTACATTGGGTACAGATTTAGCAAGGGACCAAATGATTAATGGGGGTTAATATAACAGAGCCGTTGTCGAACATGGTCCTTGTACTGTAGTAAACAGAAGTAAACAGAGAGAGGGGTGGAGGAGCATGGGGGGAAGGGAAGGAAAAGTTCGGGTGTGGTAGGGGTGTGGAAGAGGAGTGCGGAAGCATGGGGGAGCATGGAATAGAAAGGTGTTTGGAGATGGTGGGGGGGAAGCAGGGGGGAGGAGAGTGGGGGGGAGAGAGAGAGAGTGTGCAGGGGGGATGTGAGGGGGAGATGTTGGGGGAAGTGAAAGAAAAGAGCGAGGTTTGAGGGTGGGGAGGGGTGGGTGTAGAGTGGGGTTATGAGAGGCAAGAAACCCTAAGGAGGTGTAATAGTCAGGGGGGGTTGGTAAGGGTGTAAGTGAGCTTAAGCAAGTCCCGGAATGGGGATGTTTCTTGATGAGTACCAGGGTTCCCATATTTTGTGGAACTTCTTCACTGTGTTATTTTGGAGGCTGGTTATGTACTCCATTTTGGCGACAAACCAGATTCGGTTTAGTAGTTCTTGGTGTGTTGGGGGAGTAGGGTTTTTCCAAGCTTTAGCGATCTGTAGCTTGGCAGCGCAGGTGATGTGGAGAATCAGTTTGTTACCAGGTAACTGGTCGACCGGGGCACACAAAAGCATTGTGATGGGAGTTAATGGAGGGCAGGCTGGTATAGTTGAGTTTATGACAGATTGGACCATGGTCCAAAAGGGCCTAATACGTGGGCAGGTCCACCAAATGTGGAAAAAAGTTCCTTCGCAGCCGCATTGTCGCCAGCATGAGTTGGTAGCAGACGGGTATATAGCATGAAGGCGTGTTGGGACCAGGTACCACCGGGTGTAAATTTTATATGAGGTTTCCCTAACAGCTACGCTGATGGAGCACTTAGAGATGGCTAGTCGGATCTCTTTCCAAGAGTCTTCTCCTAGAGAAGTCTCCAGGTCTGCTTCCCAGGCTGTTTCGTGGGTTTCTAGGGAGGGGCTATCCGGCGTGAGGACAAAGTGAGGACAAAGTGGTACAGGTGTGATACCTGGGCACACAGATTTTCTATGGGTGTGAGGTTTTTGAGAGAGCCCGTCCTAGAGAGTGAGGACGAGATGAAGCTCCGGATTTGGAGGAACTGATAGAAGAGGGAGTGAGGGAGGTGGTGTTTTTCCTGTAGATCGGTGAAGGAGAGTAAAGCGTTCTTGTCGTGAATATGCCTAAAGCGTGTTATTCCTGCTGAGGACCATAAGGAGGCCATGTGTAGGGATTGGCCGGGGGGGAATGATGGGTGTTGCCAGAGAGGTGTCTGGGGGGAGGGATATGTGGTGAGTGAGAGCTTGGTGGCAAGCGAGTCCCAAACAGAGAGAGTGAGGGAGATTGTGGGTATTGCTAGGGCTGTAGTGGGTCTCTGTTGGCGCGGGATCCAGGGTAGATAGGAAACAGAAAGCACCTTTGCGAGATCAGATTCCAGGTCGACCCATCTTTTCACATCTCGGGGAGAGTGCCAAGCAACTAATTGACTGAGTCTGGACGCGTGGTAGTATTTGGAGAGAAGGGGAAGGCCCAGGCCACCTGACGATTAAGTCTTAGAGAGGATATTTCAGCGTATACGGGGTTTTTTGTGGTTCCAAATAAATTTACAATAGGAGGTATTGGAGGGTGGCAAGAGTTCTTTTGGGAACAGCGATGGGGAGAGTCTGGAAAAGGTAGAGGAGCTTTGGAAGCACAGACATTTTGATGACATTTATGCGGCCTGTCCAGGATATAAAGAGTTTACTCCACCGGGTAAGGTCTTGTGTGATAGCCCGGAGGAGAGGGGGATAATTAAATTTATATAGGCTGGCATAAGTTTTGGTACTTATGTATTATCTGGGCTCCCATGTTAAATGAACCCCATTTTTTCATATCCCTACTATCCAACTACGCATGGAGTTGATTTTATATAGTGTGGCGAGCGCAGCGAGCCACCGTGCCCGAAGCGTGGCGAGCGCAGCGAGCCCCGCGAGGGGACACGGTCTCATAAGAAAAACGGGAGCCCAGATATTACATAAGTACCTAAGTTTTTGACAGATGGATACCTAGGTATTTTATAGAGTCTCTGCGCCAGGAAAAAGCGAAGTTAGATTGAAGGAGGTCGAGAGTGGGTTTAGGGATGTGAAGGGGAAGTGCTTCAGACTTGTCGTGGTTTATTTTATAACCTGAGAAATGGCCGTACAGGGATAGTTCTTGGAAAAGGTTAGGGAGAGATATAGAGGGATTGGTTAGGGTAAGGAGGACGTCATTGGCGAAAAGGGAGATTTTATAGTTGGAGTTACCAACCAAGATGCCCGAGATGTCAGGGTTGGATCTAATTCGGCTGGCTAGGGGTTCTATGATTAATGCAAAAATGAGTGGGGATAATGGGCATCCCTGTCTGGTCCCATTAGAGATACTGAATGAATCAGAGGTTATACCTCCCGCAGAGACTGATGTGGAAGTATTGTGGTACAGGGCTTGAATGGCCTGGAGGAATTGTCCCTGGAAACCGAACCTATGGAGTGTGTGGGTCAGAAAAGACCAGGAAACCCAGTCAAATGCATTTTCTGCGTCCAGGGCTAGTAGTAAGGAGGGAAGCTTTAAAGTATTTGCATGGTGGATCAGGTTTATGGTTCTTCTGGTGTTGTCCAGTGCTTGCCGCGTTGGGACAAAGCCCACTTGATCAGGGTGTATGAGGGATGGGAGAATGGGGTTGAGTCTGTTAGCGAGTATTTTGGCGAAGAGTTTCAGATCTGTATTTAGGAGGGAGATAGGGCGGTAGTTTGAGACGGACTGGGGGTCTTTACCAGGTTTCGGTATGACAGTTATCACGGCTCTTGTAGTGTCTGGATGGAAGTATTCCCCATTTAGAATACGATTAAAGGTGGAGGTGAGGGGTGAGGGTTTTTTGGAAGGTTTTGTAGTATGAAAAGGTGTATCCATCGGGGCCTGGTGCTTTAGAGGGTTTTTGGGCTTTAAGGGCAGTCGCGATCTCGTCCGGGGAGATGGGGCGGCATAGTTTGGCGGAGGTGTTAGGGTCGATCTCGGGGAGAGAACAAGAGGCCAGGTATTCAGGGGGTGTTGTCGACGTGGGAGAGGATGGGGGGGGGGTGTAGGGGAGTTACATAATTGTTTGTAGAATTCCTTAAATATAGTATTGATTTCGGTAGGGTGATAGCACGTAGTCCCTGATGAATTTTTAAGAGCTGGGATAGCCGATCGGGCTTTGCGGCCTTTTAGTTGGTTGGCTAGTAAGGCGTCGGCCTTATTACTTTTCTCGTAGAAGCGCTGATTCGTCCAGCGGAGTGACTTGTCGATTTTCTCTGACAGAATTGCATTGAGGGCGGATTTTGCCTCAGTGAGATGTCTGTAGTTATCATCGGTCGGGGAGCACTTATGTCGGGAGTCCAGGAGGGCGACTTGGTCTAAAAGAGATTGAAGTTTTTGTTTTTGATCCTTATTTCTATGGGAGGCATAGCTAATAATGTGGCCCCGGATTACCGATTTGTGTGCTTCCCAGATTAATGGAGTACAGCCTTGGTCGGTAGTATTGAGGGAGAAGTAATCAAGCATGGCTTCATTTATCTTGGTTTGGAAGTGTGGGATCTTTAAAAGGGTCTCGTTTAAGCGCCAGGAGGGCTTGGGTGCCGGTGTGTACAGGAGGTTAAAGGATGAGGTGAGGAAAGAGTGATCTGACCAGGAGTTGGGGATAATGGAGGAGTCAACTAGTTGGGTAGAGGCTGTAGGGCAGCAAAATATAAAGTCGATTCGTGAGTGTGAGTGATGAGGAGGAGAGAAATAAGTAAAGTCCCTGGAGGATGGGTTTCAATGAGGTTTGTCTCTTTAACGTGTTTTGTCAGGGCGCGGGCTAGGGGGTCCGACCGGGTGGGGGGTTGGATGAGAGATTTGTCAAGATTTGGGTCTAGAACACAGTTGAAGTCCCCACCTAAGAATAAATGGCCCTTCTTTTTTTTGTGTAAGATGTTAAAGAATTTTTTAAAGAAGCGTTGTTGGCCTGTGTTGGGAGCATATATGTTGGCAAAAGTAACTTCCATGGGACCCAGCCGACCAGTCGCGATAATGTATCTGCCGTCCGTTTCCTTAAACACGGAGTGTAGCGAGAAGGGTAGTCTATTATGGATTAGAATGGCAACACCGTTATGTTTGGTCGCACTGGAGGAGTATAACACAGTGGAGAAGTGTCTGGAGTGGAGGGTGGGGTGCCCGGGCTCTCTGAAATGTGATTCCTGAACTAAGATTACATCAGCCCTCAAGGATTTGATGGTACGGAATAAGAGAGAGCAATTTTGAGGGGTGTTTAGGCCCCTTACATTCATGGAGGTTATGGTTAGCAGCATTTTTGCTTAGAGAGGGTAGGGGGGGGAGGAGAAACAGGGGGAGTGTAGGAGGGGACAAAGATAGTTGAGCAAGGTGCTTAGAGAAGAGGGTGAAAGAGGGAAAGGGGGGGGTCTGAAAGTGTCAGGGGTCGGGAATGTGTATGTTGTTCAAGAGTGGAAAGACGAGTGCTGTGGAGTGAGGCTGGTTACGTTAAGGGGAGGAGGAGGATGGGGCTGGGTACGAGTCCTCAGCAAAGGGAGGAGGTACTCAGTGGTTGGGACTGGGGTGTCCGGAGAGGTGAGAGCCTTGTGGGTGGTGTCACCTCAGGAAAAGGTGGAGGAAGCAGAGTGTGGAAGAAAAATTAGGAGGGTGTGTGGGTAGGGGGCCACAGCCCCTGGGTGCAGAGAAAAATAAACATTGTAAAACGTCAAAGAATTGCAACAACTAGCGGTAAAAACATTAGACGCTAAGAGAGACCCAGAGCGGGGGGCGGGGGGCAGAGGCGGGCCACGGCACCCGCTGCAGCCAAAATTGGCTATATAATTAGATAGGTTGGCATCAGTGTTTTCCAACAATCAAGGGCATCGCGGTCCCACCCCGATCCACACCAATCCCCACGCCCATCCCTCGAACAATCAGAGATAACAAAAACATCCTAAACAATTAGTGACATAACTGGAAGTCCAAATAAAGGTCTAAGCAGATTGGGATAACAATCTGTGATGGACTAATTGTACGGAGAGTGTATGGTGGTAAATTTAAATGTAACTAAAGCCCGAAAGGGCAGTCCAGAGCTGAGTTGTATGGGGATGTCACTTTTAGCATGGTGGTAAAACTCCATCTGAAGAGGGAGTGGACTCTTCCAGGTGGAAAAGAAAGTCTTTACATTCTCGCATGTCTCTAATTAGAACAGTCTTACCGTTAAGGTCCACAATGAGTTTAAAGGGGAATCCCCATCGGTAGCGAATGCCTTTCTCACGGAGGGCCACTGTGAGGTCTCGGAAGTCTCTCCTTTTGGCAAGCGTAAGAGGTGCGAGGTCTTGATAAAATTGAAGTTTGGAGGTCTCGAAAATGGTAGATTTTTGCCCTCTGGTTGCTGAGAGGACAAGTTCCTTATCTTTGAAGCTTAGGAAACGGATAACGACGTCCCGAGGTGGGTCACTGTCTCGGGGTTTTGGCCGAAGCGCGCGGTGTGCTCTTTCCAGCGGTAGTTTCCGAGGCCCAATATCCGGGCATAAGAAGGAGAAGAGTTTGTGGAGATAGGGTTCCAGAGCTTCTTGAGAGATAGACTCGGGGATGTTTCGTATGCGGATATTATTTCTACGTTCCCTGTTTTCGAGATCTTCATTTTTGGTACGGAGGTCGGTTAGTTCAGAAATGATATGATCAAGGTCTCTGCTCGTATCGTTTATAGACTTTTGAAGGCCGTCTTGACGGGACTCTAATTTGGTGGTTCTTGCGGCCAGGGAGGATATGTCTGATTTAATGGAGGCAACTGCCTTATCTAGTTTGGTTTCAAGCGAGTCTTTGAGGTCAGTTATGAGGGATCGAAGGGCTAGGATGTCTTCTTTGGTAGAAGGGGAGGGGGATGAAGGGCGTTTCTTATCCATGGTTTTGGTAAGGGGGGAAGGAGGGTCCTCCCGTTGGTTCGCTTTATTAGCTCTGGTGAAATATTGAGAGATGTCTGAGCCTCCTTTTTTGGGTGTTTTAGCAGCCGATCTCCGCATGTGAAAAGAACCCAGGAGGGTATAAGTGTTTGAATAGTTCTTCAGCGATGTACCCTTGTGGAGGGTGAGGTATGAAGGGTTTGTAGTGAGGAAGTTCAGCAATTGTTAAGTCCAAGGACTGGGAAGGGATGGATATGGGCACCCAGGGGAAGTGGAGGGTGATGTTTAAGTCGACATTGTGCGCGCTTATTTTGGTAGCTGAGTAGAAAGGTTAGTAAAGACAGAGGGGGCTGCGAGTTAAGTTAATCTGCACCCTGTATGTGGAGTTTCTTGGCAGGGTAGTTGTTGGTTTGCGGGTGAGGGGGGGTTCCAGTTCTTGTAGAGGCAGAGGGGGGGGGGGTGAGTTGAGAGGATTCTGCTGTGCAGTGACAGGTTCAGTTGTTCGAGGCTTTATGAGTGGAGAGGGAGCCTGACCAGCAGCGCTCCTGTTGGAGAGCGGATATGTAACTTGTTATGCCCAAGATATGAAGGCTGCACTGTGGAGAGGTACACAGGGGTAGGAGGGGTGATTACAAGATTCCTGCTGTCGAGTTAGGAGGGGAATGTCTCTTTTAGGGTCCGTAATTTTCTAAGCTGCAGGAGGGCGTCCTGCGCTTGTGGCAGTGCAGATTTTTTCCTGCGTCTCACAGGCGACAGTTAGGGCCCGGTCACTGGGCGATTACTGATGTGGGGGGAGACGGCTTAAGCTAATGTAAGGGCAATCAGCCGCTTTGGGGGAGGGGTAAACTTCTCCTTCTCCCCTGCGCTCTTGACCTCAGTCCGTGATGGATTGAACGGATGTGTAACAGCAGAGGGCGTATATGAGGAGAGGGGGGATGTATAACAGAACCCCACTTATTGCAGTAGTTGGGAGCCCAGCCTAAGAGGCAGGAGGGAATGAGTATATCTCTGCACGGCTTTTTTTCCTCCTCCTTTTTTTTTTGCTTATGAAGTTAGCTGTGGAGGTGTAATTTTCAGTTGAGCCACAGGATGGAGCTCCACGTTCATTTATCGCAGAGCCCAGGGAACCATATCAGCATCAAAGTGGAGAGAACCGTCGGGACAGCTTCTCCTAAAGGATGTTTGGGCAGCAGTTAGATAATAAAGTTTCCGGGTCTGCTATAATGTTGGGGTCTGCAGTGGGTAAAGTAAATTGAGAGTGCCCAAAATATGCAGGGAGCTATCTGTTAGAGGTAGAGGCTCCTGAGTAGATAGACCCCAGTGATTGAGGGGAATGGATGGAACACCCTGAAGGGGGTGGTGTGGTATGGGAGGTTGTGCCACTTACTGTGGGGTAGAAGGGGTGAGAGAGCCAGGGCAGGGAGGCCAAAACAAAGTAGGGTGAGGGGGCTGAGGATTAAGATCTTATAGAGAGGAGCCCCAGCTACCTGGGTCTTCCTCGTTCAGCTTCCAAACTAGGTCCCCCGACTGCCCTTATTTTAATATGTGGCAGGGCTGAGGAGGCTCAATGCTTGTGGAGCAGACAGGCTGGAGGGCAGGGGTGGGGAACACTCCCCCACTCCGCAGTGGGTGCAGGCAGGGAGAGCTGTGTGATGCACTCAGCTACTGCCGAGTCCAAGATGGCCACCGCGTCTGGGACTGGAGGAGGGCGCCCGGCTCCCTTCTCCCAATTTCAGCCAGGGAGGCAGAGCAGAGGCACCAGGAGAGGTAGGGGCACCCACCGCTTACTTCCCCCAGGAAGGGCTGCTTGAAACGCCGCCTCCGGGCGCTGTTTTCCGGCGTGGTGCGGCCGTGGAGCCCAGTAGTCGGGCGCAGGTTCCTAATTGAGGCCGCGGCTTCAAGTGAGGAGAGGGCCGCAACCTGCAGGGTTGGATTTCTCCTTCCCCCGACTCCGCAGCACACTCAGCCTCGATCCGTAGGGTGTAGGTGAGGCGGCAGGGCAGCTGTAAATGTTATATTTGTGCCTCTGTGGCAGCAGAGAGGCTTTTTGTATTAGAAGTGGCAGGAGCTCTCCTAGAGTGCGTCCTGCTCCTTGCTCGGCTAGGCCACACCCCCCGAATGTTCTTATTTTAAAGTGGCTCACCACTGGTTCTGCTACTAGCGCTTGGGCTGTTGAGCCTGGCTAGATGTTGGACCTGAAAGAATTAAGTTCTAAGATGGGTTTAATCAGATGACCCCTATGGGAGGGGGTGTGGCCACGCCCCTGTAAAGAGAAGAAAATAACAATTTGTAGGGGGTGCAGGGTTTTGTGTCGGCATATATGCTGCTGCAGCTGCCTCTCTCCCCCACTCAGCACGTCACTGATCAGCATGTGTTAAATGGGGGATAGATAGAGCTGCCGCCACATCGTTCAGTGAGAGGGACAGAGCAGAGCTGTTTCACATGCCTAGTGTACCAGATTCTTCTACCATATTTACTGTATGTGTGGATCCGAGCCCTCAAACATCACACTGGACCAGAGAGTAGCTGCCAGGAGGAAGAGGCAGGAGTATTACCATGAAGTGGGAGATTGTGAGCTTAAAGAGCAGTGCCGGTTCTATTAGGTTTGTGTATTTATTATATGTTTAACCTTTTCCTGACCACTTATCTTATTTAAATGTTTGACACAGCCTATACTATAGACCATCTGTACTGTTACATATTAAATATTTTCAGGGCTGTTACCAATCCCCCAGACTCCTGTAATTACTTGCTGCAGAGTGGGAGTGGAAGATTTTGGATTACATTGGGAAACCCCCCTCTAAAAATCAACCCCCCGTCGACGGCACATAATATAACACAACTAGGTGATTCATCGCACCCTACGGGCGCTCTTCACACCGTCGTAAGGGGCTGCGCCCCCTTAATTTGTGAACGTTTAGAATTGTATGAAAGATGGCCTGTATTGCAACTTGAGTTATAGGTGAAATGTGTTAAATAGAGAGCATATGATTTGGAAGGGGGTGTGTATTGTTTTGTTTAATTAAAAAGCGGTTGTTTAGGTGTGTGTGTGTGCAATAGTATAGTAGGGTGTTTTTGGGTCAGCGGCTCCCCACTGGCGGAGGTCACGCACAGGAAAACAGGAGGCTAGGTAGTGATAGGGGTGTGTGGGCATAAGGGGGACTAAAGAGGAGGGTGGGGGACACTGTGCAGCTTCTGCCAGTGGGTGAGGGTCCAGCATGCCAGCGCAAGAGTACAGGATGGTGACCCTGAGTCAGTGTCTCCTCCTACTGGGTGGGAGTTAGGGTGCATGAGAGCAGGAGGCTGGGTGGTAAAGCATGATAGGGGAATGTGGGCAACACAGGGTGAGCGGGTCCCCACTGGCGGAAGTTACGGGGCAGGAGGCAGGGCAGTGATAGAGGTGTGTGGGCATGAAGGCTAGTAAAGGTTTTTAGCTGTTGCAGAGTAGGGATGGGCATTGGTGCAGACGCCATCAATGGTTGGCATTGATGGCGATTGTGCACCCTGCCATCGATAGTAGCAACATATTACTT
Source organism: Crinia signifera (assembly GCF_055691185.1). NCBI lineage: Eukaryota > Metazoa > Chordata > Amphibia > Anura > Myobatrachidae > Crinia > Crinia signifera. The sequence continues at coordinate 65,697,171 of NC_139226.1, forward strand.
GGATAACCATCGATTGTTGTAGCTATCAATGGTCATCCATTATATCTGATTGAATAGGCCGTGGGTCAATCAGAACTGGGTGGCGGGACTTCCGGGTATGGTGGGGCGGAGCTATGCTCCATGTCCCGGCACCTTTAAAAAAAATTGAAACTTGATCGGTTCTTCTTTGCCATTGATGTAGGGAAACCATCTGGTCCTCCAACATCGATGGTAAAAGTATTCAACATCGGCCATAAACCATCGATGATTTGAAATCATTGATGGTCGATGGGCATCCCTAGAGGCATTAGCCTCCACGGAAATCAGTGGAGGCTAAGCCATTCAAACCCGTTTGTGTCAACTTGTGTGCATGTTATCAGATCAAAATCTCCAGGGTATGTAAACTTTAATTACACCCTGATCATTTCTGGTCATTTGGGTAGTTTCTGTTGTCATTATGATTTAAAAAGAGTAAGCACAGTTGTTTGACAATAAATGGCTTCACCTACCCATTAACCATGAGTGAAAGAAACGTTTGTTATCATTCATATTCTCTGACAAATGGCCAGACAATCACAAATTCTGCTAGGGTACAGTATGTTAACTTATGAGCACAACTGTATATATGCATATATTACATAAAATGTGTATGTTGGGTATATGTATGCCCTATGTGTGTTGGACCTCTGTGTTGTGCTTATTTAGTCCTAAGGGCCCCCCAGGGGCCTTCAAATTAAGTACATCAGGCCCCCCAGAGCCTAAAACCAGCTTTGCTCACAGCACTGAGGTCATGCACTTGATTCACAATATGAGCACTGAGGTCATGCACTTGATTCACAATATTCTCTCCATGCTGGCGTGACTTTCCTCCAGGTACTCCAAGTGAATGGACTCATAACAAATATTTATCGTAGTGTGTAAATGTGCACATGTACATGTACAGACTAGGTGGGCAACGTAATTGTTACCTGCAGTCCAATTATATGTTTCTATGTTTTAATCTCTACAAATTACCACCAAACAAAACACTGAAAACTAAAAAGGTGCCTTAGTGACCTTACTGGGGCAGTAGATAAAGGAAAAAACACCCCAAATGCTGGCAACTATAGTGTAACACATTCAGAGAATACAATTATTTTATCCGTTATCCACTGGGGAATTACACAGAAAAAAAAATACAACAAAATAGAAATTCAAATAAAAGTCTTTTATTTTTTGCTACAGAGATGTCAAAATGGTAAACACTGCCCCCCTGATGATCGTTAAGTAACAATATATAGTAATTTTATTGCATAGATATAATAAAGAAGATAAGTGCAGATACATAAAACTGCACATGCAGCTTATACTGTACCATCAATAAGCGCTTCTGAACTTTACTTCCAGTTATGTATTGATCTACATAAACTACATTTTCAGCAAATTGGTTAGAAAACAACATACTGTCACAGCTTTCCCTGTTGAATGCTACTCAGCATACGTTTGACCTCAGTCTCCACACGGAGTATTCGCACTTTGCGCCACAGATTTTGGGTAAGTGCCCGGCTACTTTGCAAATCTCGTAAAAGCAGAGTAAGGTGAGCACTCATTCGTGCATGATCCCAGCCTCCAGCATTGGCCCTCACCTCCCTTAATATTAGAGCCCAATGACGTGATGCATCTCGTCCTTCTGTAAGAGACACAAGGACTCTGACGTCTCCCAAAGCCTGCATCGCTCGAAGACCACTGTCCGACAGTTCATTAAAGTAGAGACTGCAGAGAAGAGAAATAAAAAGAGAAATCTGTGTTTCTTTCTAAATCATAATTGCACATATTGCAAAACAGATAACACCATTATAGGTTATAAGCAGCTTCTGCGGAATTAAATATATATATGCATTTTTTTCATCGCATGCCATATGCGATTTTAAATTGTATAAGCCCCCAATGGGTACTTACAATGTTAAATGCACCACCACTATGAATGTCAACCCGAAGCGTGGCGAGCCCGCCAGGGGCGGCGGTACGCGTCCTCAGACCTTTTCATACCCCCACTATCCACGTCGGCGTGGAGTTGATTTTAGATAGTGTGGCGAGCGCAGCGAGCCACCGAGCCTGAAGGGTGGTGAGTGCGCGATAGTGTGGCGCTTGCCACACTATCTAAAATCAACTCCACCCCGACGTGGATGGTGGGGGTATGAAAAGGTCGGAGGACGCGTACCACCGCCCCTCGCGGGCTCGCTACGATTCAGTCAGGTTGACATTCATAGTGGGGATGGCATGGGGGTGCATTTAACATTGTAAGCACCCATTAGGGTGCTTATACAATTTAAAATCGCATCACATTGTATGCCATATACAATGGTATACAATTTTAAGTTGTATACCATCGGGTGCCAATCGCGTCGCATCGCATACCATTGTATGGCTTATGGTATGTGATGCGATGGGCGCCGTGCTAGGAAACAAGTACCATATACTGTGTGTGTGTGTATATATATATATATATATATATATATATATATATATATATATATATATATATATATATATATATATATATATAGCCTATATTCTGTATGCAAATTATCTGTTTATGAGATTCTACATTACAATGTTGTTCTGGGAAACACTAACGTAAAATTTTGTATGCAGATACAAAGAATACAAGCAAGTTGCAAATGATTTTAACTAGCAGAAGATGCTTGGGTGTTTCATTCACATAACTTTTCAAATAAAACACATTTTAATGATAAAAGTTGCATGCAAAGTCGCTCTGCGCTACTAAGTCACACCATGGCATGTCGCAATTGGAAGGACTGTTTTACCTGCAAGGAGGCGAGATTTATATGGACACATATGTACATGTATATTTTAATGCCCTGCAGAAATATGGCGCCGTGGAATGCATGTAACTATAGAGCAATATGTATACATTAGTAGTATAAATGTATAGATGTAATTAAGTAATGAAAGGAAATTTATGAATAACAGCACTGGGGTGCATTTAGATACATGCAATAAAACAAGATAAATTATGAAAACATAATTTATTACTGTTACATACAAAAAACATCAGTAAAATGACATCAGAAAATAAAAAAAAGGAATGTCCACTACTAGGGTGGGCTACGATGCGATATATAAATGAACTAGGTGATTCATCGCGCCCTACGGGCGCTCTTCACACCGTCGTAAGGGGCTGTGCCCCCTTAATTTGTGAACATTTGTATTGTGAGAAATTTGGTTAGAATTGTATGAAAGATGCCTGTATTGCAACTTGAGTTATAGGTGAAATGTGTTAAATAGAGAGCATATGATTTGGAAGGGGGTGTGTATTGTTTTGTTTAATTAAAAAGCAGTTACAGAGTAAGATGTACATTGATAGTGTGGATGGTACAGTGACATTTGTGGGTGTGTGTGTGTGTGCAATAGTATAGTAGGGTGTTTTTGAGTCAGCGGCTCCCCACTGGCGGAGTTCACAACACAGGAAAACAGAAGGCTGGGCAGTGATAGGGGTGTGTGGGCATAAGGGGGACTAAAGAGGAGGGTGTAAGACACAGTGCAGCTTCTGCCAGTGGGTGAGGGTCCAGCATGGCAGTACAGGAGTACAGGACGGTGGCCCTGAGTCAGTGTCTCCTCCTACTGGGATGAAGTTAGGGTGCATGAGAGCAGGAGGCTGGGCTATGAGGCATGATAGGGGTATGTGGGCAACACAGCGTCAGCGACTCCCCAGTGGTGGAAGTTATGGTTCAGGAGAGCAGGAAGCTGGGTAGTGATAGGGGTGTGTGGGCATACGGGGGACTAAAGAGGGGAGCAGGGGTGCCGTGAATTGTGGGAGGGGCGCGGGGGGTGCCGTAAATCGAGGGAGGGGGCAGAATTGCGGGAGGGGGGTGCAGGTGTCGGTGAATCTCGGGAGGGGGCGGGGGTCCGCAAAGCGCAGGAGTGGGGCGTGAATCGCGCAAGGGAGGGTTGCGAATTGCGGGAGGGGGGGTCGCGGGGGTTGGGTGCCGTGAATTGCGGGAGGGGGGGTCGCGGGGGGGGGTTGCAGCGAATTGCAGGAGGGGGGGTCGCGGGGGCAGGGGGGTTGCCGCGAATCGCAGGAGGGGTGGGTCGCGGGGGGTTGCCGCGAATCGTGGGAGGGGGGTTGGCGGCGAATCGCGGGAGGGGGGGTCACAGGGTGGGGTGATGCCGCGAATCACGGGAGGGGGTGGTCGCAGGGGGGGTGCCGCGAATCGCCACAAGAAAAAATCAACACAGAAAGGTCAACACATGTAAATGTTGACATAAGTGTGGCATTTCATTGGTTTCCATGTCGACACATGAGAATGAATATGAGAATATTAAAAAAATGAAAAATAAATCTCAAAATCTCATGTCAACCTTTTTCATTGTCGACCATAGCCATGGGGGGGGGGGGGGTTTGCCGCGAATCGCAGGAGGGGGGGGGGTCGCGGGGGGTGCCGCGAATCGCAGGGGGGGCGTGAATCGTGGGTGGGGCGGCGCACACCTGGTGCAGTGTCTTTGCCGAGCAACATGGGGAGGCAGAGGATGTCTGGCACTGTGGGCTCACTGGGTTGGTTCTCTGTCATGTGAGTCAGTCACATACCTCCCAACATGACCCTCTCCAGGAGGGACACATTGCTCTGTTTCTGGACTTCCCTCATAATGTATGATTGCCATCACCTGTTTCACACATGTTATTAATTGATTAGAAAGGTGCTGGCAATCATTAATTAAGGGAGAAGTCCAGAAACAGAGCAATGTGTCCCTCCTGTTATACACACACTCACACACTTTGAGTGACAGATGTAGCCAAATATATAAGAGATTTGTTATTCAAAAAACCTGCCCACCCTTGGTTTCTTATTTGATATTACAAATTGATTCTAACTTCAGGTCTGCTGTACCATATCCATATACACAGGTTGGTAAATGCTAGAACAAGGCAATAGGGAATGGAGGGCAGAGTCATTCCATTTCATTTCAACCAGGGGTGTGTCCACCACCCATCTGTGATTTTTCCCAATTTTTTTATTTAATAGAGGATGTCAAAATAACTATTTCTGCCAATATCTTGATTGGTAATTAGTTTATTAAATATTGAGTTTTAATGTATTTAATAATCGTGGATTCTTTATCCAGTTTATTTGAAGTACCACAGGTGTTTATTAAGGAATCACCATTACATTTAGGGGCAGATGTATGAGTTAGCATTAACGCTAGTTAACTGGGAAGGGGGTGTTTTGAAATGTATTACTGGTGCACTCAATGCGCGCTATGGACATCCTGTCGAGTAACGTTTGACGGGGCTTTCCCCTGCAATCCCCCCAGTAAACAGCTGCGCCAGCCAGCTGAGGGCTAGCGATGTCCTACACCCACTGCCGCTGGCTCCGGACTGCACGCGAGATCTAATAAATGCGAGATCCTGCCCATGCCCAGAGAACCGGCCGGGGGAGAGAAGTGTTTGTTCTTAAATGCGCATGCGCAGCACTGTGGTGGCACCGATAAGGAGAGCCGTTAATGCTGGGCATAACAGCTCTCCTTACCAGCGCTTTGAGGGGAGGGAGGGGGTAATACATCAGTCAATAATAGGTGCCTGCTTCTCCACGTTATGCAGAAGTGGGACCCGTTATTTTACAAACGTTAAGGGCAGGTTAATACATATGCCCCTTAGACCCCTAAGGTAACTTTTCCCCCTGAATCCAAAAATCAAAACTAAATGACTGTCTGTCTTAGGTTATAAATTACGGCAAAAATGCCCTTTTTCCGAACAGACTTAAAAACAAAAACAATAAATCAGCATTAGACATCCAAATTAATTTTAGGTCCTTAACAAAAGGTATACATAACTACTGTACCACACACAAAAAAAAATCAGCATGATACTTGTTTTTATTAGAGATGTGCGGCGGCCACTTTTTCGGGTTTTGGTTTTGGATCTGGATCTCCCTTCGTGTTTTGGATCTGTATTGGTTTTGGCAAAACCACCCTTGCGGGTTTTGGTTTTGGATCTGGATTTTTTGGGAAAAATGCTAAAAATTGCTAAAATAACAGAATTTGGGCCTGTTTTTGCCCCTAAAGTGTTATTAAGCTCAATGTCATTAGTTTCCACTCATTTCTAGTCAATTTTGATCACTTCACAGCTCACAAAATTGTTTTCATTTACTGTAGTTGGGCCAATTTCCCCTGTATGAGTTTCCTGCGCAGCCGCCGGTCTGTGCAGCGACTGACTTCTAACCTGCGGCAAGTGTTTATCTGTTCTGATCAGTTTAAAATCTAATAAGACCCCTATCTGCCGTGATCAGGTTGATGAACTCTGGAAACATTACCAGTTGCCTCCTCATCCATCACCTAATGGGTGGAGGGGAGGGGGGTAATTGGTGGCAGATAATCGAGTTCCTCCACCTCTCTAAGACCCCTGGTTTGGAGATCCCTATCTAGTCTACCCTTATAGACCCCTATCTAGGTTGTGAGGTCTATCAGTCTGTGACATCTGTCACCCAATTTACCGCTAAGGTTAATTCGTTTGATATGACTGGCTAGGCGTGTGTTCCCTTACCTCCCTCACCACTTCACAACTTCACGTGTGTCCCTCCCGAAGCCGCACAATCGGTCTAATTGGATGACCATCCCCAGCTGTTTGGACTTCCTCTCCCCACCATTCATCCATCATATCCCAAAAAAATATTTATTGCTTCAAAGAGCCAAAAAAAGACGAAAAAAGAGCAAGAAAAAGATTTGCTGGGGCTCTCCCACCCAGCCATCCATTCTGGACATCCCATCCAAAAAAGAAGTATGATAGGAATGGATAAGACCATGGATGTCCATGAGGACATATTTTCGCTGGACACAGGATATATGCCGTCACACAATGGTTACATGTCACACTGGACACTGGATATATGTCGTCACACTGGACAATGGATATATGTCATGCTGGATAATGGATATATGTCACGCTGGACACAGGATGGTTACATGTCACACTGGACACTGGATATATGTAGTCACACTGGACACTGGATATATGTAGTCACACTGGACACTGGATATATGTCGTCACACTGGACACTGGATATATGTCGTCACACTGGACACTGGATATATGTCGTCACACTGGACACTGGATATATGTCGTCACACTGGACACTGGATATATGTCGTCACACTGGACACTGGATATATGTCGTCACACTGGACACTGGATATATGTCGTCACACTGGACACAGGATATATGTCGTCACACTGGACACAGGATATGTCACACTGGACACAGGATATGTCACACTGGACACAGGATATGTCACACTGGACACAGGATATGTCACACTGGACACAGGATATGTCACACTGGACACAGGATATGTCACACTGGACACAGGATATGTCACACTGGACATATGTCCTCACACTGGACACTGGATATATGCCGTCACACAATGGTTAGATGTCACACTGGACCCTGGATATATGGAGTCACACTGGACAATGGATATATGTCACGCTGGACACAGGATATATGCCGTCACACAATGGTCAGATGTCACACTGGACATATGTCGTCACACTGGACAATGGATATATGTCACGCTGGACACTGGATATATACCGTCACACAATGGTTAGATGTCACACTGGACACTGGATATATGTCGTCACACTGGACACAGGATAAATGTCGTCACACTGGACACAGGATAAATGTCGTCACACTGGACACAGGATAAATGTCGTCACACTGGACAATGGATATATGTCGTCACACTGGACAATGGATATATGTCGTCACACTGGACACAGGATATATGTCGTCACACTGGACACAGGATATATGTCGTCACACTGGACACAGGATATATGTCGTCACACTGGACACAGGATATATGTCGTCACACTGGACACAGGATATATGTCGTCACACTGGACACAGGATATAGGTCGTGACTCTGGACAATAGATATAGGCCGTCACACTGGACACAGCCCCTTGTATTACTGCAGCCCCTGTACACAGTGTACTACTCAGCAGCACTGCAGCCCCTGCGTGTGAGCACTGCAGCACTGAGTTAGTTAAATCACACAACACAGGGCTCAGGGCTAAATAAATCACAACACAGGGCTTAGGGCTAAATAAATCACAACAGGGCACGGGCCACAGGACAGCCCCTGGGCAGTGGACACTGCAGCCCCTGCATGTGAGCACTGCAGCACCTAGTTAGTTAAATCACACTACAGGGCTCAGGCCTATAAACACTCACTGTCTACAACACAGTGCACGGAGCACAGGGCAGTGAGGGCACAGGGCAGGTCACGGAGCACAGCACAGAGCACACGGAGCTTCCCAACCACCCTCTTCCCTCTCCAAGATTGGAGTGAAGATGGCGGGGCGCGCGTGCGTCTTTTATAAGATCCCGCTCCTGCGAGAATCCGACAGCGCGATGATGACGTTTTGCCTCGTTTTCGGTCCGGAATTGAAGCGGGAACTCCCGAGCCGACTGATACCGACCCGGATCCCGAGATTCGGATCTGTCGGGTGAGATCCGGACCCGCTCATCTCTAGTTTTTATAGTGTGGGGGGGATTCATGAAGCGGATGTTCAAATATTGTTGTACCGTATTCATAAATTAACACAAGAAACCATGACATTTTAAAACATGGACAGAACTACAGATGGAATCGCCAGCCCTTGCAAAGATGGAGCCTGCTCCATCTGTACTTGATTAGTAGACACTTCCGTTACACAGAGGAAGTGAATAAAAGGAACGGTACTTGTTTCCTAGCACGGCCACACCGATCAGAATCGCGGTCATCGGGGGTAAAATCGGGGCCATCGCGGGCATCGCGGCCGCTAAAAAAAATCGGGTGCGATGGCCAGACGCGATGCCCGCGATTTCCCCATAGAGAACAATGTTAAATGCCTCAATTTACCCGCGATGACCACGATTTCCCATAGGAAACAATGTGAAATGGCTCAATTTAGCCAAATTATCATAGGGAACAATGGTAAATGGCCCAAAAACACCCCTGAACATTGAAATGTCCCCCCAAAAGTTATTGACGCCACCCCGCCATCAACGTGAACCCGAAGCGTGGCGAGCGCAGCGAGCCCGCGAGGGGCGGCGGTATGCGTCCTCCGGCCTTTTCATGCCCTACTATCCACTAGGGCGTGGAGTGAGAATAGAATAGTGTGGCGAGCGCAGCGAGCCACCGAGCCCGAAGCGTGGCGAGCGCAGCGCGTCACCTCGCGGGCTTCCCAGGTGTCCATGGCGACGCGGACACCTGGGAAGCCCGCGAAGGGACGCGTTTACCTGTGAAGGTATCTGCGTGCGCTCGCCACGCTTCGGGCTCGGTGGCTCGCTGCGCTCGCCACACTATTCTATTCTCACTCCACGCCCTAGTGGATAGTAGGGCATGAAAAGGTCGGAGGACGCGTACCGCCGCCCCTCGCGGGCTCGCTGCGCTCGCCACGCTTCGGGTTCACGTTGATGGCGGGGTGGCGTCAACTACTTTTGGGGGGACATTTCAATGTTCAGGGGTGTTTTTGGCCCATTTACTATTGTTCCTATGCTGATTTGGGTAAATTGATCCATTTAACATTGTTTCCTATGGGAAATCGTGGTCATCGCGGGTAAATTGAGGCATTTAACATTGTTCCCTATGGGGAAATCGGGGGCATCGCGCCTGGACCATTTAAGCATTTTTAGGTGCACACGACGCGACCGACCCGATTTTTCACTGTTTTCAATGCATTTCAATGGAAAAATCGGGGGCATCGCGTCGGTCGCGTCGCAGGCCACTCAAATTACCCCCGATGGCCAAGATTTGTGGCCGTGCTAGGAAACAAGTACCAAAGGAACAAATCTCTTGAAGGCCAGAACACCACATTTGTTGATTTATTTAGTTTCATGAAGTGTACCAGCACATCTTCTCATTACATTGAATAATATACCCAATGTACCAGAAAGGGGTGTCAGGGAAAGATATAGAACAAAAGTGTGTGTCAGAGAGAGAAAGGGGTTAGACACAGAGGGACAGAGAGGGCATCAGGAAGCGAGCAAGAGAAAGGTGAGAGGTAGAGAGACCGTACAATAGAGAGACTGTCAGGGAGGGTGTGGGTCAGTTGGCCACCAGCAAGTTGTTCGGTCGACCACCTCAGCATTGGGTCACGACTTCATGTTGCTGACCTAGGTCGACAGGAGTAAGGTCGACATGGGTAAGGTTGACAGGGTCATTAGGTTGACAGAAAAAAAAATAATTGACTTTTATTTTTATACCCTTATGTCCTAGTGGATGGTGAAGCATGAAATACCGCCTGTCGGCACATGTTGTGTCGACATGGACACCGAAATGCACCACCACGTCATCTGTCTGGCAGCAGCTGCCCCTCCTCTCCACCTACCCTGCACCAGACACCGCTACTTTGATCTCTCTAATGCCAGATGCCGTTGATATCTCCCTGCTGCTGCGGACGAGTTGGCGTTTACCTTGTCCAGGTGGCGGCTGCTGCTCCCAGAGGAAGAGGACAGAACTCATAAAAGTCCTGCCTCTGTCAGTGTTCATCAGACTGAGCAAACTGTGCCGCGTTGGGTACTAAAGATTGGGCGCTCCCTACAGAGAGTCTGTGTCCCTTGTGTGCGTGCTCATGACACCGCCTCCGGGTCTCTCACACAGCGTAAGGACCTTATGTTGGGTACTCATAACGATTTCTTGAGCAGATCTGGTGGAAGGGAAACTGACACTACTTCTTTTTACACAGGTAGAAAGAGGAATCGAACAAGACGAACTTCACCATATGTTATTTATGTATTTTCCTTTGCATGGACAAATTTATATGAAGACATGCATATGAGGATACATCTACATTCCTTTTGAGAATCAATTTTGAATACCACACATTCGAAGGGAAGTAACGTTTTATGTTAAAAAGCGCCGGTGTGTCTCCATCTGTATTTGTTGTCCTTGTCTGTTTTTTTGGGGGGAGGGGTGTCTCCTCATCAGGTGTTGAGACAAGATCGGCTGCTGTGCCAGAGGGTAGTCCACTTACATACAGTAGTTACATAGTTACATAGTAGGTAAGGCTGAAAAAAGACTTGCATCCATCTAGTTCAACCTGGTATAGATATCCATTGCTGATTTGGTAGGTTCTGATATTTTACAGACAAATTATATTTCTTATTTGTACCCATGGATGTTTTTCTCCAGTAAATGTTTGTCCAACTTTGCCTTGAACGCATTTAATGAGCCAGCCGTTACCACCTCTCTGGGAAGAGAGTTCCAGAGTTTGACTGTTCTGACCGTAAAGAAATTCTTTCTACTAGCTGAATGAAATCTTTTTTTCTTCTTATCTATACTCATGCCCTCGTGTCCTAGATTCCTTTCTAGTAGAAAAGAGGGTGTGTGACAGTTCCTTATATTGGCCCTTGATATACTTGTACATGTTGAGCAAGTCCCCCCTTAAACGTCTCTTTTCTAATGTAAATAGTCCCAAATTGCTTAATTTCTCCCCGTAGCTTAAATTCTCCATTCCCCTAATAAGCTTTGTTGCTCGCCTTTGGACTTTTTCTAATTCTATGATGTCCTTTTTATAGTGTGGGGCCCAGAACTGTACTCCGTACTCGAGGTGAGGTCTCACCAATGCTTTATATAGTGGCATAATTACCCTTGAGTCCCTAGTTTCCATTCCCCTCTTAATACATGCCAGAATTTTGTTGGCCTTTTTTGTAGCTACATTACAATGGGCACTACATCCCAGTTTGCTGTCTATTTGGACTCCTAGATCCTTTTCAAGTATGGAATTACCCAGTTCCTCTCCGCTAAGGTTGTAACTTGCACACTGGTTGTGTCTCCCAAGGTGCATAACCTTACATTTATCTACATTGAACCTCATCTTCCATTTTTTTGCCCACTCATCTAGAATTGCAAGATCATTTTGAAACATGGTGACATCTTATCCATTTTCCTTTGTTCTTGCGCATGCATATGGCTCGCAGTAGGCAAGCACAAGGCCATTATGCGATAAAATCCAGCGTGGTACACATGTTGATTGACAGGAAGCTGGCATTTGTGGGTGTCACTGGGAGTGTCAGGGAAAACGCAGGAATTTCCAAGTGTTTTAAGGGAGGGTGTGACGTCAGCTCCGTCCTAGATCAGTCTGTTTCCATCGCAATGACTGAGTAAGTCCTGGGCTACGCACAGACTGCACACAGTGAAAAAATCATTTGATGGTGAGCAGTTGCAAATGGATTTGCAGCTAATCAAAGGGCTGTGATATTTTCGCAGGCTTGTACAGGGCGGGATTTTACTCTGGTTGGGCGGCGCATAACTGATTGCAGGGCTCTACACATTAGCATCACAGCAATCAGCTGTGAAAAAAACCCTTTGGACCTACATGGTGTCACAATCACTGCTGCATGGTGTCCAGAATTAGTCCACAGTCAGTAGTTTGACACCATACAGTATGTTCGACAGGCATTTCTTAAACTCTTTCTCTACCATACATGTGGCAAAGTACCCAAAGAATGGTTTGTAATGTGGAGTACACCAATTGTGCGCAAAAAAACCTATTACAAACACATGCTGACATTTTCATGTGCCAACAATTTCCATTTTGTTATGTCGACCTTTTGTCTATATCAGTGGTCAGGGAACTCGATCCTCATTAGCCCACGCAGTGCATGTTTTGCAGGTAACCCAGCAGGTACACAGGTGCACTAATTACTCACAGACACATTTTATAAGGTCCGCAGGTGGAGTTATTTATTTCACATGTGATTTTGTGAGGAGACCTGTAATACATGCACTGTGTGGGGGTAATGAGGACCGAGTTCCATGACCACTGGTATATATTTACCATTTGGGGTTGACCTAGAAATTGTGGACCTTTATACAGTACAATGACCTGCTGTCAGACAGAGGACAAAACAGAGAACCTGGAGCCAAAATCACCAGCTCCTCTTACATCAACCACAACCTCATTACAATGCATAATATCCCTCATGCACATTCATTAACCATACACATACATTAACACCAGGGGCAAACACAGGATTCTTATGGGGGGGGTTTCCGTACATATATGTACGTACGTACGTCCGTTGTGTGTGTATGCATACATACATACATACATACACACACATTTTCTACCGCACATACCGACTGCACACACACATAGCATACATAAAGCATGTGCACATGCAGCATACATACACAGATTGTACACACACAGCATACATTCACAAACATAGCACACACACAGCATGTTCGCAGACAAACATAGCATAGATACACAAAACATACATATACACAGATACATAGCATACACACAGCATACATACATAACCACACAGCAAACATACACATAACATACACACAGCATACAAATAACACACACAGAACATACACGCAACCATACACGCACACAACCCCTTTCCCCTACTCGCTCCCTGAAAAATCAGCAGATTGTACCTGCTCAGCAACTGGGGAAAGTCCCTGCCTCCCCCAGACAGTTCTCTCACAACACATGGAGCATGGCCTGGGAGGAGCTGCACGCTAGCTCCCCCTAACGGCAGACAGCCCGTCTGTTGGTGAAAAAAGGGGATTGGGTACTTGTGTATTATAGCGGCGCCCCCGATGTACATCGCGCAATGTTTTTATCGCATCGCATGCCATGTACCCGATGGCATGCGATGCAACGCGATTTTGGCCCCCTATGCGATGAAACATTGTATAAGCACCCTAAAGGGTGCTTTTAAGCACCCAAATGGATGCTGAAAATGTTAAATGCACCCCCACGCCACCCCCCCACTATAAACGTGAACCTGAAGCGTGGCGAGCGGCGGCGGTACGTGTCCTCCGTCCTTTTCATACCCCCACTATCCACGTCGGCGTGGAGTTGAGAATAGAAAGTGTGGCGAGCCACCGAGCCTGAAGCGTGGCGAGCGCAGCGAGGGGACGCGGATACCTGTGAAGCCCGCGAGGGGACGCCGATACCTGTGAAGGTATCCGCGTCCGCTCGCCACGCTTCGGGTTCACGTTTATAGTGGGGGGGGGGGGGGTGGCGTGGGGGTGCATTTTACATTGTAATTTTTTATCGCATCGCATCGCATTGTTTGCCATACACAATGTCATACAATTTTTTAATTGTATGACATTGTACAATATTGCGCGATATCGCGTCGCATCGCATGTCTTATGGTATGCCATGCGATGGGCGCCGCTATAATATACAAGTACCGGGGATTGTGTGTGATTATTCTCAAAGGCGCCCTTCCCAGCAGCCCAATTCCAAGTCCTCCCTGGTTCAATCAGCCAGTATTAAGCATATAAAAGATACAGGTTAGGAGCTTTAGATGTAGGGCGCTTGGGTGGAAAGAAAGTTTTTACCCTTTTTGTCGGTAAAAAAAAAGATATATATTTATTCACACTCATCCAAAGTGTTGCGATGTTAACAGTACCTCTACTCCTGTCTCCGATATCCAGTGTCCTGATGCGCTTTCAAATATCAGTCTCAGGTGGGGACCTGGGTTTTGTATCACACTGTGCATCTGCAGCCGTGGAACCGGCTTCCAGTCAGCAGGGTGTGTTTTTTTCCTCAGGGTGGTCCGACAAAGGTGGCGGGATAGTGGTGATGGACACTATAGACCAGTGGTCCTCAAACTGGGTCCTCAAGGCCTTGGAAAAAAAAACACATCCTGCTGACTGGAAGCCGGTTCCACGGCTGCAGACGCACAGTGTTATACAGAGTAGAGGTACTGTTAACATCTATCATTCCTACCCCACTTCTCCCCTAAAAAGACATTTCAGTGTTTCCAAGTGTGGATAATTTTTTTAATTTTAAACTTTTTTATCATTGAAATTTAATCTTTGTGCCTTTTATGGATGTTACATACGTACATAACACTTTGGATGCGTGTGAATAAATATATATCTTTTTTTACCGACAAAAAGGGTAAAAACTTTCTTTCCACCCAAGCGCCCTACATCTAAAGCTCCTAACCTGTATCTTTTATAGCCCGTCTGTTGGTGGCTGCTTTTAATATGACAGCTGAGCCGATGGATTGGCAGGCAGGGGGAGTTTCTAGGTTATCGGACCCCCCCCCCCCCCCTGCGTACACGTAGGCACACCCCATTCTCTCCTCATAAATATGCACGCTTGTTTCTTTTAACCACTACTTTATCAATGTATCTATCCAGCACAAGAAGAATATTTACTGCAAGACAGAGAATAATGCATAATTGTCTGTTTTCAACAGTTTAAAAAATGTCCTGCATGTGTAGGTTGTACTCACTGTACTCTGCCCAGCGTTGGGTGACGTGCAGCTTCTTCCACCAGCCTGAGACCAGCATCATCATGAATTCCATTGTATGCCAGATTCAGTTCTTGTAGGTGCTGATTTCTTCCCAGCTGAGCTGTCAGTATCTGAGCTCCTTCATCTCCAAGATCGGTGTGCAGGAGAGATAAGTTCTTTAGTGAGCTATTACCAGCTAGCCCATCCACAATCAAACGTGCGCCCTCTGGTGCCAATGGATTATTGCATAATCTATGGAAAAGACAGGATGATTGCATATTGCATAGTGCTACTCACTTGTGTTTCTTATTCTTAAGCACATAGGGGGCAATGAAACTTGGAGTGTGATAAAATGGAGAAATAAAGTACAGTACCAGCCAATCAGTTTCTAAATGCAATGTTAAAGGCTGCCAGTTAGAATGGTATTTTACTGTATGAATGAAGTGAAAAGGGATATGCCTAAACTTGCATGTGCCATAATTGCATTCTCTCTTTTGAATGGTCATGTTACTGTAAATGATACCGAAGGCATGACCAATATAATGAATTAAGGTGCATACACACTGTACAATTTTTTGGACCAATTTTCTTGAAAGACATTTCCCTTGAACCCAGTGTCCTGGACGAAAGATATTGTGCTTATTCCAAACTTAGTAAAATCTGCAATCTCTCTCTTGCTACTGGTACTTTTCCTACTCTACTCTTTACTGCTTAAACATGCAGTGATTACTCCCATTCTGAAAAAAAAAACACAATTCTGACCCTAACTCTCTCTCTATCGTCCTATCTCTCAGCTCCCATGCCTCTCCAAGCTACTGGAGAGACTTGTCTACTCTTGCCTCACAAACGTTCTTAACTCACACACCCTATTAGACCCGCTTCAGTCAGGCTTTCGCTCTCAACACTCCACTGAGACAGCACTGACTAAAGTGGTGAATGATCCGGTAACTGCTAAGTCTAAAGGCCATTACTCACTACTTATTCTTCTAGATCTTTCTGCTGCGTTTGACACTGTCGATCTCACTCTTCTCTTACAAACACTACACTACCTAGGTCTTAATGATACAGCCCTTTCCTGGTTCACATTTTATCTATCTGATCGCTCTTTCAATGTTCTCTTCTCTGACTCTACTTCCTCTTCATTACCTCGGGCAGTCGGAGTTCCGCAAGGTTCAGTCTTAGGTCCTGCTTTTCTCAATCTATACCTCCTCTCTTGGCAAACTAATCAGCTCTTTCGGATTTCAGTATCACTTATATGCGGATGATACTCAAATCTATCAACCCCAGAGTTGTCACCAGTGGTTTGGGGTCGAGTCTCTGAATGTCTCTGTCATCTCATACTCAATATTTCCAAAACGGAATTACTTATATTCCTGCCAACTAAGAACAGTTACCACCCTGATATCTCCATTGCTGTTGACAACTCGACAATCTAAAAAGACAACGTGTAGAAAAGTCTCAAGGCGCTATTAGTCCTTGCTGCCGTAGACCCAAATGGAGGACCACTGGGTAATCCTCACTGGTAGATACTGGGAAACAAAGGAAGGTCTTGCTGGCGCTGAACTTGTGTGTCCCACGAAATGGATAATTCTCGTGATGTGGAAAAAAGTTAATATATGAAAAATGTGTTAGAATTTCCAAAAATTTCCTGGTAATGTATGATTGCCTTGTATGATTGGCAATCATACATTACCAGGAAAAGAGCATTTTCAGCCTGAAGGAGAGGGTCAGGTTCTGTGGATGATTAAAACCAGGTGAGAACCTATAACCACACCAGCAATTGTGTCTCATTTGGCACTTGGGACACCTGAAGCAGGACTTGTGGACATTATTCTACAGGAGGAACATTACCATATCCTTGGACGCTGTTCAACTGACGCCACTCCGGAGGGTACCTGTCATTCAGCACACTGGCACAGATCTTCCCAAAAATTGTGTAGCATGATGTCTGTGACCTTATGTCATCAACAAGCGCACACCGGGCAGCAGAACACCGTGGCGTAGAAGCGGCTCTACATACACAAGCGAAAGACAGAAGAACTACAAGTGAACCCGTCAAAGCTGAAAATTTGAAGGACCAGGCCTCATTTAAAGAAAACGCTATGTGTTTATCTCACCTACATGCTCAGTGAGTACGGTAGGCACCTTGATTATTGAATATTCCATACCTATTGGTGTCAACAAAAAGTATCTTCCTCAGGAAGATACTTTGGAATCGAAACTGGTCGGCGGCTTGTGGAGATAGAGGAGGATACCAGGACAACCGAACCCTAAGAGTCAGCATCCAGGGACGCCTGTTGAGTATAACATCATGCTCCTTTTGTCTGCAACACTCCATTGTAGACATTAATATAGGGTGAGAGTCCTGAGATCCTACCTTGGTATTTGTTTTACTGCACCTTTGTGTTTAAATAAAACGTTATTGCACCAAGTTTTTCTCTTCTCTCTCTGTGCCTCTCCGAGTGCCTATCATCACATTCAGAGAAAGAGGGAAGAAGAGATGACCTGCTTTGGGATACAGCCCCCACATTTCCAATACGCTTGAGTCTACAAAACCAGTAGACATATCATTTTGGTACGGGTTGAACTCTGCAAAGATATCATTAACTTGGAGCATTGTTATATGTTAAATAGTATTACACCATTTTTTGTTTCTCTTTTTTTCTGTTTTGGGGTCCACTCATATCTCAAACATAAACTGAGAGAATTCCATCTGAGACTAAGCGCACTGGGACAATTCAGAAACTCGTTTTTGGTACAATAAGACTCTCCACTAGTCTCCAAACTTTCAAGCGTTCCCTGAAAACTCACCTCTTCAGGCAAGCCTATCATATTTAAAGTTCTACACGTATAACCCTCTGAGGCACTTATATTATATAGCTTCCTGTCAGGAACCCCGGTTCTCAGACCACTCGCGTGCGCCCCTTACCGGCACGCTGGGGTAATATACTCCGCAGATCAGCTGCCCGTACAGTCTGTAATCCCTGGCGTGATGTCTCCTGCTTTCAAATCATCCCCTGCGTCACTTACAGCTCCAGGTGTATTCCCTGGTCAGATTGCGGGTCACATGATCCTGGTAAGCTCTCACTCACTTCCTGGTCTGTGTGCTGCTGCTGCTGCCGCTGATTCCCTCACCTGCGTCTGATTCCCTCATTACCTGGAGGGATAAAAGCCTGTCTCACAGTCTCCTCCCCGTCTTGAACAACTTGTCAGTTTCCCCTGAGAGTTCTCCAGTGTCAGCTCCTGTCAAGACTCCCCACTTGCTCCAGAGGTCCGGTTTCCTGAGTCCGCTGTTACCTGTGTCATTCTCAGCATCCCTGATCATTCCACTCCTACCAGAAGCTTCCACGAGTTCCATCTGCCGTGTGATCCAGCCTTCTCTGTGCAGCCCAGGTTGTCCCCTCAGCGTCCGGATACCAGTGGGTTCCCATGCCCGTCTCCTCTCGGCTCCCAGGCCGCTTCAGCGATCCCCAGTGATCTCCAGCGATCACCATTGAGTTCCCTCCGGCTCCCAGGCCGCATCTCACGGTACTCAGTCCCCATCACTGTGTACATCCTGTTATACATATTCCTCTGTGCCCTCCGTGTTGCTACCAAGCATTAAGTGCCATCGAACACCATCGATGGTTTAAGTACCCCTCAAACATCTTTGCTCTAGAGACTCCAGAGTATCAAACCCTGCTAAAGCCACAGAGGAACCTGGGCAGAGGACCGCGACCTGGTCGGCAGTTGCAGCTAAGTCCATATCCCCTTGCGGGGGTCCCTGGTGAATACTGCTGTCGGCTTAGGCCCCGCGCCTCTGCTTTAGGTCTCAGCCAATCCTCTGTGTCCCCGGCAGGTTATTCTCATCTATCCTCCGTGCATGAGCTCCAGCTACCTCAAGCCTCCCCGCTTCCGGTTCCCTGCGCCCTCCACTGGCGCACCCAGGTCAGTACCGGAAACACAGCTAGTCCAGGCCATGACAGTTTGTTCAAGACCGATGGACTCGGCACACGACTATAGTGTGGGGCCAGCGGTTCTCCAAGATGTCACCTTGCGTATGGAGACGCAAGAACGACTCAGCAGCAAGTGATTACGTACCTACAGGAAGTGTCCACTCGTCTGGATTCCCTCCAGCAATCTCTCCGGCCACCTCCGCCACCGGTACCCAATCAGCTTGTCACTCATGTCCCAGCATATATCCCTTGTCTTCAGTTGCCTACTCCTAACAAATATGATGGCAATCCCAAAGCCTGTAGAGGCTTCCTCAACCAGTGTGACATCCAATTCAAACTTTTGCCGCAGAACTTTACGACAGCTAGGACCAAGATAGCATACATGGTCTCTCTGCTAACTGGTTCTGCCCTAAATTGGATATCACCCCTCTGGGAAAGATCTGATCCAATCCTCACCGATTATGACAGATTCGTCTCTACCTTCCGACGGATATTCGATGAGCCAGGAAGGCCTGCATTAGCCTCTACAGAGATCCTTCCCTTAAACAGGGTCCTCGTCCCATGGGACAATTTGTGGTCCAATTCCAGACTCTTGCCTCTGAGCTTAAGTGGAACAATGAGGCGTTAACATCCGCCTTCTGGTTGGGCGTCTCAGAACGCATCAAGGATGAACTGGCCACCCGAGATCTCCCTGAGCAGCTTGAAGAATTGATCTCCCTGTGTGTTAAAATAGACCTGCGCTTGAGAGAGCGAGGTTTAGAAAAACAAAAGAAAGTATTCCCCAGAGTCCCGCCTCCGCCTCTGCACCGTCCTACGATACCCGCTACAGAAGAACCTATGCAGATAGGTAGATTTAGGTTATCTACAGAGGAACGGTCCAGGAGGCAAAGATAAAAATTATGTATATACTGTGCCGCTCCCGGCCACTTCATTGGGTCCTGTCCCGAGCGTCCGGGAAACGCCAAGCCCTAACACCTGCAGTGGGGGAGTCAGGTTAGGTTGTTCCAGTAAAGCTCCTCCCACCACTGACTTAGTGCTACCTGTTGCCCTTGTGTCACCAGTGGGTACCCTGCATGTCTCAGCCCTGGCCGACTCCGGGGCTGCAGGGAAATTTATTTCAGCCGAGCTAGTTAATAAGTGCAGAATTTCTGTTCTCCCGTTACCCCAGCCTCACAACCTGACTGCGGTAGATGGAAGTAGAATCCCCGGAAGTGACATTGTGTATCGGACAGTACCTGTTTCATTTCATGTGGGTATACTTCATCAAGAATGTATTGAGTTCCTGGTCATCCCCAAATCCTCCTACGACATTGTGTTAGGGTTGCCGTGGTTACAACTTCACAACCCCTGTATCAATTGGAGATCTCTTCAGATTGAAGAATGGAGTGATTATTGCCATAAACATTGCTTGAGTGAAGTAACTCCTGTCCGATCCTCTGCGATTAAAAATCTGCCTGGTCTTCCCTCAGTGTACCATGATTACAGTGATGTCTTCAGTGAACAAGCCGCTGATGTACTACCTCCACACCGCCGATGGGATTGTCCCATAGATCTTCTCCCTGGGAAGTCCCCTCCTAAGGGGCGCACTTATCCCCTGTCAGTACATGAGACCAAAGCGATGTCCAAGTATATCCAAGAAATTCTCCAGAAAGGTTTTATCCGGCCCTCATCTTCCCCTGCTGGTGCAGGATTCTTTTTTTGTAAAAAAGAAAGATGGAGGGTTACGCCCTTGCATAGACTATAGAGGTCTCAATGGCATAACTATCAAGAACAGTTATCCTCTTCCTCTGATCACCGAGTTATTTGACCGTGTCAAAGGTGCAATTTTTTTTACCAAGCTTGACCTCAGAGGGGCGTACAACCTAATTAGGATTCGCAAAGGCGATGAATGGAAGAACGCCTTCAACACCAGAGATGGGCATTTCGAGTATCTGGTAATGCCTTCGGTCTCAGTAATGCACCAGCTGTCTTTCAAGAATTCATCAATGAAATTTTCAGAGATGTCTTATACAAATATCAAGTTGTTTACCTCGACGATATCTTGATTTTCTCCTCAGATCTCCAGTCTCATCGTTCTCAAGTCAAAGAATGCTATCCTGTTTACGTGCTAATAAATTGTATGGTAAACTCTCCAAGTGCACGTTCGAAGTTCCCCAGATACCCTTCCTAGGGTATATCGTGTCTGGCTCAGAGTTACGAATGGATCCCTCGAAACTTGAAGCCATCGATAGTTGGTCCCAACCAACCACTCTCAAAGCAGTCCAGCTTTGCCAATTATTACAGGAAATTCGTCAAAGGATTCTCCACGCTTATCTCTCCCATCACAGCTCTCACCCAAAAACGTGCCAATCCAGCCGTCTGGTCTGAAGAAGCCTTGTCCGCATTCCACCTGCTGAAACAAGCTTTCATCTCTGCTCCCATCCTCCATCAGCCAGAAACAGACAGACCATTCCTTCTCGAGGTGGACGCTTCTAATGTGGGTGTTGGTGCTGTGCTCTCCCAAGTCACTCACGATGGCAAACAGCACCCCTGTGGGTTTTTCTCACGAAAATTCCTGCCTGCTGAGAAAAACTATTCCATTGGTGATCAAGAGTTGTTGGCAATTAAATTAGCACTGGAAGAATGGCGATATCTGTTAGAAGGGGCCAAATTCCCTGTGTCCATCTTTACAGATCACAAGAACTTGCTCTACGTCCAAACAGCCCAGTGCTTAAATTCCCGTCAAGCTCGTTGGTCTTTATTCTTTTCACGATTCAACTTCAAAATCTTTTACCGTCCTGGATCCCAAAGTGCAAAGGTAGATGCGCTGTCCGGCTCTATGGAGGATGACACAGTGCCGCAAGAACAGCGTCCTATCATCAGTCCTACTGCCTTTGCTGCCACCCATGTGTCCCCTGTGCCACCATGAGGAAAGATGCTCGTACTACCAGAGCTGCAGCCAAAAATATTATCCTGGGCTCATGCTTCACCCTTCTCCAGCCATCCGGGAGTTCTCAAAACTCTAGAGATTCTACGCCGGTCATATTGGTGGCCTCACATGAAAAAAGATGTCCAGGATTTCGTGGCCTCATGTCCTATTTGTGCCCAGCATAAAGTCCATCATCAGTCCCCTGCAGGTACTCTTCTTCCGTTGCCCATTCCCACGCGTCCCTGGACGCACATTTCCATGGACTTCATTTCCGAGCTCCCAAAGTCTCAAGAATGTAATACCATCTGGATGGTGGTAGACCGTTTCTCCAAAATGGCACACTTTATCCCACTGACTGGTCTCCCCTCTGCTCCCAAGCTCGCCCAGATATTCATTCAGCATATCTTCCGAATTCATGGACTCCCTGCAGAAATTGTCTCCGATCGTGGAGTGCAATTTGTGGCCCGCTTCTGGAGAGCTCTCTGTTCCGCCCTAAAGGTAAAATTTAACTTTTCCACAGCGTACCACCCGCAATCCAACGGGCAGACAGGGAGAGTCAATCAGGTCCTTGAAGCATTCCTCCGCCTGTATGTCTCCTCGTCACAAGACAACTGGGTCAGTCTGTTGCCCTGGGCAGAATTTGCCCACAATTTCAGATACCATTCAGCTACTGGCTACTCTCCTTTCTACGTAGTGTACGGTCAACATCCTCGACCACCTGTCTTTGAGCCCTTACCAGCCTTGGAAGTGCCTGCCGCATCTTCCACACTCAAGCATTTCTCCCAAATTTGAAAGAATGTCCATGTCTCACTCAAGAAAGCCTCAAAGAGATACAAATTCTTTGCTGACCGTAAAAGGAGGGCAGTTCCCCAGTTGAAACCCGGAGACAAGGTTTGGCTCTCTACTAGAAATCTCCGATTAAGAGTCCCGTCCATGAAGTTCGCCCCACGGTTCATCGGGCCATTCCCTGTGATCCAAATGATCAATCCCGTAGCTTATAAATTGAAGCTACCACCGTACTTGAAAATCCCAAATTCCTTCCACATATCTTTATTACGACCTCTTGTCCTCAACTGATTCCAAAGTTCTTCTCCTGAGCTCCCCAGAGTCAATACCCATTGAGGGGTTGAATTCGAGGTCGATAAAGTGGTGGATTCTCGCAGACGATATGGAAGCATCCAATATCTCATTGATTGGAAAGGCTATGGTCCAGAAGAAAGAAGCTGGATCAATGCTGTCGATGTATATGCCCCTCGTTTGATCGCAGCTTTCCACTGAGACAATCTGAGCAAGCCAAAAAGGGGGGGTACTGTCAGAAACCCCGGTTCTCAGACCACTCGCGTGCGCCCCTTACCAGCACGCTAGGGTAATATACTCCGCAAATCAGCTGCCGGTACAGTCTCTAATCTCCTGATTCCAAATCATCCCCTGCGTCACTTAGAGCTCCAGGTATATTCCCCGGTCAGATTGCGGGTCACATGATCCAGGTAAGCTCTCACTCACTTCCTGGTCTGTGTGCTGCTGCCGATTCCCTCACCTGCGTCTGATTCCCTCATTACCTGGAGGGATAAAAGCCTGTCTCACAGTCTCCTCCCCGTCTTGAACAACTCGTCAGTTTCCCCTGAGAGTTCTCCAGCGTCAGCTCCTGTCAAGACTCCCCACTTGCTCCAGAGGTCCGGTTTCCTGAGTCCGCTGTTACCTGTGTCATTCTCAGCGTCCCTGGTCACTCCACTCCTGCCAGAAGCTTCCACGAGTTCCATCTGCCATGTGATCCAGCCTTCTCTGTGCAGCCCAGGTTGTCTCCTCAGCGTCCGGATACCAGTGGGTTCCCATGCCCGTCTCCTCTCGGCTCCCAGGCCGCTCCAGCGATCCCCAGTGATCTCCAGCGATCCCCAGTGATCACCATCGAGTTCCCTCCGGCTTCCAGGCCACATCTCACGGTACTCAGTCCCCATCACTGTGTACATCCTGTTATACATATTCCTCTGTGCCCTCCGTGTTGCTACCAAGCATTCAGTGCCATTGGTCACCATCGATGGTTTAAGTACCCCTCAAACATCTTTGCTCTAGAGACTCCAGAGTATCAAACCCTGCTAAAGCCACAGAGGAACCTGGGCAGAGGGCCGCGACCTGGTCGGCAGTTGCAGCTAAGTCCATATCCCCTTGCGGGGGTCCTTGGTGAATACCACTATCGGCTTAGACCCCGCGCCTCTGCATTAGGTCTCAGCCAATCCTATGTGTCCCCGGCAGGTTATTCTAATCTATCCTCCGTGCATGAGCTCCAGCTACCTCAAGCCTCCCCGCTTCCGGTTCCCTGCGCCCTCCACTGGTGCACCCAGGTCAGTGCCGGGAACACAGTTAGTCCAGGCCGTGACACTTCCCTTCTGGACTTGTAACTTGGTGGGATGCTATGCTATTACTGGTGCCTGTCCTTGTGTTTCCATCCTATATCCCTATAGATTGTAAGCTTGCAGCAGGGTTCTCCTACCTCCAAGTCTGTCTGTTGTTACCCAGTTTGTTTTATCACTGTCTACTATTGTAAAGCGTAACGGAATCTGCTGCGCTATATAAGAAACTGTAAATAAATTAATAAATAATCTTGACGAAAGATACAGTTTATAGGCTCTTTTTGAAAGATATCCAAATTGAGCTGCATGCACAGTTGACAAACAACTTTGATGAACAGTATGCACATCATCATTCGTCACAAACGCACTGAAAGATATTTTGACCAACAAAATTGGTGAAAAAAGTTGGTCAAAAAAATTGTACAATTGCGTGTACACACTATACTGTCTTATTCAAATCTGCTTCTCATTCTGTGCTCCAAGTGGTATACTGTACCAGTAACTGTAAGCAAAAGTGAATGTGAATAGTGAACGTGGTTGGCAGAATAGTGTTTGCCATCTGGCAGATTACTTGTAGCTGCAGGCGGTGCTAAGAAGCTCAAAGCACCAGAAATGGGGCAGCAGTCTTGGTGTTTGTAAAAAAAATAAAAAAAAAGATCCCAACATCTAAGAATTTCCTTGTAATGTGAAGTAGCTTTCAAGTTCTTTATTGCGAGATCTGGCAGCTGTTATGAATAGCGGCCTCAGACATGATCTCAAGGATAATTTATGAAGACTATAATTAACAGCGAACAGTATACATGACAGGTTTATTGTAGAAGACTTCTACACACTCTAATAGAAGATGCTGACAAACTGTAAGCTACACAATGTAGATATTACTACAAGCAGCTACTCTATTCCGAAATTCTGTGCAAAGCAATTTCAGCTTAACTTCCCGCTGTGCATAACACAGACACACACATTTTTTCTTTCTTGTGCGGAATATATTTCAGTAACTTTTTTTGAATTTCAGCCGGCATCTGCACCCCGACCAACATATTGCCCATAGCATATGTTCTAACCTGGCCTTTTCACAGTTCTTATTCCTTGTCTGTTGAAGTATGGCCATGAGGTCTGGAAATGATTGAGCAACAAGTCTACAGGTGTGTCGTGGACCGTTAGGGGTCATGGAGATTTGGGAAACTCTGAAGCTGGGAATTTCTGTCATTTAAATTACACACTGCCACTGTACTATGAGCTATCACAATATGTGGTTTGGTTTGCTTTGCTTTCAAAACCAATAGGCCCATGCCTTTCTCAAACATACCATGTAATGGAATGAGCATCTCGGCAGTGGGGATGCCGGTGTTCACAATACAGACTGTGATGGAGATGCTGCATTCAAATGCAGATAGCAGCATCAGGAGTGTATTATATGTGATTGGATGTAAAAGGCTTGATTAGTTTCACCTCTAGAGGGAGGTCAGGATGCTCTCTTGTCCTGTAAAATGGTTAACACCCCTTTCACACCAGCCTAAAATCCCGGCTATTGAGCAGGGTTGTTCCTGGGTTCAACCTGGGGTCCTGGCCGGTGTAAAAGGGGTACTGTTACTCAGCCGTGTTGCCGCTCTTATGTTTGTGCGGTCAGGCCAGGGATCCGCACAGGTGGCAGGCGCAGATCACAGGACAGGCAGCAGATGAAGATGACGCAGCTCTCCGGTGCCCTCACTGCAGCCGGATGTGCTGTGTCATCAGCCACCTGTGTGGATTCCCGGCCTGCCCTGAGGACCAGCAACCCAGGGTGATCTGCCTCATCTCTGCCTCCTTCCCACACTAGA
Source organism: Crinia signifera (assembly GCF_055691185.1). Lineage (NCBI taxonomy): Eukaryota > Metazoa > Chordata > Amphibia > Anura > Myobatrachidae > Crinia > Crinia signifera. Next base: position 65,723,430 of record NC_139226.1, read on the forward strand.
AAATGCAGGGACTTTTCTGGTTTGAAAGAGGCTAACCCGGGAATGCCCCGGAATGATCACTGGGCCATATTCCCGGGTGAGTCCCTGCATTTTCTGGTGTGAAAGGGGTATTAGTTATATATACTTAGGAGGGTATTGCTACAAGGGACCATTGTCTAGCAGATTTTTGCAGCATGCTGGATATTAATAGCTGAGCACTGTAGGGGCATTTTCGAAGCGATCAAGTGAGATGGCTTAGAAAATGCCCCTAAATCGCTACATGTGTAGGCCCCATTAAGGGCCGATTCAGATCAGTTTGTTTGGGTTCAAATTCAGCCCCGTCCCAGATGTTCGGGGTTTGCGCAGGTGCGATTATGCACATGTGCAAACTCCGGGAGCGAACGGCTTCACACTCGACGAGCCGTTCAATCCTTGAAGGGATGACCATGAGGCAGTAGCAAGGGAACACCCAGCATTTAATGCATGTCCCCATAAAAAAAACTGGGTGTTCCTCTACGAATGGAGGCGTGGTGCCCACCCCATGTTCAGAGATCTGCGGGCAAAGTCAGTCTTATTAGCAAACGGAAGAGAAGTCATTCAATGGTGAGCGACCATCTAATGATTTTGTTTCCGGTCAGCTGCATGCGAGTGGATGTGTATGCCAACACATCCCCTCACATACAAGCGAGCAGACTCCAGGCGGTGGGCATATGGATGAGCAGGAGCGAACAGGTCTGAATCAGGCTCTTAGTGCCTGTGAAAACCTGCTGCTGACATTGCTGCCTCTGACCGCCCGGGCAAGTGGGGGAAGACCTGTAGCTTAGAAGCTCGCTCTCCCAGCATCATGAGGCCGGCCAAACACCTGCACCCTGCCAATAATGCTGCAGCTGGGAAACAACCATGCGGTAAGCCCTCTCCTGTGTGTGTGTGCTGCCTAACTGTCCAAAAGACAGGATTCAGTAAGAATGGTGATTATATGCTACCAGTATCTTTTCTCTTTCCGGTCTACTGCCCAATGGGATTAACATACCCAGAAGTCTGTGCTGCCGTAGGAGGAGGAAAAGCAAATATACTTTAGCTCACCTTTTAAATACAAGATGTGTTTGCTTTGAAGATTTGGCTAACAAAATACACTAAGGATAGTCCACTTGGATTTATGAATTCTTCAGTTTTACTTACCGCAGGCTGGTGATCGCACACTCTGGATGCAGCAGAAGGTTTTTTATTTCCCTGCAGGAATCAGGACCTAGTGAGTTCATCTGTAAACTGAAAAAAAAAGGTTAGGTGATATCACTGGGGGTGTCAGATGACTGCCCGACGGTCGGGATCCTGACGGTCAGTACACCGACATCAGAATCCAGACTGTTCCACTGCCCGACAGTTGGGATCCTGACTGAAAGGGGATATTCTCCCTCGTGTGGGGGGTCACATCCCCATAAAGGGAGAATAGAACCTGTGGTGAGCGCAACAAGCCTGCAAGGGGCTTTTTTGTGTCCGCCTCTCTGTCGGAGTACCGGCTGTCGGGATTCCATATGTCGGTATACTGACCATCGGCACTTATACCACAACCATATTACTGAACTAAAGAAAATGCATGATAGGGGTTTTACAATATACCAGTAAGCTCGTATAGAACAATGATCCACAATAAGGCTGTATTGGGGTACCCTTTCTCCTCAGCTCATTCCGCTTCTAATACCTATACCCATTTTTAACATATTTTTGAAACTTCTTTTCTACATTTAGCAAATAATTGAAACCATTCAAACTGTGTAATACATATTTTCATTCGTATTACTTGATTTCACAATAATTAACATAATAAAGCATAATTAGACCACATACATAATGTTTGCCTATCATTAAAGTTTTCCATTCATTCTCCTTTTGACACAAATACTAGTCACATGACTCCTAGGAACTCCAACTCCTGACATCCTGATTACAGCCTTATACTGATATTATTGGGTGTTCTTTTTTACTCACAGACTTTAATTTCCACTTTAAGTTCTAGTGAGGAATCAGCCCTTTTCTCTATATTTCTTTGCAGGAACCAGTGAGTTTGCATGCAAACTTAAAGCAAAAAAGTTAATCAAACGGGATACGGTCATTGGGTCTACAGAAACTAGGTCGGCAAGCATTGGGTTGACACCACTAGGTCGACAGGCAGCAAGGTCGACAGGGATCAAGGTCAACGGGACATTAGGTCGACACCGGCAAGGTTGACAGTCAAAAGGTTGACATGGGTTTTTCACTGTATCTTGAGCCAACAGGCGGTATTTCATGCCCTACCATCCACTATGGCGTGGTGGGAGAAAAAAAATAGCGTGCCGAGCATAGCGAGGGGATACGGTGCACTTTAAATTGTGTCCATGTCAACATTCGGGTAAAAAAACTGTGAAAAACCCCATGTCGACCTTTTGACTGTCGACCTTGCCTACCTAATGCTTGTGTCGACCTTATGTCGACCTAGTAGCTGTAGACCTAACGATCCCAACCCAATCAAACTACCTTTACATTATAATGTAATTTCTTTGAAGCTCTGCATGGTAGCCCTGACTTGTATGGTAAACCTTCCTCACCGGATTAGAGACCAGAACAATCTGATTGCTCCAGAAAGTATATAGAGTGATTCCACCGAACACTCCTTATATTTCAGTAACTTCACAATTTGTCTGTAAAAATGTACTAATTCGTAAAAAATATGGGAAGAAATACTGGAGCTTTAATAAAGTCCTTCAAAGAAAATGGATTTAGCAGGTAAATATAATTTCTTATTTCTCTTTCAGACTCCATAGCAGCTGTAACGGGATATTACCCAAGCAATAAAATCCAGAGTTAAAAAAAAAAAAAGCAGAGATGAATTTCTGCACACTCGTGAGGACACACACGCACGATTATTGATCAACTACATTAAGAATAGTCTTTTAAATGCAGTTACACTGTACTTCTAAAGTTGTGTCATCAAGTTAATGGGCCTGATTAAGCATTGATGGCATAAGCAAAATCTTCCTCTAGTTGGCAAATAATGGTGCACTGCAGGTGGGGCAAATGTAACTTGTGCCGAAAAAGTTAGATATGGGTGGAATGTAGTCATACTGTAATTTAAATTGCAGTGTAAAAATAAAGCAGCCAGTTTTTACCCTGCACAGAAACAAAATAACTCACCCAAATCTGTCTTTACTCAGCTGACCAATGTTTATCCCGTACATTAGGGCTACCATGTCAAAATATGACACACTCATTTAGACAAATTAATTTGTGCCCCCAATTTTAAAAACACAAAGTAAAACATCTGACTCCATCCATAATTTAATACTGCACCCTTGTTCCAATAAGTTTCTTACTATACATTATGGCATCTTCGTAGTACTGGTGCCAGTGTACGGATGGCATCGGGGTCTAGGTGACAGGAACCGAGATTGGCATCAGTCAGCAGTTTCCCTGTGTTGCCGATAACAGCAGCCACCACAGTACATTTCAGAGGTGTCATACGCACATTGGAAAGGTCCAGATCACGTAGGGAGTTCACCAATCCTGCCGCAAACACATCATTTTGAAACTCATATAAAAAGAAAAGGAAGTCCATTAGCTCAGAAGGAGGCAATCTGCGAAGGCTACAGCGCAACAAATGCTTTTTGAGAGCACTTGTGATTTTGAGTGCCTCCATGTTCATGATGGAACAGCCTAGCTGGTCAAGCATTACTCGATTCTGACGGGACAGAAGCCCCCCCATGAAAATAGGAAATAATTCAAATGCTTCTGGTCGATCATCTTCCTCAGCCAGCTGAGATGGTCCTTCAACACCCAGTATACTGGAGTTTATTTGGTCTAAAACATCATCATTATACGAATCCTCCTCTCTAAACATTTCTGCAGTCATTGTTTGAGCTATGTTATCACGGCTCTGTCCACTGACCCTACCATAAAGGCGTGGAACCACACGTAACAGGTTAAAAAGTGCGAAGATTCGCAGAGGGAGAAATTTTGACAGTACATTGACTACCGCAACCACATCCTCTCCAGCTTTGCTGATGATTTCTGAGACTTCTTTCCCTAGGCGTTGCAGAGCAGTTTTATTTTCTCCCAACACAACATATAGTGCAGCAAGGTACTCCTGCATTGCAGGTATGGTGAAGACAAAGAGATTTTCCCGGCCTGGCTGGACACAAGGTGTCAGAAAAAAACGAAAAGCGTCAGATCGGAAGACCGTTAGAAGGTTGAGCTCCTCCTCACTGTTCAATTCTACCTGAAAACACTGTTTAATATCTTCTTCGGTAAATCGGGTACGCCGGGAGTGACAGCCATCATAAGCCAACTTCCCTACAGTACGTGCAACATAGCGCATGAGAGAAATCTTAGAAGGATGTGTAATATCTAATATTTCACCAGCAAAGTTAAGTCGCAGGAAGCTGGTGTAAATGCCAGTCAATGTCATAGGAGGTTCATCAGGTTTTGTATAGTACAGTAAGTGCAATGTGGCACAGGTTAACCAGCAATACGAAGGCAAGAAACAGGCAGCAGACAACTGGCTATGGTGTTCCAAATTTCGGCTTAACATCTCTGCTAAATTCTCAGTTTCCCGGGGATCAGCATCTTTGTGGCCCAAACGCAATTGGAAATACATTTTCTGTAGCTGCATGTCTGAAAATCCACAGATCTCTGCATATCGGCCTATATACTTCCTTGGAATACGTTTCAATGCAGAAGGACGAGTGGTGACCAAGACATTTGCCTGAAATTAAAAAAAAAGGTGCATATAACTATTGGCTCACTATTCTCATCCTAGAAAATGCTTACAAACATGAACTATTAAGATATAGACTAGGAATAATTATAATATATGTTATCTATACAGCGCCAATCAATTATGCTAGTCCATGTGTTCCAAAAGTCTCTCAATGAAGCAAATAAGAATTTTCCAAATTATGTTTTTATTTAAAATATTCAAGGAAATGCCAAACGACCCAACGCGCTTCGTGTAAGAGACTTCATCAGGGGCACATTTAACAATCTTCTATTGGGTGGATAAATATAAATTGTTGTTCGATGATCGGAATCTTGTGTTTCTGTTCCTTTAAGTGAATATTTCACTATCCCCGGATTGGGGTGAATAAAGTCTGGTGATGATTATATATATGATGATAGTTTGGCATTTCTTTGAAGATTTTAAATAAAAACATAATTTGGAAAATTCTTCTCATTTGCTTCATTGAGAGACTTTTGGAACACATGGACTAGCATAATTGATTGGCACTATACCACTATTGGGGAAGATATTTGTGGAACTGGTCCCTATAACCCTCAGGGACTGTTGTGGTTAAGCTGCCTTATACTTGTTCAAAATTTGTTTGTAAAAATATTTTGTTAAATCGTACAGTGTACTATAATTAACACTAGCATATAGCGCGTATAGGAGTATTGGGAATAATATATATTAATTATTCCTAGGATAAAGTAGTTTGGCGGCCTGGCACTCACCCAACGGGGTACAACTGCCTGGGTGCCTTCCGGGTTCAGTGAATAATCAAAATAACTCACAACAGCGGCACTCAGCAGGAACTTTTCAACAAGTGTATTTATGGTGGGTTACCCACACCTTGACAAAGGGGCACCACGGGCCCCGAAACGTTGGTTTTTGGTTTTGAATACACTTGTTGAAAAGTTCCTGCTGAGTGCCGCTGTTGTGAGTTATTTTGATTAATTATTCCTAGTATATATAAATCTTAATAGTTATCCATATTATGTACCAAGCTTCGAGTGATAAAGGTGGGAGTGATAAATGACCAACTAGCTCACAACTGTTATTTTTCAAACTCAGCCTGTAGCATTTCTTTTAAAACATTTATATTTTAGACAGTAAATGCATGTAATTAAAACCTGAAGGACTCTAATGTATATTTTAATTAATGCTTTTTTTTTACTTGCGGAAGCACAAAGGGCAAGAGAGGTAGTACTGGATAAAGAGAGAGGACAATACAGGAAGGGGGGTTGATTCCAAAGGGAAAAATGACAAAACCCTGCACTAGAGCTAATTTCAGTTATATATAAAGAATAACTTAATGGCTACAGTATATCAGTGATTCCAGAATGGTGTGTCATGGCACCCTGGGGTGCTTTGGAAGACTTGCTGGGGTGCCTTGGTTTGGTGATCCATGACCAAATCAAATTATTTATGACCAATGTAATAAGAAAATTGTGGTCAAACAGAAGTGATTCCGGTCCATTACCAAATAACTGATCCAACAAGGGAAATATTGGCACTTACTTATTCAATGCTAGTTACATAGTTACATAGTAGGTAAGGCTGAAAAAAGACTTGCGTCCATCTAGTTCAACCTGGTATAGATATCCATTGCTGATTTGGTAGGTTCTGGTATTTTACAGACAAATTATATTTCTTATTTGTACCCATGGATGTTTTTCTCCAGTAAATGTTTGTCCAACTTTGCCTTGAACGCATTTAATGAGCCAGCCGTTAATGCTGCTGTTAACGATAGCATTGAAGGCGGTCAGATCTGACTTTTTTAAAAGTCTGATCTGTTTTGTCAGAATTCACAGCCATTTCACAACAATTCAGAGCATTTCTGGCAATTTGTGGACTTTCAGACTCTCAAAACATTGAATTCTGATTATCGAGTTAGTGTCAGATCCAACGAACAATATCCTGGATTCCAACTTTTGGAATGTCCCAATTGAATACCCCGCTAAGGATGAGATATAAACCCAATTTCAATGTGATCTTTTTCCCTGATTTTATCAATGAAAAAAATTTGATACTGAGGGGCATAGCGATTCAAAGAAGTTTGGGAACCACTGGTATATATCATTTCAATGTGTGAGTTCCATTGTGCACATATGGGGCTAAGTTTACTTCAGGGTATAGTGCTAGTCATAAAAGCTCAAATTATTTTTTCCCCCATGCTAGTAGGCTTTAACTGTAGCTGCCTGAAAGATATGAAAAATTAGCACCTTTATGTTCTTTTGAATGTGTCATGAAAAAAGTGAATAAAAGAGGCATTAGTAAATCCAGCCCTAAATTGTCAACGGATGCCAAAAGACAGTACATTCAATTTTATTTCAGAAAATAATGACTGATCAATGTTATGTAATTTTACTAGCAATAATGGTATCATTTGTGTTTGAGCGCATTTTAAGAAAAACATATTCACTGTCTATCGAAGTCTCCATTAGTAAAACCTTGACCACATTACTCTCCTTAGTCTCACCTCAGGTAGAAGGTATCCTCTCAATAGGTTTACAAGGAGAGCTGCAGGATGCATGGGTTCGCTTGGATCACTGCACAATTCTGTGTTGGCCATTCTGAAATCTAGATTCATCCACTCTAGACTATTGAGTATGAAGAGCACATTAGAATAATTAGACAGTGTGGGTAATACGTCCCTCAGATGAAGGTACTTCTTGGTAATGAGCCGTGTAAATGATACTGGGGCAGTAACATTGGACAGATCTTCACAAGAAAGAGGAATTATCAGTTTAAACTCACTATTACGGCCATGGCACCAATCCAACACAAATTTCCGGATGAGTGTGCTCTTTCCAGTGCCAACTGTTCCATAAAGGACTACATTCCGAACAGGGTTCCCAGAAACGAGTGGTTGAAACAACTGAGAGACAGTCATACTCTTTGGACATAGTGGACTTTGAATTAACATTGCAGACTCAACTGGAGACACTGGACGCAGAATGTCTTCCACTGAACTTTCCCGAATAACTGGATCCACATGCATGGAGTCAAGAGCAAAAGAAGGTCCAAAGTGTCGTTCTTCCATAGGTAAACAGCTGAACCATGCACACAGGCGCTCACGATGCTGTTGAATAGGATCTAGAAAAAGTCACAAAACAATTTTAAACTATGAGCTTCAGCTGACAAGTAATAAAAGTGAATTTGAAATATCAGTCTGAACATTCATATTCCAAACTATTCTCAACAGGAAAGCAGAACAAGTGGTAGTATATTGTGTTGTAAGTTGTTTCTGAGGACTGCAGTAAAGCTGATAAAAGTAACAATGCACTGGCAATAGTCATCATACTGTAGTGGTTGTTAGGGTGGGCAGTCACATAAACCAGTTTTACTACTTCATGCTAATGCGAGTATCCATCCAACTAATCTGGTATATGTAAGCAACTCACCATCTGATTTTACACCGGCTACTGCAACAGTCATCATTTGTATCAGCACTTTTTTCCCCTGAAGGGGCAAAAATATAATGGGGCGTATTCTGAGTCACACAGATCTCTGATCAAATGGTGAGTGATATTTCACAGCCTTGTTTATTGTATTCAGAGTCAGCTGTAACTTATTTGTCATCCTGTGAAATAGGTTACCGTTTGATTGCATGTAACGCATCTGACACTTGTGAGCATTTCATGGGAGTTTTGTGGGACTGTCATGGCCATGTATCTAAAGCTCTGTATGTCACTCAGAGTCATGTGCTTTTAGAAAAGAAATGCATGACTGAATGAATCACACAGAGCAGGGCCGGTGCAAGGCACTGGAGCACCCCAGGCGAGTCGGGGTGGGGGAGCCCCGGTGCCGGGGGGGGGGGGGGGGGGTGTACCTGTCCTGCGGCTGTGTATATAAAGCTTGCGGCTGCGGCAGCGGGGGGTCCCTGCAGTCAAGAAATAACGAGCGCTATCCGCCTGGCTACGCGGAAGCGCTTCTGTTGTGAAAACACTGGCCGCACGGCGCACGCTGATTGGCTGAATCTCAGCCAATCAGCGTGCGGCCAGTTTCCACAACAGAAGCGCTTCCGTGTAGCCAGGCGGATAGCGCTCGTTATTTCTTGACTGCAGGGACCCCCCGCTGCCGCCGCAAGCTTGATATACACAGCCGCAGGACAGGTACCCCCGCGGCATGGGGGGGGGGGGCGAAATGCCGCCCTCCAGTGGCCGGCGCCCTAGACAAATGCCTAGATTTGCCTAGTGGTGGCACCGGCCCTGACACAGAGCTTTAGATACATGCCCATGACCGTCCCACAAAACTCCCATGAAATGCTCACAAAAGTAAAGGGTTACATGCGATCAAACTGCTACCTATTTTACAGAAGGACAGATAAATTACATCTGACTCAGAATACAATAGACAAGGCTGTAAAAAAAAATCACTCACCATTTGAATAGAGATCTGTGTGACTGTGAAAAAAGTGCAGATACAAATAATGACTGCTGCAGCAGCCGATGTAAAATCAGTAGGTAAGTGCTAACCAGTGCCGTCTTTCCCATTGGGCACAATGGGCAGATGCCCAGGGGCCCTATGACTGTAGGGGCCCACCCCAATAGGATAGACGGCACTGCTGGTGCCGGACAGGTGATGAGCCTGACACCTGCTCCAGGCAGCACTATTAGTAGTAGCGGTGGTAGTAGTGGGCGTAGGGCTACATGCTGGGGATCCCGGGGATCTGTCCCATCTCCCGGTCCCTGTTACCATATAGCACGGAACCTGGTCCGGTGTATGTGCTAGTCCGGCGTCTCTCTGGGTCCCCAGCGGAGGTCAGTGTAGCCCTTGGAGAGCCCCCTGAGTGATGCGCAAAGTCGAGGTCCTGCAGAGCATCCCACAGACGCTGCAGACCCCTGCTCCAGACATCCTGGTCCCGGATGTACTGTGTGTGCGAGCAGCGGGTCACAGTCCTCACCCTCCCGCAGCAGGGCGCCCAATACCAGCCTGATGCCAGAGAGCAGCAGTACTGGACAACTTCCCAACAGTGTCCAATGTCCCCGCTCAGCCGCAGCGTCTGGGAGCCTGTCCTGTAGCGCTATTTGCCGCCAGGTTGGAAGCGCTGCTGAATTTGAAAAGACATGCCGGACGCTGATTGGCTGAGAGAAATCAGCCAATCAGCGTCCGCCCAGTCTTTTCAAATTCAGCAGCGCTTCCCGCTCGGCATGGCAAATAGCGCTACAAGCTGAAAATCCCCGCTGCCGCTACCGGATCCCCGCTGCCGCATGGAGGTGAGTGGGGGGAGGGGGCTCCAGGACAAACTATTTCACGGGGGGCCCAGTGAATTAGTTTGACCAGGGGCCCATACTAATCTTAAGATGGCCCTGGTGCTAACACAGACAAGTTACATTTGAACTGAGTTTTGCCCCATTATATATATATACCCCTTAAGGGGGAAAAAAAAACACAACACTTTTAGCACAAAGTTCATGAGCTAGGGGATTGGACTAAAAACTTAGGGCCTGATTCAGGCCCACTAGCTGCCTAGTGAACGGGTAAACACCGTCCGCCACCCCAAAGAACACCTCCCCCACCACCTGAATTCCCATGGTAGCATGCAAGGGGATGTGTTCGCCCCAAGCAGGCATCGGCAAGTGAAAGTGGCAAGTGAAGGGGATGCAATTGAATACTCTGACGGCAAGCCAACAGCACTTCTCACGGTATAGCTTGCTGTCAGAGGTTCAATGTCACCATTGAATATACCCCATAGTAAAATAGGTCACCTGACCATCCTCTGTAATTACCTGTAAATGTATATATAAGTCGTAGCACCTCTTAGACGCCTCTTTTTGAAAGTAAACACACCTAACCTACCTAAAAACTTTACTCATATGATCAAACAAAGTATTTAGCCCTGTTCCTGCGTAATGCAGCTAGTATCCCCTATATAGTCCACCCGTGACTACGGCCAAAAGGCTGACAAAATATATGTAGTGTATAAGAAGAGTAACCAGCATTATCATGCATACAAAAAGTAACTTACATTTGGATTCAAACCCCCATGCATCTAAAGTAGAGAAGTGCACCGGCCACTTTTCGGGTTTTGGGTTCTGATTACCTTGAGGTTTTGGGTTCTAATGGGTTTTGGCAAAACACCTCCTAAGTGTTTTGTGTTTGGATTTTTTTGGGTTCTGATTTTTTTTTGTTAAAAAAGCATAAAAACAGCTAAAATCGCAGAATTTGGTGGGTTTTTTTGCTCCAACGCTATATTAACCTCAATAACATTCATTTACACTCATTTCCAGTGTATTCTGAACACCTCACAATATTGTTTTTAGGGCAAAAGTTTGCACTTAGGTAGCTGGATAACTATGCTAAGCAACACAAGTGTGCGGCACAAACACGTGGCTCATGTAAGAGTGGCACTGCAGCGGCAGACAGGATGGCAGTTTAAAAAAATAGGCCCATAAAAGATCCCTATCTGGCTTGATCATGCACTGTTTACCATGTGCAGCCAAGGAGCGGTGGGCATTTTGTGCAGCACAGAGTTTGCCTGCAAGTGTGTAACTGTTTTGATCACTTTAACATCCAACAAGACCCCTATCTGGCTTGATTGTGTGATTATGATTAATTAATGTAATCTGATTGTTTAATTTTGTAATTATTATTCATTTATTACCAGTTGTCTCTTAAATCATTGATAATGGGTGTAGGGGAGGGGGCTAATCAATTTTAAGGTGGCAGATGGAAGATCTAATGTAATGTGTAAACCATCACTAGCATTGGTTGCAGCAGTGGCAGTAACTGATGGACCCGGCTGTGCAGATAAGGATGCTGACAGAGATTATGTCACAGGGAGAGCCAGCGAACTGTTGCTTCATGCAGCACTGGAAAACTTCGCTGCCCGTGGTGATGCCATAGGGCATGCGTAGGAAGACGTAGCACCCAATAGGGGTCATGAAGGCAGTAAGCAAGGAAGAGGCTCTGTCCAGAGGGATCTGCCAAAACCCACACTTGGCATTCAGGGTGCTAAAGACCGTTGCACCTGGCATGTCAGTGATCACCTGCTCAATGGTGCAGAGTGTGTATCTGTTTTGGTCAGTTTAATATTTCATAAGACCCCTATCTGTCTTGATTGTGATTATTTATAATTAATTAATTTCATCTGATTTTTAATTTGGTGATTAGTAATTATTCATTTATTATTACCATTCGTCTTGTCAATCATTGCCTAATGTGTGGAGGGGAGGGGGCTAATCAATGACTAGGTGGCAGCTGGAAGAGTTCTATCTGGCTGCGACTTCTGTAACTCTATTGATCGCTAGAGTGGATTCAGGTGATCTGGCTTGCTAGGATGGTGTTCCCTTTGCTCACTGCTTCACATGCGTCCCTCGTGAAGCTGCGCGCTCTGTGGAGGAGAATGTCCTTTGCCGGTAGAGAAGTACTGATCTTCTCTCAAGGTGTTACGACTCGTAGCTGCACTCCCCTGCTACAACCTCAAAACAAGCACCAAGACCCCTATCTGGCTTGATTGTGCACTGTTTACACAGTGCAGCCGAGGAGCAGTGGGCGATTGGTGCAGCAATCAGTGGAATGCAAACAGTTATATGCATTTCAAAGACAAGTCCCTCATACGAATGACTCTCAGCAGTGGGCACCAGACCAGACAGGTAAAAAAAAGTTTAGCCGCCCAAAAAGAAGTGTAATTGCAGCCGCCCACAAAGAAATGTAATTGCAGCCGCCCACAAAGAAATGTAATTGCAGCCGCCCACAAAGAAATGTAATTGCAGCCGCCCCCAAAGAAGTGTAATTGCAGCCGCCCACAAAGAAGTGTAATTGCAGCCGCCCAAAAAGAAGTGTAATTGCAGCCGCCCAGAAAGAAGTGTAATTGCAGCCGCCCACAAAGAAGTTTAATTGCCTCTCAGCAGTGGGCACCAGACCAGACGGTAGATACGGCAGTATAGGCAGTGAGCCCCAGACCACACAGGTAGAGATATACGGCAGTATTTAATTATTTATTAGGCAGTGAGCCCCAGACCACACAGGAAGATATACGGCAGTATTTATTAGGCAGTGAGCCCCAGACCAGACGGTACATACGGCAGTATAGGCAGTGAGCCCCAGACCACAAAGGTAGAGATATACGGCAGTATTTACTATTTTATTATTTATTAGGCAGTGAGCCCCAGACCACAAAGGTAGAGATATACGGCAGTATTTAATTATTTATTAGGCAGTGAGCCCCAGACCACACAGGTAGATAATGATATATGGCAGTATTTTATTAGGCAGTGAGCCCCAGACCAGACGGTAGATACGGCAGTATTAGGCAGTGAGCCCCAGACCACACAGGTAACTAGATATACGGCAGGATTATTTATTAGGCAGTGAGCCCCAGACCACCAGACTGGCAGATTCAGTGCAGGCAGCACCAGTGGACTATATATATTTATATTATATATTTATTTAATATAATTAATTAATTAATTATTAATATATATAATAAATGGCACAGCACAGCACCAGAGGTATGCCCCAGCACAGAGGAGACAATAGTACTACAGCCAGGTACACAGTTAGACTGTTCTCCTAAGCAGAGGAGAACAGAGTACACAGCAGCACTGAGGGAGACAGCCCCAGCAAATAAAATAATTAATTACAGCACAGCAGCACACCAGAGGTAGACCGCACAGAGGAGACAGTAGTACTACAAGTACACAGTAGCACTGAGAGACAGCACCAGCGATTGCAAAAGCTCAAGGTCAACCTCAAGTTTAAGCCCCAGCAGCAGCACCAACACACCCTCTCCCAACCCACTACTTGACTGGAGTGAAGATGGCGGGTGAGGCAGAAACTTATAAAGCCTCGCGAAATCCGACGCCGGGAGATGACGTTCTAATCACGTGGACGGACCGAGTCAGGCGGGAATCTCCGAGCGCTGCTCGGAATCGGGCTCGGAATGATGACGTCCGTGGGTGCTCGGATCCCTGAAATCCGAGCCCGCACATCTCTAATCTAAAGGTATCTTTTTATTTCCACCTGTTAGAGGTTTCTCCATCTCCCCATAGAAGTCATCAGGTCCAATTTTTATAAAAAGGTGTGTAGGGGCAATATAGGCCGCCCACGACTATGAACGCAATGGTTAACTATATCAGCCGTGTAGTGTGTATGGGGCGTAACTAGTCTAGAATTTTCTAGAGGTTTTATTTTCCTTTTTACATAATGGTACTACTTCTGCTAATCACTAGTCCCTTGGCACAAAGCCAAATGAAATTGATCAATTAGAACCCTTCAGTGAATGCTATTTATTTTGATTTTGCAGTCGCTTATGAACTTCTTTCACAGTAAAATGAGTATTAGTGGGTCAGTATCATATTTGCTTTTCCCCTCCCACTTGCTCCTCTCGAATACACATTGATAAAAGAAAAGTGTTCAATTCCTCTGTTTTTCCTTGTTATCACTAATCCAGCCGCCTTTCTCATTTCCTATATTCATTTTTTTTTTAACCTTTTACCATTGATATACTTAAAAGTTTTTGGGTATGTCTTTATTTATATATCAGTTTAAACCTAATACTTGTACTTTCATTACCCAAGGGGATGTAATTATGTGTAAAAGGTTTCCAGCATCATTTTAAAGGCATCCCACATTTTCTTTGTGTTCTTTCCCTTAAATACTGCATCCCAATCTATGCTGCCTGCTTGCTGTCACAGCTCGCCCGGTCAGTATTCAACTGACACACCACCCCCCCCCCCCCCCCGCGCGCATACGCTGATTCCCCCTTGCTCCGTTTTTGGCTAAATGCAGCGGGCTCCCTGGATTAGCCGCAAGCCTCGCTCTGACAGCGAGGATTCCCCCGGAAAGTAGAATAGGGTGAGCGGCTGGTGAGGGGGTTAAAAACAGCGAGGATCACTTGTTTTCTGCCATCCCTGCCATTTAACCTCCTCGCTGGCCGCATTGAATACGGGCCTATATGATTATAGTTTCCCAGATTCTCCCCTTATTGTAATATTTGCTATAAACTTTACATTATGGCGTGGGGTTATTTACACAGGTGTGCAGCGGATTAGTTTGAGCTGTTGAGGAGGTAAGCAAATTCAACTGCAATTTGATTTCAAGTGCAATTTCTTTTCAAGTGCGGTTACATTCAATATGGAGTTAAATACAAAAATGCCTAGTTTCAAGGCTACTGTACTTTATAAGGGGTTCAGTTAGTCAAAATCTGAGTGGGATCAGGATTGAAAATCTCACCCAGTTTATATCTTGTCCGTTGTATGCACAATTGGAGCAGTCGCTCCAGGGTGCACATACATCAGGTGTCCGCGTCCCCTTGCTGCGCTCGCCACCCTTTCTATTCTCAACTCCACGCCGACGTGGATAGTGGGGGTATGAAAAGGTTGTAGGACGCGTACCGCCGCCGCTCGCCACGCTTGAAACGCGTTGGAGAGAGGGACGCAGGAGAAGAGCACACTCGCCGCTGTCGGAAGCACGGACTGCGACTTCCGGTTTCAGTCTAGCAGCCGCGCTGAACAGCGCAAGAAGACGGGGACGGAGAAAAACGCCGGTACCTTGAAGAACATCACAAGGGGAGGTAAGACTAGGGAAAGTTAGGGAAACCAACGCTCCCGAATATTACCAACGGCAACCTCCGGGAAATCACCCCAAAATTACAACCAAGTGCGCTCCAAATCCCATATACAGAGGCAAAAACTCCAAGAGCTCCAGAAGGAGCTGTAAACATTTTTAAAGCAAACCACTTTGTATATCATAGTGTATTCTTACTATTATCATTATTTTTTAATTTTCCTTTATTTTATCTTATTTTATTTTTCATCCCAGTTTTTTTCCGGCATGCACAATAATACAAGCGCTTGATTTATCAACCATATTGCTTAACCCTTCCCTATCGAGCAGCTTATCAGAGCGCATCGACAACCTTTTTCTTTTACAATTGGCCTAGTTTCAAACGGTTTTGCGTCTGAATCCAGGCACCCCCCATGGCTTTTTACTGTGGAACTACAAGAACCACAGTGACCTGTCAGCGCGCGCTGCTGCTGGCCAGCGCTACGCTGATAACGTAGCTTACATAAGGAAAGCAGCCACGCGCTGCGCTGAGAACAGCTAGAGCGGCACGCGCACAGTTAAACAGAGCGTCTGGCAAGCTGCCAAGTTTCATACACAGAGTGCGCGCGCGGCGGCGCCGTGAAACTACACAAGTACCGCTTACTGTACCGGTATCGTGATCCGGACCACGTGCTTACGCATCACAGCCGGCTCCCATTGCAGTATATGCAATAGCGGGAGCGTGTGTACCAATGCACCCTACTATACCGCAAGTTCCATGCTGCGTTGCATACAAAAATTGCAGAAACCACTCAAGAGGTCACATCTGTAAAATCTGACAAATCACTTTAAAGATATTTTTCTGTATTGCAAATTGCTGTGAAGACGTTCATTTGATAAATACTTCATAGCTACAATTTTGCCACCATTAATAATAATGCACTTAACAGCCATTTGACACCTTTTGCCTTACACCCACTAACAGCCTTCTATATGGTTCTGCTATCTGATACTGCTTTCACATTGCAGAAATGGGTAATGACACGATATTCTTAAATGGGACTTTAAAACGGGTCAGAGCCTTGAGACCTTTCACATTGCAGCCTTAAACGTTTTAAAATGGAAAAAAAACGGCAATATACCGTTTTAAAACTGCGATGTGAAAGGGGTATTAGCTTGCTTGGGATCTAGGATGGTATATTCTCCTGCCCCACTCTTAAATCGCTTTTTTTGCAGAAAAGGCAGAAAACAAATTGCCATTTTTAAACTGAATCTCACATTTAATGGAAAAGAAAGAGTGTGGGTTGCGCTTCTATTAGCTGCTCAATTTGAAATATAGATGCTGGTAAAAGATCTGTATATTGAGCACTTGTATTTTATAGACCAAATTTGTGCCATAAATGTGTCTCAATAGCGAAAGGGACTTAATAAAATGAAAATACAAATAAAAATAAATAAAATAATATTATAAAAAGTAGTTGTAATAAATAAAATATGGAAAATGTTATTGTTGAATAACATTTGATTTTGACCATGTGGTCAGATCGATAGATGTTAACAGCTCTTTATTAAGCAATATGAGGGGTGCCGTGATGTCCAATATAATGAGCCTGCTGGAGTTTGTGGAGGTGTCCCGGCACACTGGCTTGCTGTGCGGGAGACTAGCTGACCTTACCTAACCGCAGAGCCAAGTCTGATATTATTATCGTTTATTTATACGGCACCACCCCTGCACCCTCTGGAGTTCCACTATGAAAGCAGTATCACTCTAGGAAACCACACGTAAAATAGTTACACACCAATGCAATTTCTATCAGTTTTCCTTACATAGGGTGACTGGCAGACAATTGTATAGTTATGTTTGCATTGCCGACACAGGAGTGTTAGTTGACTAATAACGCTCCTGCAATGGTGTCACTGTCTCGGGCTCGGTATGGTGAATACCAGAACGGGAATTTGGCTCAAAATAGCAGAAACAATGAACAGAAATAACTGCAATTATTTAATTTTTGCAAAAAGCACCAGGCCCGAATCCTCCTTATTTTATATTCATTGATGAGTATGAGGTGCAAAGAAGTTGGAGGAAATTAACTGATGTCAAATTGGACAGTTTCTTACCTTCTACTGACCTGCTCAATCTCCTCCAAGTTGTAGAGGAACAGATTAATGCATGTGGTCTGTGTAGCGGGACCCTCTGCCAGTAAGTCCTAGAGAAAGAGACATTAAGAAATAAATCCAGTTCACATTTCTTAACCTTTTGAGTGCCAACATCTGTGAGAGATGTACAAAATATCTGCTAAAAGAAACTCAAAGCATTAATATACAATAAAAAATGTTTTTTTTCTCACCTGCAAGAATCTCTGTCCAGTACAGACCGACATATATGTTGCCGACACATTTGGGTTCCATTTACTTTCTCTGCGAAAAGACTCTTCCTTGGTCCAAATATCCCCAACCGAAACACAGAGCACCGGCACTGCATGTTTCCTGCAATGGAAGCCAGGAAATCTAGCAACGCATTACACCTAGGAAAGCAAGGTTTCTAACATTACTGTCCAAACCAGCAGAATCGTAATATACTGTAATAATGCACAATATTGATAAACTAAAAAAATTGTCACACATTTTTATTTCCATCTGAAAGTTCACTGTACTAATAATCAAATGGTTAACAAATACAAAAATGATACTTAAATGCATGCATCTTTGTGCATCTGCTGTATTACCAATGTTGACATGAAATAGTCAGGAAAGTAATCTACTACATAGAAATAACACATACTGGACTTGCACACCCACCCAGGTTGGCAGGAAGGCTCCCAAAAATCGTATGGCCCTGCTGGCCCCCTGGAAAGGTGGGCAAGTCTCCTGAATCCTCATCGTAACCATGCATCTCTAATGGCTGCAGAGACAAATGTAACAATGTGGCACTTCGTGGAGTGGCTAAAATCATGTAAATTAAGCCAACATTCATCCCCACCCCCCAAACTGCACACCAGCTTCTCCACTCCGGGCTTCACCCAGAGAACAATAAAATAGGTAATTAGGTTCCTCGCATATTTATTAATGGTTAGGTGTTTTTTTCTAATCACTAAAAGATGTTCCCAATAAATCACAAATACCCCTTTCATACCGTACAGACCCGGAAACACTGCCCCTAGCCGCTATGTAGAGGCATTTGTGCTGGCACCATAGGGGTTAACACTCTGAGGTGGCCAACCAGTCAGAGACAAAGAGCATAAAATATTTTTAGGTATGCTCAAGAGCCAACATCATTTGTGTGCCAAAAATTGGACATTAAATACATTGAAAAAGGCAGATTCACATAA
This sequence comes from Crinia signifera, assembly GCF_055691185.1. Taxonomy (NCBI): domain Eukaryota; kingdom Metazoa; phylum Chordata; class Amphibia; order Anura; family Myobatrachidae; genus Crinia; species Crinia signifera. The sequence goes on from NC_139226.1 coordinate 65,741,979, forward strand.
CAAACAGGTGCCTGTGGAGAGTGGGTTTCCTAGAGATGCAGTTTTGGTTTATTCGGGGGTCAAGCCCAAATAGATAGATGTATAGAAAAAGAGGGTGGTGGGGGTGATGATGCTCCTACTACAGCAGTTTAAATCAGAAGTAGCAGCAGAGTTTCGATCTACTATCCAAGCCTTTCAACAGACAATAGACGATATCGGGGGTCGTACAGATCACCTCGAGAACAAAATGAGTGAGGTAGTTAACTCCCACAATGATCTGATCTCCAACCATGACTCGCTACAGGCTGAAATGGAGATCCTGAAAGACAAAGTTGCTGATCTGGAAGATAGGTCGAGACGACAAAATATAAAACTCCGAGGAATCCCTGACAATATTTCAAACTCCAGTCTCAACGACTTTGCAGCTGATTTATTTAAAAAGCTCCTCCCATCCACCAATGCAGCGGACCTATTGATAGATCGAATACACAGGCTACCTCGGTCCAGAAATGCCCCGGAAGGCTCTTCTAGAGACGTACTGCTACGTATGCACTACTATCACATAAAGGAGGCTATCCTGAAAGCCGCTAGACCCTCGGAAGACTCCCACGCCGCCATGGGCCACATACAAGTATTTGGAGACCTGTCCCAAGCCACACTAGCTAAGAGACGCTCTTTCTCTCCAATCACGTCTATTCTCCGAAAAGAAAATATCCAGTACAGATGGGGATTCCCTACTAAATTGCTGATTTCGCAAGATGGCTCCACGATAGCGGTATCCTCTTTGGAGGATGGACTGCAACTTATTTCTAAATGGAACATCGCTGGGTCTTCACCTCCGACCTCCCCTGAACGCAGCCTTCAGCAGGACTGGGCTGTGATTAGCTCAGGGAAGTAATTACTCGGCTCCAGCCTTGTACCTGCTTATCGACTCACAAGCACCACAACTTCTCTGCCATAAATATGACTGTTTTATACGTTACAGGCCTTATTCAAATGTTTAATATGTGAATTTTACACTTCTTCAGCAATGTTCTATATATCCTATATGGTGGGTTACTGATTACAATTTAATGTACCTCAGAAATAAGGTTGTAAATCACAACTCTAGTAGGCGTTAAGACTCATTTCGGCAGACATTTGTTGAGTTTGTTAACTTTTTGGGGTGCGGGAGGGTGGTTCTCTCCTCCTGACCATCTCCCCGCTAGGTTGCCATGGTTTGGCACCTCATTGTGCTCCCAAGAGGGAGCATTTCAGTTTCCCCTTTTTCTCTTTCTTTAATTTTTATATACCTCCTGTTCATTACCCTCCCCTACCTCCACTGTTCTCACTTTAGAAACCAGATCTATGTGATGGCTCATGTTGTGGGAAGTCCACAGCACATGACCCAGCCCACATTGTACTTTAAATATGGTTAACATCATCTCTATGAACGTGAAGGGGCTAAACTCCCCTCACAAACGAAAAGTGGCTTTGAGATACTTTTCTAAGCTCAAAGCTCAAGTTGTGGCAGTACAGGAGACCCATTTTAAAAAGTCGGCACCACCACTCTTTACCAACGCAAAATTCCCACATTGTTACATGGCGTGCGGCCCGGCCAAAAAAGCCGGGGTAGCTATTCTCATATCCCAAGACTGTACATTCTCCCTATCCAAACAAGTTACTGACCCAGAAGGCCGCTATCTAATATTAATAGGGCGACTAGACAATGTGGAAGTCACTATAGTCAATTGCTATGCTCCAAACTCTAAACAACTAGCATTTTGTCGTAAGATATTAGAAATTACCCAAAAACATAATAGAGGAGCCTTGCTACTGTTAGGCGACTTCAATACAGTTTTAGACCCCACTATAGATAGAACTAGAAAACCAGTTGTATTGCCTAATCCACCCCAGACAGAATCCAATAAAAACCTTAGAATGCTCCTAGCAGAATTTGATTTATACGATGTCTGGCGGACTAAACATCCGTCAGTAAGGGATTACACCTACTATTCACATGTACACTATACTTACTCCCGCATAGACATGGCTATTTCAGATAGATGGTCACTGCCAGCGTTCAGTAAAGTTGAGATCCTCCCTATGACATGGTCAGACCACTCCCCTCTCTTTATAGCTTGGGACATCAGTAAGAGGAGCGCCCAGCCCGGGCCATGGCGTTTAGGTAGACAATCCCTTACAAACCCAAAGGCGCACCAAGAGATTAGCAACTCACTTCAGAACTATCTGAGTGAAAACTCCCCAGTGGAGACCTCTGTATTCAACCACTGGTGCGCTCTTAAATCGGTAGTCAGAGGCACGGCAATACAGACGGCTGCAAAATTAAAAAGAGAGTATAACATCCGATTTGTAGAAGCGGAAACTGAAGTAAAGAGACTTGAGGCAATCCATAAATCTAATCCCACAGATAGGGCTCTACTTAAATCCCTGATGAGTGCACGCGAGGAATTAAACAAATTCTCCCTAGCAGAGGTCCAGCAGAATATTAAAAAACTTAACCAGCAGTACTATATTTTGGGGAACAGAGCAGGCAGGTTGCTGGCACGCAAACTGAGGGGCAGGAAAGCCAAAGAAAAAATCCACAACATAACCTCGGATAAGGGCAAGAAAGTCACAGACCCAGTCGAGATTGCTAATGTATTTGCCACATACTACTCCAGTTTATATAATCTCAAAAATGACCCCTCCACGCCCCAACCAAAAACAGAATTAATTGAAAAATTCCTTAGGGATCTGAAGTTACCTAGACTGTCCCCTGAGGCCTGTAAGGCCCTTAATGAACCCTGGTCTCCTGAGGAGGTCTCAAAGGCAATAGATTCCATGCCTCGAGATAAAGCTCCGGGACCAGACGGTTTCCCAGCAAACTTCTATAAAACCTTTAAAACGGAATTAGCCCCAGTCTTAACAGCGGTCTTTAATGAAGCTTCTGACCTAAATGACTTCCCCAAAGAAATGTTAGCAGCGCAGATTATAACCATCCCCAAACCAGGGAAATCCCCCTCCTTGGTGCAGAACTACAGACCTATTGCCTTACTCAATATTGACATAAAGTTATTCGCCAAAATGGTGGCCAACAGGCTCTGTCCACTACTACCAACTCTTATTGACCCTGACCAGGTCGGCTTCGTGCTTGGTAGACAAGCCCCCGACAACACACGTAGAATGTTTAATGTATTAGAACACTGCGCTAAGAAAAAGGAAGCAATGCTCCTCCTATCGTTGGACGCAGAAAAGGCCTTTGACAGGCTGCATTGGGGCTACCTCAGAGCCGTCCTGCTCCAGTTTGGGTTCACAGGTAGAATACTAGACTCCATCCTGGCCTTGTACTAGTCACCTTCAGCAAAGGTATTCGCAAACGGGTGCCTCTCCTCAAGTTTCTCCATTACCAATGGCACAAGACAGGGGTGCCCTTTATCCCCTCTGATCTTTGCCTTGGCAATCGAACCCTTGGCGGCAAAAATTAGAAGTACAACATTAATATCCGGTCCAGAACTAGGAGGCCTTTCTCATAAGATTTGCCTATTTGCAGACGATGTTTTGCTATGTATTTTGAACCCAATAACTTCCCTTCCAGTACTACATGCCGTCTTGACAGAATATTCCTCCGTCTCCTAGCTGAACACAAGCAAGACAGAAGTTCTCCCATTTTTTACCCCGCCCGAAAAGTTGTCTAGACTTAAAGATGAATATAGGTACGCCTGGCAATCTAGATCTTTGAAATACCTGGGAATCCAGCTGGCCAGTGAGGCAGACTGGTTAGACTGCAACTACGGCCCCCTACTAAAGGCTTTTGAAGGCCTAACCAGAGACTGGATGCTACAGGAAATTTCTTGGCTGGGCCGTGTAGCTGCAATAAAGATGGTACTCTTGCCAAAACTTTTAGATCTGTTCAGGGCAATCCCTAGACTACTCCCAAAATCCATGTATAATAAGTTTAATAGGGCACTTATTAAATATGTCTGGAAAGGCCTAAAACCAAAAATAGCCAAAAACATTTTAATACGTTCTAAACTAACTGGGGGAGTGGCATACCCGGACTTAGAACAATATCACCGTGCATGTCTCCTGTGTCAAGTGAAAGATTGGTTTACTCAGGAAGCCCCCAAACCATGGGTTTGTTCGGAGAGGGCATACATAGGGCCTTGCAGTCTAGATGATCTACTTTGGATGCCGTCCTCTTCTTTCCGCTCACTGAATATAAATAACTCGGCTATAGGGACCACAGTGAAGGTCTGGCACGAGAGTATGTCTGGTGGAGGAGACATTACCCTCCCTGCCCCCCTTCTGACCCTTAGGTCGGTAATGAGCTTGATACCTAATTTAAATCTGCTAGATTGGATATCTAGGGGCCTGAGTAAGGTAGGCGATTTGTATATTGACGGTCACCTAGCCCCCTTTACTTATTTACAAGAAACCTACGATATTCCTAAAGGTGACTTCTATAAATATTTACAGTTGAGAAGCTGGTTATCCAAATCACTTACCTCACCGAATATGTCTCCTTATATTGCCCCTCTGACCCAGAAGCTACTCTGCAACCCCAACCACAAAGGAGGAATATCCAAGTGGTATAACTTTCTGGTCAACCGGAACAACACGCCTAAACTTAAATCTCAGGCCCAATGGGAGAGAGACTTCCAAAGAACCTTGCAGGATGAGGAATGGGACCTGATATATAAGTTATGCTTTAGAGTATCGAGATGCATTAACCACGCTGAGATGTTTTTCAAATTAATCCACAGGGCGTATTACACTCCGGAACGCCAACATAAAATATGGCCTGATATCTCTAAATCATGCTGGAGAAATTGCGGGGGAATAGGAACCATCTTCCATATATTTTGGGAGTGACCCCTGTTGAGGCCCCTTTGGAAGTCAGTATTTAGCATGATTAGTAAGATAATAGGCGAAATGATTGAACCCAACCCGGAAACGGCCTTACTCCACCTATTTAGGGGACAATTGTCCACAGACGAATCTTATGTCCCTGGACACATTCTGATAGCTACAAAAGCAGCTATTGCCCAGTTATGGAGATCAGCGAGCATCCCTAATATGGCCTCGATTTGTAATAAAGTTCAGAAACACTACAATTTCGAGACAGCAGGGGTGCAGTACTCCTCCTCCCCTCACTCTATACATGTAAAGTGGATGGGGTGGACTACATATAGGGAAGACGCGGGTCATATAGTGGAGAATAGTACTTCTGTGGCTATTAGCCTCTTAAACTCCCCAGTATCCGAGAGTTAAAGTTCTAGAGAATTTCAGCAATATGTGTGGGCTCCACATAATACTTACGGACCATCCTGTTACTCTTTCAGTACTACTATGTATGTATAGAACATGATGTATGTGCAAAGATTATAAATTACACTGGTTTCTCTTTGTGTTACTTTTAATGTGTATTAGCACCCTCCCCCCTTCCCCTTTTCATTTTCTGTATCCCTTCCCCCAAATCTGTTGAAAAAATTCAATAAATATATTATTTAAAAAAAGAAAAAGAGGGTGGTGTGAAACTGCTCTGCGTGTGTACACATGCAACAGGTGTAAAATATAAATTTGGATTTAATACATTAAGATAATACAATATACATTAAAAACAAATGGGGGGTTAAATGAATGAGCTCAATGGCAATAATAAAATAGCTTGTACCAAAAGGGGATTGTGTAAACAAGGATAGTCACCCAGAGAGTCCCGGATAGAGGTGTCCAGTGTCCGTTCCTATAACTCCACTTTGTTGAGACCAATCACGGTGGCAGGGACTTGGAAGATGTATTTACTCCTTAACCAGGGACCACCTGATGGTCTGGGGAACTACCTGGTGCGATGGAGAGTGATAAAGTCCCAAAACTCTACGGTTGCTGGGGTGGTCTGTGGAAGCTGGTCCGGGCACAAATGATGAAACCAAATTTTTAATCCAAGGGGTGGGTGTCCTCTGTTTAGATACACCAACGCATTTCGCTTAGCAGCCTTTTCAAGGTGAAAAGGCTACATCCCAGCATTCCTCAGTTCGTTTTAGGTGCCCACCAGAGTGGGTACTATGCTGAAGGGCTGCTCTTGCAACCATACGATAGAGTAGCTAGGGTATTTGTTTTTTTTATTAATATTAAATCTTAGTTAGTGCAGGCACAGTGTGATGCTTCCAGGGGAAGTTTCCTCACACTGACAGCGCAGCAGGCGCTGCTGGGCAATTCCATATGGCCCCAATTGAAGGGGAGACACAAGAAATGGAAGAAACATTCAGCAGGAGCAGCTCACAGGGAAAAAAAGGCACCAAAGAGCCTCCCATCCCGCTGTAACAAGGACTTTGGTCTCTTCCTTCACTCTGCCCTGGCGCCCTTTCATCCCACACTGTGCAGAGCTGGAAGGTGATTTTTCCCTGCAGACAAAGTGACAAGTTTCTTCTGAGGAGACGCCAGTCCCGGTGACCACAGAGGGTCAAACAGCAGACAGAAAAGTACACGGGTATATAATGCCTTAGTACAATCGCCTGACATAGTGCATGGTGTTAAAAATCATGACAGAAAGGTGTAATGCTGCTGTCTTAGGGGAAGGAGCGTCGGCCATGTTAATTAACTGCAAATTTTGCAGGTTAAAATTAACTGCTGAACAGATGGACCAGGGGGATATTTGCCCTGCATGCGAATCTGTGCCCAGTGTGGTGCAAGCCCAGAGGGCTGAGCAACCAGAGCCTGTATGTGCAGCTGCTCTGGGAAGGTCTGTATCTGACTAAAGCTGGCCATACATCAGAAAGATCGATCTTAAGATCGATTGCGCTCATGATTGTGTACAATTTCCCTTGAAATCCCCGGCAGTCCTTGGGTGGTTTTTGGACTCACAATCTGCATACAATCCATCATACAATCCATCTGCTGATTGATTGTGTACACAAGATGTGCACGCAATCTGCATACAATCCATCTTACAATCAATTGAGATTGTATGATTGGGTACAATATCTTTCTGATGTATGGCCACCCTTAGTACAGGCTTTGAACAGAGAGATGAGTTAGTGAGATCTCCCAGGCCATTGTCATCCTCACAACCTTCTGTTGGTTCTATTCCTCCCGCTCAGGGGGCCCCTGCATTTATACAGGCAATGCAGGACACTGCTCACAGTGTGCATAAGATTAATGCTTTTCTGAAGCAGTTTACTAAGGAGTCTGAGGTGTCTCCCAGAAATCTTTTATCAACCCCACCTATCTCTAATATAGACTCTGAGGAGGACAGGGAGTGTGTGGAAGACATGTCATGGGATCAGAGGGAAGAAATTGAATCCTCTGTCCCTGGTGTTGATTATTTCATTTTGGCTGTTAAGCAGGCATTACATTTATCTAGGTGGCTAAGGCTCTACAACAGGGAGTGTTCAAGAGTTCACAAGACTGCAGAAATGCAGTCACTTTTCCTTCTGATGAAGGCATGCAGGAATTGCTGGGAGGGACGTGGAAAATGCCTGAAAAGAGACTCCTTATGCCCAAGAGGTTTTTGAGTCTGTACCCCATGCCATAAGAGCATGTAAAATTGTGGGAAAAGTAGTTTCTCCGGTCGATAGGCTGTCTAAAATTACTGCTTTGCCTGTGCAAGGGGGTGCTGCATTTAAAGGACCCAGTAGAAAAGAAGTTAGAGGAATGCTTTAAAGCAGTTTGTTGAAGGTGTTGGATTTACTCTGAGGCCTATTATTGCTTCTGCCCGGGTCTCTAAGGCCATGATGGCGTGGGCAAATTCCCTGTGTGCTTTACTGCAGCCGAATTCTGAAGCATTTGCCTTGGCTAAAAAGCTAAAGACGGCGTAATATACCTGTGAGGCTGGAGAAGAGGGAGTCAAAATAGCTTCTAAGGTGTCAGCTATTTCTGTGATGGCCAGGAGAGCTTTATGGCTTAAAGCATGGGATGCCCACAATGAATCCAAGAAGTCTCTTGAGGCATTGGCTTTTAAAGGAGAGTTGCTTTTTGACTCTGAATTGGAATCTCTCATTAAACAGGCTATGGGGGGAAAAGAGTAAGTTTCTTCCCATGCTGGCAGCCAAACAGGGATCTTCCAGGTTTGCTGCCTTTCGCTCGTCCTTTCGTCCCTCCTTTAGAGGGGGTGCTTCCTCCAGAGGACAGTCAGGTAGAGGAAGATTTGCGGGGAAAAAAAAGAAAGAAAAAATCTGCGCTACCACTTAGATGCTGCTGGGTAACTTGTAGTACCACCTACTAAAGAATAGGACAAACAAGAATAAAAAAAAAAAAGTAGGAACTCGCGCTTCCTATTGAGGTGAATATAACAAAACAGGTGAAGTCTTATTTGTGGTGAATACTCCTTCTCCTCCTTTGTAGTTTTTTGCTCATGATTTATTCCTCAAATATAAGACAAAAATAAAATCTCATGGTGCAGATTTTCCTTAAGTAAAAAACATACAGGTCACAAAGATATAATGTGGTGCCCGTACCGTATTGGGGCCTTTCCTCAGGTCAAAGATTATAGCGTCGACTGGGGGTCGCTCATTAACGTGAGATTCCTTTTCAGCGTTCCTCCAAATTTCTTCAAACATAAACATATGTGGAGGAAACAATCATTGTGTAAAAAGCTAAATTTATTTACATAAAAATGTACATAAAGATTAAAAGAACAAACAACACCTTTACCCAGGGAGGCACGCTCAAGAAAGGCCCTTTTGGGGGCGGCGAACTCTCTCCTGGAGGAGGGCATGGTAGTTCCGGTACCGTGGGAAGAAGGGGTTTTACTCCATTCTTTTCTTGGTGCCCAAACCGGATAACTCATTCAGACCAATTCTGAACTTGAAGTCCCTGAATCTCCACTTGTGGGTGGATCACTTCAGAATGGAATCTTTGAGAACAGTTCTCAAGCCTGAAACCGGGAGAATTCCTAGCGTTGGTAGATATTCAAGACTCTTATTTGCCCGTGCCTATGTGTGAAGAACATCAGTCTTTGCTACGTTTCACGATAGGGGATTTACACCTGTAGTTTTGAGCTCTTCCCTTTGGGCTGGCGACAGCTCCAAGGGTGTTCACAAAAATTATGGCGTCATGGCAGCAGCACTCAGGCTCCGGGGAATTGTTATCCCGTATTTGGACGACCTCTTGTTCAAAAGCAGAGTTAGCAGAGAAGCTGCAGGAAAATCTGTCATGGGATTGACGTCCTTACCGATCAATGTCCAGGAGCTGCGGGCGGCCTGGAAGACACTGCTGCAGGTGGAAGAAGTTCTAAGGGAATTCCCCATTCGGATCCAGTCAGACAATGCCACAGCTGTGGCTTACCTGAATCACCAATGGGACACATGCAGCAGGATGGCAATGCTGGAAGGGTCTCGGATCTTCGAGTGGGCAGAGGCCTATGTACCAGCCTTATCTGCTGTGTTCATTCGAGGAATTTGGAATGTGGGAGCGGATTTTCTCAGCAGAGCAGATCTCCTGGAAGGAGAATGGGCGTTACACCCAGAAATGTTCCAGGAAATTGTGGCTCTTTGGGGACTCCCAGAAGTGGACTTAATGGCGCCCAGACAAAAATTGTCAGATATCCAGATTCTGTGCTTGGACCAGGGATCTGTTGGTATGGGAGGTGGATGCCATGACAGTACCCTGGAATTTCAACATAGCATATGTCTTCCCACCAGTACTCCAACATTCTGAGCTTTTCAAAGGCGTTGTGGTGTCTGCCACTTCGACCAGACTTTACTCCGGCAACGGCCCTTCCTTCATCAGGCCTGTCCCTTGAAACCTCTATCTTGAAAAAGAAGGGTTTCTCAGATGCAGTTATCCGAACCATGACTAGTGCACGGAAACCGGTTTCTGTAGCTAATTATTATAGGGTTTGGAAGACATACATTAGATGGTGTGAAAGAGACAAAGTTCACACTTCTAGATTTAAAGTCTCGAGACTTCTGGAATTTTTACAAGATGGATATTCTTTGGGATTAAGCCTTCAATCATTGAAGGTGCAGTTGGTTGGCCTTGTCCATTTTCTTCCAGAAGAGAGTGGCCTTATAGACAACCAGTGGCTCCTTGGGATTTATCTTTGGTGTTATCTGTTTTTCGGAAACCACCGTTTGAACAGTTAAGGTCGGCTGACCTAAAGTTTCTTAATTGGAAATTAACTTTTTTGTTGGCGATCGTGTCTGCAAGGCGTGTAACAGAGTTAAAGGCTTTGTCTTGCAAGTCTCCGTTTTTGGTGTTCCATGACGATAGGGTTGTGTTGAGAACAGTTCCTAAGTTTTTGCCTAAGGTAGTTTCCTCTTTTCATTTAAACCAGGAGATTGTGATTCCAGTGTTTAGTCCTCCTGAGGAGGTACAGGGACAGATTAAAGAAATTGGATGTGGTTCGCACTTTGCGCATTTATGTGGACAGGAGTGAAGGAGTTTTGTAAAACTGACTTGTTATTGGTCTTGTATGATGTTCACAAGAGAGGCTGGCCAGCTTCAAAGCAGACCATTGCTCGATGGATAAGGTCGGTTATTGCCTTTGCCTACACTAAAGTAGGTAGACCACTGCCCTCCAGAATTAATGCTCATACCACCAGGTCAGTTGCTGCCTCTTGGCCTGTGCGCCATTGGGCTATGGCGGAGCAAGTATGCAGTGCTGCCACTTGGTCCTCTGTTTACACTTTCAATAAATTCTACAGGTTCCATGAGTCTGCGTTAGAGGATGCTTAATTTTGGAAAAGCAGTGATGAGAACTGCGGGCCTTAGCGTACCCTCCCAAAAGAAAGGCTCTTGAATGTCCAATGGTTGAGCTGTGTCACCAGGATGGATGAAAGAGAAAAGGGGATTTTTGTAAGAACTAACCATTGGAATCCCTTTGTCCGAATCCATCCTGGTGACACAGCGATCCCTCCCTTGCACTCAGTAAGTAATGCCGTTTCAGGTGTTGTCATGTTATGATGGTTATAATTACTTGATTGTGCATATTAATATGTTCAGGTGTTGTACTGAGTTAATGTATACTAGTGTTCTCTGGAAGTTGAACTGAGGAATGCTGGGATGCAGAAGGGAGGAGCCTGCCTCTGAAAGCTTTAGCATAGGTGCCTGGCTCCTTCGGACCCTCCTACTGTACATCCCATGGTTGAGCTGTGTCACCAGGATGGATTCAGAGAAAGGGAAGTTCTTACAAAAATCCTCTTTTCATCAGCAACCATTACTGTTCGCTAACAAAAATGCAACACTCAGTAATGTGGTCGCTAAGCCGTGTGTGTGTGTATGGTGCTTTAGATTGATCATAGGGTATATGTGATCTGATGGAATTTATTCAAATATAACTTTTTATTAAGTAGTAGCTAAAAGAGTTTAAGTCTATCTGGAGAAGATAACCAGAGAGAAAATAAACAGACAAACAAGAAACTGGAAACCATCCAGGTCAGAAAACTGTAATGGTTCTGACAAAACAAAACAGATAGGCAGTCCACTTGGAGCTTGTGAATTATAGACGCAGATTGGATCCTACTTGTGAATGAATTAAAGTTTATATTGTCCCGTGCCCGACATATAAAAGGTCACTGGCATTCTTAAATGTAATACAGGCATTCTCCGTTAAGGCATTTGTAATTCTGCTTACAATGAAGCGACGCTGAGGAAAATACTGTGTTTCCCTGCCTACGTAAATACATTAATTGCTCAGCACCCTACTGGTGGAAATAAAGGGCCCTACACACAAAACGATGTGTGTAGGAGAGCGTAATGAGCGATGCTGGATATCTCCGTCATTGCCAGCAATACACAAAAACAGTCATAATAATTTGAACAGCAGAAATTGATTTACAGCATAAACAAAGCCACAGATAGATACTTTAAACCTTTGCATTTGATAAACACATAATTGGTGCTTCATAAAAAGAATGTGTGAAAAAATGTTTTAAAAAAAAAAATGGTTTGACTAAAGGCACTCTTCTGCTGTCCCTGTTAGAGAGAGGTCATGTTATCATAGGTCATTGCAGAGGGACATTCCTCAAGTCGGGGATGAGAGAGAGTGTGATAAGTAAGAAAGATGCACAGGTATCAGTGCTTAATCTGGGGTTCCGAAGGTGTCTTTTAGCTGACTGGGTTCATCAGCGGTCACTGTTCACTATTAAAAGGGAAGTTTACTAAGATTGAATTGGTACAAATGCATGCATTCATACCCATTCTGTTATATGGCTGTAAACGCTGCATCTTATGTTTTACCATCATCCGAATGCGGCTGAGTGTTCAGAAATATTCGGCTGTATATAAATGCATTCGACATCGATAGAACACAGCCGTATGTGGCCATAGTGCTCGATGTCATCAGCACTAAGGGACCCACTAGTTCTACAACAAAACCAATAGTCAAATAACACACACACATATATAAGAAAAATAAAACTTGAATACAGTCTACAATCACTCATACATACTTGCCTATGGATTCCACTGTAGGCCTGTCCTCTTGTCCAGTAGAATCCATAGGTTTACCTGCGGAAGGAAATTAGGGTCGACAATGGCTAGCATGACAGTCAAAACAACAACATGGCTTTTTCACTTTTTATTTTTGCCAACATGTACCGACAATATTTAACATAGGCGTGTATGATGGGAACTGCCCATAGGAGTCTACATGCTGTTTTATTTATTTTTTTTCCAATTTTTTTTTACACAGAGCAGCATTGCAAGGATCTGACTGATCTGAGATGCTGACGCATGGTAAGTATTTGGTGAGTGTAAATACAGCTGACGAATATGAATGGATACGAACGGCTACGACATCGGAAAATGCAAATGAGGAGAATACGACAACTTAGTAAATTTATCCTAATTTCCATTTGTATTTTTGAGTCATACAGATGGAGCTGCTCTCTTTAGACGGGGACCTAGTGAGACTATAGTCATGTGCCAGGTCTGCAGTCTGCCAGAGATGTGGCGCACAAGACGCGCCCACCATTTGGGACTATCCAGCAGAAGTTTCAGCGGCAGGCTTTCCAGCACAGTGCAGCTCTGCTTTACCGCTCCCTGAACTTGCACCAACCCCAGCAAACCTGCACCGAGGTACACCAAGCATAGCAATGGAAGGCTCGCCCGCCACCGCTATTCTGCCAGAAACTGCGATATTGTGAGTTGGCAGACTGGCTGAGAGCAGCTCCATCTGTATATGGCCGATCCCATTCGGTAATTGCCCATCTTAGTAATTTTCCCCTAGTGTTTAAAACCTCATGTATAGACAAATAGTTGCAATGCAAGTGGGGAGGGTTCCTTTACGTCACCAATAGTTTGATTATGCAATTTGATTCAAATATTGTGGGCTGATATCCTGTGCACAATGGAGGAGATGCCCCAGATTCCCCCATATAGGCCATGAGCGCGGACTATAACGGCATACAATTGCACATGCAGTGGGTTCAAAACTTTACATGCAGGGCACAGGACAATCAAAACTTTAATTTATTCACATGTTTTTAAAGTTGGAACCATTAGTTGTCTGACTGGATGGTTTCCAATTTATTGCTTATCGGTTTATTTTCTCTCTAGGTATCTTCTCCATATAGACTTAGTTACAACTTAATATAAGTTATATTTTAATACATTCCAGCAGAGCACATACACATATACCCTATGATCAATCTAAGAGTACACCAACTAAAAAGAGTCTTCTGTTCTACTTGTACAATATATTTAGTTTTCAGACTCTGAGAGCACCACCAACCACCTAAAAGAGGAAGTGTGTTCTCTCTTATGGTGTGTACACACGTTAGATGTGCCTTAAGATCCTATCCACGATCTGATCAGATAGGATCGTGGATAGGATCTTAAGGCACATCCGATTTTCATCCTATCTTGACTATATAGTGCAGATCTGCACTATATAGACAAGGCAGCCAAGACTTTCTGGCTTCCGATACGTGAACGCGCATCGGGATCGGATCGGGATTGCAAGGGTTAAAACCCTTGCGATCTGCATCCGATGTTGATCCGATGCCAATCCGATGTTGACTATATCGTCAACATCGGAAAGGAAATCGGACCGTGTGTACACAGCATTACATTCATTTGTGAAGTTGATCCTGCACTCAATATTGACCCCTATAATTTCACAATATATGATCATTTGGGGCCTGTGCTGAACAAAAATGGTAGTTGGGACCTGATTAGCTGGTTAGTTATCACCTTCCTTTTTGTAAAAACTTTATCATCACTTCACCAGAACCTAATACATCTGCCCCCTTATGTGTTAAAATAACACATATGTAAGAGTTCATGTGGTTATTTAAAAAAAAAAAAAAAAAAAATCAGCAATTATTTCTAATCTTCTGTTAATTCCCTTTTCATTTTTGTTCATTGATAAAAACAAAACTGTACCCACTTCTATTTTTGGAAGCACTCTTAAGGAAGAGCTCACTTACAAATTGGTACTTGATGTGAGATTTAAAAAGAATTTAAATTGGTGAGCAGCAGTGGCGGGTCCCAGGCAGCAACGGGTTCCGGGCTGAGCTCCAAGGGAGTGGGGGTGACCTTGCAGTTGTGCTTCTGATTGTGCACATGTTCCATGTTTGGCAGCAACAAGCATTTTGCCTATCACTTTGACTAAGTAAATAGTTTGACTTGGTCCTGTATTAACCCCTTCAGTGGCAGTCCCGGAAATTTTCCGGGCCACGCTGCGGTGCCGCAGCGGGCAGTCCCGGAAAATTTTCAGCCATGCCACAAACCTACAGGTGTGTGCTAGTGGTGCCTGCAGGTGTGCACCACTGGCGCATCACCTGACCAGCGACCCCCACCAGGCAGCTCCCTCCCCACCTCCACTGTTGTAAAGCCCCCCCCCCCCCTCGCTCCGGCGATCGTAAAGAGCTCCCCTGCCGCCGCCATTACTATGGGAGAGATGGCGGCAGGCTTGGAGATGTTCAGCATGACTCGGGGGACTCTGGATCGCTCGGGTGCCCAAGTCCTCCCGAGCCGCCGTGAACATCCCCAAATGTGCCGCCTGCTGCCGGTCAGTGTGCTTGTATAATTGGCAGCAGCCGAAGGGGCAGGGGAGCTCCGTTAAAGATCGCTGGAGCAGAGGGGCTGGTTCACAGGAGGGGAGGGGAGTGCTGGGACTCATCTCCCTCATCAGTGGATGGTTTTTCCGGGACAGGAAAAACCTGTCCTATTTAGGTACTCCTGCCCCAGAAGAACCCATCACTGAAGGGGTTAACAACCCAAGGCACCTTGCAAGAACCACGCAGCACCTCAGAATGTCTAGACACACAGTCTAATGCCGGGGTTTAATAAACCTGATAACATGTGTACTGATCTGTCCGATTCAATATTTTCAGTGCCTCTTTTGCGATAATTCAGGTACTCTAGTCATTTACAGTCTATGCTCAGGTTGTGCACAGGAATGCCAATTTGTATAATTAGAAAAGCCAACAAACAAGTTTTGGAAGGCATGATTACAACACAGGGAGAGTATGTAATTACATATATATGTGTGCCTACCCACCCATGATTGCTAAGGAATATAAATGCTGCAGTCAAAATTAATTAGTAAGAGGTGTAGGTAAGTATTAAAATATATAGATACACCATAGAATTGCAAGATCAGCTCTCATTTACTGTAATAAGAAGCTCCAAATTAAACAGTAATAAATACACTGTGTGTTTAAAAGAAAATTAATCAGCACCTGGCCCTTGATTTTTGCACCCTGATGACTGATTTGTATTTTGTCCTGTCCCCTATGCAGAAATGTTTATAAACCATGTATCTGTCCTACATTATCTTGTACTGTAATGCTTGGTAAACACTATGAGATATGTGTATGCAGTGACATTATGGGGGGTACCCTGCATCAGCAAGTGCATACACATTTGTCAATGTCAGCAGCAACGTAGTGGAGACCATGCTAAATTCTGCAGCATGACCCTAGCTGGGGATGTCCTCCATCATCTTTCATGTACAAGCAATGGAGGACAGCACTGACAACAGACAAGAGCATGCATCATCAATGACATATTGCATATGCACCATGAAGATTTTGTAATTCCAGCTATCAGAATCAGCAAAATCATTTATTTTATCATCTAGTGCAGTGGTTCCCAACCTAGGGTACTTGTACCCCTGGAGGTACTCTGCAGATAGGTTGGGGGTACTTGAAAATAATATTGGTAGTGGCGGAAGAGGCAGGTCTCCAGTTACCGTGAAGATGAACCATGTTGGGTCACTTCCAATACTATCTGTTGCATCATCAGGGTCTCCTCATAATTTTGCCCAACCAGCAATCTACTGGGAGCTACCCACACTGCCCTCAGACATCAGCAATCATCTGCCTCGCAATGACACGGATGGAGGAAGCAGGCATTAATCCTACAGGTGTTAGCGGGAACCACGGAGTTGTACACAGCCAGCGGCCAGACACAGAGGGACCCAATTCCTGACCACACACTACTCCTCTGATTCTTCTTATCCCTTTGAGTGCCAAGTGACTTTGTCAAAACAGGTGTGAAAATTGGCAAGCAAACATTTTTATTTATCAGAATGACCTGTAATGTTTACCTTATATAGGAAATACAGTATAATCTTTTTTTTTACAAAACATTTTTTTTATTAGAGTTCATATAACAAATGTTAGCGATGCTTGCGCTTTTAAACAATATTTTGCACATCTCTCACAGATGTTGGCATTTTTAGCAGCTCTAAAAGATGTTGGCACTCAAAGCGTTAATATTAGGACATGGGGATATGGTCATTGGGTCACCAGGAAGTAGGTCGACATGCAGGAACGTTGATATTTAAAATTGGGTACTCTTTACTTATCACGGCGCCCATCGCGGGCATTGAATGCACTAAAAAAAATCGGGTGCGACGCGACCGACGCGATGCCCGCGATTTCCCATAGGGAACAATGTTAAATGTCTCAATTGACCCGATTTTCCTGTTCAATGCCTCAATTGACCCGATTTTTCCATAGGAAACAATGTTAAATGGCCCACAGAGGCCAAATAGGCACCCTGAAGTGTGAAATGGCCCCCCCAATTGTTAACGCCACCCCACGATCAACGTGAACCCGAAGCGTGGCGAGCGCAGCGGTACGCGTCCTATGACCTTTTCATACCCCCACTATCCACGTCGGCACCGATTTTTAGTGCATTCAATGGCCGCGATGCCCGCGATTTTTTTACCTGCAATGCCCACGATCAAAATCGTGGGCGCCGTGCTAGGTAAAGAGTACCTAAAATTAAAAAAACACAACAATGTTATCCTGTGATTAAATACATTTATAGAGACTTGCTCATAAATGCTTCCTTTTTACAGGTGTTGCTGTGTCATCATGTCCTAGAAAAGCAGTACCACAAGTCTTCACAAGCCGTCTTATTGATGTAGGCACATGGTATTTATGTTGGTAAAATACTAAATCAGAGTGACTAATTCATTATGTTAACATTGTCAAATTGCTTTTAAATATTTGTGGCAAATTCTCTGAAATTTTCAAGGGATTAGTCGCAAAAATTAAGTAACCCCCGTATGTATCACGGAGGAAATCTCAGATCCTTGCTGTGATCCCTCCTGCCCTGCCACCAGCCGCATCCCCTATAGGGATGCGCAATGTATCAATATCGGACAGCATCGCAGAGGGTACCTGGGCTACCGCCATTCTAAGATGACATTAGCCCATTGTAGCCTATAAGCTACGGACCACACTGCCGGCAGCAACCCTGTCCCTGCGGGGGAGAAAGGATGGAATATTGCAATGCAATCCTGGGTGTTAAATGCCATGCAGATCACATTGCATATGGGATCCCTTAACAAATGAGTCCCTAAAGGCTTTTACACACTGGGCGACTGAGCTGAAAGCACCGGGGCCGGCTGTCCATTTAAACCTTTTGAGTGCCGGCAGTCTTGGAACTATATCTATTTCATTGCTTGCTAGCAGTGATTAGTTGTATGGCACCTGCTTTATTTATTGGACTTTTGTTTGTGATTGCACAGCACTACTTTTATTACTCTCTGCTCCTTCAAGTAACATCATGGATCATGCAGGAGTATCGGCTTCCCAGGATGCCCCTGGGTGCCAGAATGTTTCCATTGCTATTGGTACCACCTTTACATATACACCAGCAGAGATAAGTGATATCTTGTTTGAGGTTGATCCTGCACTAGCTGCAGTGGATCACAGTATCGATGAATTGCAACATCATCTATTTAAATTACGCCGGCGGGAGATTGATTTCCAGTTGTATGGATCCTCCTTGTCGGATTACTATCGGGCCAGTAAATTGCCCCGCGGCTTTCGCATTAAGAACACTCCTACGATTGGGCGTCATAGCCCTGAATTCGTGCGAAAATGGATTGGGATCTTGAATCGTGCGTCCCTGGACTTAATTTTCCTTGTGATTGAAGAATCAGGTCGGGAACTGCAGGTGACAAAAGCCAAAATTGCCTCATTTCAAAATGAGCACCAAGAGGCTCTCAATGATCCTTCTAATGCAAATAGTCTGTTGAAACTTGAACAACAGTGTGAGGCCTACAGGAGAGATCTTTTAAAATTTAAGCGCAGTAAACGTAGTACAGTTGACTCTGACTACGACGAAAATAGGGTCTACGGCTGGTTATCAGGAGATTACCCTGAACGTCGACAAGAGCCCGGCCAACGGCGGTGGAAGCCGTGGCAACAAAAACACGGCAGAAATCGCAATCGCCAACAGAATACCCAGAATATGAGTGATAGTGAATTCGCCATATCAGAATCTGATGATGCGAATGAAAATCAATTTGCCCCTTTAGCCGAGGCAACCTCTTCCAAAGGAAAGCGCGGAAGAGGCAAGCCACCCGCAGGGGCAAATAAAATAACAGAATTAAGAAGAAATCCACCCCGGATCCCGGGCCCGAAGAAACCTTAATTATCAATTTATCCAGCCGTAACCTTACACCCATTGAACTTTCTGTGCTGTCCAAAGGCCTCTCTTTCGTGCCCACTAATTTTTTCGATGAATTCGACTGGCGTTGTGACCACCATCGATTGTTGAGAAAACTTCGCCTTAAAGAGTTCTTTCAAGCCAAACCATCCACGACCCAAGTTGTTTTTTTTGACAAATTTTTTGCGTCATCCTCAAGATCAAAGTTTGACCCAGTGTAGACGAACCCGTCGATCAAAACATTTGGACGTTTGATGGATGATTCCGTTCACAGATTTTTGGCAGCGCCTGGAAAGGTTTCCAAAAATTTGTCTTCCGCCGAGGCTAAAGCCCTCCAAAATCTTGGTAGCTACCAAGATATCACAATTAGGCAAGCCGACAAAGGCGGTGCCATTGTGATTCAGGATCTTCATGAGTACCAAGAGGAGATCTATCAGCAATTGGCTGACAAAGCGGTCTATTCTAAACTTCCAGGAAATCCAACTATGAAGTTCCAGCAAGAACTGGGACTGATCCTCAAAGCAGCTGTGGCTGAGGGTCATCTATCTGCCAAAGTGTGTGAGCGGATTGTGGTAGCGGCCCCGGTGGTTCCTGTCCTGTATACCTTACATAAGGACCCCAGGAAGCCACCGGGTCGTCCCATAATTTCAGCTCGTGGTTCTCTTTATCAGTCAGTGTTTTACAACCCCTGTGTCTTCAACAGTCTTTTTTGAAGGACACTACTACCGTCCTCAAATTGCTGTTGAAATTCCCTGAGGTGCCACCTGGGACTTTATTATGCTGTTTGGACGTTTCAAGCCTGTATACGTCTATACCCCATGTAGGGGGTTTGAGGGCAGTTCGTTCCTTTCTACACAGGCACCTGGATAAAGCATGTTTCAATCATGATCTATTTTTGAAATTATTGGGCCTGACTTTGGAGCGTAACTTCTTCCTCTTCGATGGTAATTTTTACCTTCAGCTGCGAGGGTGCGCAATGGGGTCGGCGGTCGCACTCTCGTACGCTAATATATACATGTTTGATCAGGAGGATGATATGTTCCTAAGTCGGCCCGAGGTTAAGCAACATCTGCTCCTGTACACCCGCTACATAGATGATATCTTCATCTTGTGGACAGGAGCGTTTTGAATGTTTGATGTCTGAGGTGAATAGTAGTGACTCTACCATCAAGTTTACGTATTCCTGTAGCGAGACTGAGGCCCAGTTTCTTGATGTGGCGGTTGCGATCAAGGATAATCGATTATCCACTGATGTGTATTATAAAAATGTGGATCGCAACACGTTTTTGATGGCTTCTAGCCATCACCCCCCAGCCCTCAAACGTGGTCTCCCTCGCTCACAGATGCTGAGAGTGGCTCGAGTGATCAGTGACCCCCTGATTGTCTCTGAACGCCTGGATCAACTGATAGCCAAATTTGTTTCTAGAGGCTATGATCATGACCTCTTGCAGCAGCAGAAAGCGCAAGTCTTGTCCTTGCCTCAATCGACATTACTTCAGCCCAGTAAACGCCAGTCTAGAGAGGTACTGCCTTGGACCAGTACGTATACAGTGGCCAGCCCATCCATTCATTTTGCATCTAAAGCACTTTGGCCCACTGTTAAAAGTGATCCTGACCTCCCTGTGTTTAGGGATGTGCGGCCTCTGGCAGCTTTTAAGAGGGGTCGCAATTTACGGGACCGTCTTGTGAAGACAAACATCACGGGGATGAATATACCCCGAGCCCCTAATGTTTATATCAAGCCTCCTGGCTGTTATAGCTGCCACAGCTGCATGACCTGTAGACACATGGTGACATGCAAAAACTTCAAACACCCGCATTCTGATCAAATGTTTGATATTCGTACAGTGTTGACCTGCCGGTCAGAATATGTTGTATACATTATTGTGTGCCCCTGTGGCCATTACTATGTCGGCCAGACGACACAGTCGTTCCGGGTGCGGATGGCTCTCCACAGGTCGGCCATCGATTTGGCGCTCGGTGGTAGAGTCATTGACCAGCCGGTGGCCCGGCATTTTAAGGCTGCAGGGCACTCTTTATCCTCTCTCAAATATTTTATGATTGATACTGTTAAAGATTCACTGCGAGGAGGTGATAGGGCGAAACGTTTGATCATCGCTGAATCACGGTGGATCTTTCGCCTAAACACGATTCACCCCTATCTTCTTAATGACAAAATTAGTTGGAATTCTGTAACCGCATAGTTGTGTTACATGTGATCGTGGTATTCCATAACATTTTGTTCTTACATTATGATGGTACTCTGACCTGTATTTTTTCTTGTATTTTCCCTGTATTTTTTCATGTATATTTCTTTAATTTTCTCTTTATTTCAGTTTTGTTTATTGTTGCATTTTTTGTATATAGATATTATACACTATTATGGTATGGTGTTCTGCTGTTAATATGTCCCTCTCTGCTTGCTTTAGTCTTCAGCGGCGCAATGTCTGGACGATGTGCGTGTCACCGTCATGGCCGCAGTGGAACGCAAACAGCCGAGGATGCTAGGCAACCCTGCTGAATGCTGGACCCGGAAGTGAGGTAGCCGCCGTCCGTGTTCCGGCGTCTGCACGTGCAGCTGTTGATGACGTGACCAGCATGATGGAGGGGCGTGAGGTACAGACAGTATTTATGTGGTGAGTGTTCACTGTTTGTTTGCTGTAGGATTGTGCTCTGAAGAAGGGGGTCAAACCGCGAAAGCTCAGCAATACAGATCCGTTTCATCTGTTGATTTTGCCTCCCGAGTGCCAATCATTTCTTGGAGTGTTGTATGATTATTCATTGGGGCACCGGGCCCGCTGGTAAACAAAAACGGCATGGGGTCCCCCCTCCTGAGCATAACCAGCCCCGAGCTCATTGAGCTGGACCTGGTTCTAAAAATAAGGGGGACAAAAATCGTAGGGGCCCCCATATTTCTGAAACCAGCCCTGGACTCTTGAACCGGTCTCGCTCTCGCAAGTGTTGTAATGCATCCGCCATGCACTGCATGGGCGGGAGCATTGCGCAAGGAGTCCAGCAGCCGGAGCTAATGCCTGTTAACAAGGTAAACGGTGGAAGGCGTTAAGGGCCACCTCCTTTCCCTGCTGTCCCTGGCTGCCTCTTGCACCGCTCCCCTCACCCAACCACCCAGTGACCGGCAGCCTCACTCATGAAGACCTCCCTTCCCCAGTGCTGCATATTCGCATAAACCTGTTTGGGGGTGACAACTCCCCCCCCCCCTTCCTCCACACTGTCACTTTTTATGCCCACATGTATAGAACGCTGCCCGTGTGTATAATGCCCGCATGTATATGCCGCTGCCAGTGTGTATAATGCCCGCATGTATATGCCACTGTCCGTGTGTTTAATGCCCACATGTATAGAACGCTGCCAGTGTGTATAATGCCCGCATGTATATGCCACTGCCAGTGTGTATAATGCCCGCATGTTTCTATGTATATGCCGCTGCCAGTGTGTATAATGCCCGCATGTATATGCCACTGTCCGTATGTTTAATGCCCACATGTATAGAACGCTGCCAGTGTGTATAATGCCCGCATGTATATGCCACTGCCAGTGTGTATAATGCCCGCATGTTTCTATGTATATGCCGCTGCCAGTGTGTATAATGCCCGCATGTATATGCCACTGTCCATGTGTTTAATGCCCACATGTATAGAACGCTGCCAGTGTGTATAATGCCCGCATGTATATGCCACTGCCAGTGTGTATAATGCCCGCGTGTTTAATGCCCACATGTATAGGCCGCTGCCCGTGTGTATAATGCCCACATGTATATGCCACTGTCCATGTGTTTAATGCCCACATGTATAGGCCGCTGCCCGTGTGTATAATGCCCACATGTATATGCCGCTGCCTGTGTGTATAATGCCCACATGTATATGCCGCTGCCTGTGTGTATAATGCCCACATGTATATGCCGCTGCCTGTGTGTATAATGCCCACATGTATATGCCGCTGCCCGTGTGTATAATGCCCACATGTATAAGCTGCTGCCCGTGTGTATAATGTAATTTTTAAGTTGATAATTTTTATATGGCCCCCGAAGGATTTTATAAATATCCAAATGGCCCTTGGTAGAAAAAAGGTTCCCCACCCCTGATTTAAACCTTTTGAGTGCCGGCAGTCTTGGAAATATATACTCAGGTAATTCAAGAAAAAATTATTATATATATATATATATATATATATATATATATATATATATATATCTCTTATATATTTGGCTACATCTGTCACTCAAAGTGTGTCTGAAGCTGTAACGCTGGGTGGAGCCTCTGACTCACATGACAAAGAACCAGCCCTCTCCATGTTACACAGCAAAGACACAGCTACTCACCAGACACACCAGGTGAGCGCCCCACACCTCCATACCTCCCAACATGACCCTCTCCAGGAGGGACAGAATGCTCTGTTTGTGGACTTCCATCTTAATTTATGATTGTCATCACCTGTTTTAAACAGGGTAATTGATAAGAAAGGTGTTTAAGCACAGGTGATGGTAATCCATAAATTAAGAAGAAAGTCCAGAAACAGAGCAATGTGTCCCTCCCCCCCCATTCACGGCAAACCCACGATTAAATGGCACATGCAAAACACTGACATGGCTATGGTCGACAATGAAAAAGGTTGACATGAGTTTTTGAAGATTTATTTTTCACTTTTTCAATGTTTTCATATTCATTCTCATGTGTCGACATGGACACCAATGAAGTGCCACACTTATGTCAACATTTACATGTGTTGACCTATCTGTGTTGATTTTTTCTTGTGGCAATTCGCGGAACCCCCGGCGACCCCCCTCCCGCGATTCACAGCACACCCCCCCCAATTCGCGGCGACTCCCGCGATTTGCGGCCCCACCCCGTGACACACCCCCTCCTGCGATTCGTGGCACCCCGCGACCCCCCCTCCCAAGATTTGTGCCAACCCCCCAGGCACCCCCTTCCTTGCGGTACCCCCCGCGACCCCCCCCTACCGCGATCCCCCCCCTGTCATTGTGGCAACCACCCACCCCTGCGACCCACCCTCCCACGATTCACTGCAACCCCCCGCGTCCCCCCCTCCCACGATTCGCGGCACCCACACCCCCCCGCGACCCCCCCCTCCCGCAATTCACTGCATCCACCCACGACCCCTCCTCCCGTGATTCGCGGACACACCTCACCTCCTCCCCCCCCCCCCACCCCCGCTCGCGATTCACGGCAACCCCAGTATTAAATGGCACATGCAAAACACTGACACGGCTATGGTCGACAATGAAAAAGATTGACATGAGTTTTTGAAGATTTATTTTTCTTTTTTTAATGTTTTCATATTCATTCTCATGTGTCGACATGGACACCAATGAAGTGCCACACTTATGTCAACATTTACATGTGTTGACCTTTCTGTGTTGATTTTTTTACAGTGACAACTATGTGCGCGTCAACCTTCACATCATCAACCAATTCTTTATATAACACCTGTTTTGTTTTACTGTAGGTGTTTTAAGTCAGCTCTTTTACTGCTACTATTACTGTTTATGTAAATGCATTCTGAATGACAGCAACATCCTACCATCCTTCTACAAGAATATATAACCAAATAGGTGATTTATCGCGCCCCGTGCCCCCCCTCCCGCAATTCACGGACCCCCCGCGATTCACGCCCCCTCCCACGATTCACGTCACCCCCCGCACACCCCCCTCCCTCAATTCGCAACCCCCCTTCCCGCAATTCACGCCCCCTCCCACGCTTTGCGGACCCCCGCCCTCTCCCGCGATTCGCGGACACCTGCGCCCCCTCCCTCCCTTGATTCACGGCACCCCCCACGCCCCTCCCACAATTCACGGCACCCCTAAGCCCCTCTTTAGTCCCCCGTATACTCACACACCCCTATCACTACCCAGCTTCCTGCTCTCCTGAACCGTAACTTCCACCACTGGGGAGTCGCTGACGCTGTTTTGGCAACATGCCCCTATCATACCTCATAGCCCAGCCTCCTGCTCTCATGTACCCTAACTCCCACCCAGTAGGAGGAGACACTGACTCAGGGCCACCATCCTGTACTCCTGTACTGCCACACTGGACCCTCACCCACTGACAGAAGCTGCACAGTATCTCCCACCCTCCTCTTTAGTCCCCCTTATGTCCACACACCCCTATCACTACCCAGCCTCATGTTTTCCTGTGTCGTGACCTCCACCAGTGGGGAGCCGCTGACTCAAAAACACCCTACTATACTATTGCACGCACACACACCTAAACAACATGCACGCACAGCCCCCCCCCCCCCCACACCCACAAATGTCACTGTACCATCCACACTATCAATGTACATCTTACTCTGTAACCGCTTTTTAATTAAACAAAACAATACACCCCCCTTCCAAATCATATGCTCTCTATT
Organism: Crinia signifera; assembly: GCF_055691185.1. NCBI lineage: Eukaryota > Metazoa > Chordata > Amphibia > Anura > Myobatrachidae > Crinia > Crinia signifera. Next base: position 65,767,186 of record NC_139226.1, read on the forward strand.
TAACACATTTCACCTATAACTCAAGTTGCAATACAGGCCATCTTTCATACAATTCTAACCATCTTTCTCATATACAAATGTTCACAAATTAAGGGGGCGCAGCCCCTTACGACGGTGTGAAGAGCGCCCGTAGGGCGCGATGAATCACCTGGTATATATAATTTTGGTACTCTTTACCTAGAACGGCGCCCGCGATCAGAATCGCGGGCGTCGGGGGTAAAAAATCGCGGTAATCGCGGGCATCGCGGGTAAATCGCGGGTACATCAAAATCGGGTACCCGCGATTACCGCGATTTTCCCATAGGGAACAATGTTAAAAAGCCTGATTGACCGCGATTTTACTGTAAAATGCCTCAATGCCCGCGATTTTCCCATAGGAATCAATGTTAAATGGGCTACAGAGCCCAAATAGCCCCAATTAACCCTTAAATGTCCCCCCAATTTTTGTACGCCACCCCACGATCCACGCCAACCCGAAGCGTGGCGAGCGCAGCGAGCCCGCGAGGGGCGGCGGTACGCGTCCTCCGACCTTTTCATGCCCTACTATCCACGTCGGCGTGGAGTTGAGAATAGAATAGTGTGGCGAGCGCAGCGAGCCACCGAGCCCGAAGCGTGGCGAGCGCAGCGAGCCCCGCGAGGGGACGCGGATACCTTCACAGGTAAACGCGTCCCTTCGCGGGCTTCACAGGTGTCCGCGTCGCCACGGACACCTGTGAAGTCCGCGAGGGGACGCGTATAACTGTGAAGGTATCCGCGTCCGCTCGCCACGCTTCGGGCTCGGTGGCTCGCTGCGCTCGCCACACTATTCTATTCTCAACTCCACGCCGACGTGGATAGTAGGGCATGAAAAGGTCGGAGGACGCGTACCGCCGCCCCTCGCGGGCTCGCTGCGCTCGCCACGCTTCGGGTTGGCGTGGATCGTGGGGTGGCGTACAAAAATTGGGGGGACATTTAAGGGTTAATTGGGGCTATTTGGGCTCTGTAGCCCATTTAACATTGATTCCTATGGGAAAATCGCGGGCATTGAGGCATTGAATGCAAAATCGCGGTCAATTAGGCTTTTTAACATTGTTCCCTATGGGAAAATCGCGGTGATCGCGGGCATCGCGTCGCGGCCGTTTATGTGCTGCCCGCGATGTCGCGATCACCGCGATGGGCGCCGTTCTAGGTAAAGAGTACCATAATTTTTCTTGAATTACCTGAGTATAGGGATAATAGCTAAATTACACTATATAATGGTTTACCCTGGATCAATATCAGTCCTAATCCATGCAAGGAGGAACTTATGTATCATCTTATGTATTACTTTGTTGTCATATGTGCTCGTTATATGTGAGATTGATGTCAGAGTTATATATACACTTATACCGATATTTATTTATTAGCAGTTTCTCATATAGCGCACACAGATTCCGCAGTGCTTTACAGAGAATATTTGACCATTCACATCAGTCCCTGCCCCAGTGGAGCTTACAATCTATATTCCCTACCACATGTACATGCTCACACAGACATTCTAGGGTTAATTGTTTGAGAGCCAATTAACCTACCAGTATATTTTTTGGATTGTGGGAGGAAACCGGATTACCCGGAGTAAACCCACGCAAGTACAGGGAGAATATACAAACTCTGCACAGTTAGGGCCATGGTGGGTATTGAACCCATGACCTCAGTGTTGTGAGCCAGTAATGCTAACCATTACACCACCCGTACCGTTGCAAAATCCATTAAAAAAAACTTTTTAAATTAAAAATAGGTAATTTCCAGAAAATAAAATAAAAACAACTAAACAATGTAAAAGTTTCTGATTTCTATGGACCATCTAGACCAGGCTTTCCCAACCACGGTCCTCAAGGCACACCAACAGTGCAGGTTTTGTAGATATCCAGGCTTGAGCAGAGGTGACTTAATTAGTACCTGAGTGATTCTGATTAAACCATCTGTGCTGAAGCCTGGATATCACTAAAACCTGCACTGTTGGTGTGCCTTGAGGACCGTGGTTGGGAAAGCCTGATCTAGACATTAAAATGATTGCGTAAACATAAAGGGGCAGATTTAATAATGATTTGTGATAATTGCCAATTACTGTAGCTCCCAACATGCATCTGAAAGATGACTGATTGACTGAAGTATATCACTCATAGTTAAATCTTCTACATACCTTCCTGAAAAAAACTGTTGATATAGGTACTTTCATTCCATCTGGCTGGATTAATTCAAATAAAGATTGGTGATTAAACAGAGTTGATGTCATTCCAAAAACTTAAATACTGTATTCTGTTGCTGATATTCAATTAGGGCCAAAAAATAATCGCGTGTGAATAACCACGGCTTACGCAACGGAAGTTACGTAGGAATCTTTGCACACCACCACCCTGGGTCCACAGCACCATCTATAACCTTTAGTAAAGTTGTGGCAAGCAGAACGAGCCACTGTGCCCAAAGTGTAGTGAGCCCATGAGGGGACGATGACACTATTCTGAAAGTGGCTAAGGTAACTAGCGTAGCATGTGGCCACATAGGCGAATCTAGAAATATGGTAGTAGTTGGTCCCAGATCCAAATACCGAAGCAAGTCGGACCTTTGCGCGGCGAAGACGTGGGTCAAAAAGGGATGTGGCCTCATGGAAAGGAGGCGTGTCATCACAAAAAGCGGCGTGGTATTACACATTAGACCACACACCGTAATGCCCATTACAAATAAAGCCACATGCCATAATGACAATTACACATAAGGCCACACACCATAATGCCCATTACATATTTGACACATAAGTGCCTCTTATCTACATGCTCATTGCTAGGGGGTTCTTGCTTGATGCCAGGGGATTCATGCTCGTTGCCAGGGGCTTCTTGCTCGATGCCAAGGGGGCTTCATGCTCATTGCCAAGGGGGAATACATGCTCATTGCAAAGGGGAAATGACACTGACACCGGGCGCACACAATTTAAATAATTGACAGCTGGAAAGAGCTGTGTGCTGCCTGGCTGTATTATCACTGTCTAAGCAAAGCAGCAGCTCCATCAATATCTTTAATGTTCGGGCTGGACTGCGAGTTGCAAGCAGCCAATCACATACCTCCCAACTGTCACGATTCCGTCGGGACAGTCCCGATTTTCGGGTCCTGTCCCGACGTCCCACCCGCGGCAGGCATTGTCCCGCTGCGGGGGGGTGGCAGTTGGGAGACCCCCCAATGTAGTAGAATAGACGCTGTGCGCATGCGCACAGCGTCTATTCTCGTATGAAAATGAGGTCGCGGCTAATTAGCATAAGCCGCGCCCTCATTTGCATACGCCACGCCCCGAGTGTCCCTATTTCTTCACATGAAAAGTTGGGAGGTATGCAATCAGGAGCGGCATTTGTAGTATTGGTGGCCGCTCCTGATTGGCTGCCGGACCGCAAGCTCTTATTGGCTCGCTGTCCAGCGCAGGGCCATCTTAACAGCATTATGGGCCCCTGGGCAAAGAGGTGCAGTGGGGCCCCAACTTACACAACCACAATAATGTAAATTAGCGCCAGCACACAGCCACAGTAAAGACTTGTAGACATGCACTTTATTAAATTTTATATGAAGTATTGCTGAATGTCTCCAAGTAGCTATAGGTATATGTATCACATATGCTGCATTCCCCTATACGCCGCACTACGTCACTACTCTAACCCTATAAACACACTGTGACCCTTATACATGCACTGTGACCCCATACACACAGTGACCCAATATACACATGCACTGTGCCCTAATACGCACACACTGTGACCCTTTAAACATGCATTGTGCCCCAATACATACAATGCCCCCATACACAAGCCTTGTGCCCACATACATATGCACTGTGCCCTCATTCACGTACACACACATTTTGCACCCACACACACTTTACCCCCAAACACATGCACTGTGCCCCCCAATGCATATATTTACTGTACACACCCACATTGTGTACATACAGTAGCTGGACTCACCACTCGGTAGACACTCCAGTCAGTAGACACAGCTCCCCACCATTGCTCTGTCTATTTCTGTCAGAAGCATGAAGACAGACAGAGCTGCGCTGGCACTGGTAGTTCCTCTGGTGACCACATCTCCTCCTCTGCCACACTCCCAGTAATGCCCTGCGCTCTGCGGGGTGGGTATCGGCATCAGCACCAACTGTGTGCAGGTGACTTAATGACAGGGGATGGTGTATGGGTACACCTGCGAGGGGGCGCCAGGCAGTGCAAGAGCTGTGCACTGCTTAGCTGAGACTATACAGCCAGGCAGCGCACGGCTCTTGATGTCCAGCTGTAATTTCAAAATGTGTGTGCCGGCGGTCTAATGGGTCCACCCCTTAGATTTGCCTATGTGTGGCCGCAAAGATGAGGAAGCACCATGTTTTTTTTCCGGCTATCCAATTTTGGATGCCAGAAAAATAAAAAACACATTTTCCCTGAAAAACATGGTTTCATTGAAACTTGAGTGTTTTCACTTTAAAAGGCTTCCGAAAATGGGGCGGTTTTCAGGGATATTGCTTCGGTTGCTGGAGGCAGGTGAAACAAAATCTCTGATCCAGCTTTTTGGGGCTAATAGAATAAACCTGAGCTGCCACAATTACTTGATCATTGATCGGCATAAAGTCAGGTCCTAGACTGCATTAGAAATAAAAAGAGCAAACCGTAAAATAGGGACACTAGAGAAACATAAGAGATATACACTAGGAAGGATGGATTATTTTTGGAAGCTATAAAAACTTGGTCTCCTGTTTAAAGAGGAAGGTTACTATGTAGGAACAGGCAGCAGTCACCATCCTGACTCATCTCTGGAATGACAACAGGTCTCTGCAGGACACTACTATAAAAACGTCAGAATACATGTATAATGGAAACCATGGAAACTGCAATTATTCATGACAGATTATCATTGGTGCTACTTTATTATACAGTACAACCCAATACAAAGCTAACTTTCCACCAGGAAATGTCATCCACCATGAATGGCACATCCAGTATGCACTCACAACTACCTGAAGGAAGGAACACTATTGTATGTACATCGTATGTTACAATACTATTTCCCCTACCATTCGCTTCCTGTCTCCTGTCCTCTTCCTAAATAAGAAGCCAAATGTCTGAGTGTCCTCTGCAGCTTCCTGAGGCCGGCCCAGTGACGGAGCGATGTTTCACTGCCAGCTGAGGGGGAAAAAAAGTGGCGTGGGCGGGCGCATACAAACTACACGAGAAGTGTACAGGGGCAGGGCACTTGAAATAATAGGTGTGGTTTACAGGGAGGAGCTTAGAGACGGAAAAAACGGTTCATTAAGTTGAGCCGGGATCCGGTGGATCCCGTGGTGGAAATATACGGATCTTTTAGACTGGGACTCGGCTCACTTTTAACAAAAAGGGGAATATACATGACCAGGTAAAACCACTGATCGATGGCTGGGTGCAGAATCGCCATCGATGGAAACCATCGATGGCGTCTGCACCGATGGCGTCTGCACCGATGGCCATCCACTGTACTCAGTCTACAGAGGTAGTACATCTCAGCTGCCACAGATGGCAGCACTGAGATCAGGAAAATGCATTGTAATGGAAAACGAAACTTAAACTGATCACCTTTTGGGGATCAGAGGCTCACTCGTTCTTGAATGTGATCCGTTCAAAAGATCTGGTTCGTTCGTGAACGACCCATCTCTAGAGGGAATCGGTACATCTATCAGAATGAACTTAGGTCTACAGTCATTAGGTCGACCCCACTAGGTCGACTGGCAGGAAGGTCGACCTGACTTAAGGTCGACATAGGCCAAGGTCGACATGACTTAAGGTCGAATTTGCATAAAGGTCGACATGAGGAAGGTCGACTGGTCATAAGGTCGACATGGGTTTTTCACTTTTTTTTATCCGAATGTCGACACAGTCGACATGGACACAGTTGGCAATGAGGATCGGACCCTCGCATCGCTCTCTTTGCTCGCAATGCTTCGGGCACGGTGGCTCGCTTTGCTCGCCACAGCTTTAATAACCTCCTCCACGCCCTAGTGGATGGTAGGGCATGAAATATCGCCTGTCGGCACATGTCGGCTCAAAAAACAGTGAAAAACCCCATGTCGACCTTATGACCAGTCGACCTTCCTCATGTCGACCTTTATGCAAATTCGACCTTAAGTCATGCCGACCTTGGCCCATGTTGACCTTAAGTCAGGTCGACCTTCCTGCCAGTCGACCTAGTGGGGTCGACCTAATGACTGTAGACCTAAGTTCATTCTAATAGATGACCGCTTCCCCTCTAGAGGAGCTGCCTGCATGCATGCGAACAGACAGAGCAGTGACTGCACTAGCACCAACGATTATGGTACCGAGGTAAACCCGGTGCAGGAATAGCAGACTTTTTATTTCATTTTTTTATATTTGTTTGTATTTAAATAAAAAATATAGTCCCTGTGGTTGAGTTTACAATTTGCGGCACAGCCTATGGTCGAAACTGTGCTGCTAGAACTACGTGTGTGTTCCATGGCCAAATGCTGCTGGGATGATTTAAAAGGGGCAGACTAGATGGGCCTGGCCAAATTGTTCTTATCTGCCATCAAATTCTATTGGTGACATTTAATGGGAGACGATTTGTGTTTTTTGTGGAATTTTCGCGAAAAACGGCTGAAATCCCGTTTTCGCATATTTAATGAGGTGCGAAAAACGCCCAACATAGCAGATTTTGCCGCGAAATCGCACTTTTAGAAAGTGGGATTTTAACTCGTGCCGGAACTCACATCCAGATGTTTTCCCGTTGAAAAGTATACAATTTGCATATTTAATGAGATGCGAATGTGGGAAATGTGTCTTAAATTCGCCAAAAAAACAGACCAGGTTCTGATATGTGAGTTGACCAGAACCCTGCACAGATCATTGAGATCTGTGCATGGTCCTGTGGTAAAAAATGTGTTAAAGTGTTTTTTTGGAAAAAAATTGCGCAGGGAGTCAGCGCTACACAGGCTGTTATCTGCACGGGAGAAAGCCCGTTCAGCCCGCTGACAGTGCAGGCTGACCGGCTCTGCTGCAGACAGACTAGCGCTGGATCCTGGATCGGTAAGTATGTGGGTGTAAAAGTGAGGTGTGTGGATGTGTATGTAATAAAGTTAAACTTCTCTGTGTGTGTGTGTGTCTTTTCTTTTAACATTCTTTTTACAGGTGGACTACAAGTCCCAGCGGGCCCATTAATGTCCCGCATGCTGGGACTTGTGGTTCTCCAAGCCCCAGCCTGCGGGGGAGGTCTGCTGTCACTTGTAGTTCTCTTGTATAAAGCAATGTAAGGATTGAAAGATTTAACCCTTCAGCCCTGGACGGATGAAGCCTGGGGGGGGGCTTTATTGGGGGGGTCCCCACTCCTCCAGGCACCCCGTCCAAGGCTGACCAGCCACGGTGCTCATGGTATGGCCGGGAGACCTCATGTAAAAAGTGTCCCCTGGCTGTGGCATGACACTGCGGGCTGTTGGAGCCCGGTGCTGGTTTCAGAAATACGGGGGACCCCTACACTTTTTGTCCCCTGGAACCAGGTCCGGCTCAATGAGCCCGGGGCTGGTTATGCTCAGGAGGGGGGACCCCACGCAATTTTTTTTATTTTTTACAAACACAAAATCGCACATTAGCTCAAATTCGCACATTTTTATGCCTAAAATTTGCACATTTTCATGCTGAAAATTCGCACATTATCGCACGTTTCTTGCCGGAACACGCACCTCATTAAATATGGCGAAAAACTGAAGTGCGAAAAACTCATTCCATTAAATGTCACCCTATGTTTCTATGTGGTGAAGAAGCTAATTTTGTCACCCTGCAGCATTCTTCTGCGAGTGTGCCCCAGCTGTAATAGGAAATGGGAATGGGAAAATGGAGCTTGCAGCCTCCCCGTTATCCGGTTTATAGGTTTACAGTCTATGGCAAGTCGGTGACTGTCAATAGGTGAACTCCAAAAGGTCGACATGCAGAAGCGTAACATGAGTTTTCCATTTTTTATTTTTTTTTACATTTGTACTTTTGTATACTTTGACATCCACATGGACTTCGATTGGGAATGGTAAAGTGTACCCAGCACAGCGAGGGTACAAACTACACTAATTGGGGATCCATGTCAACAGGTGTTGACACTGACACCAAAAAAATGTAAAAACTCATGTTCACCTTTTCACACACTTGCCTACTTTTGAAAACTAGTTTCAGGGAGATTATAGTTGGTAGTAGAATTTTGCACAGCGCCACATTGAGGGGGCGTGTCATGCTCCACCCAAAGTGCGTGTCTAGTTCCATATATGGAGAGATTGTGAATGTGGCACCTAGAAGTGTGGTTGTGTACTGCTATATACTGACTTATAACCAAATGTAGATGAGCCCCAAAGAAGTTACTAATGGTGTGTACACACGGTCCGATTTCCTTTCTGATGTTGACGATATAGTCAACATCGGATCGGCATCGGATCAACATCGGATGCAGATCGCAAGGGTTTTAACCCTTGCGATCCCGATCCGATCCCGATGCGCGTTCACGTATCGGAAGCCAGAAAGTCTTGGCTGCTTTGTCTATATAGTGCAGATCTGCACTATATAGTCAAGATAGGATGCAAATCGGATGTGCCTTAAGATCCTATCCCCGATCTGATCAGATCGTGGATAGGATCTTAAGGCACATCTAACGTGTGTACACACCATCAGAGTTACTATACTTGGGAAAGTGCTGGGAAATGGCGCTGATGATTCAATGTAAATGTATTTGTCTATCATTCCTTTTTTTCCCACAAAAATGTAACAGTGTAATGTGGGCTAGGTGAATTGAGGGAGATTGCTAGACTAATGAGGGAGAGAGGGAGATTGCTGCAGAATGCAGGAGGGAAGACAACTATGCCTTTTCACAACCCCTTTCATGTTGAGCTTTTGCTTATTTCAAAATGTTGTCTAGCCACTGTTTGACATTGACAAAATGTTGACATGCAGGGGGAAATTTACTAAGATGTGTATTCCTTCACATGTTGCTATGTTGTGACGTTGCTATGGGCAACCAATCAGATCCTGTCTACTATCTTCTAGACAGGGTGCTAAATAAATTAGAAGTAGATTCTGATTGGTTGCTTATTGCAACATCACATGTGAAGTAGAATACACATATTAGTAAATTTCCCCCCGCAATCATTTGCATGTGGACCTGGACACTGTAGACTTTTCCATCCACACATGCCTCCCCAGCACGTGGGAAGTAGGTAGGGGGAAATAGGAACAGAGTTAACCATGCCTCACAGGGATACATAAAAAATGACATGAAACTTAGGCAGTCTGTTTCAACTAGTGTGCCGTGACAGACTAGTTTCTAGCTGTGCAGCCACCCGCACCCGCCCCACAGAACCGCTGCCCCCAGCCCCTATCAGGACTTAGAGGGAAAAATACATTGGAGGAACCTTCCACACACGATTCCCGTTGCTGCGGGAACTGGATACCGCTGTACATCGAGGCGGATGTAATCATTTGTACACGCCTCTTGCGTTCCACCAACGAGGAAGGAGGCAGCGGCACACACCAAATAGCTGGAGCTGCAACTCTGGGCTCAGCCAGCAGATTGCTGCAGTAGGGACCCACTAAGGAGAAAAGCATTCAGCACTCTGACCATGGTAGTGTAGTCCATTCCAGGGGTAAGGGTAAATGCTATATGTACACTTAGCTCCAGGGGTAGGGTTGCCCTCCAGGAGACTTTTCCAGTCTCCCAGATTCCGGGGTTCTCCCGGAATCCGGGTGTCTGGAAAAGCCTCCTGGCCTATTCGCCGGTTTCCCCCTCGTCCCCAGATGCCAGCGGATGTCATGGCGCTCATTGCGCCTGTCAGGCCTGCCTCTGCTGCACTCGCGCGACGATGATGCAGAGCCAGCCGCCCGCCCTGCCTGCGACCAGTGTAGATACACGTGATGCCGCAATTCCTCAAGCGCTTTCCTCGGCGCGCTGACTCCGCCCACTGCTGACTGTGCTCCTAGGACTTGGAGTCAGACACCCATGTGCACTTGGCACAGTCAGTGCACGTGAGACCCGAGTCCCAGCATGCCCTGCCTCCGCCCTGCTGCCTTCCGCCTGCGCCAAGGCTTCCTTTTAGTGTGTGCGTTGCCTAGGCGCTCCCTGCGTTGCTGGCTGCTGCTGTGTCAGCCTGCTGGTGCCAGGCCCTGGCCCACCCACGGTGACGACTGCCTGGTGAGTTGAGTGTTGGCTGGCTGCCTGCCACTGTCAGGCTCCGCCGCTCGACCCTGCCTACCCTGCCCCCAAGAATTTTTATCTTTATGGTAAAAAAAAGAACAGTAGCTACACAGCTTTTTGAATAAATCGCACCCTCTTAAATAGGCCACACCCAGTTTTGGATAGGCCACGCCCACTATCCTGGAGCGCATCATTACTCGTGGTGGGGGGGTCTCCAGGAATCCATGTACAGTGAGGTGGCAACCCTATCCATGGGGGGCTGTTTTTCTCTATCATCCATATGAGATATTGGGGATTCGTCGAACGTATGGGAGAAGAGCGCAGGGGCAAACGCAGGATTTTCAAAAGGGGGTTTCCAGAGGGGCGGAGCAAAGCACGGAGATGGACACTTAGGTGACCCAGCATACACCGGGTCAGTTAAAGTATTATAGATAGACCAAATGTATATAAATAATAATACCCCTGGGCATAGCAATGTATTGGGGCCCCTACCAATCCTCCAGCAGTAGGGGTGGGGGAAGCTTTGATGTCCCTCGGGTGGTAGGGGGTATTATATCAACCGCTCAGCATGTAGGGCCTGGATCAGTAGTTTCCATTAATTACCCCTTTACTGCACATATGGTGGGAGATGGGGTGGGAGAAGGGGGCATTGGGCTGAATGAAGGGGTCCCAATACATAACTTTCAGGGTGGTAGAGGAAGTTTAATACGCAGAGGAGGGGTGCATAGTGGAGTAGGCTTATTATTCATAATTTTCTGGTGGGAGGACAGCTTGCTTGACTACAGATATCTCCAGTTCCCGGAAGTACATTTCTTAGATTTTAATTAAAAACTAGAGAATCCCACCTACCAAATGGTATTGGGGACTAGGGGATCAGAGTTCAGGAGGCAGAGCAATCTGCCAACGAGTATATAAAACTACATACCAGGTGTGTGGAGCTGGAGCAGTAACCAGCTGCTGGAAGGCCGATATCTCTGGTTCTGGGAACAGTAGAGACAAGCTACTAGTGTCCATCAAAGGGGGAGAGTCTCAGCTTTTGGAATATACGTTGAGAAAAACTCTTAGTCAGACAGAAACTGAAATATCTGACTGGGGAGAGCAATTAACAGGCTTGGATGGGGACAACTGCTTTGAAGTCAAATATCTCCGGTTCCCAAGGGCCGATTTTTAAAATTCTTGTATCCATAGAAAGAGGGGACCCTCAGCTTTCAGCCTAGGCCCCATAGACTCCTGGGGGGGGGTTCTGGGTACTCATAAACCCCCCCTGCGTGCGCTACTGGAGCGGTATCTGCAGGGGACCGGCACATAGAAGCTCTTTCACTGGTGTACTGGCTCCTCCCCTCTACTTCCTCCCCGCAAGCCAAGAAAATGTGCCCTCAGGAAATGGTGCTCACTGTGAAGTTCCAGAGTTTTTATTTAGTTTTATTTCTTTGTTATTTTGAGTCTGCTGGTTGGGCTTCAACAGCATTCCTACATCATGGGAAACCAGGGGAAGTGTTCAATTACTGACCTCTTTAGGTACCGAATTGTCCCTGCTGCAGGACCACTGTCCTGAGATGGTGTTTGCCACTGTGGTCGCTTAATGCCCATACTGTTAGGATCCGTAGAGTCCTCGCCAACCCTAACTCATTTGCCTCCGGGTAGAATTGACGGACGCGTGCAAGGGCTAAGGTTTCACCTAAAATAGCTGCGTTCGACAGAGCCCGTTAGTCAGGCTCCGCCCCCGATGCCACCAGGTCTTACGTGTGACAACGCGGCCGTCAAGGCCAACAGAGGACAAGGGGAACAACTGACTGGAACACCACAGGCCAGGACCCCCCAACCCTATTAAAGGGGTGACAGTTAAATGGTACTACAGGAGGGACACTGCTTGTAGATGGTAGTTCTTGCAATAAATGGCACCGAGAAGTAACAATACTCAAGGGATGGTATTTAGCAACAAAATGGCATACAAGAGTAACAATACTCAAAGGATGGTACTTTAACAATAAATGGCATACAGGAGTAACAATACTCAAAGGATGGTACTTTAACAATAAATGGCATACAGGAGTAACAATACTCAAATGATGGTACTTAAACCACCTAAACCTAGAGGGGTACCAGACCAAACAATATACAGACATCTGACACATGATGATTTAGACAAGGAGGGATATCCCTCAGCAACCGAGCTGAGAAAGGCACAGGAATGCTGGAAGCAGGGCAGGAACCAAAACCGACAGGGACCTGGAACCGAGAACACTCTGACCAAAAAGGTAGGAACTATCACCGGCGTCAGAGTGTCTCGCCCAGGACCTTAAATAGGGGGCCAAAAGGTGTCCCCTGCAGCTGCTGCTAATCAGCTGTGTGAGGCTTGCTGACTGCTCCTTCCTCCCCGCGGCCGCCTGGCGTCCCCCGTCGCCTAGGCAACCGCTGCGGCAGGGGAGGAAGGAGTTGTACCAGAGCTGCCGGGCGGGCGTCTGCATCCGGCAAAAGTGTGGGGCTGATGACGCGGCGTCCCGGCTGCCTAGCAACAGCCGGGGCGCGTCGTCTCAAGACTGCCGGGGTAGTGCTGCCCGAGCAGCTCCTAACAGTACCCCCCCCTTGAGGAGGGGTCAAAGGATGGTACTTTAACAAGAAATGGCATACAGGAGTAACAATACTCAAAGGATGGTACTTTAACAATAAATGGCATACAGGAGTAACAATACTCAAATGATGGTACTTAAACCACCTAAACCTAGAGGGGTACCAGACCAAACAATATACAGACATCTGACACATGATGATTTAGACAAGGAGGGATATCCCTCAGCAACCGAGCTGAGAAAGGCACAGGAATGCTGGAAGCAGGGCAGGAACCAAAACCGACAGGGACCTGGAACCGAGAACACTCTGACCAAAAAGGTAGGAACTATCACCGGCGTCAGAGTGTCTCGCCCAGGACCTTAAATAGGGCGCCAAAAGGTGTCCCCTGCAGCTGCTGCTAATCAGCTGTGTGAGGCTTGCTGACTGCTCCTTCCTCCCCGCGGCCGCCTGGCGTCCCCCGTCGCCTAGGCAACCGCTGCGGCAGGGGAGGAAGGAGTTGTACCAGAGCTGCCGGGCGGGCGTCTGCATCCGGCAGAAGTGCGGGGCTGATGACGCGGCGTCCCGGCTGCCTAGCAACAGCCGGGGCGCGTCGTCTCAAGACTGCCGGGGTAGTGCTGCCCGAGCAGCTCCTAACAGTACCCCCCCCTTGAGGAGGGGTCACCGAACCCTTAGAACCGGGTTTGGACGGAAACCTCTTTAAAAACTCAGCCTTTAATCTGGGCGCATGAAGAAACCTCTCTGGCACCCAAGACCTCTCTTCATCCCCGAAACCCTTCCAATGGACCAAAAATTTTAGTTGACCCCGGACCACTTTGCAATCCAAGATACGTTCAAGAATAAATTCCTTGTGTCCCTGAATAAAAATGGGTTTGCGGCTTTGAAGGGGCAAGGACCGGGAAGTAAGTGCGACCGGTTTGAGTAGAGAACAATGAAAGACACTATTAATTCTCAATGATCTGGGTAGCCGCAACCTGAACGCAACTGGATTGATTTGTTCGGTAATCAGGAAAGGCCCGATAAATTTGGGCCCCAATTTGGGACATCTCTGGTGAAGTTTGACATGTCGAGTTGACAACCAGACTCTTTGACCGACCTTAAAAGAACACAGTCTCCTGTGTCTGTCAAAAAAGATCTTGGAGCGCGCTGCGGACTGTCCGAGGGCGAGGTGCACCTTCTTTCAAGCCCTTTGAAGAAGAGACACCGCAGAGGAAGAAGACCACGAGGAATCCATGGGGACATCAAAAGAATTACACTTGGGATGCAACCCGAAGTTGCACAAAAAAGGAGACTTCTTGGATGCCACATGATAGGCGTTGTTATAGGCGAACTCGGCCAATGGTAACAGCTCCGCCCAATTACTCTGACATTTAGATATGAAACAACGCAAATACTGTTCTAACGCCTGGTTTACCCTCTCGGTTTGCCCATTGGACTGCGGGTGATACCCAGAGGAGAGATTGACCTGTACCCCTAACATGGAGCAAAATCGTCTCCAAAACGTGGCCACGAACTGCGTACCCCTATCTGAGACGATATTCTCGGGGAGGCCATGCAGCCTGAAAATATGTGTAATAAACAATTGAGCTAAGTCCCTGGCTGTGGGAAGCTTACGCAAGGGAACGAAGTGTGCCATTTTACTAAAGCGAACCACCGTGACCCAAATGGTGGTGCAATGGGCAGAATGAAGTCCATAGCAATATGAGACCAAGGCCTTTTTGGAATGGACAATGGCAGAAGCTGACCCACAGGTGACAGTCGTGAAGACTTATGTCTGGCACAAGTCTGACAAGAAGAAACGAAACGAGACACATCCTGTTTCATGGCAGGCCACCAGACTGCTCGGGACAGATGTTCTAGGGTCTTGGTAATGCCAGGGTGTCCGGCGAGTCTGCTAGAATGGAAGTCCTTGATGACCAATTCACGCAGTTCCTTGGGAACAAACAGACGACCTTGCGGGGAGTCCTGGGGAGCTAACGACTGGGAGGCGATGACACGAGAGGCCAAATCCTGGGTTAAACCGGCATGGATGATGGAAGACGGGAGAATGGGAGGTTCATTAGAATTGGTAACAAGACTGGTTAAAAAACTCCGGGAAAGAGCGTCTGCTTTAACGTTTTTTGGCCCTGGTCTGAAGGTGATAAGAAAACGAAACCTGGTAAAAAATAATGCCCATCGCACTTGTCGCGGATTCAGTCTTTTGGCTGACTCGATATAGGCCAGGTTTTTATGATCCGTGATCACCGTGATGACATGTTTTGCGCCTTCCAGCCAATGGCGCCACTCCTTAAACGCCCACTTTATAGCCAGCAACTCCCGGTTCCCCACATCATAGTTCCTCTCGGCCGGGGAAAACTTGCGGGAGAAGTAGGCACAAGGGTGAATCTTTTGATCGAGATTATTTTTCTGAGAAAGAACGGCCCCAGCCCCAATATTCGAGGCATCCACCTCAACCACAAATGGGAATCTGGGATCCGGATGGTGTAAAATGGGAGCAGAGCAAAAGGCTTTCTTTAATAATTCGAAAGATTCGATCGCCTGTGGGGACCAATGACTGGGATCGGCATCCTTACGGGTAAGCTCGACGATGGGAGCAACAATCTGAGAAAAAGACCAAATAAATTTATGGTAATAATTAGAAAAGCCTAAGAATCTTTGGACTGCTTTGAGGTTGGTGGGACGGGCCCATGATAAGATAGCCTGAACCTTACATGGATCCATAGAGAAGCCCTTGGGTGAGATTATGTATCCTAGAAAGGAGATCTGAGAGACTTCAAATTCACACTTTTCTAATTTAGCGTACAACTGGTTCTCCCGCAGTTTTTGGAGGATCATACAAACATGTTGGCGATGTTCGGCAAGACTCTTGGAGAAAATTAAAATGTCGTCCAGGTAGACCACAGCGAAAATTCCTAAGAATGGCCGGAGCACCTCGTTGATAAAGTCCTAGAAGACCGCGGGCGCATTGGCTAGTCCAAACGGCATCACCAGGTATTCGTAGTGGCCGGAATGGGTATTAAACGCGGTCTTCCACTCATCTCCCTGGCAAACTCTGATGAGGTTGTATGCTCCCCTTAAATTGATCTTAGAAAAGATGACTGCTTCTCGAATCTGATCAAATAAGACCGAAATGAGGGGTAATGGGTATGAATTTTTTATAGTTATCTTGTTAAGGGCCCGATAATCAATACAAGGACGCAGTGACCCGTCCTTCTTTTCTACAAAGAAAAAACCTGCACCCACCGGTGACTTGGAGGGACGAATGAACCCTTTCTCGAGACTTACCTTGATGTAAAGGTCCATGGCCTGTGATTCTGGAACAGATAAGGCATAAAGCCTCCCCTTGGGCAACCGGGAGTTGGGGACAAGATCAATGGCACAGTCAAAAGCGCGGTGAGGGGGCAATGTATCGGCTTCCTTTTTAGAAAATACGTTGGCAAATTCCCTATAGGGAAGAGGCAGGGAAGAGATGACTGAGTGCGTGGCCCGGAGAGGAAGCGTGAGGCAGTTGTTGGAACAAGACGACCCCCACCGCGTGATCTCCCCTGTAACCCAGTCAATATTGGGATTATGTTTCTTTAGCCACGGTAAACCCAGTACCAGAGGAGCCCACGGACAGTAAAAAATGTAGAAAGAGATCTCTTCCGAATGAAGAGCTCCCACGGACAAATGAATACAAGGGGTACATGAGGAAATGCTGCCGTTGGAGAGCGGAAGGCCGTCCAATCCACAGACTGACAAGGTATTAACTAAGGGTATGGGCTCGAGCCCTAATGCGCGGACTAACCCCATATCTATGAAATTGCCGGCCGCCCCGCAATCCACAAAGGCAGACACCTTAGACGACATATTTCCACTAGCGACAATGACCTGCAACAAGATAGAGCCTAGGGGAGAGAAACTAGATAGGCCTAAATGAACCCCCCCGAATTCACCTAGGCCCTGTCTTTTACTGACTTCAATGGGCAAGCTACTGCGCGGTGACCCTGACCCCCACAGTAGAGACATAAGCCACAGTAGAGACATAAGACATAAGCCCCATTTTATTCTAAGTGCCATTTTTAATAAGTGCAGAGTTATATCCAAGAAGGAGTGAATTGTGCAGAAGGTGGGAGTGGTTTTCTGCTCAGAATTGTGCAGAAGGTGGGAGTGGTTTTCTGCTCAGAATTGTGCAGAAGAATTGTGCAGAAGGTGGGAGTGGTTTTCTGCTCAGAATTGTGCAGAAGGTGGGAGTGGTTTTCTGCTCAGGTGGGTAGCTGATTAGTAGCAGCAGTATAAGAACAGCAGGGGGCAAGTGAATGTAATGAACTTGTGAATTTTGAACTGCCATTTTATTCTAAGTGCCATTTTTAATAAGTGCAGAGTTATATCCAAGAAGGAGTTACATCCAGGAAGGGGTACAACCAGGTTGCAATAGGCTTCTGTCCCTTCTGTTTCTGTTTTTTTTTTTTTCTTCTTCTTGCTTGAAGCCCAGGTGCCTGACCTGTTAAAGGGTCCACAAAGTGCAGATAGTGTGCTGCATGATCTGAGGCCACTGAGGAAAACGTGCAACTGGAAGAAATTACAGAGGAAGCGGACAGATACAGAGTGGTGTGTCAGCAGACTGCAAGACAGCCAGTATCAGCAGGAGATCAGAGGACAAGATTAGAGCCCTACTGTCGCTGCTGCAGACACATCAGGTGTGAGGACACCAGGAGTGTGACACAGCTGCAGGAACAGATAAGTATCAACTTTCTTATATTTTGATAGAAATTAACTTGTAGTGTGTAATTGCATTGTAATTTAACTCTCTATTGTATACTAGGGGGTTAGTCGCAGGGAGGTAGATAAAATGGGTGGGGCCCTGATTGAGAATCTCACTCAGTGCATGTTGTGCAAGATGTATGCACACCTGGAGCATGAGTCCCAGTGCGAATACATCTGCACGAGATGTGAGCGAACGTCCGCCCTGGAAGCCCAGGTCACTGATCTAGAGCGGACTGTTCAGTGACTGAGAGACATTTCCAATCTTGAGCAAAGCCTAAATAGAACGGTGGAGGAGTTGCAGTTGGGGTCACTGGTAGAGGAGGAGGATCAGGCAGCCAGCTGGGTCACGGTTAGAAGGGGAAACAAGAGGGACAGGAGGAACAGGAACGACATCTCGGATCTATCACACCCACCCGGTTGGACGAAGTTTCGGGGGAGGATAGAGACGAAATGACGGAGCTGGAGGATACGGCTCCCTCTAGCAACCGGGGGAGCGGTCCCTCTAGCTCAAACGGGATGACAGTTAGTGAGGTACCAAGGCAGATAGTGGTGGTAGGGGATTCCATCATTAGGAGAACAGACAGGGCAATCTGCTATCGGGACCGCGATCGCCGCACGGTCTGTTGCCTCCCGGGTGCTCGGGTACGGCACATCGCGGACCGAGTCGACAGATTGTTGGGAGGGGCTGGGAGCAACCCGGCGGTCTTGGTGCACATCGGCACCAACGACAAAGTGAATGGTAGGTGGGATGTCCTCAAGAAAGAGTATAGGGAATTAGGTAAGAAATTAAAGACGAGGACATCTAGGGTAATTTTCTCGGAAATATTACCAGTGCCACGCGCTAGCTGAGGGAGATCAGGGAGGTAAATGTGTGGCTTAAGGATTGGTGTAGGAAAGAGGGATTCGTGTTCATGGAACACTGGGCGGACTTCTCGGTCAGGCGCCATCTTTTTTGCCGTGATGGATTGCACCTGAACGAGGAGGGGGCTGCGGTGCTGGGGGGAAGGATGGTTAGAGGGTTGGAGGAGATTTTAAACTAGGCGACGGGGGGGTGGGGGCAGCAAGACATTATGGGACCATCAGGGAGAGAAGCCGGACTGGGATCAGGAATCATATGGGGGAAGGAGATGATGGGGGGGACGGAGACATAGACAATGTCCTGGGACATAACAAGGGTATAATCGGGGGTAACTCTCAGGGTGCATCAGGAATGTCATGTAATAAAATGTTATGTTGTAACAGTCACGTTACCCCAATACAGTTCTTAGGTACAGATGATCTTAGTATACGGGAAGGAGGGAAGGACAGAGGAAGAATTCCCAGAACTATAAAGAGGGCAGGCAGTGTGCATGGTGGGGAGGCCTGTAGAGAGTCTATTGAAGGGGAGAGGGGAAAGAGGAAGCTAGTAAAGAATTCAAATGGGTCCTGGGGTGAAACTAATCACAATATTAGAGCCATATCTAAAAATAAACATAAATTAAAATGCTTACTGGCTAATGCAAGAAGCTTAGTGAGTAAAATCGGGGAGCTAGAAACGGTGATCAGTAGGGACGACTACGACATCATTGGTATTACAGAAACATGGTGTAATGAGTCGCATGACTGGGCATTAAACATGGAGGGATATACACTCTACAGGAAAGACAGGGAAAATAGAAGGGGCGGGGGTGTGTGCCTATATGTAAATAATAACTTAACATCATGTGAGAAAAATATGAGCACAGACCTGGAAGACGACAACTCGGAGACAGTGTGGGCAGAGATAACTGACAATAATAAAAAACCAAAAAACAAATTTATAATAGGGGTATGCTATAGACCACCAAATATAAACGAAAGGGAAGAGTCTCTTCTTTTAAACCAAATCAAACAAGCATCAAATCAGGGTCAGGTATTAATTATGGGGGATTTTAATTTACCCGACATTGATTGGGAAAACGAAACAGGTAAATCCGCAAGAAGCAATGGGTTCTTAAGTTTACTTAAAGACCAGTTTATTACACAAACGGTGGAAACTCCAACTCGTGATGAGACACTCTTGGACTTAGTTTTAACAAATAACACAGACTTAGTTTCAAACACAAAAGTAATTGAACAATTAGGGAACAGTGATCACAATATGGTTTCACTGGAAATCAACTTCAGTAAATTACATCAAAAAGGATCTGCAAAAATTCTAAACTTCAGAAAAGCGAACTTTGAATTATTCAGGGAAGCCCTAACAGGAATTGGGTGGAAAACGGTTATGGAGGGAAAAAATGCAGAGGAAATGTGGGATACTCTAAAAAAGGTGCTTGATTCACTAACTATTGAATACATTCCTAAAGTAACTAAAGGTAAATTCAACAAAAAAAAGCCACCATGGTTGGACAAAGAAGTAAGGTCAGCTATCAACAATAAAACCAGAGCCTTTAAATTCTATAAAAATAACTTGAATGAGGAGGCGTTCGCAAAATACAAAGAATCAAACAAAACTTGTAAAGGGGTAATCAAAGCAGCTAAAATATTATATGAAGAGTGCATAGCCACTGAAAGCAAAACCAACCCAAAGAAGTTTTTTAAATACATAAATAGTAAACGTTTAATTAAGGAAATCATAGGCCCACTAACTGATACTAGTGGAAAAAGTGTTACTGAGGACAAGGGAAAAGCAAAACTGTTAAATGAGTTCTTCTCATCAGTATTTACTAAGGGAGAGCAGACTGTGGAACGAACATTTACCACAAACGGGACAAATAAGCCAGATCTCATTGTGGATTTCACGCCGAAGGAAATAATACTGAGGCTAAGCAAACTCAAAACAAATAAATCACCAGGGCCAGATGGGATTCATCCAAGGGTATTAATGGAATTAAGGGATGAACTAGCTACCCCCCTACATTATATCTTTAGCAAGTCACTATCGTCAGGTATAGTACCAAAAGATTGGAGAATAGCAGAGGTAGTGCCAATATTCAAAAAAGGAAAAAAGGAAGATCCCGCTAATTACAGACCCGTTAGTTTAACATCAATTGTGGGTAAACTATTTGAAGGATTTTTAAGGGATGGTATCCAGAAATATTTAGATCATCACAGTCTACTCAGTGCTAACCAACATGGGTTCGTGAAAAATCGTTCATGCCAAACTAATCTACTAGGGTTCTATGAAGAGGTTAGTAAAAACCTCGATAATGGAAATGCTGTAGATGTGATTTTCCTAGATTTCGCTAAAGCATTTGATACTGTCCCACACAAGAGATTGATTAATAAAATGGAGAACCTAGGATTGGGTGAAAATATCTGCAGATGGGTAGGGAATTGGCTATGTAATAGAGTGGTTGTGAATGGTGCCGTATCAGATATGATACCGGTACTAAGTGGAGTGCCCCAGGGTTCGGTTTTGGGGCCCATTTTGTTTAACATTTTTATTAACGATATTGGGATAGGGTTACTCAGCAATGTATCCATCTTTGCGGACGATACAAAACTTAGCAAAGTCATCAAATCATCAGAAGATGTCACCATGCTTCAAAATGATCTTGCAATTCTAGATGAGTGGGCAAAAAAATGGAAGATGAGGTTCAATGTAGATAAATGTAAGGTTATGCACCTTGGGAGACACAACCAGTGTGCAAGTTACAACCTTAGCGGAGAGGAACTGGGTAATTCCATACTTGAAAAGGATCTAGGAGTCCAAATAGACAGCAAACTAGGATGTAGTGCCCATTGTAATGTAGCTACAAAAAAGGCCAACAAAATTCTGGCATGAATTAAGAGGGGAATGGAAACTAGGGACTCAAGGGTAATTATGCCACTATATAAAGCATTGGTGAGACCTCACCTAGAGTACGGAGTACAGTTCTGGGCCCCACACTATAAAAAGGACATCATAGAATTAGAAAAAGTCCAAAGGCGAGCAACAAAGCTTATTAGGGGAATGGAGAATTTAAGCTATGGGGAGAGATTAAGCAATTTGGGACTATTTACATTAGAAAAGAGACGTTTAAGGGGGGACATGCTCAACATGTACAAGTATATCAAGGGCCAATATAAGGAACTGTCACGTACCCTCTTTTCTACTAGAAAGGAATCTAGGACGCGAGGGCATGAGTACAGGTTAGAAGAAAAAAGATTTCATTCAGCTAGTAGAAAGAATTTCTTTACGGTCAGAACAGTCAAACTCTGGAACTCTCTTCCCAGAGAGGTGGTAACGGCTGGCTCATTAAATGCGTTCAAGGCAAAGTTGGACAAACATTTAGGAGAAAAACATCCAAGGGTACAAATAAGAATTATAATTTGTCTGTAAAATACCAGAACCTATCAAATCAGCAATGGATATCTATACCAGGTTGAACTAGATGGACGCAAATCTTTTTTTAGCCTTACCTACTATGTAAATCTATGTAGGTCCTCCTACGGTTCTTTTCAGCAGTGGACAGGTGAGTAGCCCCTATTTGCATAGGTTCTTCACCCAAATTCTCCAGGGCATCCCCAGACGACTGTGAGGGCAACACCCCTGAGTCTCTTTCCCTCTGGCGTTCGCGAAAACGCCGGTCTACCTTGATGGCCAACTGTATGATCCCATCAAGGGATGTGGGAGCGGGGTAATGGACCAGGGCGTCCTTAAGACCCTCAGACAAGCCTATCCTGAACTAACTACGGAGGGCTGGGTCATTCCACCCGGAATCTATAGCCCATCTCCGGAACTGGGTGCAGTATGCCTCCGCAGTTCCCTTACCCTGCCATAGAGCTCGAAGATTTGCTTCGGCGGAGGCAGCCCGGTCTGGGTCATCATATAATAATCCCATAGCAGTGAAAAAAGAATCAACAGACATTAGAGCCACATCCCCAGCGGGGAGCCCAAATGCCCAGGACTGAGGATCTCCCTGGAGAAGCGAGATGATAATTCCCACTTTTTGAGACTCCGTACCTGAGGATACCGGCCGGAGTTTGAAATACAATTTGCAAGCCTCCCTAAAGTTAAAAAACTGGGAGCGATCCCCAGAAAAACGATCAGGGAGGTTTACCTTAGGCTCAGGGTTTCTAGATGAGGATAAGGCCCCATGCACCCGTTCCTCCTGTGTATTAACCCTGAGAGTAAGCTCCTGGAGCTTCTGGGTGAGAGTATGCATCTGCCCTACCAGCGCGTGGCCTGTGGCCTGTTGAGCAGGATCCATGATAAGAGAGCGGATCCCCTAAGAATATCAATATGCTTCTCTTTGTGGCCGGTGATAATGTTAGGATCCGTAGAGTCCTCGCCAACCCTAACTCCGTTGCCTCCGGGTAGAATTGACGGACGCGTGCAAGGGCTAAGGCTTCACCTAAAATAGCCGCATTCGACAGAGCCTGTTAGTCAGGCTCCGCCCCCGATGCCACCAGGTCTTACGTGTGACAACGCGGCCGTCAAGGCCAACAGAGGACAAGGGGAACAACTGACTGGAACACCACAGACGAGGACCCCCCAACCCTATTAAAGGGGTGACAGTTAAATGGTACTACAGGAGGGACACTGCTTGTAGATGGTAGTTCTTGCAACAAATGGCACCAAGTAGTAACAATACTCAAGGGATGGTATTTAGCAACAAAATGGCATACTAGAGTAACAATACTCAAAGGATGGTACTTTAACAATAAATGGCATACAGGAGTAACAATACTCAAAGGATGGTACTTTAACAATAAATGGCATACAGGAGTAACAATACTCAAATGATGGTACTTAAACCACCTAAACCTAGAGGGGTACCAGACCAAACAATATACAGACAGTGAGATGTATGCAGGTGGTACAGAACCCTCTAGGAGCAGCGTGGTAAACAATGGGGGTAACAATACAAGAATGAAACCACTTTGACTGAAAATACAGGAGCTGAAAAGATAGGGAAAAACCCCCACTTATCACTTAACACATACACACTGGACGACTTTGAGCTGAAAGTCGCTGAAAACAGCAGGTTGTGCATGACCCGGCGGTGAGCGCTGCTGCGCGCTCCAACAACATCGCTTGGGAAAGCCGTTCATCTGCTGGTTATACCAGCAGATGAACGGCTTTCAGGGTGGCTTTGCATAGCGCTCCGCTATGCAACACTGTTAAAGTCGAATTGCATTCACGCCATTTTAGAATAGTATGGTCGCCATTTTGGTTTGCAGAGTTGCGCAAATAAAGTATTATACACAGGTTCTGTGTAGTTAAGCAAACCTTATAAGCGGCCATACCAATGCACATAAATTCATATCCCACAGTAACACGGAATAAAATATATTTAATTAAAGGTTTAGTGCACTACACATAGTTTAACCAATAATACACGTGTCACGATCCGGGTATTAAGACAGGCTATCTTACCGGCTAAGTGCCTCCGCAGGCTCAGCTTGCGGTTCAGATGTCATCCCAGCCGGCGTCCTGTCTGCCGTGCGCCATCATCGCTGTCATCCTCCAGTCCTCTCAGCGCTGCTGAGTCTGCGGCTGCGCGGCGCACCGCTCTCCTCACCCACAGAGACAGTATCCAGTGCACGGCAATCCATCTGTCCGCCACCATTGCTCCCGGCCACAAGCATGGTGGACAGGCTCGGACTGGCCTGGGGGGGAACCGGGGGATTCCCCCGTGGGCCCCTGTCATCCTAACCCCGCCCACTTTTACAGTGGGGCGGGGCCTAACGCTTCCTATGCCGCCGGGTAGTCAATAGCTAGCGGTGACTTACCCGGCGGCGGGGCAGGCAGCTGGAGGCGGAGGGTGGGGGGCGGGCAGCTGGAGGCGGAGGGTGCGGGCAGTGATGAGACTTGCTGCTGCCAAGTAAAATTCACGTCTCACGCTGGACCGCTAGCCAATGGGCGCTTGCGGTCCAGCAGCCAATCAGCTGGTGGCTGCTGGACCGCGAGCGCCTATTGGCTAGCGGTCCAGCGGGAGATGTGAATTTTACATAGCAGCAGCACGTCTCTCCCTGTCAGTCTCTCCCAGACACAGCGGGGAGCGGGGGACTCAGGGCTGTTTCACACAGTACGGTTCCTGCCGCACGGTGAAATCCCGTACGGTCAGGGAGCCGCGCCGCACTCAGAATTTTATAATGGCAGGGATGGCCACAGCCCGGCAGCCGTCCCTTCCAGTGGGGGGATCCGGCTGCAGCCGTGCGGCCGGGCCGTGGCCGTCCCGTGTGAATGGACACAATAGTGTCCATTCACAACTGCTGAGTGCGGCACGGCTCCCTGGCCGTACGGGATTTCACCGTGCGGCAGGAACCGTACTGTGTGAAACAGCCCTCAGGGGCCGGGCCCAGCACGCAGCACAGGCAGGGGGAGAGGTGAAGTGAGCAGCTAACCGGCGGCTGGCTCACCCACCCACCCTGCTGCAAGCTGCACCCACCCACCCTGCTGCAAGCTGCACCCACCCTGCTCCAAGCTGCACCCACCCAATTACCCACCCTGCACCCATCCACCCTGCTGCACCTACCCACCCACCTATCCACCCTGCACCCATCCACCTACCCACCCTGCTGCACCTACCCACCCTGCTGCACCTACCCACTCTGCACACATCCACCTACCCACCCAACTACCCACCCTGCACCTACCCACCCTGCACCCACCTACCCACCCTGCACCCACCCACCCTGCTGCATCCACCCACCTTGCACCAAGCTGCACCCACCCACCCTGCACCCACCCACCCTGCTCCAAGCTGCACCCACCTACCCACCCTGCTCCAAGCTGCACCCACCCACCCTGCACCAAGCTGCACCCACCCAGCACCCACCCACCCTGCTGCACCCACCCACCCTGCTGCAACCCACCCTGCTGCACCCACCCTGCTGCACATGACTGCAACCCACCCTCCCTGCTGCACCCTCCCTCCCTGCTGCACACTACCGCTCCCTCCATGCTGCACACTACTGCTCCCACCCTCCCTCCCTGTTGCACACCACCACCGCTACCACCCTCCCTCTCTGTTGCACACCACCACCGCTCCCACCCTCCCTCCCTGTTGCACATCACCACCGCTCCCACCCTCCCTCCCTGTTGCACACCACCACCGCTACCACCCTCCCTCTCTGTTGCACACCACCACCGCTCCCACCCTCCCTCCCTGTTGCACATCACCACCGCTCCCACCCTCCCTCCCTGCTGCACACACCACCGCTCCCACCCTCCCTCCCTGCTACACACCATCCTCCCTCCCTGCTGCACACCACCGGCGGTGCGCTGAATTGAAAATACCGGGCGGGAGCAGGCCGCTGCACAGTTCTGTCCACCTTGGCAACAAGCAAATTCAGACCCCCTTGGCATCGAGCATGAAGCCCCTGGCATTGAGCATGTAGGTAAGTGGCACTTATGTGTCAAATGTGTAATGGGCGTTGCGGTGTGTTATATAGTATGTCATGGGCATTGCAGTGTGTTATATAGTATGTCATGGGCATTGCAGTGTGTTATATAGTATGTCATGGGCATTGCAGTGTGTTATATAGTATGTCATGGGCATTGCAGTGTGTTATATAGTATGTCATGGGCATTGCAGTGTGTTATATAGTATGTCATGGGCATTGCAGTGTGTTATATAGTATGTAATGGGCATTGCAGTGTGTTATATAGTATGTCATGGGCATTGCAGTGTGTTATATAGTATGTCATGGGCATTGCAGTGTGTTATATAGTATGTCATGGGCATTGCAGTGTGTTATATAGTATGTCATGGGCATTGCAGTGTGTTATATAGTATGTCATGGGCATTGCAGTGTGTTATATAGTATGTCATGGGCATTGCAGTGTGTTATATAGTATGTCATGGGCATTGCAGTGTGTTATATAGTATGTCATGGGCATTGCAGTGTGTTATATAGTATGTCATGGGCATTGCAGTGTGTTATATAGTATGTCATGGGCATTGCGGAGTGTTATATAGTATGTCATGGGCATTGCGGAGTGTTATATAGAATGTCATGGGCATTGCGGTGTGTTATTTAGAATGTCATGGGCATTGCGGTGTGTTATTTAGTATGTCATGGGCATTGCGGAGTGTTATATAGTATGTCATGGGCATTGCGGTGTGTTATTTAGTATGTCATGGGCATTGCGGAGTGTTATATAGTATGTCATGGGCATTGCGGAGTGTTATATAGTATGTCATGGGCATTGCGGAGTGTTATATAGTATGTCATGGGCATCATGTGTGCGACATATTGTGCAATTGTCATCACAGTGTGCGGCGTAATGTGTAATTGACATCACAGTGCGTGGCGTAATGTGTAATTGTCATCACAGTGTGCGGCGTAATGTGTAATTGGTATCAGGGATAAACAGTGTATAATGATTTAAGTAGCATGTCATTGTTTGGTCTTTATCTGTGAGGCGTACTAAGTCACTGTGTGGCCTTCAGCCCGCCAACTTAAGTGCGGGAATTACGCAAACCCCCTATTTTGGCGTGCCTGCGGCGCGCGCAATTTCTTCACTACCATGTTATGTATTTGGGGGGGCGGCATTTTTATTTCTTCACCCTGGGAGCTGAATTGTCTAGAAACGTCCCTGGACCTATGTGCTGTATTATATGTGGGGGGACCTACCTGCTCTACTATCATCTGTGTGTGGAGGACCTATGTGCTGTAATATCTGGGGGGGCTATTTGCTGTATTATTATCTGTGGGACCTATGTGCTTTATTATCAGGGTGGGGGATTTACGGATCAGATGTTACACACCTGCGATTTTGGCCCGATTTTGCCTGATTATCGGCCCAAAGTGCCGAAATCGGATAAAATTGGCCCAAAATCGCATAGTGTATAGCCACTCCTCTCTGGTCAGGTGGCCACACCCCTTCAAAAAAGCCACGCCCCTTGGTGGGCCCCTGTGAGTGCAATTCCCTGGTGGGCCCTTCATGCCCCAGTCCGACACTGATGGTGGATACAAACACTCTTTCCCGCCATAGTCAGACATGGGGGCTGCCATGTTTTCCCAGTCACATGTCTGCATTAGCCAATCCTGAATGATCTGATCTCCCAGTCATACCTGCCCGGCCAATCCTGGCCACTCAGTGGGTATAAGTATGCTGGGAGCTCTCAGATTCATTGCTAGTGCTTCAGTTGTCTCCAGTGTGTGTTCAGCTGTCCTTGTATCCACAAGTGTTTTCCTGCTGGTGTTGTTATCTCCGTTTCTGCAGTGTACTCCAGGCATTCCATCTCCTGTGAAGTTCCGGGCACTCCATCTCCTGCGAGCCTGCTTCCACGGCCCAGCACTCAAGCCTAGCTCCAGGACTCTGGTCCATTCGATGTTCCGCCATCGTCTACCATCGATGTTCCGCCATCACTAAAGTCCGATATTCCGGACCCCCAGTCTCCAGTTTCCGTCCGTCATTCCGGACCAACAGTCTCCAACCTCATATCCGATATTCCGGATCCGATGTTCCACCATCGATACCATCTCATCATCCAGCTGTATTGCCATCTACATTGACTGTACAATTCATCTGCATACTTTACTGCCTGTGTTTACAACCATCTGCTAAATAAAAGTCGGTTGTATTTTACCATTGACTGTTCATTGGCTTCGGGTGCACTGTCACGCATTATATGCGTAAGGGTCCTCTCCAACCTCTATGTTATATCCTTGTCTTGACTATTATTTGCATCTAGCGATAAAGCTGTGTTACAGACATTGTCCTTAAAGGTATTCACAGTTTAGGTACTAAGTACTGCAAAGGGATACTCAATTACTGGTGTTGATCCAGCGTGTACAATACACGGAAAAGGTGCGCTACGCTTTGTTCGCACGTAGCTAGGTTAAAAGGGTAAGCAGATTACGGATAGAGTACGTAAGCTGCGCATTTCACTTATTGTCCTTCTGGTAATATTTATATCGGTATTGATACTTTGGCGCTACGTCCGAGCGTTACACCTTTAAAACACTGTGCCAGGCACGGTACTTGAGCCTATACCAGCAAAAGGGTGGAAAGTGATCATTTAACCATTGCTGGAGAGGCGGTACAGAGTTTAACGGGGTATAGTGTCTTGAATTGCTTGTTTATAGTACGGCATATGTGCCGCGTGCGATGAAATTTCGCACACGGGGAGGCAAAGGCCTGTGTTTATTATAGTACATAGAGGATCCCTTCTGTGCAAAACTATAACCTTTTACTGTTAGTTACTGCAGAGCCAGGGACTCGGCCACGTGGCGACAAGTTCTGGGCCTTTACAGTAACGTAAAGCATCTGCTGTGTATTACGTAAGGTACGCACACACGTGCTTACGTTAGGAAACTTCGCATCTTGGTACTTAATTTACGGATTTAGTGCGGGATTTATTTTGCATCTTTATACGTAACTTTCGGACCAAGTTAAGGGATTTATTTCGCATTTCTGCGCAATTACTGCGTTCAGCGTAACCTGATCGCGACCTTACAAATACACTGTGGAACACGTGGGTGGCCGATCCATCGGCGGCTTGTGAACAGGTGATAACAAAGACACATGCATACGTGGCTATTCGCAAGCACTGCATACGCAGTACACATAGGAGCCTAGAGCTGGCTAGTATTAATCACGAGCTCTATTTAACAGCATACTAACATACTGTTGATAGAGCGGTAATTAATACAAGAAAGTATAGTGCTTTCAATTCATTTTTTTTCTCAAAAGCAAGCAATTCAAGCATTATTTTAATATCCATAGCCATTTAAGGGGTTTATACCTGCAGAAGTATCCGGTGAGAAACTACCAACCAGGGAAAGTTTTCTGTACAGAAATATTTCAAGTTTAAACGTAAGGCCCAGGTGAAAGTAGCATCCAGTGTGAAAATCATTGGGTGAACGGGTGCATGACGGTGTAAGCCATAGCGCTATAGAAATCAGAGATAGAAAGTGTGTGTGTTCAGATAGGACATAGGCGGTACGTGACGACGTACCTATAGGAACTGCCCCTTTTATAGATCCGCCTATTTGGATCTATCGGAAGGGTACAAGAAGCAAAATCAGAACCCAGTGATCTGATTAGCCCAGGGGTTCCCAATCTTTTTCGAATCATGGCACCCTAGAGTATCAGAGTTTTTCCACGGCACCCCTAGGCCCAGAAAAATATATTTTAAATTAAGTAGATTGTGTTTATATGTGCTTCTCAGGTTCAGTTATGTGTTAAAGGGCAGGATTTGCTTCTGATTGTACACATATTTTATGATTGGCACTGGTTTTGTCCATAAATAATTGATCACAAATTATTTTTATTGGTCCTGGACCACCAACCCGTGGCACCCTTGCAAGTGTCCCGAGGCACCCCAGGGAGCCACGGCACACAGTTTGGGAACCACTGGATTAGCCCCTTATTTAGAGATACCAGTTTTGAGGATACAGGAAAAACAAGTTTTTTTGTGTTCTGCAAAATTCGGCCGCACCCTGCAAGTCGTGTTTGTGATGCGTCACTTACCATAAGCGAGTGGTGATTGAGTAGACGGGCTTCACGCTTAAGTGCGGAAGAGTGCCACGCTACAGAGAAGGAGTGTTTTGGGTACTGCTCACTGATAAATTACCCACCGGCCTCTTCTAGTGTGAACCTCTCATTCTCATAAATCAAATTTGAACAATGGGAAGCAGTAGCTCGCACAGAGGGGTCGTGCTACATAGGGAAGAATTACACCGACCACAAGGATCGGCGGCATTCATAATGTGCAGGAAGCACGGTGAACAAGCAGTTGTTTACTTAAATAAATGGAAGGAAATGACACAGGGCAGCAAGGTAGTATTTCCCAGAAGTCTTATCAGCAGTTAGAGATAAGATATGTCTGCTCTTGTCACTCAAGGAGAGAGTTGAACAAAATGAATGTCTAAACTTGTGGCAGAAGGAAAGTAAAATTCAAAGGAAACATGGTCATTTGTCAGATACCAATGTAATCAGCCACAGGAATACGAATGTTTCTACCTCCCAATATGTAAAAAAGGGAACAATTCCAGTCCAAAGTGAAACAAACAAAAACATGAAAATGAATAACCTGTATACTGTTTTTACCCCCTATAAGCAAGATATAGATGAAGATGGGGAGTTCCTGGCACCAGCCATTCTTTGCGAAGCTAGCGGAAATGAGAGAAAGGCTGAGACAGTCAAAAATGCTGCTGCCATCCTAGCCGAGGAGATGGCTGATGCCAGAAACACACTCGGAAACACAGGTAAGCACACACAACACAGCACAGAGATAGTTATTCCTGGACTATTGTCCAATGGTGCAGAGGGGATACAAACCTACCCTCTGCACACAGTGGAAACTCCTTGTGGAAAGGGAGACAGAGATGAGGTAATGCCTGCAAGGGTTAGCGACATGCACAATACGTGGAGACGATTGGAACGTCGCTCAATCATCTTAAATTTCCCTGATTCCAGGAAAAATCTGGCAATTTGTCAGAAATTTGTAAAGGATCTGGGAAATGCAGATGAGCCCACCAATAAGGATTGGCGGCACATGTTGAGAGATTGCCTCCCTTCCCACATAGATATCCCGAAATTTATTCAGGATAGTGGTGTGGGGGGCGATAAGATTTTAACTGAACAGGGCAACCAGGAAAATATATGCCTAATAACTATACAATTGGGTGTATATTTCCCTGCGATGGTTGAAAATATCCAGACGTTCACTATCAAACAAAAAGATGGTGAATCTGCCCGCGGATATTTCAACCGTGCTTTGCAGTCATTGCCAAAACACACTGGTATCCCTGACCCCAAGGACAACATACATTTAAGGGGAGTGATTGTCTCTGTGCTGATACAAGGCCTTAAAGATAATTTGAGAACCAGCATAGAAACCATTTTCCCCAACAGCAGAGAAATGACCATAGACGCATAAAGAAAATCAACTGTTGATCTAGACAAAAGAATTATGAGAGAAATGCAAACAAACGGTGTGCTGAAACTATATGTCAGTTAGCAGTCAAGCTTTCAGTAAGGCCCCAACCAAAAACACGCAACACACACGGCCAGAAACGCTAGGACAGAAACAAACGATATGCTTCAACTGTGGTAAAAAGGGACACTTAGCCAGAAATTGCAGGATAGGGAACCATAGGTATAAAAACACACACATAAGTAACTGGGAGACACACCGGAAGGAGACAGGTTGGTCTCAACACATAGCCATAGCCCCACCAATTAACCAACGCCGCCCTAAGCGTGACACATATATGCAAACAGGGAGCAGGACATACACATACCCCACAACCAGGTAACATGACACAATATCTGAAGGAGGAGCCTCAGATATGGGTAAGTGTAATGGTTTAAAAGCTAAAGTTATTTTTTGCTTAAACCTGCTAACAACATTTCCTCTTGATCTGGGTTGTGCCAAGGAAATGGTAGTTACAATTGGGGTAACAGGAGAAGTGCAGTATTACCCATTGGTAAAACCAATCAAGATTATAATCGGGCCCTTGCATACCAAATATTCTGTCTTATTAACTGCAGCAGCTGCTATTTACCCTCTAATTAGAGAACTGCCTTGAAAAATAAGTTATGTCTACTTCTGGGCTCCAACAGGACCAGTATGCACGAACAAGATGCAAAATTGTTAGATATGCCTCCATGATTAATGCTGCACTGTAATGTTATAGATCCTAACCCATCTAAGGTAGCTAAAATTTACAGCATGAATACCGAGTTCCCTTTGAACTAAAGATGGGCAGGACACAGGATTAATAGCAATGATAGCTTCAATAGAAATCCATTTAAAAACAGACAGCATAGTGCCCCAAAATACAGCATCACCATTTGAAACCTGAGGTCAAGCTGGAAAAGTACCCAGTGATATAACAAGGTTCCCAAAAGAGAACCTTTTAGTTAATACCCCTAGACATGGCCCATAGTCACACCCCCACTGGGTAAGAGAAAGGAGGGAGGGCTTACAGATCAGAACAGGATTTGAAAAGGGTCAGAACCAAATAGTTGAGAGCCAATTTCCCGATAGTGCCAAATCCTGTTGTCATCCAAACAAAAGAAAAATTACTGTTGCAATAAATGCACACATTGCTGTCATTAATTTTTCTCACTTTTGATTTTTCATTTTTTCCCTCCTCTTCTGTTCCAGTTATTTTATAGCCACAAAGCCTCTCCCCCAGGTCTTGCAGGATTGCACACTGTCCTT